>NC_143587.1:128045926-129245926 GCF_048544385.1 Mastigoproctus giganteus | reverse complement strand
TAACGTATTTTGTGAAGAGTCTTGCCAGTTTCTATGTCATGTCTTTTCCTCCCAATTTTAATAACTCTACAGTAACTTCTTCACCTGGGGTTTTTTGATTATTTTTTTCAATGCATGTTCTACCTCATCAGGAAGGATATCAGGTATGTCATGTGTTGCTAATTTGTGATCCATCTTCCCCACTGCTGGCATCATTCTCTTGCTCTTTATATAATACTTTATAGTAGTCTTCTGCTATTTGAATTATGCCTTTTCTGCTATTTATAAGTACACCATCACCATTCTTCAGAATCAATTGTCTTTCTGAGACTGCTGATTTAAGACCTTTGTTTTCTCTTAATGCTTGTTCTACTTTTCTTGTGTTAAATCTTATGTCCTCTCTGAGTCTCTTTCTAATTAGGCTTTGCATAATTTAGTATACTAATTTTGTCCTTGTCATGCTGTATGTTTATCTTGCACTTCATTTGTTGTCTTCGGTTCATCATCTTCTTTGGATTTCTTTTTACCTATAGGTTTCTCGGGCTTTAACACTTTCAGAAAGTTGTATTCCTTGTCGATATCTTAGTCCTGAGATCTGAAAAAACTCAAACTTGTTCTTAAGTTCCAGTACATACTGCTTTTTCTCCTCTTATTTTATCTCAAAGTCCTTATTTACATAAGTCAGTTTTTTCCTTTCTTACATCTAAATCAAGTGTGTATATTACCATTCTGTAATCACTTCCAACATTTACCTTGTTCAGGATGGTGATAACAGCATTCACAATATATCTTCTGTTAGTGAGGATGAAGTAATTTCATTAGTTGTTAATTCATTTGGGCTCTTCCATGATACTGGCAACTATCAAAAGGTACTAATAACAAAAAACATGTATAAGTAAGATTACAAAAGTAAAACATCAGTCCACTGCTTTACCAATGAAAAGCATTTGTATGCACATTAAATTGTGCATTCCCAGCTGATAGTAATTGAGCTGACAAAAAGCAAAGCTGGGCATGTGTGGCTTTTATTAACTATGTCACTGTGTAACATAGTTAAAATTAATATTTTATTAAATATAATTTAATTTTATTAAATATGATAAAAATATAATTTCACAACCCTTAGCAAATCCAATGGCAACCTTTTGTTAGGAATCACTGAATTAGGACAAAAAACTATTTATAAAACTTTAATTGAGCAGGCATGAAATATTTTAAAACTTGTTTATGATGTCTTTTTATTAGGAATTATTTTATCACCAGGAACTGTTCAGTTAACAGCCAAAGATCTTCTTATTCGACTTACTAGTCTTCAGCCAAGATGTGTATTTGCTAATGATACTGTTGCTGAAGCATTTGATAAGGTAATTCTTCCCTTATACAAGTATTGAAAAGTTTCTGCCCTACTGTATATTTCACTATTTAAAAATAAAATAAAAAATAGTATGAAATAGTGTATATTTATATATTATGTAGTGCATTTTTTAATTCAATTTCGAAGTAGCATTAAGCAACATATATCCTGAAAAAGGCCTCTGAGATTGGGCAAATTCATATTTAGCAATAACGGTGGCTCATTTCTTCAGAACTTCCATAAGTGCGTCAAAAATATCAGTTGTATCATGCATTGAAATTACTTTCAAAAGCTTGTCACTTTCAAGTTCACATCATATTAAAAATGGTCATCTGAACAATATCTCAAATGCCTATACTTTTGTTTTTTTTTGTAGGTGGTAGATGACTTTCATCAATCGGTGAAATACCACCACGTTGCTTATTGGAGGCTTATAGTGGTGAAACCCATGTTTAGTCTGTAGAGCAAAGTTTCCGGCATCCCCCTCCCCCATATTTCTCCTTCAACCCATGCACTGTACTAAGTACTATAGGTTTTCATACCTTTCGTGTTTGGGGTTTTCATAATTAAAAAAAAAAAAAAAAAGACTCATACACCAACCATGAAAATAAGTATTTTACTGTAACTAAAATATTTACAAATAAAATAAATATTTACCAAAACTGCTATTATATTAAATTATGTACATTGTAAAAAAACATTAAACTATGATGAAATCCTTGCAATAAAATAAACCGGATAAACAACGATAAAAATCTGGAGCTTTCGGAAGCATCGGCTTCCTTCCTCAGTAGTAACAATACTTCCTCCAGCACGTCCTTATATAACAGGCTCACGGTATTTATACACGTGGTTCAGTCGGCGCATGGTCTGAAGCGGCGCATGTTTCCGCTTCCAGTTCAGACCATGAGCCGACTGAACCACGTGTATAAGTACCGTGAGCCTGTTATATAAGGACCAAATGGCCGCAGCCCACAACCCACTACCATTATAACCAAAGAACATCTGTTCTTCAGCTCACCGGGCTCCCTTGCCTGGTGCCTTTCCACCCCCTCCCCTGCGCCGGTGGTGGGACGGTCCCCCCGGCGCCCCCTGCTTTCTCCTGGTGAGGCATGGGCATGCCTCACTGACTTCTGGGGTTGCCTACTCTATCATCCCCATATTTCTGCCTTAACCCCCCCAGCCTTCAGTCTCCCACCCACTCTATCTTTATGCTAGCGAATGTCCTACACACAAAAACTTAATTATGTCAAAATTCCCGTTCGGCCATTCTTTCGGCCGTTATTATGCAAGCATTATCCCCCTCACCTAACGATCATCAAACCGACGATGATGGATATATGTCTCAGTCTGTACGTACGTGCATATAAAAGAGCGCGCGCGTTTTTTTTTTTTTTTTTTTTTTTTTTTTAGGTCCTAGCCTCTGAAATCTCAGGAAATTAGGTGGCAGGACCTGCCAGAGTGAAACTAAAACTACTGGGTTCCTGGTCTGCCTCCACGGGGCGAAGGTGGGGCAACGTTGGGCCTCAGCAGGGGTCCAGCGGCTAAACGACCAGATGAACAACGGTACACGACATCACACAGATACAAAGCCCACACACTTTTAAATCTCTGGCATTTCCCAGTGAACTGGTACACCCACAATGAAAGCAACACGGAGATGGGGGAAACCCCTGGTGCCGTCTGACACTAAATACACCTTACACCTTATATATAAGGACCAATCTAAATTAATTTCGCCGAACATTCTGGACTTCTCCCTAGCGCTTCCGCGACGCGTATGCGATCATTTTTTTTTTTTTTTTTAGGTCCTAGCCACTGAAATCTCAGGAAATTAGGTGGCAGGACCTGCCAGAGTGAACTATATACTAGTGGGTACCCGGTCTGCCTCCACGGGGCTAAAGTGGGGCGACATCGGGGCTCAGTAGGGGTCTGGCGGCTAAACGACCAGAAGAACAACGGTACACAACGCTACACATGTACAATATCCACACACTTTTAAATCTCTGGCTTTTCCAGTCAACTGGTTCACCCACAATGTAAACTACGCGGAGATGGGGGAAACCCCTGGTGCCGCATAACCCTAAACACACTTTACTTGACACAAGGACGTGCTGCAGGAAGTTTTGTTACTACTGAGGAAGGAAGCCGATGCTTCCGAAAGCTCCAGATTTTTATCCGGTTTATTTTATCGCAAGGATTTCATCATGTTTTTTTTTTTACAATGTACATAATTTAATATAATAGCAGTTTTTGTAAATATTTATTTTATTTGTAAATATTTTAGTTACAGTAAAATACTTATAATTTCATGGTTGGTGTATGAGTCTATTTATTGCTAAATATATATATATCCGATAATACAAAATAAAACAAAAACATAAGCCAGTAGCATGGCAAAAAGGTAGAGCGAAAATTAACATAAAAATAACGTAAAATAAAATAAACCAAATGGGAAAGGGAAAGTAAAGGTAATAAGACAAACAGTAGCCGATTAAACCCTGTATAATTTAGCACTTTAAATCCAATTAATAAAAACGATATCAAATTTAAAATAAAGCCAATTATAATATTATTTAGAGGTAACCAATTCCGAAAAACGTGAAATATTACCAAAAATGGGTTAAAAGTACTAAAAGCAAAACAAAATATTAGACTGACCATCATAGCCCATGTCGACAGAGGACCACGAGGCCAATAATGGTCATGGAATCGCTGCATTTCAATCGCCAAACAAATCGTCGCAAAGGCGAAAAGATCGAAGAAACATAACCACCCATTCCTCCTCCGATCGATCCACCAATGCAGAGGATTAGTATAGCGGTGGTCCTTGTGCAGCGAGAAATAATTTATAGAACAGACAACACTCTAGATCAAAACCACACCACTAACATAATAAAGCATAATCAGCTTATATAAAGGAAAGAAAGAAATAGATGGCGGCACAGGCGCTGCTTATTTAGCATATCATCCCACTACTACCACTGATTTATATTTAAATAATGACTTAATAATAAAATAAAATAAATAAATATTAAGCTGTCATTAGAGGCAGCAAAATGCACATCCTCCACATGAAGCCCCGATAATACAAAATAAAACAAAAATAAAAACATAAGCCAGTAGTATGGCAAAAAGGTCACGTTTTTCGGAACTGGTTACCTTCGAGGGAGTTACCGCTAAATCATATTATAATTGGCTTTATTTTAAATTTGATATCGTTTTTATTAATTGGATTTAAAGTGCTAAATTATATAGGGTATAATCGGCTACTGTTTGTCTTATTACCTTTACTTTCCCCTTCCCATTTGGTTTATTTTATTTTACGTTATTTTTATGTTAATTTTCGCTCTACCTTTTTGTCATACTGCTGGCTTATGTTTTTATTTTGTATTATCGGATATATCGGGGCTTCATGTGGAGGATGTACATTTTGCTGCCTCTAATGACAGCTTAATATTCATTTATTTTATTTTCTTATTTTATTTTTAAGTCATTATATATATATATATATATATATATATATATAATCTTATTTTAGTGTATTTTATCGCAAAGATTTCATCATAGTTTTAATGTTTTTTACACTGTATACTGGCTGTATACGGGTTAGAGCTAATATAATGGAAGCAATTGCATGAAAAAGTATAAAACATGAAGTACCTGTTTGTTTGATGATGGAAATGATGGCTCATCTGTGTTGGGCGGAAGAAGAGGAATCTATTGGTACTTGAATCATGCTGTACGGTCAAGGATAAGTAACTAAAACTTGCTATCTATGAAGAGAACACGACATAACCGAACACGACATACATCAACTCGCGCAAGCGCACTGTCGTATATAAGTAACATACAACTGGGACTGTTAGTAATCCTGGGTATAACCTCCTTGCCCAAGCACACTGTGGGTGACCACCAAGGTATGAACCAATGTAAGCAGGTGTCGAGGTGTGGCACGCCACATGGAGGAATGCTGCTCCTCTGTGTTACCAGGCAATACTAGGTTGTAGATGACTCATCAACCGGTGCAATACCACCACTTTGCTTATTTGAGGCTTGAAGTGGTGGAACCCATGTTTAGTCTCCAGAGCTAAGTTCCGGTCAACCCTTCCCCGTCATGCAATATGAATGATGACTTTTGAGGTTATGGTGAACATCATAGCGATATCCAATCTTCCTTACATTTCGAGAGTACAGCTCTAAAACGGTGTTCACAGGCCGGCCGCTAGTTAGTACACCGGACCGAACATATTGGTAACTCTTTTTTTTTTTTTTTTTTTTTTTTTGTAGTTGTTGGCGCATAGACTTCTGTGGATGCACCACCCAAGGTTTTTGCAGTACTTGGATCAAAGCCCGAGGCGGGAATCGAACCCGCGACCTTTCTTTGCGATAAAATACACTAAAACAAACCGGTTGCCAGGCAGGCACTTTACCCACCCGGCTAGCCGGGTCGGCCGGTAACTCTTTGGGAGGCTTCCGGATCAGCTAGTGTATAATCTTTCTACCTCTATTCTGCCAAATAGTGACTGGAGGGAGTCTGAATAGTGTGTATGCGGGGGGGGGCATTGTCGAGGCCACGTTATGTCACGGATCTGGGTATATTTTAACATGTGTACACCATATCCAAAAATTTCATTACTTCATACAGCATGTCCCCCCCCCCACTTTTCTTACTATTGAATACACCGTGAATTATCAAACTAATAGAGTAAGCTTATCTGCGAAAAGATCTAAACCTCCCAAACACTTCCTAGTTCATTTCACAAATATGCATGGTCTCAATTCTAATCTCAATGATATCCATTTCCACTTGCCGTCTGCCAAACCCCATGTACTTTTTCTGTCAGAATCCCAGTTATCGGTCAATTCAACTACTGCTCATCTCAGCTGCCCAAATTATTCACTGTATGATTCTTTTTGCCTCCAAGGTGGTGCATATGTTCGTTCCGATATTCCCTGTCAGAGAATTGGTAATTTGGAATCTCCTCTCTTCGATCGTCTCTGGCATAAAATCTCTCTACCTCATTGTGCCAAATTCATCTGTTGTCTCTACCATTCTCCCAACTCCACAAATCACTTGGAGCTCTTTGCAACTTGACTTTCTCCAGTCCAACTTTCCTAATAGTGAGATAATTTTCCTTGGTGATTTTAATGTTCACAACTCCAGCTGGCTTCCATTTTCCACTTTCTCGACCCAGCTGGTCGAGATGCTGAAGCTTTTGCAATTTCTAATGACCTTGCACAGATTGTTCATTTACTTACAAGAATACCGGACAGTCCTAACCATACAGCCAACACGCTTGATCTTTTTCTCACAAACAACACTTCTAAATACACGGTCAAGTGTGTGGTCCTTCGGGTACCTCAGATCACAACTTGGTGATTGTCTCTTCTCCAATGGACCTTTATCTCATAGCTATTCCCAAACTCGTATTGTTTGGCATTACAAGAATGCAAAATGAGATGACCTGCGAGATTTCTTTCCCTTGGTCCGACTACTGTTTCAAAACCTTTGATGTCAACGTTTGAGCAGATCGTGTCAGTGAAATTATTCTTGTAGGAATGGAATCCTTTATTCCACACTCCACTTTAAAATCTCGTCCTTTATCTAACCCTTGGTTTTCCAATAAATGTGCTAAGGCTGTTCAAGAGAAGAATGTTGCATATCGTGATTGGCTTGTTTCCAATTCTTCAGTTCATTTTCTGCCTACACTAAAGCTCGCAAAAATTGTAAAGCAGTTATTAATCAATCTAAACTAGATATGGAACAGGCTAAGAGTAGAAAACTTGCTTTATATCAATAGATATGAATATAAGGAACGTGTATATGAATATAAGGTAGACATACACCAAGGTATGTCTGCCTTATATTCATATACACGTTCATATGTACAAAGCACATATTTCAGAATATTCACACAAGTCACAGTGCCAAATTGATGTTCGGTATCGCATTTTCTTGTGAAAACGTTCGTCGATTTACCTGCAACGTGCTGTTCTGCGCCTCATAGGAGATAGCAAGTGGAGATATCAGTAACAGTCGACATCAGGGGCCAAACAAAAGGGAAACAAGTTCGGCCAACGAGCCCCTGTAATTGCGATCCGAAGCGAATTTCAGGAGATCAACTCCGATCGTTAGCGCGGCTTGTATTGTAAGAAGTACTTGGCCAGGTAGGAATCTGTCACTGATCTTCAGCCTGTTCCGTTATAGCTGAAGAAGAGGAACAGCTCGTAAGGAAGGAAGTGGAACATGCAACTGACATATCCCAGAAGTCAGGGGAGTTGATTTTGCCAACCAGCATTTTGACTGCGGTCACAGTTCTCCTCATGCCGATTATTTGAGGCAGCCGCGGGATTTGAAGTTGGTCGGCCATGCTGATGGTCCTCTGTTGTGGGGGGTGTCGATGTTTGCGGGTTGCCCACTTCAATATTCACCGGCGAGGATGGGCTTCGTGAGAGAAGGTACTGCGGAGGCCCATATTTCAGAGGCATACAGAAAGGTAGGATACACAATGGTTTCCAGATATCTGATTGTGGTTCTTGCGTCTGAGTTATGAAGAAGATGTTGACGGGCAATCCAGCGCATTCGGCTGATCTTGCGTAGAACACATTCGATGTGACATTGAACCTAAGGTTTGGGGTCAAAGGTTACTCTTTGTGTTTAGTTACACTTGGAATAACTGCACCTTCCAGTGAGAGTTACATGAATGTGGGACACTTCTTGAGAGATAAAAAACATAATAACGGATTTTTGGGGATTCAGTTTAAGACCGAAATGGTTGAGATGGCTACAGAAAGCTGTGATCTTATTACAGATTTCCGATGTGATCACTCCTCTGTCGGTGGTATTTCTGTTAGGAACTTTATATCGTCGATATCATCTCTGTTACACACAACGGAATAAGGAGGGCGGTAAAAAGTAACCCCGATAAAACGCCACCTTGCGGCACACCTGCATTGATGGATACGGTATAGGAGAGGTTGCGATGATTGAGGTACACTGTTCTATTCCAGAGGAGCGAGTGCAGAAAAGCGAAAACGTCACCTTTGATCCGAAAGAAATTGGTTAGGAGATTCAGAAGGGCTGAGATGTTCAGGCTATCAAGGGCAGCTTCGATGGGCACGCGCATACGTAAATTAATATGCAAATACGAAAATCCATATGAGCACGCGCATTGGAAAATGAACATGCGCATGCACATACGTAAATTAATATGCGCACACGCATACGAAAATGAAAATGCGCATGCGCATACGAAAATCGCATATGGATTTTCAGAATCAATATGCACACACGCATGCGCATATTGATTCTGAAAATCCATATGCACATACGCAAATGAACATGCGCACGTGCATACGAAAATGAACATGCGCATACGAAAATCCATATGCGCATACGAAAATGAACATGCGCATGCGAATTTCGTATGCGCATACGTAAATCAATATGCACACGTGCATGCGCATGTGCGTATTGATTCTGAAGATCCATATGCGGACGTGCATACGTAACTTAATATGCACACGCGCATACGAAAATCCATATGCGCATGCGTATACGTAATTCAATATGCATTAGTATATTGAAAATGAACATGCGCATGCGCATATGTAAATTAATATGCGCACACGCATACAAAAATGAACATGCACATGCGCATACATAAATTAATATGCGCATGCGCCTACGAAAATCCATATGCACATGTGCATACTAAAATCAATACGCGCACGCGCATACGAAAATCCATATACGCACGTGCTCATGTTAATAATATTAATTTTCGTATGCGCGTGCGCATGTTTCGTATTAATATAGGCATACGTAAATTAATATTGGGATTGGAAGTAGTTGCTCTCAGGTGGATGGTGTAGATTTTTCTGCGACCTACACTGGCTTTTTGTTGCTCAAGGTATTGGTATTGGCCCGTGGAGATGTATACAGTTCATTATATATTTGTATACAGTATATATTTGTAGAGATGTATACAGTTCAGTAGAGATATATACAGCTCAGTATGGCTTTAGATGCTAATGCACTGTATAAATAACATCAACAATCACCATCATAAACAGGTAGGTTGCTAAATTCAAAAGGGGTCGTAGAGTTGACAAAGTTGAATCCATAACTGTGTTAGTCACATAAAAGATTAATGCTGTTGATGATCTGATTTTAAAAAATCACTGAATCACGGTACAGTACATAATAGAGATAATGAACGTGTCTTGTGAAAAGCCCATTACACTGTGAACAAAGAATTGATTATTAAAAATTCTTTGGGTAAAAAAAGATTTGAATGTAGACCAGAAGAGAGAGGATAGAGTAAATTTTGTGAAGACAATTCTTGTAAAATTTTTCTCAGGATTGAAACAAATTTATAGCTAGTTGGTGACTGTGGATGATACTTGGATTCATTTTCATGATCCTGATACCAAACAACAGTACATAATCTGGCATTATAAACGATTTCCTTGCTAGAGCACCAAGGTGTCAAGATGATGGGCATCAATTTTTTGGGATGAGGAAGGGGTGATATTCATTAAATACCCTCAGAAAGGGAAAAACCATCACAAGTAAATATTGTTCTTCCTTGCCACTGAAATTTCATGCGCTATTAAAGGCAAGATGTTATGAAGAACTCTTTAGAAATATCCTCTTTCTATATTCTAGTGCTCTATTATAAGGCTCAGGTAACCATGAAGACAATTTTTAAATTTATATATATAAATTGTATTGTTCTTGCTTTCACTTATTCTCCAGAAATGCCTCCCCTTCAGATTACTTCTTGTTTCCTGCACTGAAAAAAAAAAAACATCTGAAAGGGTACACTTAGTGACAGATATTGAAGTTTTAATCAGTTGAATAGTAAAAAGACTATAAGACAGTGGTATTTGTGTAAGGGGTCTATAGATGAATAAAGTTGCATCATGCAGCTTTATTCAATGTTATTTAACGTTTTGAATAAAAGTTGATTCATTTTCAGATTCATTATTTCCATGGTAGAAATTGAAGCAATTTGAAGAAACTTTTTTAAATATGCCTCATTTGTATGAACCCATCCATGTAAAGTAAAGTGCAGCCATTATCAACCCACTGCAGGATGGAAGCCTCCTCAACAATTCATGTTGAAGGAAAATGGACCATAATCTGCCACGTTGGTCCAGTGCGGGTTGGCAGATCAACTGTATTCAGCAGTCAGGGGCTCGAACCCGGGTCTACTCAAAGAGCATGTGCTACTGCACTCCCGCTCCTGCCCACTCGGCGACAGAGGCCCTGTACACTGCTCTAACATTAATATCCGGATACCCTTCCATTGATGGTTGATCACATCCTACCCAAGCACTATATGTCAGAGACAACTAAATATACTCAGGTAAATTTAGGACCTTCTTAACCTTCTAGGAGAAAGTAGTATAATTGTAAATGCAATGTGCCACAATCAATGGAGTTAGCAGACTTCCAGTGACAAATGATAATAGGGTGCCACATAAGTGGTCGGTCTGTATATGACACTTCGTGGCACTGAAGATCCCCAGGTTGGTGATTGGTGATGTGATCAGCAAATGGAAGAGGACTGATGTTGGAACTGTCACTAAGTGACTCAGGGAAAACTCTGAAGTCAACAGAATGTGATAGGAGAGCCCTACAAAGAATCATCTGCTCAGCATGCAGGTTGATATTGTTGCAGAACACAGAAGCCCTCGGTGAGGCAACTGGAGCACATGTCAGCACCAGTATTGTGTGCAGGACACTGCATGATATGGGTTTCCACATTTGAGAGGCCATCCACAAGCCAGTAATCACCCTGACTAATGCAGATGCCATCTACTTGGCATAAAGCCCACTGTTCTTGGACTGTAGACCAATGGGAAGCTGAGTTTTGGAGTTATGAGTCACAGTCTATCAATCTGACAGTTGTGCCTGGGTGTGGTCGATGCCATGAGGAAAGCTAGCTGCTGGACTGTATTGTCTCAACGTTGAAGTTTGGTGAAGATAGCATGATCGTTTGGGGCTGTTTTTCCTGGGATCATTAGTCATTTTGGTTAAAGCCATGAATGTTGAAAGCTATCTAGACATCCTGAGCAATGATGCATACCTATGTTGTGACAGCACATCAGGGAAGGCACGTATATCAGCAGGCTAGTGCTGCATGTCATATGGCTCATGTTATGTTGGACTGGGCAGTCCAGATTCTTAACCTTAATTGTATAGAGAACCTCTGGGATGAATTGGATCATCAGCAGAGCTGAACTGATTGCCACTTTGAAGGCCAACTGGCTGGAAATATTGGAGGGTATTTACAAAAATTGATGGAGAGTGTTCCATAGAGACAAGAGGCTGTCATAAAGGTTAAAAGTTTCAACACACGTTAATAGTTTTCCTGTAAATAACAATATTTGTAGATATTCAGGTGTCTGGATATTAATCTTAGGACAGTGTATTTATGTATTTATTTATGTGCATTATTATTATTATGTATAGTATATTATTTATGTACATCCCTGTGCTATTTTATTTATATTTTCAGGTCATTCATTTATGTCCTTCTGTAAAAGCAAAAGTTCTAATTTCTGATACTGCAAATCCAAGGTATTTTGCAATACTTGTTTAATTCTGTCATCTATTTCTACAAATATTTATAAAATAAGCAAGTAATGATTGTGTCATAAGTTTGTCTAGGAACCATTCTCCAGTTAACTTCTTATTACTTTTGTTTTAGGAATCGTCCAGGCTGGTTGAATTTTCATGAACTTCAGGAGCAAGCTTCCTCAGAACATGAGGTTTGTATAATCTATACAAATGTAAACTATTTATGTAATCCATAGGTAATATGGTTTACATAAATTTGTTAATTTTAATTACACATTATTGCCTGTAAATTTGATTACACATTATGCCTGTTAATTCAATTACATATTATTGCCTGTTAATTCAATTACATATTATTGCCTGTTAATTCGATTACACATTTCTTATTGTTGAAGTTAAAATTTATTCTTGAATTAGTTAACAGATAGCTATTAGCAAACATTCGGTAAAGAATTAAGTTTTAAGTTTTAAAAATTTTACATTAGTTATTAATTTGGTTACTAACTTGGGGAATAGCAATCTCAAAATAAATTATACATTTGGGAGGGGGGGGGTTAATTAAAAATAGTAGAGGAAGAAAGGAATATAGGATTTATAATACAGGCAGATGTGAAGTTTTCTGAGTAGTGTAAACAAGCATCCATGAAAGCCCGTGGCATCCTATTGATGATTTATCAAACATTATTCTGTAAAGTTAGGGAGGTCATAATCCCACAAGGCAACTTGTATGACCGAATTTGGAATATGGTGTCTAAGTATGGATATTTCATTTGATAAAAGACATTGAGCTTCTTGAAATGTGAAATGGTCTTGAAATAGTCTAAAGATGGGCAATTCACAGGGTGAGATCAACAAAAGGGCAACCATATGAGGAAAGACTCTGTATACTCGGACTATACATCTTGGCAGCTAGGCACCTCAGAGGTGACTTGATTGAGATTTATAGACTCTGAAAGGGTTTAGTAAAATAAACAAAGATGGAATTTTCACTGTAATAGAAAATTCCAGAACTCGAGCATAAATTCGAATTACAGGGGAAGAGGTTTTGACTAGATTGTATGAAGTTTTCTTTTAGCCAGTAAATCGTTGATTGCTGGAACAGGTTGCCTTCACAGGTAATTGAAGCTGACAGTTTGAATAAATTGAATGGTCAACTGGATAGCTACCTATGTGAGGAGGAAAGCAAATAATTTGCTTTCCTCCTCAATTTCCTCCTCAATTTCCTCCAAAATTATCTACTCAATTTTTTTTGTTTTGTTTTTTTCTGCCCAGTACAGCAAAAGCCTATGGCTTCCTTGCCCTATATGGCTATTACTATATGTTTTGAAATGGAAAGTGAGGCATATAGACACAACCATCATCTATTCCAACACTGTGGAATGCCTTCCAGGCAGCATGGCTGCAAATCCCTACAGACATCTAGTGGAGTTAATACTTGGGCAAACAGTGGCTGTCATCTGTGCGAATGGTGGCCCAACATGGTATTAGGTAGGTGGTCATAATTCAGTGACCACTTGGTGTGTGTTCATTAATTCTTTTGAACAATCTTCTCCAGGTTTGACCACCAATATATGATTTTTGGCAGTCTTTGTATTGTGAATTGTATAGAGGGTATTTGGTGGCAAGACACAGGTGAAGCAGGGAAGGAAATTTTTATTATATTTTTAATGGTGTTAGTTGTTGTAAACCTGGTGCACAATCCATATTTTTTGGCTATGTTTTTAATCTGTTTGCTAATTTGGAGAACATAGGGGATCGTAATGTACTCTTTTTGTTTTTGTTTTTCTGGTTCTTTATTAGATCCCTGTATGTGTTGAGATATTTCTTTTTTTGTTGATGTTAATTGTTTTCATTATTAGTTTTTGAAAAATGTTTGGGAAAGTCTGTTGATTTCTCTATTGAGTGCTTGTTCTTTTCTGTGCTTGTTGTAATTTGTGCTTCTTGTGTTTGTTGTAATTTGTCAAGACAATAACATTTTGTGGATGAGAACTGCAGTCAGAAGCAAGAATTTCCTACTGGGGAAATATTCCTAGCCCTAGGTTTTAGCAGTCTTTCAGCAGATCAGTGATCATCGTCAACAAAATTAATAAAAAAAAAAGTAATAAATACCATATAAAATTTAAAAAATGGCATTTCATTTGTCTAATATTATCATCTCTTCCAATCAAAATTTGTCACATTATGGATAAAATCAGATAAGCCATTACTGAAAAAGAATTTGGAATCTGTGCACTTAATCTAAAGCCTGTTTCACCTAAAAACATCAAGTAAATAAACCATTTCCCCATCATTATATTCATTTGAAAATAGTGCACACTAATTAGTTAAAAAAACTATAGCTCTATAGTTTAATATACATGCAGCTTCCTGCATTTTCTAGAAACTATTTTCTACAGTTACATTTTACTTGTGTTCGGTTTTCGGTGACAGCATCCATGAGGGCTAAGTATAAGAGTGGGATACTGTCTGAGGACCCAGCTGTATACAACTTTTGTGAAGTAGTGGCTCAAATGTGTGTACCAAGGTCAATAAATTGGCCTTGGTACTTATATTTGAGTTTGTCTGAGGGATACTGTCTGAAGGTCTAGCTTAGTAGGTAGAATTTTCTTTTGGAAGTGCAAAATCTAGCTTTAAACAACTTTTGTTTTGTGAGGAGTGCTCAAATATATGTACCAAGGTCAGTAAACTTCCTGCATGACAAATACTCTGATTGATCATGTTATATTAATGCAGTATGTCATGTATTTGCAGAAGTTTGATGCCCAAACCCCCTTATTGGCAGAGAGAGAGAGGAGTGACAAATGAAAATCAGAGACCAAATAGAAATTCTAAAAATATATACACACTATATCTTTCTGTATATATGTGTTCTTTCTCTTTTGGAATTGGGGAGCCCCACCACAATGCAGTAGTGGTAGCAGTGTAGTTATGCTACTGTATAAAATCCCACCTGTATTATTGAGTAGGAGGAAAATTTTTAAACTGGCATATATTATTGGTTGCATAGAACCCAAAGTGATCATTTTATACCAAACCCACTGTAGTTACTATACTGTCTATTAGATGGTAACTTAATTGAAGCATTTAAAGTTAAATGTCAACATATAAAGTGCAATATGTGTTGGTTCTTTTAAATTATTCAAGAAATTGATTATTATTATTATTGATAAAGCATGGCATTAGTAATATTAATGTGTTTTTTTTTTTTTTTTTAAATAATGAGCTTGCCCCCTTTTTGTTTAATTCAGTTATTACATGAAAATATTTTGCATAGTTATATTTGTATGATATAAAGGTTTATTAAATATCAGCATGTGATATGTGTGAGATTCAGTAGTAGTTTTCCTAAATTACTTTAGAAATTGACTATTATTAATAAAGCACAATGTTGGTAACACTGGTGTATTTTTTTTTTTTTTGTATATTTTTGTTTTTTAAACAATATGCATAACCCCTTCATTTTATTCAGTAATTTTATGAAAATATTTTGCATAGTTAATAGTTAAAGGGCATATGTAAGTACTCATAAGCTGGTAATTAAATGATAATTAATTTCCAGCTAAATGACCTTTTACAGTCAAGCAAAAATTTTATGCGACTGTAGAATTTTTTCTCTGAATCATGAAATATAAAAATGAAGTTTATTCTCTTAGAAAACAAAATGCACAAGGCATAATTCTTATGGGTTTTTATAAATTAACTATATAATATCAGTGTAGATACACCGTAATTAACCCATAAATTTGAACTACATAAGTATTGTAAAAGGCATCATTTAAATTGTATCTCATATAGTGGTTGCCTTCATAACAAGATAGCGATATTGCACTACTTCAAATAAATAACACTTCTCTAGTAGAGAAGACTACTGTTATTTATTTTCAGAGGATACCACCACCCAGACGATCGTTTTCAAGCTATTGGGCTTCATTATCAGTGGGTGGGCATGTACCCTGGTAATGCAACCTGCCATCACAGTTGCAAAGTTATATCCACAATATGAGAGATGCCGAAGGGTGTTGGTAAAAACATATTTGAAAACAAAATGCACAAGGCATAATTCTTATGGGTTTTGGTAAATTAACTATATAATATCAGTGTAGATACACCATAATTAACCCATAAATTAACCCTGCATATGAGATGATATGAGATAACTACAATATGAGATACAATTTAAACGATGCCTTTTATATTATTTACTTAGTTCAAATTTATGGGTTAATTATGGTGTATCTACACTGATATCATATAGTTAATTTACCAAAACCCATAAGAATTATGTCTTATGCATCTTGTTTTCAAATACGTTTTTACCAACACCCTTTGGCATCTCTTGTATTGTGGATATAACTTCGCAACTGTGATGGCAGGTTGCATTACCAGGGTACCTGCCCGCCCACTGATGATGAAGCCCAATAGCTTCGATTGGTGTATCTACACCGATATCATATAGTTAATTTACCAAAACCCATAAGAATTATGTCTTATGCATCTTGTTTTCAAATACGTTTTTACCAACACCCTTTGGCATCTCTTGTATTGTGGATATAACTTCACAACTGTGATGGCAGGTTGCATTACCAGGGTACCTGCCTGCCCACTGATGATGAAGCCCAATAGCTTTGAAACGATTGTCCGGGTGGTGGTATCCTCTGAAAATAAATAACAGTAGTCTTCTCTACTAGAGAAGCGTTATTTATTTGAAGTAGTGCAATACCACTATCTCGTTGTGAAGGCAACCACAATATGAGATACAATTTAAACGATGCCTTTTACACTACTTACGTAGTTCAAATTTATAGGTTAATTATGGTGTATCTTATTATATAGTTAATTCTATATAACTATATAACGATATAGTTAATTCTCCTAGAAAGAAATTTTATCAATAATGTTTTTAAGAAAATATATAACTTTCAGATAAGATTAAATATGTATTCCTAATATTGCAAAGAAATTGAACTTACTTGATATCATTTCAGTGTAAAGAAAATTAGAAAATTTAGATATGTTCAAGACTCAGCATGTATTAGCCATTCATATAATTTATACTATATTAACACAGTGTGTAAAGACAGAGAGTAATGAAACATTGGCAGTGTTCTTTACAAGTGGAACTTCTGGTCCTCCCAAAATGGCAGAACAGTCCCATGGAAGTTATGGAACTGGGCATATTGTGAGTGGAAGGTATCTCTCTCTCTCTCTAATTTTTTCCTAACAGTTAGTATACATATTAGTATTAGTAGTGACAAATAATGTAAGGAAGCAAGCTTATATGTCCATTCAAAGCCTTAAACATCTCAGTTAGACTTCCTTGTAGGTGCCTAGTTTCCAGATACTGCAATTTGCAGAAATGAAGTATTTCTTGGTGAATATAAGCTAATTTCTTTCCAATAATTTAATATAGCATTTATCACTATTTTTTCCTGCATCTTCAATTAACAGTAACAAAAAAATAATAAAATGTGCTACTATTTTTAATACTAATAGAAATCTTTATTGTATTGTGAAATGAAAAATAATATACATACATAAATTTCTCTTCACCATGGAGTTACATATATTCTTATTACAAATACAAATACAAAGTTATTGATTTTAAAGATCCTTAACTTCAAGATTCTGACCTTAGTATCAGGGAACTAAGAAGTATATAAAATTGATTAAAATATAAAACATGGCAAAATACATTAAGAAAGGGATGTAAATATACACAAGTAAAAGTTGGCCAGTGTCACAAAAAATATTCACCCTCACTGGAAATGCCAAGATCACTTCACAGTGGGAAGGAAAAAAATCAGCTTAGAGAAGTAAGAGCCATATGTTACTTCTGTAGACAATTCTCTTCCATATATTAGGCATGGAAATGATGTCCAAGAGCAAGGTGCTCTTGGATTGTGGTTGTAATTCTGATTTCTTCAACTTTTTCATGCAACTGCTTCACACCATAGGTAGTAATAAGTGCTGTGGTGTTTCTGACAAGAGAACAGTAGTACTTGAAAGCAACCCAGTGAAACATCTAGTACTCTGCTGCAAAGAGAGATTTTCACTATTGTTGGGACTTCTACCACCCAGTTTCTGCACCATACAGAATAGCAGAGTGAAACAGTGAGTGGATATATTTCCTTGTGATTGTTTGATCTTGCACATAGTGCTGCCAAAGGTTATTCCCAAGTCTGTATGCATGTCAACTAGTGGAACTTGTTTTCCCTGGATCATTGGAACAATCTGTGAAGGTGTTTGCTTCAAGGATAAGATTATCTGTGATGATTTGTCTGAGTTTACCTTGAAGCCAGACTGTCCTAGGTAATCAGCAAATAGGTCCAGGGTGCCACTAAGACAAGCAATAATAGCTTGTTAACAATCTGTTGTTTAACTGGTCATTATTTTTAAATCATCAGCTTAGCATATTGGTTGATTGCTGCTGCAAAGATGCAGAAAACAGCAGCCCAGAAATGACTGCATTTTTTGAAATGCCTATATCAGCAGATCAGATAAATGGTTGGCCATGGACATTAAGCAGGACCCTAACTTGAGGAACACCTTAAGAAAATGCAACATATATTCTTTTACCATTTAAAAAATCTTCCCAGAATTTAAGCAATGGCATTAACACTATCAAATGCAGCCTGGATGTCCAGATATGTAAGACCCATTTTTTCATTGGCCAGAGGCTCAAAGATTGTAGATAGCAAGTTGGTGATAGATCTATCTATTATTAAAATAGTAATATTTTTGTAAAAGATGATTTGAAAAAAAAACAAAAAAAACACCAGAATGAACATTGTAAGCAAGGTTTTTCCAAATAATTTGAGAAGACATGATGTTCTTGCTATAGGTCTGAAGTAAAACACTAAAGTTGGTGCAGAAATTTGGGAAGATGTTTGGCTATGTAAATATTCCACTCTGGTGAGAAATAGTGTTGAGCTAAAATTTCACGATATATGCAAACCAGTTGATCCAAGATATATAGACTCAAAAATTCAGAATAAACTCTGGTTCAATGTTTTCATACAGCTGTAGCATCAGGTTTGAAATGTGTAAAAGTGATTTAGGAAAATTCCTGATTTTCTCTGTCACATTTGTCATGGGTAGCATGGAGTTAATATCTTACTGATTGGAATTTTGTTCTGTTGAAGCTTTTTCTGGCTCTTGAAAAAAAAACAAACTTAACTTGGATATTGCCTGATAATTTCCATATTTTAGAAGTTTTCTTAAGCTTGAACAAACAGGGTGAACTAAATTCAGGTGACCATCATGCATTTGGTCTTGCATTTGATCTATAGAATCTGAAGCAGCTGCAATTTCTACAAAGTTGAACCATGTTATAAGGAGACAGATTGCATGCTCTACATCTTTGTGTTTTAAATCATGCCAGGAAATTAATAAAGCAGCAGAGTTGTGTTTGTTGATGTCATAATGTGCAGGCTCACAGACTGTGATTATTCAGATTTTCCTTGTAAAAATTGCAGATTGGCAAAACAGCTAAGAAAAAGCAATAGGACTATTATCTGATGTGTAGTAGTTAACTTGTCAGCAGTCATGGGAAAATTTGAAATTCCTCTGTTGCACAATTTGAAAGATCAGCAAAAAAAGTAATTCAAAATTATTAATTTCTTTGATGTCACCTATATTTTCAATTTTTTCTGCATACAACTGTGAACAAGTTAGTAATGTACACAGTGTATATATTTCAAGTGCATTCAATTTTTTCCCTTAAATTGAATGATTTTTTTTTTTTTCATTTTCTACGATATAAATGAAAAGTAAATATAGTTATCTCTTTATCAAATGATTACTAAGATAATAACTTTATAGAACAATTAATAACACTCTATAGGTTTATGTCTCTAAACTTAGCCATTTCAAATTCACAAGTCTTGCATAATGGTGCACGTGAAGTATAAACAGACTGTCTGAAACTAACAGTACTGCATTAAAACTACATTTATGAATTTCATACATATGTGAATTTCTTTTTTTTCCATACAATTTGTATGGAAAAAAGAAATAATAATTACAAGATTTCTGGTTGTCTGATTTTAATGAAATTTGGTTTGGCCAAACAAATATTTTTGACAAGTCCAAATACAAAATTCCATGAAAATCCATCCACTGGGAGTACTTCTGTTACATGCTGATGAATGGTTGAACATGCTGATGACAATAGATGCTTAGCATACACAAACTATGACAATAAAGTTCCTGGACTGGTGCAATAAAAAGAACACAAAGTGAAGGAGCTCAAAAATGGTTTATTTTTATTCAAAGTAATTGCTGATTGAATGCACTTATTATGCCATTCTAAAAGTTTCTGAAAAGAGTCAACAAAGGCATTCAAAGAAATGATATAAAGGCATTCAAAGAAATGAACATCATTTCTTTGAATGCCTTTGGACAGTTACGTTTTTTTTTATGTCCTCAACGTCCTGCTATCTCATTCCTTTGAGGGCAATTTTCAGCTACCTTGGGAAAGAGGAAAAAGTCTGCTGGTGATAGATAGATCAGGAGAGTAGGGGGGATGGTTTCCCCCTGATGAAACAATGCCATGTTTCATCAGAAATGTCTTCAGAAAGTGCAGAATGGGCAAGGGCATTGTTGTGCAACAAGAACCAGCTGCCTTTCTCTTGAAATTGCAACTTCACCTGGAAAATGTGCTTCAGCAGTCTTTGGAGCATCTGTGCATAGAATGCAGCATTAACTCCTCCCTTCAAGTACAAATTCCTTGTGAATCACACTGTTTGTTGGAAAATATGATCAGCATTGTCTTGATCCTGTGCTTCTGTAAATGAAACTTTTAGGCCTTGGTGATGATTTTGAAGTCTATTCCCTGCTCTGATGCTTCATCTCTGTCAATTATATTAAAACACCCAACACTCATCTCCAGTGACATTACAGTTGAGGAAATTAGAATTGTCTTGACAAGGCTGGATGAAGTCTTTGCATGATGACACTCTTCTTTGCTTCTTGTCTGTGAGGCTGTGTGACACAAATTTTGCACAGACATTCCTTTTCCCCTAAATCTTCATGCGGAATTTTCCTAATCATATCCTTCATTCTGAGGGTCAAGTGATGACCTCTTATCACAATTTCCCAAACTTTTGCAACTCTGTCCTCATTTCAAGAGGTTGACGGATGCTCAATTCTTGGGTCATCATGAACATCCTCATGTTTGCACGTCCATCTTTGCACCTTATACCACTCAAACACACTGGTACAACTTGAATGTTTTCTCACTATAATCAGTTTTTAACATTTCAAATATTCCTGTTGCAGATTTTCCCAGTTTAAAACAAAATTTGATATTTGTTTGTTGCTCCATTGCAAATCATTTCATGAAATATTAATGCTACTAATGAAATTGATTGTTATTTGCAACCTGTCAGCCTACTGGACAATCTCTGTATCCATCTGTTGAAGGAAGTTTTAATTGCAACATACAACTTCCACATATTTTCAAACTCATCGAACATGACCACAACAGCACTGGTCTGGGAACTTTATTGCCACACCTCGTATTATATGCAAACACATCTAAAAATCCATGTTTTATGTTAAAACATATATTTTTTAATTAATTTTTTGAAAATAAAAACTCCTTTTAGATCTGTTGGTAAGAAAATGCAAATTTAAAAACTGCCCTTCAGCATGCTCCATTAGACAAGAGCATGTAACAGGAGCACTCACTGCATGAAATGTGAAGCACTTGTGTAAACAGTTTCATTCCAGATGATGCATCAATGTCACAAAGCTAGAGAGCATTACCAACTGAAGGAAAGTGTGCGATAGTAAAGCAAACTTACTATCAATAACTCTTCATGACATGTCAATCAACACATGCATATAATTAGGTTTAATTTAATCATGAATTTTTCCTAACTGTGTGATGATTAACAGACATCTGTGGGATTTTTTTTGCAAAGAATTCAAATAAAACATTTTTGGCAACAGGTATTAGCAGTTTCAGCTATGTGAATGTAGTAGATGGAGTACAAATCGCTGAAATGTTGTTCAGGTTGAGTTGACCCCACATGACTAACACAGGGTTAATGGACTGGAGTAGTAATGATATAGCTGCTGAAGAGAAGATTAGGTTAGGTCAAGTTGGTTTTGTCCTGTTGTCAACTAAAGTGTAGCTAAATTGAGACCTAAAACAGCCAGGCTATATTTGAGACAGACTGCCATGGTGATTCAGTTGTGAAGGAGGATTTTTAGTCTCCACAGTTAATGTGCAGTTGGTTCATAAGCCATTGTGAGATTTCATGATCCAGAAGTTGGAAGATATACAGAGTGGCTACATCAAGCATTTCTTATTCTTTTTTGAGAGTAAGACCTCAAAAACTAGAAAAGGTGTCAGAGGGGATGGGGAAAAAAAATGCTTCCATATCACTTCTTTTTTTTTTGCTGATGGTGTAAAAGCTTGCTTTCTTGCATCATTTGCTAATATTAATACTTATACTAAGTAAATGGCTTGCCCATAACTGTATGCAGTACTTCAAATATATCTTAAGCAACACCTCCTTGTACCTGTTGGCAAAATTCTTGTATATATTTGATAAAAAATGGAGAGCCCATGGGGTTCTTTCAGTAACATACTGAATACACTGCTCAGAGAGCTTCATGTTTGATTATACAATTACTTCCAGGTATTTTTTATTCTGCCTTGAGTATGGTACCATCTAGTTGGTATGTTATTCTGGGATTACTGTTACCCATATGCAGTATCTTGCATCTATCAATATTAAACTCTAATTGCCACTTCTCACCCATCTACCTAATTTCTGTAGGTCTGGTTGCAGCAGCGTACCCTGATTCATGTAATTAACCATCCTGGTAATCTTTTATCATCTGCAAACTTAGACATTAAGCCTGATATGCCTTTGTTGATATCATTAAAAAATAATGAAAATAAGGGACCCAGTACTGATCCATGTGAAACTCCACTAATAATATTGGTTCAAAAAGAGCAGTGTCCATTAATAACTACTCTGTCTTCTGTCACTCAACCATCTCTTTATCCAAAGCAGTAATTATGCCCTTAATGCCATACTGCTCAAATTTGTACAGTAGTCATACATGTGAACAGTATCAAAAGCTTTTCTGAAATCTAAGTGTATAATGTCAAAATTATATTTGGCATCCAGTTTCTTTGTTATTGTATCACAGTACCCAATCAGATTAGTCAGGCAGGATCTCTCCTTTACCACAAGCTGGATATGCTGGGTCAGTGAATCCCCCAGACAATAGTTTGGCAATGTGTGCTCTTCATATGCTCCATCCACACAGCTGAAACTCCTAATAGCAGTTTTTGAAAATGTTTTCTTTGATTTCTTCACGAAAATTACACAAATCTCTTTAATTATCATGCAAACAGAAAATTACGGGAATCAGGTTATGCCTAATTACATGCATGTGTTGACTGCCAACTGTCATGCACAGTGAGTGACAGCAAACTGGCTTTATTACTACACACATTTGATTTTGAAAACTGTCAGATAAAGTAAAAATTGCATTACTTTTGCTCCACTATCCCGTCTCAGCAATCTTTTTAAGTCTTTTTATTTTATTACCTTTTTTATGGCAGTTTCCCCAAATAGAAAATCTTTTATAGGAATCAGAAAAAAAAACATGCTTTTCTACTAATTAATCCAAAATATTATTTTTACACATGATTATATGCTATCATATGCAACTACATTAAAAATATGTGCACATATATTCATATATATATATATATATATATATATATATATATATATATTAATGAATGTTTGATTATTTATTCATTTTATTATAATTTAATTTTCGTCACCATTTAATATAATTCAATAGTAATGGGTCGATATGCTAATTTAGCAACGCCTGTGTCGCCATCTATTTTCCTTTTTCTTCTATATAAGCTGATTCAGCTTACAGTATGTCAGTGGTGTGGCTCTGCTGTTCTATAGTTTATTTTTCACTGCATAAGGACCACCGTCGTGCAAATCCTCTGCACTGGTGGATCGTGAGGGAGGGTGAATTGGTACTTCGATCTTTTCACCATGGCGACGATTTGTATAGCGATTGAAATGCAGCGATTCCATGACCGTTATTGGCCTCGTGGTCCTCTGTCGATATGGGGCATAATGGTCAGTCTAGTCTATTCTATTTTATTTTAATTTATTTTGATTTTGTTATCGTTTGGTAGTTCCTTTAACCCTCTTTTGGTGATATTTCACGTCTTTCGGAACTGGTACCTCTGGGGGGGGGGGTACAGCTAAATTATTATATAATTGGCATTATTCTAAAATTTGTATAGTTTTTATTAATCGGATTTAAAACTCGAAATTATACAAGGGTTATCGGGCTACTATTATGTCTATCCTTTTTTTTTTTTTTCGTTCGTTTGTTTATTTGGGTTATTTTTATGTTAATTTTCGCTCTACAGTTTTTGCCATACTACTGGCTTATGTTTTATTTTATTTAATTTAAAATATTGGATGTACTTCAGCTTCATATGGAGGAATTGCATGTCGCTGCCTCTAATGAGCGCCTAATTATTTATTATAATTTAATTTATGTTAATATTTAATACATTTCAATGATAGTATATAAATGTGTATATATATATAGACATTTTTGCAGCACCTTTTTTTTTTTTTTTTTTTTTTTCATGAAGATCATGTTCTTTTAAGACATTTTGTAAATAATTTTTAAAGCTACACCTTGATTTTTCTATATTTTAAATTGTTGGTAGTCTTTCTTGTACTTTTCCTTCCATATCTGATTATAACTGAGAACTGCTCCATTATGCTCCAATCTTGTTACTGTCTATTTATACGCTAAAATTACCAGCCAGAAAAAAAAAAATTCACACAGCCATTGCCTCTAAATGTTTATCCAGTTCCTCCTTAAATTTATTTAACCTATCAACTTCCACAACGACAGATGGAAGTTTGTTCCAGCAATTAACCACCCACTGGCTAAAGGCGATTTTCCGCACATCTATTCTACATCTGTCCTTCCTCAATTTCAATTTATGCCCCCTTAGGTTCATAAACTGAACAAGTGGAAAAATCCCTTCAGAATTCGCGTGCTCAACCCATTCAAAGCCTTATACACCTCAATCAGATTACCATGCAGATGCCTAGTCTCCAGCCATTGCAATTTGCAGAACTTAAGCCTCTCTTGGTAAGAGGATCCCTTCATTCCTCTCACCAATCTTGTTGCCCTTCTCTGTACATGCTCAAGCAAATCTACATCCTTCCTAAAATGAGGCCTCCAGACCTGTGTGCAGTACTCGAGGCGTGTCCTGACCATTGCCTTATACAGAGGGACAATCACCTCCTTTTCCCTGCTAGCAAAATTCCTAAATATCATTGACAAAACCCCATGACCTACCCTGGCAGCCTGTCTGCATTGCTCAGAAAACTTCATATATGACTTCACAATTACTCCCAGGACTTTTTCATTTTCTACCACCTTAAGTGTAGAAACGTACCACACAGATGGTATGTTTCTGTAGGGTTACTTCTACCCATATGCTGTAATTTGCATTTGTCAAGGTTAAACTTCAGTTGCCACTTCTCAGCCCATCTGTCCAAATTTTCTAGATCCTGTTGCAGTAGCACACTGCCATTACTCTCATTAACAACCCTGCGAACCTTTGTATCATCTGCAAACTTCAACACCAAGCCTGATATACCTTCATCAATATCATTGATAAATATACAAAACAACAGTGGACCAACACCAAACCCTGTGGGACTCCACTAATAACATTAGTCCATGAAGAGCAGCATCCATTAATTACCACCCTCTGTCTTCTCCCACTCAACCGTCCTTTTATCCATTGTAGCAAATTACCTTTAATACCATTATGCTCCAATTTGTACAGTGTCAAAAGCTTTCCTGAAATCCAAGTATATGATCTCAAAATTGTTTTTTGCATACAGTTCCTTTGTAACCACATCATAATATCCTATCAAATTTGTCAGACAAGACTTTTCCTTAACAAACCCATGCTGTGTCTGAATTATTGTTGCAGTCTTGTCTAGATGATTCTGCAATGCATCTTTAACCAGTGACTCCATTATTTTACCTGGAACAGAAGTTAAACTGACTGGTCTGTAATTACTCGTGTCACCCTTCGATCCCCCTTTGTAAATTGAGAATACATTTGCACATTTCCAGTCCGTGGGGACCTCCCCTGAGTCCAAGGATGCTCTCATGATTATGGCTGAGGGTTTGCTTACTTCCTTTGCTGCCTCCTTTAATATAACTGGAAAAGTTAAACATAAGCCTTTCTTATGTTTAACTTTAACAATTTCTCCTCCATTTTGCTCTCAGTTATTACAAAATCATTAAGCACCCTGCTACAATTTGATAACCTTCTGCCATTTTCAAACCTTAATAACTTCTCATGTGTGAATGTAAATGCAAAATATTGATTCAGTTTGTTTGTTATCTGAGCAGAATCATCAACAGTTGACCCATCGATATCAAGTGGACCAATCTGATTCATCCTCTTCCCTCTAGAGTTTATATAAGTAAAGAACTCTTTGCTGTTTTTCTTTGCATTCCTTGCCAAAGATTTCTCATAATCTGCCTTTGCCTGCCTAACCTCCTTTGTAACTTGGTTACAGATCAACTTGTATCTATCATAGGCTTCTGTGTCAAGTGTTAATTTATATGTATCCCATGCATTTTTCTTCTCTGTCATATGTCTCATTAGTTCATATGACATCCATTTAGGCCAAACCTTGTACAATATTTCTTAGTTGGTATGTAAAGCCTAGTAGCTTCCAAGATAAGTTCTTTGAATGCTTCCCATTTTGAATTTGCTGTTGGTACCATCATCAGTTGGTCCCACTGTATAGAATTTAAATACTGTCTCAGACCATTGTAGTTGCCTTTATGAAAGCAATAACCCTTCCCTTTACCCCTGATGGTAATTATATCTTTAAGTAAATCCCACATCAGTACACTGTGATTACTGCCACCTAGTGGTTCCTTTATCTGCAAATTCTTAATACACGAATGATCACTGCTGATAACCAGATCAAGAGTATTACCCTCTCTGGTTGCCTCTCGAACATGCTGCTGCAGAAAACAATCATCCAATAAATCCACAAAATCTTACTAGTGTGTGAGTGACCAACCCTCAAGTTCCAGTCAATATCTGGGAATTTAAATCCCCCCATTATAAGATATTCTGATTTACTAGCTCACTCTATTTCTCTGTACAATTGTTCATTGTACTCATTCGAGTCATTAGGCCTATAGCACACTCCTACTCTTATTTTTGCTTTCACAGTGCTTTTGTCACACCAAACTGACTCAGCAGTGCACTGTTCATCTATATCAACTGGATGCACTTCTTTTGATTTTGTTTTTCTTAATTAACAGCATGACACCTCCTCCCTTCCTATCCTGTCTATCCTTTCTGTACACATTGTACTCCCCAAATTCCAATTCTGCATTCCTAATATCAGTGTGACACCACGTCTCTGATATCCCAACAACACTTCAAATTCATCAAATTTATTTACTATACTTCTATCACTGGTATACCTGCACGTATTCTTATTCTTAGTTGCCCTAATACATCCCATATACCCACCTGTTTCACAATGACTGCCATCAGTCCCTGAAACCTCTAGCATGCCCCGCTCCAGGCTGCTGCTTATTCTAATAGAAGTAGTGCAAGAATTACCTTCACCTCTGCCTGCAACTACTTTTAACCTTTTAGTCTGTGAATTCCCCCCAAGCTAGCAGTTTTCTGACCCACTTAACACCGCCTCGATAGCATCAGCAAATATTCTTGCACCCTTTCTGTTTAAGTGTATCCCATCCCTGTAGAAGCAGTCTCTCTTGTTAATTAACAAGCACAGACCACGCTGAAAAAAATGCTATCCCTTGAGCCTTGCACATTCCTTCCAGGGCCAAATTGATTGACAAGGCTCTCATCATGTATTCGCTCCTATCGTGTCTGGGCAGAATTGCAGTCACTTTCAAATTTAACCCTAAGTCATGACTTTTTTGCAACATTGACCTGTACTTGTTAAGTAAATCTGCAGATCTCCTACTCTTAATGTCATTGGTGCCAACGTGTAAAACAATATCACCTTTTGTGCCCTTAAAAGATGATATATGCTAGAACGTCATCAACTTTTGCTCCTGGCAGACATACCCTGGTTCTATTCCATCTATCCTTTTTACACATATTACCCGTCTCCCTGACAATAAAGTCACCAACAATAACTAACTCCTGTGGGACCAGAGCATTCTACCTTGGAGATTGCTGCTGTGTTGCCTGATGCCCAGGAGTGAGCTCTGGCATTGAGTTGGTCAGCTGAGAGCTTGATGGGCCCCTCATATCTTTGAGGGCATCTACCCTACACTTCAAACTCTCTCATAGACGCCCATTAGAATGCTGAGTTGACGCCTAATTTCTAGACACTCTCTGCACCTGGCAAACACAAAGACATCCTCCTTGGCTAGATCATGTTCTGTTCCAGAGAGTTCAGCAAACATTTCACAAGTTGCACATTTTTTTAGGTTGTGATGTGTTGGAGAATCGCCCACCCCCTCAGTTCTCCCCTGAGTCACAGCACCCCTGCCATTTTGTGCCCTTTGCTGTGCTGCTCTAGTCTGGGGGGGGCGTCTCCATAGCCAAGTGGGCAGGAACAGCAGTGCGTAGCACACGCTTCTTGATTAGACCGGGGTTCGAGCCCGTGTCCACCAAATACGGAGGATGCGGAAAGGTCAGGAAATGACCCGGAACAATATGGCCTTAGTTGCTAATGCTCCTAAAAACCAAATAACAAACAACAACAAACTAGTCTGGGGCATGATATTTTAAATTAATAAGATCAATAAATTTAATTAATTAATTGTCAATACTACACTATCTAATAGAATCCTAAATGCAGTGATGCGTATTACGCTATATAATTTTATGTTAGAGCTACCTAGCTACCACAATTAAAAATTTGAATTCCCTACCACTCTATACAAAAACAATGGCTGCAAGATTTAAACAAAACAACGGTTTTATGTATATTAAGTAGTAATCTACAAAAACTCTTTATCTAAATTAAAAATAAAAATAACCAGCGTAACTATAACTATAAAACTACGTATAAAGTACAATATAAAATAACAATTAGGTAAATTAAATGGCAAACACTTATTGCTTTTTCTTAACCTGTAATTCACAGCTGTAATTTTTAACGAGAGACAGTGCCCTTTTCTATTAATAAAATAATTAGCATTATTTTATTAATAGTATTTTTACTCAGAAAGATTATCAATTTACCTGTGCCTTTAATTTTAGAATTGTTAGAATTTCTTATTTGAGATTTTTCAGTTATTTTTTTCTAGATAACTATCTTTTAAGTAACTTGCCATATTTAGTTATAAGTAAAACTAACTATAAAAAATTTCCTTTGTTCCTTATTTTGGTGTCATTTAGAAGATAAGCACTTTCATTCTTTCCTCTGTAACTTATTCCTTGTTTCACAGTAAACCAAATTATATTTATCAGTCTTAATAGTATTAATCTATTTTTCCTTGCTTCATCTCTTTTTAGGTCTTCTAAATTTTAAATTTTTGTTAATGAAATCTTTTATATTATGTTTTTTAGCCCAAAAATAAGAATCTACAGCAGCTTAATGTCCATTAGAATTTTTATGATCCTTTACTCTGTTGATTTAAACAAAATACTTTGTTTAAATCAACAGAATACAATACCATTGTCTTGATATTTTATCATTATATTTTATCATTTAGCATATATCAAAAATACAAATTAATTTCATTAAAAGGAAATTTTTCATTTTTAAAATCTTTGGTTCAGTTGTGTAGGGTAATATGATAAAAACGTAAATTTTTCAGTTTATGAATTAGGATTTGGTGTGATAAACTTATTTAACACTGCATAAGTGTCATTGGTTTCAGTATCAATTTCACTTTCATTTTTCTTCAGATTTCCTTAAGTTAACTTCAACAATTTTATCATTATATTGTTTTTCGTTGTATGTTTTTTTTTTTTTTTTGGCTTTTCTCCAAATCCTTTCTTATATTATTATTTTCGGTATTTTCTTCGTATTCATTACATTCTTTATTACATTCTATTACAATAATAAAATTTTCTTCTGGGTCATTATTTTGGCCTTGAATATCTCTCTTATTGGTTTCTTTTTCTTTAGTTACAAAATTACAACTGGGAGTAGAAGTAAATTCATCTATAAATAATTTTTAGATTTTTTTAATAAAAAATAATTAAGAATGGATTGCCTTGCTGTTTCAGCAGTCATTTCTAATATTTTCTTTCTTTTAATTTCCCCTTTTTCATTCCCTTATTTAATTCTTTTCATTACTTCTTTATCTTTTCTAATTTTTTTGGTGTTAGTTAGTCATCTAAAGGAAAATAAAATATGATACTTTAATTCTATATTTATATTATTATTAATATATGATTAATTTTAATAGCATTTGTTAATGTAATAATAGAATCTGGATTGACATATGCCATTTCTGACACAGTATTGATGCTTTTAATGTTATTAAATATTCCAAACTAAAATATTTGAAATGCAGATTGGAACAGATCACTTTACCTACATGCATTTGTTTAATAATTTTACAAGTATTGTAAGGTTATGTTTATTAGTTATTAACATATTTGCAAATTATTTCATGTTAAATAATTCATCTCCAATAGTTATATTCTCCAAACTATAGGCATTTAGTTTTAGATACTTACATTGTTTCGAGCTCCACTTGTTCATAAAAAAATAGGAAATACAGCACAACACAATCACATCACTACTTTAAATTTCAGTTATGTGGAACTTCTAGTGCTACATCTGAGCTTTCGGCAGATACACATTAAAAACATTGGCTCTCACAAGTAACACAGTTTCCATTGTCACACAAATTTGAAGTCATAAACAACAAAATTATAAATACACGACTTATGTGTGTGAGTGAAATATTTAGAGTAATTTTTAATTAATATTTATTTATATTTATTTTAATTTTATTTTATCTAAATAGCTCTAAGTAATTGCTCTTGGGGCAAGAGGAGGCAAGATACAAAGAAATTTCTTGGTATCTCAGCTGTTCAGTCCAACCCTGATGGGCTGGCTGTTCAGTCTCATGTTCAGTTGCAGGATCATCTAAACAAGACTGCAGCAATAATTCAGACACAGCATGGGTTTGTTAAGGGAAAGTCTTGTTTGACAAATTTGATAGGATATTATGATGTGGTTACAAAGGAACTGTATGCAAAAAATAATTTTGATATCATATAGTTGGATTTCAGAAAAGCTTTTGACACTGTTGCACATGGAAGACTATTGTACAAATTGGAACAGAATGGTATTAAGGGTAAGTTGCTACAATGGATAAAAGGATGGTTGAGTGGGAGAAGACAGAGGGTGGCAATTAATGGGTGCTGCTCTTCGTGGACTAATGTTATTAGTGGAGACCCACAGGGTTCGGTGTTTTGTCCTCTGTTGTTTTGTATATTTATCAATGATATTGATGAAGGTATATCAGGCTTAGTGTCGAAGTTTGCAGATGATACAAAGATTGGCAGGGTTGTTAATGACAGTAATGGCAGTGTGCTACTGCAACAGGATCTAGGCAGATGGGCTAAGAAGTGGCAACTGAAGTTTAACCTTGACAAATGCAAAGTACTGCATATGGGTAGAAGTAACCCCAGAGAAACGTACCAACTGTGTGGTACTACACTTAAGGTGGTAGAAAATAAAAAAGACCTGGGAGTAATTGTACAGTCAGATATGAAGTTTTCTGAGCAATGCAGACAGGCTGCCAGGGCAGGTCATGGGGTTTTGTCAATGATATTTAGGAATTTTGCTAGCAGGGAAAAGGAGGTGATTGTCCCTCTCTATAAGGCAGTGGTCAGGACACGCCTTGAGTACTGCGTACAGGTCTGGAGGCCTCATTTTAGGAAGGATGTAGATTTGCTTGAGCGTGTACAGAGAAGGGCAACAAGATTGGTGAGGGGGAATGATTTGATCCTCTTACCAAGAGAGGCTTAAATTCTGAAAATTGCAGTGGCTGGAGACTAGGCACCTGCACGGTGATCTGATTGAGGTGTATAAGGCCTTGAATGGGTTGAGCATGCTGAATTCTGATGGAATCCTTCCACTTGTTCAGATTACGAACCTAAGGGGGCATAAATTCAAATTAAGAAAAGACAGATGTAGAATAGATGTGCAGAAATTTCCCTTTAGCCAGTGGGTGGTTAATTGCTGGAATAAACTTCCATCTGTCGTTGTGGAAGTTGATAGGTTAAATAAATTTAAGGAGGAACTGGACAGCCATTTGGAGGGAATGGTGTGTTTTTTTTTTTTTTTTTTTTGGCTGATGCTGCATAAGCTCATACACTTGCTTTCTTGCATCACATGCCACTACTACTACTGCATGCTGCCTATATACATTTTGGCAACAACTAAATATCCTTGAATTTTATAATTTCTGTGTGAGAGGCCCTTGACTTCTAGGATCTGCTAATAGTGGTTCAAGCCGTGTTTTAGGATAAAAAGGACTCTTATATTTGTGTATTTTTTGAGCAGTTATGCATAATGGTTGGTGTCAGGGCCAGCCACAAGCATGTTTAACCGGTTCTGTCAAACAGGGTCCCATGCTCAAATGGTGTAAATAATATAATATCATCCATGTCTTTTCCGCATTTTTATCAACAAGCCTCCCGTCATAATGTCTAGTTACATTATTATCACTCCAAGAGCACTTGCACGAGTTGACTTGAAAATTGCTGGAAGTAGAGTGTATACGTCATTCTCAATATGTATGTTTTGTTTGATATTGAATATAGGACATTATTTAAAAATGTAATTTTTATGTTATACTCACTTTCAATAATATCTGTATTATTTTTAAATTCTAGAGATAAGGAAATAACAAACAGGGCCCCCGCAAATAATTCTTGAACAGGGTCCCGCAAATATTGGGATCTGCCCTGGTTGGTGTTTCCACATTATGAAAAAAAGGTTGGGAGTGTTATAGATAAAAATTTCATAACCATAATCTTGATTCAACTAATATAGAAACTGGTGAGAAAAAATTCCTCAGAAAATATGTCATGGGAAAATCAAACAAGAGACTTTTCGTTGAAGCAGGTATACCTACAACCCCAATTTTGCAACTCATATTTATTATTGTTATGTATGTTCCACTGATTTGATTTGATGATAGTACTCTTAAAATGCTTAAATTTAATTTCATTTTGATTTTATTATTTAGGTACTGGCTTGATCTAACACCCCAAGATGTTGTTGTAAGCCTTTCCAATAATGGTTGGGTAAAAACAGGCTTAACTAGTTTCTATGGGCCATGGATGCAGGGTGCTTGTATATTTAATCATGATATGCCTCGTTTTAATCCTCTAACTGTTTTGAAGGTAAATATAACTAATTATTATTATTATTTCCTAATCTGAATTGACTATACACATAATTTTGACTCAGAAATAATTCTTTAAAAAAATTAAAAAATGATCAGGGCTGCATTTGAATTTCAGTTTATGCTCTGTTGACTAAAATTATTTCACTAACAGCGTTAAGGATTGGTATTTGTATTTGCATAGTAAGATGAGTGAATGGAATTTCTTTTTCCTTGATGTGAAGATAAAAATGAACCCATTAACAAACTAGTTATTCCTGTGATTTAATCTTTAATTTCTTTTATGCTAGAACAGGATATCTACAAATCCTGAAAATTCCTTGAATTCCTTCTGATTCATTTAGGAATTCCAGGTTAATGAGACAACCAGTAAATGCAGAATTTTCACACTTTACAATATAATATCAATAATTTTTTTTTTTTTTTTTTTTTTTTTTTAACCTCTGTAGCAGAAGTTGCAGATTCTAAAAGAACTTGATCCACTGATTCCAAAAATACCAAAATTATGTCTCTATGACTTCTCTGTTGAAAGATATACTGAAATTTTAGTAACTTAATGAATGACAAATTTAAAATATCATTCAGTAATACATATGCTATCAGTCTTTATTTTCAAATACTTTAATCAAACTTATATTGTACTACATACATTCTATTTCCTTAGAAATGTTTGATACTCAGAGAGTTTTTCTACGGTCCATTTTGCCTGCCTTCTTAAAAAACTAGCAGTAATCCCCTATCATGGCAGTATCCCAGCTACCTTAGTAGCACTTTCCGATCATGGATTTACATCTACCAAATTTTGATGGGAAAAACTAAGATGAGAATGAAGAAAATGAATTTTAAAGAATCCATAACTTTATAACATTGTTACAAATAATTATTAATTGTTATTGCAGCCCGTGCAGACGGGCTGCAAGAGTAGCTCATGGTGTATTGTCGATGGTATATAGGAATTTTTCTAGCAGGGATAAGGAAGTGATTATTCCCTTGTATAAGGCAATGGTCAGGCCACACCTAGAGTACTGTATACAGGTCTGGAGGCCTCATTTCAAGAAGGATGTAGGGATGCTGAAACGAGTACAGAGAAGGGCAACAAGATTGGTGAATGGAACAAAGGGGTGCTCTTACGAAGAAAGGCTTAAGTTTTGCAAATTACAGTGTCTGGAGACTAGGCACCAGTGAGGTGATCTGATAGAGGTGTATAAAGCCTTGAATGGTTTAAGCATGCATCAATGCTGATGGGATTCTTCCTCTAGCTCAGAAAAATCACCTGAGAGGGCATAAATTCAAATTGAGGAAAGACAGATGTAGGATAGACATGAGGAAATTTGCCTTTAGCCAGCGGGTGGTTGGTTGGTGGAACAGACTTCCATCCCTTGTGGTGGAGGTTGATAGCCTAAATAAGTTTAAGGCTCAGCTGGACAGGTATTTGGAACGAACAGAGGGGTGAAGTGGAAGTGGGTTTTTTTTTTTTTTTTTTTTGGCTGATGCTGCATAAGCTTGCTTTCTTGCATCAAATGCCTATGCTAATGTTATAAATAATTAATTTATAAATAATTGTTATTAATAAAGTTCACAGCAGGGATTCATTATTACCTTCTTTCCTTCTTAAAAGAAGTCTGTGCACAACTGCTTTTAAATGATCTCCAAACTGCTAGTTCAATATCCTGTAGCTTTGTTAAACTCGCTCCTGTAACTGTGTGAAACTCCTCAATCTTTGAGGAGTTTCATTAAGTTGGGAAACACTTCCATTAGATATCAGAATATGTTTCCTTTTTTATCCAGAGCCTTTACAAAATTCTTCATTATTTATTAAATCCAAGCTTTATATGCACAAGTGGAAGAAGAATCTTTTTTTGGTTTAACCAAACATATTTTATATTACTTCTTCCTGACAAAAATTCTTTCTTTTCCCATTGTTTCACAGTATAATGTTTTTCTTTTGCACAACTATTCTACAAACAGAAAACAACAGTATTTTGTGAATCCTCCCCGTATACCACTGAGTAATCTAATGACCTTAAATTCACCACAGACATTCTGATCAAAGTCATGGTACTTTATTGCACTTAGGAGGATCCTGAATGTACAATCATATGTTTCTTTCTAGTTAACAGAACAAAGTAGAGGAACTCATGGGAATGTATTTCTGCAGTAAAACTGTTTTTAAACTTAATTTTGAGGCATCCATAACTGTAAGCTATTCATGAGGATTGTGTTTAATGCCTAGTTCATTCAGAAGATCATTAATATCTTTACAGAACATACTATCTTCCATTACAAAATATTTTGAAAACACTTTTTGACAATTTTGATATACTGTAATTTTAGTTCCTGCTCCAAGTAACTTCCACTTATTGCTTAATCAAGTGTGGTACAATATCATTTTCTGGTTGGTAGTCCAAATCGTCGAAGTGGACAGTCCAGCAAAGTCCAAGACTTAAGAATCCTTGTTATATTGATCACTGCTTCCTTCATAATTTTGGGGATCTGGTGTCAGCAGGTTTTTATTATGTGGAACAGGTCTTATTGCAGTTGATATGTTAGGATATTTGATGCTGTGCTTGCTTTTTTATTACTTACCTTATTTGTAAGTATAAAATAGTATTTCTGTTATTTATCATTTTAGTCACATAATAGGCCACACAAACTTCATTATCTTCAGAGCAAGAGCTGCCACATGTTTAAATTTTTTTGCAGAGGGTAATAACAAATGACTGTTTCGCCAACAGTCGAATTTTATTGTCAATCTCTCTCTCTCTCTCTCTCTCTCTCTCTCTCTCTCTCTCTCTCTCTCTCTCTCTCTCTCTCATTACACTGGCTAACATGATTTTTAACTCCATTAATATATCAGCTGTTTTTGGTCAATTTTTATGCATGGATTTCAAAAATAATTCTGAAAATTTCACATCATGTCACAATTTCTACATATATATCCCAAATATTTCTGTTATGCAAAAATACCAATGTAGTTGCACAGTTCTCACCACAGTATAGGAACAGCAAAAGGGGTACTTTTAATTTTTCCAGTTAGCCATGTCCTATATATGTGGTGCTGGTAATATAGCACATATGTGGAGCCCAAGTTTTGTCCTGATCACCAACCTTGGAACCAAAGTACAAGGAATATACAAGTTTAGCAATACTATAGAGTTCCTTCCTCCAAGTAGCAAAACAAACAATAGTAAGAATTAGCAAGAAACAAACAAGATGCAATAGAATATGCAGATAAACTATACACATACTCACTCACTCTACAACTGTCTCTCCATTTACTGAGAGAGAGAGAGAGATGGGAGGAAGGCAGATGTAATAGTAGTAGTGATGGAGACATGTGATGCAAGAAAGCAAGGGTATGAGCTTATGTAGTATCAGCCTTAAAAAAAAAAAAAAAAAAAAACAATTTCACACATCCATTCTCTCTAAAAGTTTGTCCAGTTCCTCCTTGAATGTATTTAAGCTGTCAACTTCCACAACAACAGATGGAAGTTTGTTCCAGCAATTAACCACCCGCTGGCTAAAGGCAAATTTCCACACATCTATTCTACAACTGTCTTTCCTCAATTTGAATTAACGTCCCTTCAGATTCGTAATCTAAGCAAGTGGAAGAATCCCATCAGAATTCAGCGTGCTCAACCCATTCAAGGCCTTATACACCTCAATCAGATCACCTCGCAGGTGCCTAGTCTCCAGTCGCTGCAATTTGCAGAACTTAACCTTTCTTGGTAACACCAACCCCCTCATTCCCCTCACCAATCTTGTTGCCCCTCTCTGTACACACTCAAGCAACTCAACATCCTTCCTAATATGAGGCCTCCAGACCTGTACGCAGTACTCAAGACATGGCCTGACCATTGCCTTATACAAAGGGATATTCACCTCCTTTTTCCTGCTAGCAAAATTTCTGTATATCATTGACAATACCTCATGACCTACTCTGACAGCCTGTCTGCATTGCTCAGAAAACTTCATATCTGACTGCACAATTACTCCGAAATCTTTTTTATTTTCTACCACCATAAAGTGTAGTACCACACAGTTGATTCGTTTCGCTAGGATTACTTCTACCCATATGCAGTATAGGCAGTTCTCGCTTTATGAGTTTCTGGGTTTACGAGTTTTTTTTTCCCAAGTATCAACAAAATCGAAAATATGAACATTAATTGCAAAAAATGAATGTTAGCCATTCATAAATACCACATTCCAAACCATATGCGTAGCTATACAATACAGTGTACCCCGCTTTACGATATTAATCAGTTCCAGAGACATCATCGTGTCGTTAAAATATCGTAATGTGAACCCAATAATACATTGTTTTTTGGTTATTCATTTGAAGATCTCGGAAGTTGAAATTTTTGCTGTACAACTAAGCTATTTATCTCTCTAAAATGTCATTTTTAAGTCACGAGCATGATCTTAAGGCCATATAAAAGGTCATAAGCGTGGTTCGTAAATTTTATTAGTTACCAATTCAAATCAGACTATGTATATAAAGTGCTTAGCATCATAATACACAGCCATTTCTGTATAAACAGAAAATTTTTAAGGTGGCATCGTTTTAGGTTATATCTCATATTGTGAATACCTTCACAACGAGTTGCCATTATATTGCACTACTTCGAATAAGTAACGCTTCACCTAAGGAGAAGACTAGTGTTACTTATTCTCAGATAGGTACCACCACCCAGACAGCACTGTTTCAGGGCTATTTGGCCCTGAACAGAAATGGCTGTGTATTATGATGCTAAGCACTTTTTATATACATAGTCTAAATTTGTTCGCAGCTTGAGGCTCTAGCCCTAAATGCGCCTTAGTCTAAATACATCATACACTATCAGGCATCTCTCATATTGTGGAGTTATACTTCATAACTGTTTTTGCCATCATTGCATCACTTGGGTACCTACCCACTCACTGACGAAGGGCCAAATAGCCCTGAAACAGTGCTGTCTGGGTGGTGGTACCTATCTGAGAATAAGTAACACTAGTCTTCTCCTTAGGTGAAGCGTTACTTATTCGAAGTAGTGCAATATCATGGCAACTCGTTGTGAAGGTATTCACAATATGAGATATAACCTAAAACGATGCCACCTTAAAAATTTTCTGTTTATACAGAAATGGCTGTGTATTATGATGCTAAGCACTTTATATACATAGTCTAAATTTGTTCGCAGCTTGAGGCTCTAGCCCTAAATGCGCCTTAGTCCAATTCAAATCATTAAAATGCGTTACACTTTCATCATTATCATATGTTCCATTATAAGAATCAATTTTAAACGCCTTTGTGACCATAAAACAATAAAAACAATTTGTACTTTCCGGTTTATAGGGCTTTTCTGTTAGCTAGCGCAATCTGTTATAAACTGGTAATAAACTCGATCTTCTTGCATTTGCAAAAATACCGATACCTGGAATTGTGTGGTTTTTTATGTTATTATGGTGAAATGCATTTCCCCTTTACTGAAATATTCAATTGTATAAAAAAACAAATAAATTTTCAGAATCTTCTCTTCATTCCTTTTATTTTAAGCTTCGTAAACTTGTTACTCCATGCAAATTGTGTTAGTTGCAATTTGTGTGTGCTGTAAAAAAATGTTTATTCGTGAAATTTATAATTAAAAGAGAAGGTTATCTTGGAAACAAACACCTCTTGAAACATTTCTGAAGAAGACAAATCCTTGTGCAACAAACCAACGAGTGCCAAGCCAATAATGAGTGATCAACGAGTGTGCATTTATTCGATGATGCTGATGAAGAATAAGCATTCTTTAACATTTGCGAGTCGTAAATAATTTCTCTATTATTATAATTTGCTTGATTTTACAGGCTAGGTTTTCATTTCTTTCGATAAATCAATCATTGTTTAAACAAACTAATTAGCTAACTAATTTCATTGTTGAGAACGTAACCCCTAATTTTAACCTTATGTCTATGGGAAATAAATTGCCGCTTTACGAGCGTGCACTAGGAATGAATTAACTCGTAAAGTCGAGAATTACCTGTACTTTGCATTTGTCAGCATTAAACTTCAGTTGCCATTACTGTCATTAACAACCCTGCCAACCTTTGTATCATCTGCAAACTTAGACATTAATCAATATCATTAATAAATATACAAAGCAACAGTAGGCCCAACATCAAACTCTGGGGGACTCCACTAATAACATTAGTCATGCACCTATTCTTATTTTTAGTTACCTTAAAACATCCCATGTATTTATTTGTTTCATGATGACTCTCACCAGTCCCTGAACCCCCAGCTCCCTGCCCTCCAGGCCAGCCGCTGCTCATTCTAATAGAAGCATACAAGAATCACTTTCACCTCTGCCTGTGGCTACTATTAGCCTTTTAGTCTGTGACTCCCCCCCCCCCAGCTAGCAGTTTTCCGACCCACCTAACACTGCCTCGATAGCATCAGCAAACACTCTTGCACCCCCTTCTATTTAAGTATATCCCATCCCTGTAGAAGCAGTCTCTCCTGTTAACAAGCACAGACCATGCTGAGAAAAATTCTACTCCATGAGCCTTGCACAATCCCTCCAGGGCTGAATTGATTGACAAGGATTTCATCATATACTTCTTGCTATCGTGTCTGGGCAGAATTGCAGACACTTTCAAATTTAACCCTAACTCATGACTTTTTTCAGCATTGACCTGTGCTTGTTAAGTAAATCTGCAGATCTTCTACTCTTAATGTCATTAGTGCAACAATATGCTGTGCCCTTGAAAGAATCTTCTTACCTAAATTGTAGTAAGATGTGTGTACTATGGCTAAATACAAAAACATGTATATGTAGAAAATGTGACATGATGTGAAATTTTCAGAATTATTTTTGAAATCCATGCATAAAAATTGACCAAAAACAGCTGATATATTAATGGAGTTAAAAATCATGTTAGCCAGTGTAATTAGAGAGACAGAGAGAGAGATTGAAAATAAAATTCGATTGTTGGCGAAACAGTCTTTTGTTATTACCCTCTGCAAAAAAATTTAAACATGTGGCAGCTCTTGCTCTGTAGATAATGGCAGAGATAATGAAGTTTGATGTGGCCTATTATGTGACTAAAATGATAAATAACAGAAATACTATTTTATTACTTACAAATAAGGTAATGACTCAGTGGCGTAGCTACCATGTTGGCAGGCAAAGCAATTGCCTCTGGGCCTGAGCCCTTTAGGGACCTGGCGTCTTTGGCTGTCTCCTGTTTTTGCAATTTTCATTAATTAAGTAGGGGCCCGAACATGTTCTTTGCCTCCGGGCCCAAAAAAGGGTAGCTACGCTACTGTAATGACTAGTATAAATCCGACAAATTATACAGGTTGTTTTAGTAAGACTAAATGCAACTAGGCATAATATTTTTAAGAGTATATAAATTATCTATATAATATTGGTGTAGATACACCATAGACAACTCTTAAACGAAAAAAACTATGGTAGTAGTGTAAAGGGCATCATTTCATCTGCTCATATTGTGCTCATCCTTCACGACAAGTTGCCATGTGTTGCACTACTTCAAATAAGTAACGCTTCACTATTAGTCTCCTCTAAGTGAAGCATTACTTATTCAACAATACATGGCAACTCATTGTGAAGGATGAACGCAATATGAGATACAGATGAAATGATGCCCTTTACACTAATATCACAGTTTTTTTCATTTAAGAGTTGTGTACGGTGTATCTACACGAATATTATATATAGGTTGTTTTGAAGGTATGAGCAAAAAATTCTGTAATACATTCTACTGTCCAAAGTAAGAATAAAAGAAATATAAATGTGTGCAATTCTGAACAGTTATGAAGTTATGGCTGTTTGAATTTTATAAAATGGTTTTAAAGTTTTGAATGGTAAAAAACAATAAATTTAATAAAAAAAAAAGAATAAACAAACATACATTGGAAATAAAATTTTACTAGATATGTGTCTGTTTATTCGTATTTATTTTTTAATTATTTAAATAATAAATTATTTAATTAAACTGCAATGCTGTGCAAACTTTAGTCATGCACAGTATGACGACTGTCAGTTGACTGAAAAACCAAATAAAGCAAAGTCTTGAAAGAACTTCAATGTTGAATACCCCCAGCTAGCACTCTCTTGAAAAAGTAATTAGAATGTTGGCACAACCATAGATTTGCAGACAGGAGGCGTTATGATAGAATAAAATTTAAAACTAATACCTGAACATGCCTGTTAGCTTTTTTTTTTATTTCTAGAGCATATCCTCTAGTTTATACTCCTCTTGTCGTTACAAATGGATTATCTTATTCATTAATTTTTTTTTTCTTTTCTTCCTTCCTCCCATACCTATTCAATTCTTTAATTTAAATATCTTCAATAAATTAATAGTTAATTTCATACTACAGGTACTGTTTGTAACCTTTTGGTAGACCTGAAATATTTAGAAGAATCTTGAAATGTTGCTAATCTTGTATTGAAGTGGTATCAGTTTTATTCTAACATTTCTAACACAGAAATGTTAGATTGCTACTATGTTCTGTATTTTTAACACAGAACATAGTAGCAAGGTAAGGATGTTCTGAGGGCAAAAGCTTTTCAAATGAGTGAGTAGCAAATGCCAGGAAAGTGAGTTAGATAACTTTAAGGGGTGTGTCCAGGTTGTTAACTACAAGAACACTAAGTCTTAATTGAACACTAAGTCAATAAAATGAGTGAATTTGAACTGCTGGTTAGGACAAGTAATGCTGACATAATAAGGCTTACAGAAACATGGTGCCACCCAGAGATAGGGGATGATGAGTTTCGGTATGGAAGGACAGGGAAGATAGAAGGGGTGATGGTGTCATGCTTCTTATCAAAAGTAGCCTGAGCACGACGAAAGCTTTCACATATTCAGACATTTCACATTAGTATAGAATCTGTATGGTGTGAAATAGTTGGAAGCAAAGGTATAATGAGACGGTATATTTTGGAATGAGAAAAGCGAAGTTTCACACAGCCACTTAACAAAAACCGCAGTGTCAAGCATCTTTTACAATACAATTTTTTACACGATAGGTAGCAATTTGTTTATGCTTTCTGGTCTTGTTAATTTTCTTTTAATGGCATGTGATGCAATTACTAGTGATGAAAGTTGTAGTGCCCTATGTTGTTTACAAAGGACAATCTTAAAAGTTCTAAAAACATTGAAAGACAATCGGAATCGCGAGAGAAACACTGCTATAAATTAAGTGTTACAGAGTCTATAGGAAAAACTACTGAAGATGGGCATAAGTCTCCAGGAGTGGATGCTATACTTCCTGTTATACTACACACACACACACACACACATCTACAGGCCAATTGATTTTGAAGATTATGATGAGAGCTACTACATACAAATGGAATGGGCAAGTAAGTGTGAATGTCTTATTATGGGTGATTTCAATTTGCCTCTAATTGATTGGAGCAAATGGGGAGGAAACCACATGAGGGACAAAGTTTTTAAATCAACTAGATGATTGTTATTTGTATCAACATATCAGGGAAAGTACTATGGAAAAGAATACTCTAGACCTTATCATCACCCATGAACCAGAAGACATAATAGGGCTGACAGTACAGGAACCAGTAGCAGGAAGTGACCACAGAGTTCGACGATGAACAGAGAGAGAAACTGCTCTCTTTAAAATGTCAAAGTCAGCTAAAGAGCATTATGTTTGTGCTCATTGCTGGAGGGTATCCCCAAGGAAATCTGAAATCTCACCAGAAAAACCCGGTTTGACGTCACAAGACGTAAATCGAGTTTAGAAACTGGAGGGCACACAGCCAGTTACTTCGACCACTGATACTGAAAGTGCCACTCCGTTCCTAGGACTAAATGACTCTGAGGATACTCCCAGTGAAACCAGTAATGCTAAAGAGATCCCCCACAACCAAGTGCACCATCGGAACACAGCACGATCTCAATCCTACCTCTCATGTCAGCACTGCCTCACAGACTGAATGGACCCACGCACCTGAGGCCGCCACGTCGATTTGGACGGCAAGGAGTGTCAGCATGTACCTTGATGCAGAGGTCACAATGGAAATGAATAGGCAGTATTCAATAGGGCTGCAAAATAAAAACCCTCCTGTTCATTCCACCTAACCTCATATAACTGATGAGTTCCTGTTGTCAATTTTGAGTAACTTCAAGTCTGCGCTGCTAAAACGTGTACAATCGGAGTTTGATACATTCTATGATAAGTGTTACAAGCTTTTCTCTAGCAAAATTCGTGAGGATGTGAAACGCAACATAAGTCATTCTATTCCTGCCTCATAGTGCTGTGGAAAAGCTGCAGAGAGCGATCAGTACACGGGAAAAATATCGCATTCCCATGCAAAAGGCAATAATATACCTGCAATGCAGTCCTCAACTGACATGTCAAATGAAAAGGTAAAAATTCCACCGAGTGAGCATTCCATGTCCCTTCCAACCAGCCGTAGCACAGCCATCATGAGTGCCTCACAACCTATACACGTGCACAATTCATGCAGTCATGAAGAAAGTCCAGAAATAATGCCATCGGTACACACGAGGATTGCACCGAGAAGTGACATCAACCATCATACGGAACTGCTAGTTCACAATGCTGAAATTCGTCCTAATAAAAAGGCTATCAGAACGACATGGGCAGGGATTGTGGCTAGATCTCAGCCCCATCCCACTCACAACATTCCATCACCAAGGGTCAAACAGTCACATGAACCAGGTGCGTGAATGAAAAATGCATGTGTAACAGACATGTCAAATTCTTCTAGGCCCAGACCCATGACGCCATATCCCAACAAAACAACTAAGAATTTTTTCATTTCTAGGCTGCATCCCCTAACAACTCCTGAACAAGTAGCTAACGTCCTCCTTCAAGACCTCTACATCAGTGCAGAAGTCACTAAGCTACCTACCACGAGCAATAAATTTATGCTTCGTTCAAGTTATCCTGTGAAGCAACATCCGTTGAAGCTATCAGTTCCGATTGGTGTTACAGAAGCCAATTGGTGTTATTGTCTGACCATTTTACCCAAGCAACAGCATCAGAAGGAGAAATGTTGTGGAGCACGCATCGGACACTCGACTAAATGGAAGCTGACTCAAGATCCAGGCTCTACATTGGTCGCGTCCCTTATGCCATACACAAAACAAGACAGTTGGTTCAACCATCACAATAGACAACAGCCCCATTTTACCCCATAGCCCAAATTCTCCAAGCAAACAAGACAAGCTACGCTGGCCGATCCCAACCGTGATCACAATGAGACACCCACAACCTCATGTGGTACTTCCTCCTTCGAGGTCCAAAAATTTAATTCAAGTGTACTGCTCTGATACTGTAAGTGTAATGTATCAGAATGCTAGGAGCTTGCGAAATAAAATGGAGACTATGGAGCAAATCCTGCTAGCAGGCGAATTCGATATTTTAGCTATATCCGAAACATGGCTTGAGCACGAGCAACAGAATATAGTGATAGTTACACCAGCAGGCTATGTGGCAGAGTTCAACTCCAGAAGGAATAGAAGGGGAGGTGGTGTTGCTATGTTCTTGAAAGACGCGACCTTCTAATCGATCAACACTATCTACAGTGACTCACCAAATTTTGAAGCCCTAGCCATGACACTGCTCAGAAACGCATCCACAATAGATATCTGCGCAATGTATATTCCGCCAGTACCCACAATTTATATCATTACTGAGGCAGCCAACTGGGCAATCACCCACTTTCATCCCTCAGCTCACCATATCGCCATTGGGGATTTCAACCTCACTCCACAGCTCACTGCCCACAAGAAGATCCTTGTTGACTACATGAAGTCAGCGAATATACACCTAATCGATCACTGCCCTACTAGAGGAGAAAACCATCTTGACTTGCTCTTTTCCTCCTTAGCATGTATGATTGAAGAACCACCTGAGACACACTACAAATCGGATTAGCCGACCGGGCTAGCCGAGTGGGTAAAGTACCTGCCCGGCAACCCAAAGGTCGCGGGTTCGATTCCCGCCTCGGGCTTGGATCAAAGTACTGCAAAAACCTTGGGAGGTGCAATATGGCCACAGAAGCCGATGCGCCAACAACTACCAAATCAAAAAAACCAAATCGGATCACGACCCTATCTACGCAAAATTAATTATTCCTACTCTGGGGCCACCTGCCCGAAAAAACGGTCAAACCGCCATCATTGTCAGCCCCAAGCTCCTTAATATCTAAAAATGCCTGCAAGCTGCCACCCTTATACCTTGGCATGTCCTTGAAACATGTGATGTCCCGCTTGCGGTAACACTATTAACAAACTGCGTAAACACCATTGCACAATATTCTGCATCAAAGAAGATAAGGATCTCATCTTACTCCAAAGCCTGGTGGAATCCAACTGTACACATGGCCTTCCTGTTAAAGCAGCAGCTACACCAGATCTGGAAAAGAACTCAACAGACTTCTGACCGGATATCTTATTCAAGAGCACAAGCGCAATTTAATAGGGAGAAATCATAAGCAATAACAGCACACCTGGGCACCCAACTTCAAAAAGGGAAAATCCCATACTGCTTCAGGTCCCATAGCTTTCCTAGTCAGCTGGACCCAACTCAATGGTTAGATCATATTACCAGATTCAATACACGTGCAGATCAACTAAACTTTCTCTTATGTCCCGACAATGAATTACAACAAGACATCTTGCATTTCAAGTACAGGTCACTGTTGAAAAAAAGCCATGAATTAGGGTTGAATTTGAAAGTGTCTGCAATTCTGCCCAGACATGATAGGAGGGAGTATATGATGAGAGCCCTGTCGATCAATTCAGCCCTGGAAAGATTGTGCAAGGCTCAAGGGGTAGAATTTTTTTCAGCCTGGACTGTACTTGTTAACAGGAGAGACTGCTTCTACAGGGATGGGATACACTTAAATAGAAAGGGTGCAAGAATGTTTGCTGATGCTATCAAGGCAGTGTTAGGTGGGTTGGAAAACTGCTAGATTGGGGGGATACAAGGACTAATAGATTAACAGTAGCCACTGGCAGAGGTGAAAGTGATTCTTGCATTGCTTCTATTGGAATCAGCTGCAGCCTGGAAAATAAGATGCAGGATATTTCAGAGACTGCTAGGAACCATTGGGGTACAAATAAACACATGGGTTATGTTAGGGTAGCTAAGAAAAAGAACAGGTGCATGTATACTTGCGTGTACACCAATGCTAGGAGTTTAGTAAATAAATTTGATGAATTTGAGGTATTGCGCAAAACATCAAAGGCAGATATTGTGGGGATTTCAGAGAGGCGTGGTGTCACACAGATATAAGGAATGCAGAACTGGAATTTGGGGAGTACAATGTCTACAGAAGGGATAGACAGGATAGGAAGAGAGGAGGGGTTATGCTATTAGTTAAGAAATACATAAAATCCAAGGAAGTGAAGCCAGTCGATATTGCTGGACAGTGTAGTGTCGAGTCAGTTTGGTGTGACATAAGCATTGGGAGATCAAAATTGAGAGTAGGAGTGTGCTATAGGCCTAATGACTCTGATGAGTATAATAAGAAACTGTACAGAGAAATAGAGTGGGCCAGTAAATCAGAAAGTCTTATAATGGGGGATTTTAATTTCCCAGATATTGACTGGAATTTGGGGGCTGGTCACTCACACACTAGCAAGGCTTTTGTGGATTTATTGGATGATTGTTTTCTACATCAGCATGTTTGGGAGGCAACTAGAGGGAGTAATACTCTTAACCTGATTATCAGTAGTGATTCTTCATGCATTAAGAATCTGCAGGTAAATGAACCACTAGGTGGCAGTGATCACAGTGTGCTGAAATGGGATTTACTCAAATAGTTAACTACCATCACGGGTAAAGGGAAGGGTTATTGCTTTCGTAAAGGCGACTACGATGGACTGAGACAGTATTTAAATTCTATACAGTGGGACCAACTGATGATGTTACCAACAGCAAATTCAAAATGGGAAGCATTCAAAGAACTTATCTTGGACGCTACTAGGCTTTACATACCAACTAAGAAATATTGTTCAAGGTTTAGGCCTAAGTGGATGTCAGATGAACTAATGAGACATATGGCAGAGAAAAAAAATGCATGGGATACATACAAATTAACACGTGACACAGAAGCCTATGATAGATACAAGTTGATCTGTAACCAAGTTACAAAGGAGGTTAGGCAGATGAAGGCAGATTACGAGAAATATTTGGCAAGGGATGCAAAGAAAAACAGCAAAGAGTTCTTTACTTATGTAAATTCTAGAAGGAAGGGGATGAATCAGATTGGTCCACTTGATATCGATGGGTCAACTGTTGATGATCCTGCTCAGGTAGCTAACAAACTAAATGAATATTTTGCATCGACATTCACACCTGAGGAGTTATTCAGCGAGAGGAATGCCAGAGGTATATTCAACTCTGGCAGTAAGCTAGAGAATGTTGTAAAAACTGAGAGTAAAGTGGAGGAGAAATTGTTGAAGATAAATACAAGAAAGGCACCTGGGGTGGATGGGATCTATCCAGTTATATTAAAGGAGGCAGCAAAGGAAGTAAGCAAACCCTTAGCCATAATTATGAGAGCTTCCTTGGACTCAGGGGAGGTACCCACAGACTGGAGATGTGCAAATGTGACCCCAATTCACAAAGAAGGATTAAAGATCGACACAAGTAATTATAGACCTGTTAGTTTAACTTCTGTTCCCGGAAAATTAATGGAGGCACTGGTTAAAGAAGCACTGCAGGATCATCTAGACAAGACTTCAGTTATAGCTCAGACACAGCATGGTTTTGTTAAGGGGAAGTCTTGTCTGACCAATTTGATTGGATACTATGATGTAGTCACAAAAGAACTGGATGCAGGGAATAACTTTGATATTATATACTTGGATCTTAGAAAGGCTTTTGAAACTGTTGCACATGGAAGACTGCTGCACAAATTGGAGCAGTGTGGCATTGGAGGCAAATTGCTGCTATGGATAAAGGGGTGGTTGAGGGGGAGAAGACAGAGAGTGGTAATCAATGGACACTGCTCATCGTGGACTAATGTTATTAGTGGAGTCCCTCAGGGTTCAGTATATTGTCCATTATTGTTTTCTGTATTTTTAAATGATATTGATGATGGTATATCAAGCTTAATGTCCAAGTTTGCAGACGATACGAAGGTTGGCAGGGTTGTCAAGGACACTACTGACACTATGTTACTGCAACAGGATCTGGAAAGGTTGAGCAGATGGGCCGAGGTGGCAAATGAAGTTTAACATTGACAAATGTAAAGTACTACATATGGGAAACAGCAACCCCAGAGCAATGTATCAACTCTGTGGTACTACACTGACAGTGGTAGAGAATGAAAGGGACCTGGGGGTGGTTGTGCAGGCAGATATGAAGTTTTCTGAGCAGTGCAGACGGGCTACAAGAGTAGCTCATGGTGTATTGTCGATGATATATAGGAATTTTTCTAGCAGGGATAAGGAAGTGATTATTCCCTTGTATAAGGCAATGGTCAGGCCACACCTAGAGTACTGTATACAGGTCTGGAGGCCTCATTTCAAGAAGGATGTAGGGATGCTGGAACGAGTACAGAGAAGGGCAACAAGATTGGTGAATGGAACAAAGGGGTGCTCTTACGAAGAAAGGCTTAAGTTTTGCAAATTACAGTGTCTGGAGACTAGGCACCAGCGAGTTGATCTGATTGAGGTGTATAAAGCCTTGAATGGTTTGAGCATGCTCAATGCTGATGGGATTCTTCCTCTTGTTCAGAATAATCACCTGAGAGGGCATAAATTCAAATTGAGGAAAGACAGATGTAGGATAGACATGCGGAAATTTACCTTTAGCCAGCAGGTGGTTGGTTGGTTGGTGGAACAGACTTCCATCCCTTGTCGTGGAAGTTGATAGCCTAAATAAGTTCAAGGCTCAGCTGGACAGGTATTTCTAACGCACAGAGGGGTGAAGTGGAAGTGGTTATTTTTTATTTATTTTATTATTTTATTTTTTTGGCTGATGCTGCATAAGCTTGATTTCTTGCATCAAATGCCTCTACTAATCCTAATGCTAATGCTAATTCCATCACCATCTCTACACATCAGCTGACAGCAGCGATAAACTCCCTTCCAGCAACAGCAACTGCGGGGCCGACAAAGTGCCACAATTCATAGTAAAATGCCTCAGTCCATTCATCCTCCAACCGCTCAAGTCCATCTTCAACGGAATTCTAACAACAAGAAATTTTCCTAAAGCCTGGAAGTCAGACCACATCCAAAAGTTCGAAACCCCACTCTATCCAGGCACTGTCGGCCGATATCTAACTCCTCAACGCTCCTGAAAATCCTGGAAAAATCTATTCTGCCTACCTTAATGAATCAGATTCTTGGAGACAGGGCACCACAGGTCCACTACGCAATCCAAATCCGATTCACAGTGACGAACCTCCTTACAACCACATGTAATGTATTATCTCTTTGAAACAGCAAGAGGAACTCGCAATCACGTACCTGGATATTGAAGCTGCTTTTGACGCCATCAATGTGTTGGCACTCCTCTACTTACTGGAAGACCACTATCCAATTCAAGGTAATATCCTCTGGTTCATAGCATCACTCCTCTATGATAGGGTACTACAAGTCGATGCCTATGTACAATCGCACATGAAGGCAATTTCTGCTGGTGTTCCGCAAGGAGGAGTCCTATCTGGCTTATTATTTACAGCCATCATTGTGCTTCTTGTCTGTAACAATGAGAAAATCATCACCTATGCAGATGATATAAAAATTCTAACGCGTATTGCTTCCAACAATCACCTTGAAGCTACAGCAAGCATTAATGATAGTCTCATCAACATCGCCTCTTACCTCAAACAGTATGGACTCTCAATCAACCCTACAATAATAACCCCAACTCTCGATGGAACTGTAATATCTGCCACTCCTACACATGTGGATTTGGGAATAGTATTTGACCCAAAACTCCGGTTTCGTGCTCATGTAGACAAGCTCACTTCCAGAGCAGCCTCTCTCCGATGGCTAGCTAAACAACAACTAATTTATGTTAAGGAGCCACATGTAATTAAGAAATTCATCAGAACGGTAATCTATTCTCCACCCCTCTATGCTGCTGAAGTCTGGGCATCAGCATCTACTACAACGAAGAAACCAATCCTCGCTGCAGAATTCTGGCTACTTAAATGGGCTAACTGGAAAGCTTGTCTCCCACAACAGGACAGAACTACAGCCTTAGCTACCTCACTGGGGATGCAGCAACTGCCTGACATCATTGAAATACAACGATTGATAGCTACAGTTAAAATGATCACGGGTCAGATCTCAACACCGTCCATTTGGGATTCGTGCTACTGGCAAATACCCAAGCCAGAACTTTAGTCAACCCTGATGCTTTTATTGCTGCAAAACCTCTGGTTTTGCAGCAATAAAACTTACAGGAAAGAAGTGTTAGCAGCTCGTTCCAATCCCAGAATCAAATGAGAACAAGTTCATGCACCCTCCACACCATCTGCCAAGCTGTCCTGTGCCACGACAAAATTCATTTGACAGAGAAGTGCCATTCATGTATATTATATATTTTTATTGTAAATAAAATTGTAAATATAACCGTACAATGGCACTTGTAAATATGTGTTTATGTTTACGTTACAATGACATGTTTACATTACATTTTTAATTTTAGAATGCATTATCCATTATATATCCTGATGTGAGCATTATCTATTATACATGTGCATTATCTATTATCTAATTACCTATTCTGATGTGAGCCGTTGGCTGTAATGGGACAATTGCAACTTAACTTAAATCTATATATGTACATTGTATTCATTTAGTTGCAATAAAGATTCTCTCTCTCTCTCTCTCTCTCTCTCTCTCAAGTGGGGTTCCACAAGGATCAATATTAAGACCATTGTTGTTTTTGATTTTCATAAATGACATCGACGAAGGGATAGAGGGCATGATGTCTAAATTTGCAGATGATGTAAAGATTGGTAGAGTAGTTAATGATTGCCGCCAAGCAGAGCTTCTTCAGAATGACATAGATAGACTTCAGAGATGGTCAGAAAAATGGCAGCTATCTTTAATCCAGCAAAGTGTAAAGTATTGCGCCTGGGGAAGAGTAACCCCAGAATAACTTATGCACTTGGTGGAGTTGAACTATAGCAAGTAGTGGAGGAAAGGGACTTTGGTATTACAATATGGTCAGATGTGAAGTTCTCCGAGCATTGCAGATCGGTTGCAAGGAAGGCCCATGGTGTCCTATCAGTGATTTATCAAACAATTGCTAGTAGAGATAAGGACTTCATATCCCATTATATAAGGCTTTTGTTAGACCATACTTGGAATACTGTGTCCAAGTATGGAGATGGCACCTAAAGAAAGACGTTCTTCTTGAAAGGGTCCAAAGACTCGCCTGGTAAGATTATGAGGAAAGACTTCGAATATGTGGGTTGCACAGCTTGGAAACTAGGCACCTTAGAGGAGACTTGATTGAGGTGTTTAAGGCTCTGAGAGTCATAAGCAAAATGAATAAGGGCAAATTTTTCATGGTTATAAATGATTCTAGAACTAGGGCCCATAATTTCAAGTTACGGGGGAAGTTGTTTAGACTAGATTGCAGGAAGTTTTATTTTAGCCAGCGAGTTATAAATTACTGGAATAAGTTACCTACATGGGTCGTAGAGGCTGAGAGTCTGGGGAAATTCAAAGGTCAGCTGGATAATTACCTAAGAGAGGAGGGAAATGCATAGGTTGTCCATTTCCTTTTCTCTTATTAATTATTATTATTTTTTTTCTTTTCTTATTATTATTATTATTTTTTTCTTTTCTTATTATTATTATTAATTTGTATTTATTCTTATTTTATTTTATGTATTTTTTGTTATTTTATTTTATTATAATTTTTATTTTTTTTTTTGGCTGGTGCAGCATAAGCCATAGGCTTCCCTGCACTATGTGGCCATTACTAATACTAATACTAATTTCAGTAAATATCTTGATCTCATAACATAGGATGAATCAACAGATGAAGATGGAGAGTATGTAGGAAGGCAAGCTGAGGATTTTCCCCTCAACCTAATCCACAACACTAAGTTACCTCTGTCTTTCAATAGTGGAAGATGGAAACAGGGTTATAACCCAGACATCATTTTTGTCAGCAGCCATAATGTTGCATGCTGCTGTATTAAGAGCATACTGAAGCCTATCCCACATACCCAACATAGACCATTTTTGCTTCACAACTAGCAATTCAAACCAAACACAGTTCCCTTCTGATTTAGATGTAACTTTAAAAAAGCAGACTGACACTGATTTGCCTCCCAACTTGCAGGACTAATTGAGAAGTAACTGTCCCACTGACACTAAAATCCTATCCAGAACTTGAGGTGATTATCCAACAATTTTATTCCACTCGGCTGCAAAACTGAGTACTTCCCCAGCTTCTCATAGAAACCACAAAAGGAATATGAAAATTATGTGAAGCTTTTAAGTTACAACCCTTTTTAAATGGCTACAAGATCTGCTGAGAAAGTTTTTGCCAATGCCATCTAAAAAACACAGTGTGAGAACTGAATCAACACAATAACCAGCCTAGACATAAGCCACAGCAGCAGAAAGGCTGTTGTGGGTCACGTCTACCAAACATTTAGCAAAGACCATACAAAACCCCTTGAACAGCCTGAAATTAAAGCTAATCAAGTTGCCCACCAGATTAATATTAATCAAGAAGAATAGACAGAAAAAAAATGCATAATGACACTCCTAGTAATGTTACACTAAGAAACAGTAATATTAATCACTTAGCATTAGCATTAGTAGAGGCATTTGATGCAAGAAAGCAAGCTTATGCAGCATCAGCCAAAAAAAAAAAAAAAAAAACCACTTCCACTTCATCCCTCTGTTCGTTCAAAATACCTGTCCAGCTAAGCCTTAAACTTATTTAGGCTATCAACTTCCACAACAAGGGATGGAAGTCTGTTCCACCAACCAACCACCCGCTGGCTTAAGGCAAATTTCCGCATGTCTATCTTACATCTGTCTTTCCTCAATTTGAATTTATGCCCTCTCAGGTGATTATTCTGAGCGAGAGGAAGAATCCCATCAGCATTGAGTATGCTCAAGCCATTCAAGGCTTTATACACCTCTATCAGATCACCTCGCTGGTGCCTAGTCTCCAGACACTGTAATTTGCAAAACTTAAGCCTTTCTTCGTAAGAGCACCCCTTTGTTCCACTCACTAATCTTGTTGCCCTTCTCTGTACTCGTTCCAGCAGCTCTACATCCTTCTTGAAATGAGGCCTCCAGACCCAGTACTCTAGGTGTGGCCTGACCATTGCCTTATACAAGGGAATAATCACCTCCTTATCCCTGCTAGAAAAATTCCTATATATCATTGATAATACACCATGAGCTACTCTTGCAGCCTGTCTGCACTGCTCAGAGAACTTCATATCTACCTGCACAACCACCCCCAGGTCCCTTTCCTTCTCTACCACTGTCAGTGTAGTACCACAGAGTTGATACGTTGCTCTGGGGTTGCTGTTTCCCATGTGTAGTACTTTAGATTTGTCAATGTTAAACTTCATTTGCCACCTCTCAGCCCATCTGCTCAACCTTTCCAGATCCTGTTGCAGCAGCATAGTGTCAGTAGTGTCCTTGACAACCCTGCCTACCTTTGTATCGTCTGCAAACTTTGACATTAAGCTTGATATACCATCATCAATATCATTTATGAATACAGAAAACAATAATGGACCCAACACTGAGCCCTGAGGGACTCCACTAATAACATTAATCCACGATGAGCAGCGTCCATTGATTACCACTCTCTGTCTTCTCCCCCTCAACCACCCCTTTATCCATAGCAGCAATTTGCCTCCAATGCCACACTGCTCCAATTTGTGCAGCAGTCTTCCATGTGCAACAGTATCAAAAAAGCCTTTCTAAGATCCAAGTATATAATATCAAAGTTATTCCCTGCATCCAGTTCCTTTGTGACTGCATCATAGTATCCAATCAAATTGGTCAGGCAAGACTTCCCCTTAACAAAACCATGCTGTGTCCTAGCTATAACTGAAGTCTTGTCTAAATGATCCTGCAGCGCTTCTTTAACTAGTGCCTCCATTAATTTTCCTGGAACAGAAGTTAAACTCACAGGTCTATAATTGCTTGTGGCAGCCTTTGATCCTCCTTTGTGAATTGGGGTCACATTTGCACATCTCCAGTCTGTGGGTACCTACCCTGAGTCCAAGGAAGCTCTCATAATTATGGCTAAGGGTTTGCTTACTTCCTCTGCTGCCTCCTTTAATATAACTGGATAGATCCCATCCACCCCAGGTGCCTTTCTTGTGTTTATCTTCAACAATTTCTCCTCCACTTTACTCTCAGTTATTACAAGATTCTCTAGCTTACTGCTAGAGTTGAATACACCTCTGGCTTTCCCCCTCGCTGAATAACTCCTCATGTGTGAATGTCGATGCAAAATATTCATTTAGTTTGTTAGCTACCTGAGCAAGATCATCAACAGTTGACCCATCTATATCAAGTGGTCCAATCTGATTCATCCCCTTCCTTCTAGAGTTTACATAAGTAAAGAACTCTTTGCTGTTTTTCTTTGCATCCCTTGCCAAAGATTTCTCGCAATCTGCCTTCGCCTGCCTAACCTCCTTTGTAACTTGATTACAGATCAACTTGTATCTATCATAGGCTTCTGTGTCATGTGTTAATTTGTATGTATCCATGCATGTTTCTTCTCTGCCATATGCCTCATCAGTTCATCATACATCCATTTAGGCCTAAACCTTGAACAATATTTCTTGGTTGGTATGTAAAGCCTAGTAGCTTCCAAGATAAGTTCTTTGAATGCTTCCCATTTTGCATTTGCTGTTGGTAACATCATCAGTTGGTCCCACTATATAGAATTTAAATACTGTCTCAGTCCATCGTAGTCGCCTTTACGAAAGCAATAACCCTTCCCTTTACCCGTGATGGTAGTTACCTTTTTGAGTAAATCCCACTTCAGCACACTGTGATCACTGCCACCTAGTGGTTCATTTACCTGCAGATTCTTAATGCATGAAGAATCACTACTGATAATCAAGTCAAGAGTATTACTCCCTCTATTTGCCTCCCGAACATGCTGATGTAGAAAACAATCATCCAATAAATCCACAAAAGCCTTGCTAGTGTGTGAGTGACCAGCCCGGGAAATTAAAATCCCCCATTATAAGACTCTCTGATTTACTGGCCCACTCTATTTCCCTGTACAGTTTCTTATTATACTCATCAGAGTCATTAGGCCTATAGCACACTCCTACTCTCAATTTTGATCTCCCAATGCTTATGTCACACCAAACTGACTCGACACTGCACTGTCCAGCGATGTCCACTGGCTTCACTTCCTTGGATTTTATGTATTTCTTAACTAATAGCATAACCCCTTCTCCCTTCCTATCCAGTCTATTATTTCTGTAGATGTTGTACTCCCCAAATTCCAGTTCTGCATTCCTTATATCTGTGTGACACCATGTCTCTGATATCCCAACAATATCTGCCTTTGATGTTTTGAGCAATACATCAAATTCATCAAATTTATTTACTAAACTCCTAGCATTGGTGTACATGCAAGTATACATGCACCTATTTCTATTCTTAGCTACTCTAACACAACCCATGTGTTTACTTGTACCGCAATGACTCCCAGCAGTCTCTGAAATATCCTGCATCTTGTTTTTCAGGCTGTGGCTCATTCCAATAGAAGCAGTGCAAGATCTGCTGAGAAAGGTTTTGCCAATGCCATCTGAAAAACACAGTGTGAGAACTGAATCAACACAATAACTAGCCTAGACATAAGCCACAGCAGCAGAAGGCTGCTGTGGGTCATGTCTACCAAAAATTTAGCAAAGACCATACAAAACCACTTGAACAGCCTGAAATTACAGCTAATCAAGTTGGCCACCAGATGGTGATGAATGGCAACCCCCAATCAAACACATTAGTAAAATATACCATACACCTCTGATAGAAGCCTCCAATTTTAATTTCTTATAATTTTACACTATTCGAACTATACAAGGCCCTTAAACAACTTAGAACATGCGAAGCAGCTGGCTTAGACAATGTCTGTAATGAACAGATCCTTAAAACTAAATTATGTGTTCTACAACTTTATAACAACTTTAACTATTCCAAAAGTCTGGCATCATACAAGAATTGTGGCTCTCCTTAAACCTGGAAAAAAGCTGGATGTTAAGAACAAGAGCCCGATTTCCCTTCTATTCAGTCTCATCAAGATCTGTGAGGGCCTTATCCTTAATAGAATCCAATGTGAAATCTATAAGATCTTAATTCCTGATAGGCAGGCTTCAGATCAGACAGATCCTGTACCTCACAGATCCTCAATTTATCAAGAATGGCTTTCAACAGAAGCTCCATCAGCAGGGCTGCTTTTGTGGACCTCTCTGTCACTGCCAGTTTATCACCGCCTACTTTCGCACAAGAATTACATTTTCACCATCGATTTCTGCCTCTCATATTTAATCCATCACCTATGGAAAATTGACACTTCTTTGTTGATCTGGCCGGGAAAAGAAACAAGTGGTCTTCTCCAGAAAAATAACCTATCCCAAGACATTGTTCTAGCTTCTTTTCTCTTTAACATCTACACCAACAACCATCTTATTTTTCGCGGGACCGAGAGTTTTTTGTATGCAAATGATTTAACTTTTATCATCCAGGCTAAAGATTTTCATATCATTGAATACAACTTAATCAACATTGACAAGGACTCTAACAAAAAATACCTTGCAAACAAATCTAAACAAATCTAAACTTAACATGTTCCATCTTAAAAACAAGGATGGTAACAGGCTGCTGAACATCCCTTGGAATGGCATCCAGCTTAATTTTGATGGATTTAAATTTACGAGACATGTAGGAAAAAACCAGACTAAAAGTTAGAGCCCAAAACAACATCCTTTAGAGGCTCATTCAACTATGATCACAAGGTTTATTGGGCAGAACTTTTGTCAGTGTTTGTGATTGTTAACAGGAGAGACTGTTTTTATAGAGATAGGATACTCTTAAATAGGAGTACAAGAATATTTGCTAATGCTATCAAGGCAGTGTTAGATGGGTCAGAAAACTATTGTCTTGGTGGCATACACAGTCTAATAGATTAGCAACAGCCGCAGGCAGAGGTGTAAGTAATTCTTGGACTGCTTCTATTGGAACATGCAGCAGCCTAGAAAGCAAGGTGTTAGGGATTTCATGGCCTGCTGAGAATTTTCACAGAACAAGGAAATACATGGGCATGTATATTTGCATATGCACCAATGCTAGGAGCATAGTAAATAAATTTGATGGAGTTGAAGTATTTGTTAAATCATCAGATGCACTTACACTTTGATCATAGCCAAAAGGCCGAGAAGCAGTAATCATCAGATGCAGAGCATTGTAGGGATATCGTAGATGTAGTGTCACTTAGGCGTAAGAAATGCAGAATTTGAGAAGTACATCCAGTTGATACAGGTATCCAGTGTAAGGTTGAGTCAGTTTGTTGTGACATAGGTGCTGGGAAAACAAAAATAAAAGTAGGAATGTATTATAGGAGTAGTGATGGTAATGAAAAACTTTACTGAGTTATAGAGTGGACCAGTAAGTCAGTGTCTTGTAATGGGAGATTTTAACTTTACAGATATTAACTGGAACTTGTGTTTTGGTCACTCACACAGTAGCAAGACTTTTGTGGATTTATTGTGTGACTGTTTTCTACAGCAGCATGTTAGAAAAGCAACAAGAAAACAATACTTTAGATCTTATTATCAGCAGCGGTTGTTCATGCATTAAGAATATACAGATAAAAGGACCACTAAATGGCAGTAATCCCAGTGTGTTGATGTCGGATTTACTTAATAATGTAGCTACCATCAAGAGTAAAAGGGAAGGGCTTTTGCTTTCATAAAGCAACAATTCAAAATGGGAGGCATCTTTGAAGTTACTTGGCTATTTATACAAACTAAGAAATACTGTTCAAGGCTTAGATTAAATGGGTCTCTAATAAACTAATGAGACTCATGGCAGAGAAGAAAAATACATGGGATAGATATAAATTATCAGGAGATTCAAAAACCTATAGTAGAAGTATGCAATCAAGTCACAAAAGAGGTTAGGCAAGCTAAGGCAAATTATAGGAAGTCTTTGGCAAAGGATGCAAAGAAAAACAGCAAAGACTTCTTTACTTTGTAAACACTAGCAGGATATATCACATTGATCCATTTGATATCAGTGATTTAATTGTTGAAGATCCTGCTCAGGTTTCTGACAAATTGAAAAGTTATTTTGTTAAAATAACGTTTTTAGTTAAATTTTGTTAAAGTGTAAAAGTTTTAGTTCGAGGAATTCTTCAGAGAACAGGAAAGCAAAGTGGAAAAGAAATGTTGAAGGTAAACATAAAGATGGCCCCTTGGGTGGATAGGATCTATCCAATTATATTAAGGGAGGCAGCAAAGGAGGTAAGCAAACTCTTAGCCATAATTATGTGAACATCTTTGGATTCAAGGGAGGTCTCTGTGCACTGGAGATGTGTGACACCAGTTAGTAACATTTACATATTGGTGGGTACTGCCCCTCCCTCTCTCAAATGAAGAATTGTTAACATCATGAAAGAACCAAACAGCTACTTGATCCCAAATACCTACTGATGGCCAGCAGCTAGCTCCATGTTGTTTCTTGTCCCACAGGAAGCTTTGTTTTGCTCTCCTGATATTACTACATTGAACTCTGGCAAGAGGCCTTCACCAGACAACAATCCAGCAGACTTATCAACCTCACACTGTTCAAGGTACTTCCACTTGGAGCTGATTTCGACTGGTTCACATGGAAATTCTTGAACAGGCTTCACACCCTTGCTGGAAGACCAAAATTTAATTTGACTGACTGGGCTACTCAGATGGCCCAGTAGAATGTGACTGTGGTGCCATCCAAACCACAGAACATTTGTTGGACTGTCCTTTACTTTATGCATCATATTCCACAGAGGACCTTGCTTCTTATTCTGACAGTGGTATGAAACACGTACGCTACTGGACAAATGTTGAACATATAAACTCGCATGTTAAATATTTAACAAGTATTTAAAATTTTGGATATATGAATACTGTTTTATACTCACAAGCCTCTGATATTTGAATTTGTTTGAACTTTTTTCCCTTTTCATCTGATTAGCCATTATTTATTATTGTAACTGTTTGACTACCACATAACCTACATGTCTGTGGGTGTCTTTTCTGTGTCTAGGATTCTAAATAAATAACATAGGGTTTAAGAGGTAATTTATTTCACAATATGTTTGCTGCCCTCCTTCCCATCTCTCACCAGTTCAAGTTTCTAACAAACATAGTGAATTTGATATTCAGGCCTGTAATCTTTTACTAGAGGCTATTATTTATGTAAATTCTTCCCCCCCCCAACATCTTAGTTCTGTCTCAACTAAAGGTAAGTAATTTAGATGATGGTGGTTTGAATAAAATAGGACCATAGCCTTTAGAAAGGAATTATATTTTTCTTTCAATTATAATTTCTTTCTTTTTTACAGTATAGTGTAAATTAAATAGAAGAGGAGTACAGTAGGCACGTGTTGCTGTCCTACCCCAGCTGGTTTTGAGTCTCTATTCCATTTTACTTTTATTGTATATGGAAGAGTATGGTTTATGCTGTAGCAACACAAAATGTCAGAAAATTAATGCAAAAAATTAATTAACTTAATTTTATGATTAAGTTTGATTTTTTATATTGTTTCTATCTATCTGCCTATAGTACAACCTTTTGAAGGTGGTACAGGATGATTTGTAACTAATATTGTATTTTAAATGTTCTAATTTTCCTTCTGACGTTCTGTAATCTTTATTGCTTATTAATCTGATATGATTAGATTGCAAACTTACAAAACAGAAGTTTGAGTTTATGTATATGTATGGACATCAAATTTTTAAAATGATTAAAAATTAAATTCAGTTGAATTTTGTTTTTAAATCAAATTAAATTAAATATTTGATTTATAACAAAGTGGCAAGTTAATGGAAAAATAAGTTTATGTAAATAAAATTAAAGGTCAAACATAATTGATTGCATTATAAATACATGCCTAATTCTTCCAATTTTTTATAGGCTCTTGAAAAATATCCAGTTACTACACTATGTGCACCTCCAACAGGTTATAGAATGCTACTTCAAAATAATATACATGAATATAAATTTCCTCACTTGCAACACTGTGTCAGTGCCGGGGAACCTTTGGTTAGTATTGTTTTGCAAAATTTACTTTTTTTTCTGTCATTTTTTTTATTTATTTTTTATTTATTTATTATTATTTTTTTTGTTAAGAAAAATGAGTCATCCAAATTGATGCTTTTTATTCATTAATCTGAATTTTTCATAAGATTTTCTCTTATAGTTAAAAAACAAAAAGCTAAAAATTTGACAATAATCTTAATGAGATGTATGCACAGACTAGTTTGGTATTTAGTGTGATAGTCAATTGTGAATAAATGAAGATGTCATGCTCTATGATGCTGAATAATCGTTTGTATCATTGATAAATATACAAAACAACAGTGGACCCAACACCGAACCCTGTGGGACTCCACTAATAACATTAGTCCACGAAGAGCAGCACCCACTGATTACCACCCTCTGTCTCCTCCCACTCAACCATCCTTTCATCCATTGTAGCAACTTACCCTTAATACCATTCTGTTTCACTGAATCACTATTTTATTTAGTGTTTATTAAGTAGAAATCCATAAACTACCTTTGGTATTTGTAACTATTAACTTGTAAGTACAAGTATAAATTACTATGAATGGAACATGCCATTAGAATAGCTATATTTTAGCTACAAAAGTTATTAAAATTAGGTCACTAAAAAAAATTAGTAGATAAAATGCCAAAATTATATGATAAGTCATTAATTACAGTTGTTTATATTAAAAAAACAATTCATCTTTTTTAATGGAAATAAGTGATAGTCAATTGTGGGAAAAGTTTTATTTTTATTTCTATGATTTTTTGGTGCCAATTCTGAATCTCTGATTGATTTTGCTGTGGCATGTTAATTTTTTGCACAAAATTAAAAATAAAAAACTCTACTACATTTTGAACATTTGGAACATTTTTTATACAGAGTATTAAAAACAAATAGTAAGGTACACAGATACTGTCAGTTTCACTGAATCACTATTTTATTTAGTGTTTATTTAGTCTCTTGATTTATAAATCTAAAAAGTTTTTCACAAAGCCCTTGAATGATAATCAAGCCTCCACTTCTTTCTGAGATGTAGCAGTTATGATGTAAAAGCTTTCTAATATGTGGTCTGTTAAGAACATTAGTGTGGAGATTAGCATAGCATTACTTATTTCAGGCTTTCTAATATGTGGTCTGTTAAGAACACTAGTGTGGAGATTAACATAGCATTACTTATTTCAGGAAATTTGAAACAACGTACTGAAAACAGCTTCTCTCTTTATTTACTATCTTAACAACCTTTTTCATTAGTCCTAGTTTTATTTGTGGCAATGGCAAAAGCACTTTTTGCTTTGATAGAAATAATAAAAAAAAATTAAAATTATTACTTTAAATAACATCAGAGCTTGTTGCTCACATCTTTTGAATTTTTCTTTAGAAATATATGTTCACAGGTTGAGTTGCATGTTGTGTGAGCTTAAAAACCTGTAATGGCTTGCTAGTAGAGGGAACCCCTGCCTAATATTAACTAACTACAGTCTTTCTTTAAGTGTACAGAATAGGTGACTGGAATTAACCTAGGGATAAATTCCTTTTAAGTTTGTTATAAAGGTATCAATGAAAAATCTCTATCCTGATGGAGATAGCATGTAACACCCAGTGGTTATTAAAACATTTACATTAGTATAGAAAACCACAGATATCTTCTTGGAGTAAATTTTTTTTTTCTCTGTTTAGAAAATAAATGAAATCCATGTGTCACAGATTCTTGTCACTCAAACTGTAGTCTAAGACCTATGCTGAATCCTTTGGTAGATCCAAGTCCTGTAACAGATCATTCAATTCATCTTATATAAACTGCTTTGTCATGGCTTCAACTTCAACAATACTTTCAAATTGACTATTCACTCTTCAAATTTACTTTCTTGAAGACTAATCAGAATCAATCTATCTGGATCAAAGTTCTGAGGTTCTATACTATAAAGGCATGGAGATGAATAGCTGATTGAAGATCTGCATATTGTATTACAGATTTATTCTTGGTTCTGTATCTTGCAATATTGCATATGCACAAGTGGCAGTCTGATGTGTGGTCTCTGGGTTCATGCTACACTATAGGTACACCAATACAATAGATTTTAATCTTCCATTAATCAATTGTCTCTAATTTTCAACACACAGATGGCAAAAATAGTAATAGTATAGCACCAAATAATTATTTGTTGGCCACCGGTAATAAGACGACACTAAGTGTGAAGTCACACGACACACGACAATAAGTGTGATGCCTTTCTTTAAGTGTACAAGTCAGTGATTCTTTTTCTTTAATTTTATGGAATAAAATTTCTGCAGGTTATAGCATTAGCATTAGTTGAGGCATATTATGCAAGAAAGCAAGCTTATACAGCATCAGCCAAAAAAACCCCTTCCATTTCATCCATCCGGTCACTACAAATGTTTGTCTAGTTCAGCCTTAAATTTATTTAAGCTATCAACTTCCACAACAACAATGGAAGTCTGTTCCAGCAATCAACTACCCATTGGATAAAAGTAAACGTCCATACATCTATTCTACAACTGTCTTTTCCTCAATTTGAATCTGTGACCCCTCAGGTTCTTAATCTGTATAAGTGGAAGAATCTCATCAGCATTGAGCCTGCTCAAACCATTCAAGATTATTCCTTTTACACATCAATCAGATCATCCCGCAGGCACCTAGTCTCCAAATGCTGCAATTTGCAAAACCTAAGCCTTTCTTTGTAAGAGCACATCTTTGTTCCTCTCACCAGTCGTGTTGCTATTCTCTGTACTCATTCTAGCAACTCTATGTAGTAGTAGTAGTAGTAGTAGTAGTAGTGGCATGTGATGCAAGAAAGCAAGTGTATGAGCTAGCATACGCAGCATCGGCCAAAAAAAAAAAAAAAACACGCCATTCTATCCAAATCCTGTCCAGTTCCTCCTTAAATTAATTTAACCTATCAACTTCCACGACGACAGATGGAAGTTTGTTCCAGCAATTAACCACCCGCTGGCTAAAGGTAAATTTCCGCACATCTATTCTACATCTCTCTTTTCTTAATTTCAATTTATGCCCCCTTAGGTTCGTAATCTGAACAAGTGGAAGGATCCCATCAGAATTCAGCATGCTCAACCCATTCAAGGCTTTATATACCTCAATCAGATTAGATGCCTAGTCTCCAGCCTTTGCAATTTGCAGAATTTAAGCCTTTCTTGGTAAGAGGATCCCTTCATTCCCCTCACCAATCTTGTTGCCGTTCTCTGTACACACTCAAGCAAATCTACATCCTTCCTAAAATGAGGCCTCCAACCTGTACGCAGTGCTCAAGGCATGGATTGACCATTACCTTATACAGAGGGACAATCACCTCCTTTTCCCTGCTAGCAAAATTCCTATATATCATTAACAAAACCCCATGACCCTGGCAGCCTGTCTGCATTGCTCAGAAAACTTCATATCTGACTGCACAATTACTCCCAGGTCTTTTTTATTTTCCACCACCTTAAGTGTAGTACCACACAGTTGGTACGTTTCTCTGGGGTTACTTCTACCCATATGCAGTACTTTGCATTTGTCAAGGTTAAACTTCAGTTGCCACTTCTTAGGCCATCTGCCCAAATTTTCTAGATCCTGTTGCAGTAGCACACTGCCATTACTGTCATTAACAACCCTGCCAACCTTTGTATGATCTCCAAACTTCGACTAAGCCTGATATACCTTCATCAATATCATTGATAAGTATACAAAACAACAGTGGACCCAACACAAAACCCTGTGGGACTCCACTAATAGCATTAGTCCACGAAGAGCAGCACCCACTGATTACCACCCTCTGTCTTCTCCCACTCAACCATCCTTTTATCCATTGTAGCAACTTACCCTTAATACCATTCTGCTACAATTTGTGGCGTCTCCGTAGCCAGGTGGGAAGGAGCAGCAGTGCGTAGCACATGCTTCTTGATTAGACCGGGGTTCGAGCCCGTCACCACCAAATACGGAGTATGCGGAAAGGTCAAGGAATGACCACCGCATCCCGGAGCAATATGGCCTTAGTTGCTAATGCTCCTAAAAACCAAATAACGAACGAACGAGCTACAATTTGTACAATAGTCTTCCATGTGCAACAGTGTCAAAAGCTTTCCTGAAATCCAAATTTATGATATAAAAATTATTTTTTGCATCCAGTTCCTTTGTAACCTCATAACATCATAATATCCTAACAATTTGTCAGACAAGAGGCAGTGTTAGGTGGGTCGGAAAACTGCTAGCTTGGGGGGATACAAAGACTAATAGTTTAACAGTAACCGCAGGCAGAGGTGAAGGTGATTCTTGCACAACTTCCATTAGAATAAGAAGCGACCTGGAGCGAGGGGTGTTGGGGGTTTCAGGGACGGATGGCAGTCATCCTGGAATAGTTGGGTATATGGGATGTGTTAGGGTAACAAGGAATAGGCATAGGAGCATGTATACCAATGCTAGAAGTATAGTAAATAAATTTGATGAATTTGAAGTGTTGGTCAAGACATCAAAGGCGGATATTGTTGGGATAGCAGAGACGTGGTGTCACAAAGATATAAGGAATGCAGAACTGGAATTTGGGGAGTACAATGTGTACAGAAAGGATAGACAGGACAGAAAGGGAGGAGGTGTTATGCTGTTAATTAAGAAAAACATAAAATCAAAAGAAGTGCATCCAGTTGATATAGATGGACAGTGCACTGTTGAGTCAGTTTGGTGTGACATAAGCACTGCAAAAGCAAAAATAAGAGTAGGAGTGTGTTATAGGCCTAATGACTCGAATGAGTACAATGAACAATTGTACAGAGAAATAGAGTGGGCCAGTAAATCAGAATGTCTTATAATGGGGGATTTTAACTTCCCAGATATTGACTGGAACTTGTGGGTTGGTCACTCACACACTAGTCAGACTTTTGTGGATTTATTGGATGATTGTTTTCTGCAGCAGCATGTTCGAGAGGCAACCAGAGAAAGTAATACTCTTGATCTGGTTATCAGCAGTGATCATTCGTGTATTAAGAATTTGCAGATAAAGGAACCACTAGGTGGCAGTGATCACAGTGTGCTGAAGTGGGATTTACTCAAAGAGGTAACTACCGTCAGGGGTAAAGGAAAGGGTTTTTGCTTCCGTAAAGGGGAGTACAGTGGTCTCAGACAGTTTTTAAATTCTGTACAGTGGGATCGACTGACGATGTTACAAACAGTAAATTCTAAGTGGGAAGCATTCAAGGAATTAATCGTGGAAGCTACTAGACTTTTCATACCGATGAAGAAATATTGTTCAAGGTTTAGGCCTAAATGGTTATCAAATGAACTAATGAGACTCGTGACAGAGAAGAAAAATGCATGGGATGCATATAAATTATCAGGCGACGCAGAAGCCTGTAGCAGATATAAGCTAGTCTGTAATCAGGTCACAAAGGAGGTTCGGCAGGCAAAGGCGGATTACGAGAAATCTTTGGCAAAAGATGCTAAGAAAAACAGCAAGGATTTCTTTACTTATATAAACTCTAAAAGGAAAGGGCTGAATATGATTGGTCCACTTGACATCGATGGTTCGACTGTTGATGATCCTGCTCAGATAGCAAACAAACTGAATGAGTATTTTGCATCTACATTCACACGTGAGGAATCATTACAGTTTGAAAATGGAAGAAGGTTATCAAATTGTAGCAGTGTGCTTAATGATTTTGTAATAACTGAGAGCAAAGTGGAGGAGAAATTGTTGAAGTTAAACATAAGAAAGGCACCTGGGGCGGATGGGATCTATCCAGTTATATTAAAGGAGGCGGCAAAGCAGCTAAGCAAACCCTTAGCCATAATTATGAGAGCATCCTTGGATTCAGGGGAGGTTCCCACGGACTGGAGATGTGCAAATGTATCCCCAATTCACAAAGGAGGTTCGAAGGGTGACACGAATAATTACAGACCAGTTAGTTTAACTTCTGTTCCGGGTAAAATAATGGAGTCACTGGTTAAAGATGCATTGCAGGATCATCTAGACAAGACTGCAGCAATAATTCAGACACAGCAATGGTTTGTTAAGGGAAAGTCTTGTCTGACAAATTTGATTGGTTATTATGATGTGGTCACAAAGGAACTGGATGCAAAAAATAATTTTGATATCATATACTTGGATTTCAGGAAAGCTTTTGACACTGTTGCGCATGGAAGACTACTGTACAAATTGGAGCAGAATGGTATTAAGGGTAAGTTGCTACAATGGATAAAAGGATGGTTAAGTGGGAGAAGACAGAAGGTGGTAATCAATGGGTGCTGCTCTTCGTGGACTAATGTTATTAGTGGAGTCCCACAGGGTTCGGTGTTGGGTCCACTGTTGTTTTGTATATTTATCAATGATATTGATGAAGGTATATCAGGCTTAATGTCGAAGTTTGCAGATGGCACGAAGGTTGGCAGGGTTGTTAATGACAGTAATGGCAGTGTGCTACTGCAACAGGATCTAGATAATTTGGGCAGATGGGCTAAGAAGTGGCAACTGAAGTTTAACCTTGACAAATGCAAAGTACTGCATATGGGTAGAAGTAACCCCAGAGAAACGTACCAACTGTGTGGTACTACACTTAAGGTGGTAGAAAATGAAAAAGACCTGGGAGTAATTGTGCAGTCAGATATGAAGTTTTCTGAGCAATGTAGACAGGCTGCTAGGGCAGGTCATGGGGTTTTGTCAATGATATATAGGAATTTTGCTAGCAGGGAAAAGGAGGTGATTGTCCCTCTGTATAAGGCAATGGTCAGGCCACGCCTTGAGTACTGCGTACAGGTCTGGAGGCCTCATTTTAGGAAGGATGTAGATTTGCTTGAGCGTGTACAGAGAAGAGCAACACGATTGGTGAGGGGAATGAAGGGATCCTCTTACCAAGAGAGGCTTAAGTTCTGCAAATTGCAGTGGCTGGAGACTAGGCACCTGCGCGGTGATCTGATTGAGGTCTATAAGGCCTTGAATGGGTTGAGCACGCTGAATTCTGATGGGATCCTCCCACTTGTTCAGAATACGAACCTACGGGGACATAAGTTCAAATTAAGAAAGGATAGATGTAGAATAGATGTGCGGAAATTTGCCTTTAGCCAGCGGGTGGTTAATTGCTGGAACAAACTTCCATCTGTCGTTGTGGAAGTTGATAGGTTAAATAAATTTAAGGAGGAACTGGACAGGCAATTGGAGGGTATGGTGTGATTTTTTTTTTTTTTTTTTTTTTGGCTGATGCTGCATAAGCTCCTACACTTGCTTTCTTGCATCAAGTGCCACTACTACTACTAACCAGTGACTTCATTATTTTACCAGGAACAGAAGTTAAACTAACTAACTGGTCTGTAATTACTCGTGTCACCCTTCGATCCCTCTTTGTGAAGTGGGGATACATTTGCACATCTCCAATCCGTGGGGACCACCCCTGTGTCCAAGGATGCTTAATCAGTAAATCTATTAATCTTGATAAACTTTATTGTCAATTAAATTGTACTTTTAACTCTATATATATATATATATATATATATATATATAACGACTTAATCGTAACAAATAAGTAATACATAACTATAGTGGTACACGTGATACGGAAGTTATATAAAGGGAACTCGTAGAAAACACTAGATACCAAAAAAATAAATATAGCGTTATAACTGTTTTGGGATATAACTTAAGGATTTAATTTTGTTTTGAAATTTTATCGAATTAAATCGGAATCATGACTCAGACCAGAGCAGCAAAGAAAAAGGCTCAAGCTAATGGGAGTGCTGTGGTTCAGGGGAGAACTGAGGGGGGGCAGTTGCCCTCTGAATCACAGTATTTTCAAATGCACTGTTTGCTTGATGTTTGCGGAGCAGTCGGGTACGGGACATGATACTGCCAAGAGGGATGTCTTTGTGTGTGCACGATGTAAGGAGTGCAAGGAAATCAGGCGACAACTCAGCGTTGTTATGGGCCTTTATGAGAGCTTGAAGGACAGGGTGGATGCCCTCGAAGGAAATAAATTGAGGGGCCCATCAAGCTCTCAGCCGCCCACATCAATACCAGAGCTTGCTTGTTATTTGGTTTTTAGGAACATTAGCAACTAAGGCCATATTGCTTCGGGATATGCGGTGGTCATTTCCTGACCTTTCCGCATCCTCCGTATTTTGTTGGTGACAGGCTCAAACCCCGGTCTAATCAAGAAGCGTGTGCTATGCACTGCTGCTCCTTCCCACCTGGCTACGGAGGCGGCCAGAGCTTGCACTTGGTCATCAGGCAACACAGGGGCAGCCCCCTAGGCAGAATGCGCTGGTCCCACAGGAACTAGTAGTTGTTGGTGACTCTATTGTCAGGGAAGCGGGGAACATGCTTTGTAAAAAGGATAGGTGGAATAGGACCAGGGTATGTCTGCCAGGGGCAAAGGTTGATGACGTTGCGCGGATATCATCTTTTAAGGGCACAAAAGGTGATATAGCTGTACACGTTGGCACTAATGATATTAAGAGTAGGAGACCGGCAGAATTACTTAGCAAGTACAGGTCACTGTTGAAAAAAAGCCGTGAATTAGGGTTGAATTTGAAAGTGTCTGCAATTCTGCCCAGACATGATAGGAGGGAGTATATGATGAGAGCCTTGTCAATCAATTCGGCCCTAGAGGGATTGTGCAAGGCTCAAGGGGTAGAATTTTTTTTTCAGCCTGGACTGTACTTGTTAACAGGAGAGATTGCTTCTACAGGGATGGGATACACTTAAATAGAAAGGGTGCAAGAATTTTTGCTGATGCTGTCGAGGCAGAGTTAGGTGGGTCGGAAAACTGTTAGTTGGGGGGGGGATACAAGGACTAATAGATTAACAGTAGCCACTGGCAGAGGTGGAAGTGATTCTTGCGCTGCTTCTATTGAAATGAGCAGAAGCCTGAAAAACAAGATGCAGGATATTTCAGAGACTGCTGGGAGTCATTGCGGTACAAGTAAACACATGGGTTGTGTTAGGGTAGCCAAGAATAGAAACAGGTGCATGTATACCTGCATGTACACCAGTGCTAGGAGTTTGGTAAATAAATTTGATGAATTTGAGGTATTGCTCAAAACATCAAAGGCAGATATTGTTGGGATATCAGAGACGTGGTGTCACACAGATATAAGGAATGCGGAACTGGAATTTGGGGAATACAATGTGTATAGAAAGGATAGACAGGACAGGAGGGGAGGAGGGGTTATGCTATTAGTTAAGAAACACATAAAGTCCAAGGAAGTGAAGCCAGTCGACATCGATGGACAGGGCAGTGTCGAGTCAGTTTGGTGTGACATAAGCATAGGGAAATCAAAATTGAGAGTAGGAGTGTGCTATAGGCCTAATGACTCTGATGAATATAATAAGATATTGTACAGGGAAATAGAGTGGGCCAGTAAATCAGAGAGTCTTATAAATCGGGATTTTAATTTCCCAGATATTGACTGGAATTTGTGGGTTGGTCACTTGCACACTAGTAAGGCTTTTGCGGATTTATTGGATGATTGTTTTCTACATCAGCATGTTCGTGAGGCAACAAGAGGGAGCAATACTCTTGATCTGATTATCAGTAGTGATTCTTCATGCATTAAAAATCCGCAAATAAATGAACCACTAGGTGGCAGTGATCACAGTGTGTTGAAGTGGGATTTACTCAAGGAGGTAACTACCATCAGAGGTAAAGGAAGGGTTTTTGTTTTCGTAAAGGCGACTATGATGGTCTGAGACAGTATTTAAATTCTATACAGTGGGACCAACTGATGATGTTACCAACAGCAAACTCAAAATGGGAAGCATTCAAGGAACTAATCTTGGAGGCTACCAGGCTTTACATACCAACTAAGAAATATTGTTCAAGGTTTAGGCCTAAATGGTTGTCAGATGAACTAATGAGACATGTGGCAGAGAAGAAAAATGCATGGGATACATACAAATTAATGGGTGACATGGAAGCCCATGATAGATATAAGTTGGTCTGTAACCAAGTCACAAAGGAGATTAGGCAGGCAAAGGCAGACTACGAAAAATCCTTGGCAAAGGATGCAAAGAAAAACAGAAAAGAGCTCTTTACCTATTTAAACTCAAGAAGGAAAGGGATGAATCAGATTGGTCCACTGGATATTGATGGTTCAACAGCTGAGGATCCTGCTCAGGTGGCTAACAATATAAACGAGTATTTTGCATCTACATTCACGCATGAGGAGTTATTCAGGAAGGAGAATGATGTAGGTAAAGTAAACATTGGCAGTGAGCTGGATGATTTTGTAATAACTGAGAGGAAAGTGGAGGAGAGATTGTTGAGGATAAACATAAAAAAGGCACCTGGGGTGGATGGGATCTATCCAGTTATATTAAAGGAGGCAGCAAAGGAAGTAAGCAAACACCTAGCCATAATTATGAGAGCTTCTTTGGACTCAGGGGGAGGTACCCATAGACTGGAGATGTGCAAATGTAACCCCAATTCACAAAGGAGGATCAAAGGCTGACACAAGTAATTATAGACCTGTTAGTTTAACTTCTGTTCCAGGTAAATTAATGGAGGCACTGGTCAAAGAAGCACTGCAGGATCATCTAGACAAGAATTCAGTTATAGCTCAGACGCAGCATGGTTTTGTTAAGGGCAGGTCTTGCCTGACCAATTTGATTGGATACTATGATGTAGTCACAAAAGAACTAGATGCAGGGAATAACTTTGATATTATATATTTGGATCTTAGAAAGGCTTTTGATACTGTTGCACATGGAAGACTGCTGCACAAATTGGAGCAGTGTGGCATTGGAGGCAAATTGCTGCTATGGATAAGGGGATGGTTGAGTGGCAGAAGACAGAGAGTGGTAATCAATGGACACTGCTCAACGTGGACTAATGTTATTAGTGGAGTTCCTCAGGGTTCAGTGTTGGGTCCGTTGTTGTTTTCTGTGTTTATGAATGATATTGATGATGGGATATCAAGTTTAATGTCCAAGTTTGCAGATGATACAAAGGTTGGCAGTGTTGTTAAGGACACCACTGACGCTATGCTGCTGCAACAGGATATGGAAAGGTTGAACAGATGGACTGAGAGGTGGCAAATGAAGTTTAACATTGACAAATGTAAAGTACTACATATGGGAAACAGTAACCCCAGAGCAATGTATCAACTCTGCGGTACTACACTGACAGTGGTGGAGAATGATAGGGACCTGGGGGTAATTGTGCAGGCAGATATGAAGTTCTCTGAGCAGTGCAGACGATCTGCAAGAGTAGCTCATGGTGTCTTGTCAATGATATACAGGAATTTTTCTAGCAGGGATAAGGAGGTGATTATTCCCTTGTATAAGGCAATGGTTAGGCCATATCTTGAGTACTGTATACAGGTCTGGAGGCCTCATTTCAAGAAGGATATAGAGCTGCTGGAACGGGTAGAGTGAAGGGCAACAAGATTAGTGAATGGAACCAAGGGTTGCTCTTGCGAAGAAAGGCTTAAGTTTTGCAAATTACAGAGTCTGGAGACTAGGCACCGGCGAGGTGATCTGATAGAGGTGTATAAGGCTTTGAATGGTTTGAGCATGCTCAATGCCAATGGGATTCTTCATCTTGCTCAGAATAATCAGCTCAGAGGGCATAAATTCAAATTGAGGAAGGCCGGATGTCGGATAGATGTGCGGAAATTTGCCTTTGGCCAGCGGGTGGTTGGTTGGTGGAACCGACTTCCATCACTTGTTGTTGAAGTTGATAGCCTAAACAAATTTGAGGCTCAACTGGACAGGTATTTCGAGCGAACGGAGGGGTGAAATGGGAGTGGTGTGTTTTTTTTTTTTTTTTTTGGCTGATGCTGAATAAGCTTGCTTTCTTGCATCATATGCTAATGCTAATGCTCTCATAATTATGGCTAAGGTTTGCTTAGTTGCTTTGCTGCCTTCTTTAATATAACTGGATAGATCCCATCCACCCCAGGTGCCTTTCTTATGTTTAACTTCAACAATTTCTCCTCCACTTTGCTCTCAGTTATTACAAAATCATTAAGCACCCTGCTACAATTTGATAACCTTCTGCCATTTTCAAACCTTAATAATTCCTCAGGTGTAATTGTAGATGCAAAATATTCATTCAGTTTGTTTGCTATCTGAGCAGAATAATCAACAGTGGAACCATCGATATCAAGTGGACCAATCAGATTCATCCCCTTCCTTTTAGAGTTTATATAAGTAAAGAAATCCTTGCTGTTTTTCTTAGCATCCTTTGCCAAAGATTTCTCATAATCTGCCTTCGCCTGCCTAACCTCCTTTGTGACATGATTACAGACTAGCTTATATCTGCCATAGGCTTCTGAGTTGCTTGATAATTTATATGCATCCCATGCATTTTTCTTCTCTGTTATGAGTCTCATTAGTTCATTAGATAACTATTTTGGCCTAAACCTTGAACAATATTTCTTAATAGGTATGATACTTTTAATAGCTTCCACGATTAATTCCTTGAATGCTTCCCACTTAGAATTTACTGTTGGTAACATCATCAGTTGATCCCACTGTACAGAATTTAAAAACTGTCTGAGACCACTTTACTCACCTTTACGGAAGCAAAAACCCTTTCCTTTACCCCTGATGGTAATTATATATTTAAGTAAATCCCACATCAGTACACTGTGATCACTGCCACATAGTGGTTCCTTTATCTGCAAATTCTTAATACATAAATGATCGCTGCTGATAACCAGATCAAGAGTATTATCCTCTCTGGTTGCCACTCAAACATGCTGCTGCAGTAAACAATCATCCAATAAATCCACAAAAATCTTACTAGTGTGAGTGATCAACTCACAAGTTCCAGTCAATATCTGGGAAGTTAAAATCCCCCATTATAAGACATTCTGGTTTACTAGCCCACTGTATTTCTCTGTACAATTGTTCATTGTACTCATTCGAGTCATCAGGCCTAAAACACACTCCTACTCTTATTTTTGCTTTTGCGGTGCTTATGTCACACCAAACTGACTCAACAGTGCACTGTTCATCTATATCAGCTGGATGCACTTCTTTTGATTTTATGTTTTTCTTAATTAACAGCATGACACCTCCTCCCTTCCTATCCTTTCTGTACACATTGTACTCCTCAAATTCCAATTCTGTATTCCTAATATCAGTGTGACACCACGTCTCTGATATCCCAACAATATCTGCCTTTGATGTCTTGACCAACACTTCAAATTCATCAGATTTATTTACTATACTTCTAGCATTGGTATACATGCAAGCATGCATGCACCTATTCCTAGTTACCCTGACACATCCCATATACCCACCTGTTTCACGATGACTGCCATCAGTCCCTGAAACTCCCAGCACCATATTATCTTCATCTCCAGCTGTGGATAACATAACTGTATATAGAAAGATATTATTGGTGCTGGTTCAAATTCCTTCTTGCACTAAATTGTAAATGCCTCAGAGGATCTGACATGAAATTTTTAGTTGGAAAAGTACAGAAACACTAGAAAAATATTTTTATCCCGCATGCTTGGCAAAGAATTAAGTCCTAACTCTACTTCTTTTTCCCTCTTTTATCCCATCTCTTCTTCAATCAGTTTAGCATACTTTAATTCAATATAAGAAGTTCTCAAAGAAAATATTTGTATCAGTTATCTCCTGTCTTTAATACAGTTTTCTTTCTTCTATCATATTTTTAGTTTTAAGACCAAAACATAGCTTTATAATATCTTTAAAATTTATTTAAACTGGAATATCTTTTACAGAATCCAGAAATTATAGAAAAGTGGAGGAAACATACTGGTTTGCTGATTTATGAAGGCTATGGTTTAAGTGAAACTGTGAGTAGACTTTTTGAAATGTGCTATAAAAACAAAAGTGATGAATACATTTTATTATTAGACAAAAGTAGCTCAAGGGTAGTTGGAGTTGCACAGGTTATCAGATAGTAAGTGATAAAACACACTACTGTGTATAGTAGCATTAAAATATTTATTATGAAATAGTTTATTCCTTGCACCATTTGAAATTTATCCTTTGCACCCTTTGAAATGAAACAGTGCCTATATTTTCATATTTTCAAGCAAAATATGCAAACATAGGCATAGAAAATCCCTATATATTAATAAAAGTACCATTGCTCCCACAAAAATGCACAGTATGGTATGGTGTGTGTGCTGGTTTAGCCATATAAATTGTTGGCCCAATTTTCCTCACAATTACCGTAATATTTTGGAGTTTCTTCATGATATTTGGGAGTTCCTTGAAGACTTCATCCTGTTTCAAGGAAACATCCTTCCAACAGGATAGGGTTCAACCACATAGAACAAATTCAGTTTTATGTCCTCGATGAACATTCTGATAATTATCTCAAATCACCTGGATATTTTTTTTCCGTATTCTTACAGCCTCAGCCCCTGTAGTTACTTTTTATTGGGGGATACCTGAAAGATCATGTACAGAAATAGTTCTCACACCATTGATGAATTGAATGAAGAAATTGCAAAGAATCACCTGATTCCCTAGGCCAGTATTTAACCTTTCTTGAGTAACAAATCACTTTTGAATGGTTAAAATACTGAAGGAACATACAATCTATATGAACTTTATTTCATTCATTCACTTTCAATATAAAAATAACCTTTGTCTTCGTGACTGGTAACAAACTAATTCAGATTGATTTCATTATAAATATTTATTTTAGTATAGATATGCCCTTATATTTTCTTTTTATTTCTTTTTGCATCAAAATATTGAAATGTAGGTAATAAGTGCAAATTTTTGTTGATGGAAAATTTCAAGGAACACTTAATGGAATGCTTGTGAAACACCAGTTGAAAAACTGCTCTAGGCAAAATAGTTGCTAATTTTCACCATTGAATATAAATGGTCTTGGATGCCAGTGGGTCACCTCTTGAATATGATTTCTGTTGATTGATTATTATATTCCCAAGTCCACTGCACTAATTAACACTAAAATGGCCTGGCATAGCCATTTTGTCAGGAGCAAGCATGCAGTAGCACATATTCTTTGAGTGGACCATGGTTTAAACTTGCGGCAGCTAAATATGATTAACAATTGTATTCATGATGATTTATTGTAAACACTTCTTAGCTGGTGACTGCACTGGAGTATAAACAATAAATCATTACTCTACATTAAGCATATCAAAAAATATAGGCAATTTAAACTTTTTTTTTTATTGACCCTCTATGTTGTACTTACAAACTTTTGCATTATGAATTAATTCAAGTGTAACTATAATATTGAACAAGATTTGCTTCTAAAAGTTAAGCTTACCTTAATTCAAGATGCTTTATAATTAGATTCTGTGTGTTCAATTTAAGAAGTTATAAGTTTTTTTGTTTTTTTATAAAATTTAATTTTTAGGGGTTTTTTTTTCTGCTGAAATTGTTAAAAATTTCTTGTGTGTTATGTTTTTCTCACTCTTTACTATTATATCCTATTTCTGACAGTTATCCTGAAAATGCACATGCTAGAATACAGTTTTCAGAAAAATATACATGATGGATATAATGGTACAAATTATAGACTGCTATAGATGCAGAATACCCTTATCATCCATACATCACAAGAGGATAATTATTTAGTTGGCACCTAATAAATGCCACACAAGTGATAAAGTCTATTTGAAATTAGCTGGAGTGTACAAGCATCCAGCAACCATGTGAAGATAAGATCCCACTCACAAATTTTAAAAATGGCAGTATTTGGCAAATGCCACACAAATCATCTAAAGTTGAAGACAGAGAATACAGCATTACAAAAAAAAATAATAAAAAAATATATATATCTGACAGTAGACTGCCAAATCCAGTAGCTTTTCAGCAACATTTACATAGCTGCCAGTATTCTGGATTTACAAAGTAAAACTATCTTTTTGACACTGTTTGATCCATTCTTGGTCTTACCATTGTACTATGGTTGCCAGCATAGAGTTTCTCCATCTTTATCATTCTTTTGCCAAAAATAGTAAAACTACATTAAAATTGGAATTTTTAAAAAAAATTTTTGAATTTCTTCTTAATTTCTTTAATGACCTGAGAATAGTTTGACATAATTGTTCAGTTATCCTTAAAAAAAAGAATTAAAAAAAAAAAAAAGGAAAACTTTATTCTGCAGGTTTTTGTTTCCATTGCAACATTGCAGTACTGCCTAGGGATAATACTCTCTCTCAATTTATAAAGCAGTAAAGAAAAATAAAAGAACTTAAAAATTTAATTAGTCTTATTTTCTCTGAAAATAAATTACATGTTTTGACTCCAAACTAACATTTCCTATCAGAAATGTTAGTTCGGAAATGGTTAGTCTAGAACTATGAACCAAACCCCTGCCCTTCCCTGTCATTAAATTAGTAAAGGCCACCTTCCTTGTCAATCACAGCTACTAAAGACCAATGAGAAACAAGCAGAGAGACAATGTGCATGAATGTCAAACAAGTTGACACAGTAAAAATTTATACATGCTGTATAAAAAAAACAAAAAAACAGATTAGTGCAAGTTTACATGTTCTACCATCAAGATGACTTTTATGCTTATATTATCCAATGAAGTTTTAAAACTTGAAATGTTTAATATGCTCATAGTTGTAGCATATAACTTTATGAATAAATTTGGTAAATTGCATTCTTAGTTTGGCAGTCATGTGACTTTCTGTCTTGAATTCCAAAGACCAAAGCATGTTTCCTTATGGCAGCCAAAAGTCTGCAAACTAGCAGATTGCCAGCTGGGTTTTGGGAGCATTAAGTTAAGTGTGATTTAACTTTAATATAATCATATTTGGAGAACCAGTTTTTAGAAGCAAATTGAAACAAATCGATTTCACAAAAAAAAAAAAAAAAAAAAAATCCTGTATGTCTCTGTATCATTGAAGGTAAAGAAATAGATATTTTTCAGATCAGTTTTGCCAATTTCAGTGTGGGAAGATACTAGATGCTAATATGAAAGAATAAATAATTTACATACAGTGGTCCTTGGTTGGGAAACTGAGAAGTACAAAAGGAAGCATGAAATATAACAAGTTAGCCCAAGTTATTATTGGCATAATAATAATTTCTCATATCAATGATGATTCATAATCATCACTGATATGAGAAATTATTAAACTCTTCCACATGATTACTTCATTTAGGTGGGGGGGATAAAGGTGAATCCAGATCTCTTTCAGTTTTGGAAATGCTCTTGACAGACAGCCAAGTTGAACAACAATCTATTGTTCCTCAAATAGGAACAAAAAAGGATGAACGGTTCCGTACGACTTCCGTTCGAGCCACTTCCGGTTCCACAATGCAAGAGAGCGGAACACGTGAGAATGGAAACATGTGATGCCTACCATTACCCTGCTGATATTTAAAGGTGTACTGAATAATAGAGAGTACTGCTGAAGAAGAAGGCTGGACCCTTTGAAAGCTACGGGATTTTATCGCTTTTAACTTAGTATATTTTAATGCATTTTAATCTTGTGTTTTAATACTTTTAATATTGTAATACGTATATTAATTTTGTAAATACAGGTTATTGTAAATATAGTTATCAAGATTTGTTTTGTTTTATTTTATTTTAATTTTATTTTACTCCATGAAAGGTTGGTGAAAAAACGCTAAGAACGTAATATAACAATCTATTGTTATAATGAAACTGACTTAATATTTTTTAAGATATGCAGAGTCTGCAACTCTGTCTTTCTTGAGCAGCCATAATAAATTGAATCCATTGATGTCTAACAAACAATCTAAACAAATCCATAGATAGAAAAATGTTTAAAATAATATGAAATGTCAGTTTTGTCAATGAAACTTAATTTCTAATGCAGTGTGGGCTTAAAAGAACCCTGCTTTTTTTCAGAAAATCTGTGTTCTTTCTGCCTACAAATACCTAGTCTCCAGCTTTTCAAAATTAAAAAGTTGGTGGCTATGCATTTATCATTCACTATGACCTTTTTATGTCTTCAGTATTAAAAGTGAAACCAAAACTTGCTAAATTTTCAAAAGAGAAGCATGAAATTGTTATTATAAAAAAAAATTATAATAACAACAACCAAGACTGTAAGGCATCAGCATGTTGTGTCTCTTGCTGTGTTCATTTTGGAGTAGTTTACATGTACATAAGAGATAAAAAAAACCCTAAGTTGCGTAAAGAAAAAGCCTTCACCTGAAGACTGGAAAACTACAACTCCAAGTGGAAAAGTCTTTATAAAATATTGGTCTAAACCTCACATTGTCCAGATTAGTTATGCATGATTCTGCCTTGAAGGTGTCAATAAACTTATGCAAAAGCTTGATATACATTAAGAAAACTAATGTTTACCTTTATAGATGAAGACCAGTATAATTGATAGACCATTTTCTTGAGAATGGTCCATCAGTTATACTGGCCTTGAATTGTAGACCTGAGATGATTAACAGATATCTGGTATATAGGCAATATAAAATAAAAGCCCATATTTAAAAGGTTAGAATAGGTTTGAAAAAAACTTATCAGATTTTTTTTTTTGCTATTTTTTTCTTGGAAAGGATTGGACTCTAGTCATATGATCAATGGCTGTATATCATTGATAATTATGGATTTATTTAAAGTTCATTGTAATCCCCATTTTTTCAGTGAATGAATAACATATTTTGTAAAAACTCATGGTCTAGGCTTTTAGCTACTTATATATATGTTATGGTTTTAAATATTTGTTTGTTCCTTGAACTAAAAGTGGTTGCGTAACTATCAAAAGGTTTCCTTCTGTTTTTAACTTACAATGAAATTAATTTTTTTAGACTCTTCTGTGTGCCACTTTTCGCTGCATGAAACACAAACCTGGATCTATGGGAAAACCTGTTCCTGGTGCAGAACTTGCAGTAAGTATGATGTATGAAACTTCAGTGTTTTTTTGTTTTGTTGAGGGGAAAAAAATCCCTGAAGTTATTTTCATCCTTTGGTGAAAGAATACATCCATGCCTGCTCTAGGAGTCAAACTACAACCTTCAGGAAGAGTGTCCTAAGCAACTCTTCCATATGATTACTAGTGGCATTGTCTTTTTTGAATAACCATTAATAATTATTTAATGTAATAATGATTATCATATATATTGATATAATATTATATACAGTAAACCCTTGATTTAATGGACTAATAGAGGAGAAGGGGTGCCCATTAATGCCGAAAGTCTGTTAAATCGAATGTAACCTTAATGTAAAAAAAAATCTTTAATACAATATACAGTATTGTACAATATAAAATTATTAAATTATAATAAAGAATATGTAATATATTTTGTTGTAAATATAAAAAGAATATGTAATATATTTTGTTGTAAATATAAAATGTTGCAATTTGGCCTTTGATTTATGGATATCAGAAACAGTTTGTTTTTTTTGTTATGCCGTAAATTTTACAAACACATGCTACTGACGCCTTGTTCTAATTTCTCAATTAGCTCTAATTTCTGTGCCACATTTAAGTTCGCACGCTTTCTTTTAACTCCTCTATCACTTGATGCCATTTTAAATTGTAAGGATTGCAAAATTATTTAATAAATAAAGTCACAATTCAGAAATCATAGAAACACTCTGTATACAACCTGACTGCACGATAGCTTGAGGCAGACTGAGACCGAAACAAAGCGAGTCGGTAGACCTGCAGTTAGTGTCCCAAGTCAAGTTCAGCTCAGCTCACAAGTCACCGCCTGCTCTTATCTGTAATCTGGGAAAACAGCTATTTGTATTTGAACACGTTTTCAGGAAGAATAAAAAACAATTTCCTAACTTCAATTTCCTGAATTTGATTATAAAAATAAAAGTAGGTAATTATCAAATTACTTACTTTTATAAGTAGTAATGGAAACAGGTAATTATTATTAATTTTTAATTAGTAATAACACTTAAGTTTTGTACAACCTAAAAAAACAATATAGTCAAGATTAATATGTACATTACTGTATTATTATTATTTGTCCGGTCTGTTAAATGCAAAATCTGTTATATCGTGGTCCATTAAATCGAGGGCTTACTGTACATTGTTATAGGCTAATGTATAAAACTCTTTTTAAAATTAATTTCTTTAATTCTCAGAAGGCATTTTGTTAGTATAATTAAACCTTTATTAATTTAAATTACCTGGATGCTTTCTCTTACTTTTCTAAAAGTAAAGAACTGTGCTGTTGTTCCTGGCTCATCCCCTCCCTTCGCTATAGACTTCAGAAGATAATGGATTTTTTTTTTTTTTCAATCCTTGCTGCTTCCTTTCACATAACTTGAGAGGTTCTGTGAACTTCTTGTGCCTCACTCACTTTAAAGATTTTTTTTTTTTTTTCAGACCTTTTTCAGCAAATAATAAAATAAAAATATATTTTGCTACCATCGAATTTCTAGCAAAATTATAGTGAACTTTCTAGTAACTTGCTCATTTTTATGAGTTGCTTTTCTTCCAGTTCCATCCCGTTGTCAGCAAATTGTTCCAAATAAATATTAGCTGGAGCACTAACTCTCTTAAGCATAAAAAAAAAGTATGTTCATGCGAACCCTGTTCCAAAAATATGTTAATTATTTAGAGTGCTCAGTGATAGCACTGTTGCTTATTCTGTATCAGACATAATGTAAGGTATGGTTCATTTCTTTACTTTTAATATTCACTCAGACAAAGAATTTTTGTTGCTGTTCTTAACTTTCTTTCCAGCTACTTATAGTCTTTGCTGACATATTTAACCCATAAGTAGAGACTAATACATAGTTATTATTATTTTTTTTTTTCAGTTAAGCATGAAATGCATCCTTCTATGCATCCTTCATATGAATATAGTTTGTCTGAAATTTTTGTTAACAGTAAAATTTAATTGTTCATTAAAGAGACATGCAGTAGCAATATGGTGTTCCACAACTTGTAACAAAAATAAACCAATAAAATAGCATTTTATGCCTGTATTTATGGAAGGATGTAAGAGTTTTGATAGTGAGCTACAATTAAGCACAAAGGTTGCTGACTGAAACTAGTGGAAGAGGTTCTGTCTTCTATACTGCTGCAAATAATTAATGCAGAGATGTAATTTTGTCATTGAAGGCATAAAATGGACTTCAGGAGAATTAATACACTGCAATAAATCCATTTGAAATATTACTAGGCAGTCAACTTTTTTTCTGTAGTAAACTTTTTTCATATTACATATGAAATTTTTTTTTTTTTTTGCCCAAGAATTGCCAGAAACCAAAGATAGATCTATTTTTCAAGAGGTATGTCAACATGAATGAAAGGTGGGAAAGAGTTTATGTTACTGGGGATCTGAAAATTTCCACATGCTTATCTATGGTTAAAAAAAGTGCCATTATGAAAATTTTTGTTTATTTTTATAGTGCATATAATAGTATTGAAGGGATAAAAAAAAATTAATGATAAGTATTCATATACAGCTGTTCTGTACATTACTAAACATTGCAAATACAAAAATTCTCCATACCTTTTGTGTTATAAATATTTATTTATTTTATTTTATTATTTTATTTTTTTCAAGCTTAACTACAAACAACCACTGAAAATTTCCACGTGCTTATCTATGGGTTAAAAAATTCCATGCTTATCTATGGGTCTTGCCATTATATAGTATTGAAATGTTAAAAATAATTAATCACAAGTATTCATATACAGCTGCCCTGTACATCGCTAAACATTGCAAATACAAAAATTCTCCACACAACCATTTGTGTTGTAAATATTTAAATATATTTTTTTCAAGCTGAACTACAAACAGACAGTTTTAAAGTAGGTATAAGTATTAATGATCAGAAAAAAAATTAAATTAGAAATACTCATACAATTATGTTACAAACTTTTGGAGGTTAGAATGTGAAAATCAGCTTGCACAACCAGTAATTTATAACATGGCTAAAAAACTGCAAAAAAAAAAACTCTCATTATAAATATGATATTTTCATTTTTATTATGCCTAGTGCCGAATTAACTAGTAAAAAAATTCTGTGAAATATTCATTAATACCTGATTTGTCAAATTGGAGTGAATTGCATCACCACCTGCACTCTTATGTATCTATTAGTCACCTGAGTTATAGAATTTTTTGGCGCCTCCGTAGGTCAGGTGGGCAGGAGCAGCACATGCTTCTTGATTATACCGGGGTTCGAGCCTGTGAGCCACCAAATACGGAGGATATGGAAAGGTCAGGGAATGACCACTGCATATCCCCGGAGCAATATGGCCTTAGTTGCTAATGCTCCTAAAAATCAAATAACAACAACAATAGAATTTTTCACCAGTTAACAATTGTGAAGGATAACTCTGACAATGACTCTTTAATATAGAAAGGTTGGTAGCATCTGTAATTACTCTCTTGATCATTTTCCAACTCCCTTGATAGTAATAATTTATTTCTCATATAATAAATATGAGATATACTACCTTATATTAAACACTGATTTCTGCTCATTGATGTTTCATTTACTTGAAAATTCTTAATATCTTTTAAATCCTTTTAATATATAGTTCTGTCCATCATGTTTGATAGACAGCATTTCCAGCAGGATTTTGCTAATTTCATAAGGCAAAAAACTCAGAAGTTGCTTCCAAATAGTGTTTCTAATTTCAGCACCTTGGTCCTCTAGAACCCTAATGTTTGAACCATTAGATTACATGCTGTTGGCAGAGTTAGAATACGAAGTCTATAGCAGACAGTCTCACAAAATTGGAATCTCAAACTGTGACTGTGTGGATATCATGCATGCTGCCATTAATGACTGAACTGCTCATTTAAAAGCATAACAAAAAACATTTTTTATGATCTTTGGATATTGCATTATATAAGTAACAAGTATGCTACATCGATATTTCATTTATCTTTCTTGTGTAATTACTCATATGCTATCACAGTAATTGTGATAAAGCTGCATGATATACATTTAACAAGTTATAAATGTCTTTTCTTTTGAACATTTCTTTCAGATAGTAGATAAAATGGGACTGGAAGTTGGACCTGGAGTAGAAGGTCATGTTGTTGTTAAACTGAATCCAAACTCACCTGTAGGACTTTTCAAAGGATATAGGGTTTGTTTCCTTTTTTTTTTTTTTTTGTTATCACTAGTGATATATTTTGACTTGCTAAGAATACAGTCTGAAAAATAATTTTGCTGATAAAAGATCAGTTATAAGTGGCTCTTGAAATCTGATATGTGCTGCTGCAAATATTATATATATATATATATATATATATATGTGTGTGTGTGTGTGTGTAATATTATTTATATAAGGCATTGAGAAGTAATCCATTGTATGTGTGTTTGTGCATGCATATTTCATTATTCATATATATGTTTTATGGTGGCTCTCAAAATATAGGAAACTTTTTTTATTCTGTTCCTTTGTAGCTAGTCTCTAATTTTTTTTTTTTTTCCATTTTTATTAAAAACTTTTACTGTACATAGCATTAGCATTAGTAGAGGCATTTGATGCAAGAAAGCAAGCTTATGCAGCATCAGCCAAAAAAAAAAAAAAAAAAAAACCCACTTCCACTTCACCCCTCTGTTCATTCAAAATACCTGTCCAGCTGAGCCTTAAACTTATTTAGGCTATCAACCTCCACCACAAGGGATGGAAGTCTGTTCCACCAACCAACCACCCGCTGGCTAAAGGCAAATTTCCGCACGTCTATCCTACATCTGTCTTTCCTCAATTTGAATTTATGCCCTCTCAGGTGATTTTTCTGAGCTAGAGGAAGAATCCCATCAGCATTGAGCATGCTTAAACCATTCAAGGCTTTATACACCTCTATCAGATCACCTCACTGGTGCCTAGTCTCCAGACACTGTAATTTGCAAAACTTAAGCTTTTCTTCGTAAGAGTCTGATCAAATTAGGAGCAAAAATAATCAAATTAGGAGCAAAAATAAAGAATAGTCTGATCAAATTAGGAGCAAAAAAGAGGCACACATATACTTGCTTGTATACTACTTCTATGGGTATAGTAAGTAAATTTGATAAATTTAAGGTATTGGTTCAGTCACCAAAGGCAGATATTATAGAGATATCAGAAATGTGGTGCCATTCAGATACTAGGAATGTAGAATTGGAATATGGGGTGTACAGAAAGGACAGACAGGACAGAAAGAAAGTTATGTTCTTGGTTAAGAGGCAAAGAGAATCTAAAGCAGTGCACCAAGTTAGTGTGAGTGGAAACTATAATGTTGAATCATTTTGGTGTGACACAAGCTCTAGGAAAATGAGAGTAGGAATACGTTATGGGCCAAAAGACTGTGTTGAATATAATGAACAACTATGTAGAAAAATATAGTAGGCCAGTAAATCAGAATGTCTTATAATGAGGGGATTTTAACTTTACAGATATTGACTGGAACTTGTGAGTTGGTAACTCACACAGTCGTGGAACATATCTGCATTCTAATGTAGAAATTTTGCTTTCTACACCAGCATGCTAGAGTGGCAGCAAGGGAAAGCAATATTCATGACCTGATTATAAGCAATGATTCTTTATGCATTAAGAATCTCTAGATGAAGGAACCACTAGGTGGTCAAGGGTAAAGGGAAGAGCTTTTGCTTTCATAAAGGTGAATACAATGGTCCTGAATAGTTCTTAAGTTATTTTCAATGAAACCAACTGATGATGTTACCAGCTGCATTTCTAAATGGAAAGCATTGAGGAAAATAATTGTAGAAGCTACTAGGCTCTTTATACCAAATAACAGATATTGTTCAAGGTTTAGACCTAAATGGACATTGGATTAACTGAGGAGACTAGTGGTAGAGAAGAAAAATGCATGGGATGATTATAAATTATCAAGAGACACAGAAATCTACAGCAAGTTTATACTAGTCTATAGTAAGTGTATACTAATCTGTAGTAAGTGTATATCCATTTATTTTACCTGTTCTAGGGAAAGTAATGGAGTCAGTGGTGAAAGAAGAAATTCAGAATCATCATGAGAGGAATGCTGTCTTGTGGCAATCACAGCACACAAATTTCTTAAGGTGAGATCTTGTCTGGCCAATCTGATTGGTCAGAGATCATATAGTTAGATTTCAGCAAAGATTTTAATACTCTTCCACATTAAAGACTGCCATACAGATTGGAGCAGTGTGACATTGGAGAAAATTTAGTACTATAGATAAAGGAATGGTTGAGTGGCAGAAGACAGAGAGTATTATAAATGGGCACTGCTCTTCTTGGACTACTGTTATTAGTGGAGGAGTCTATTACAGTTGAGTACTATGCCCCTTACTGCTTTTAGTATTTATTAACAATATTAATGAGCACATATCTAAATCGGATATGCCTTCATTAATGCCAAACTTGAAATGATGGAGAATTAAAGAGACCTAGAGGTAATTATGCAGTCCAACATGAAGTTCTCTTAACAGTGACGATAGACTGCTAAGCTAGCTTGTCAGTTGATATACAGGAATTTTTCCAGCAGGACAAGGAAGTGAGTATTCCATTGTTTAAGGAAATGGTTAGGCCACACCTTAAGTACTGCATACCAGCCTGAAAGCCTCAATGTAGGAAGGATGTAGACTTGTTGCAGAGAAGAGCAACAAGATTATTCAGGGACACAAAAGGCTACTCTTACCACAACTTCAGTTCTGCAAATTTCAGCATCTGGTAACTAAGTACCTAAAAAAAAGACCTGATTTAAGTGTTTATAAGTCTTTAAATGTTTCTCCTGTTACTGAGAAACAGTAACAGGAGAGACTGTTTTTGCAGGGATGGGATACACTTGAATAGAAGGGATGCAAGAATATTTGCTGATGCTATCGAGACAGTGATAGGTGGGTCAGAAAACTTCTAGCTTGGGAGGAGGGGATACACATGCTAATAAATTAACAATAGCCTCAGGCAAAGATGAAAGTGATTCTCACAGTGCTTCTATTTGAACATACAGCAGCCTGGAAAGCAAGGTGTCAGTGATTTCAGGCCCTGCTGTGGTTCATAGAACAAGTAAATACATGGACTGTGTTAGGATAACTAAGAACATGCGCATGTATACTTATATGTAAACCAGGGGTCAGCAACCTTTTTTGAGTGAAGAGCCATTTTTGATCTAATTAAAAAAAATAAAAATAAAAAATCCAAAGAGCCTCAGCTCAAGCTGGGAGGGGGGATTTTTAAGAAATTGTGTAGAGTGGGAAGGTGTTTTATTAAAAAAATAATTTTTTTTAATATTATTTATTAATGCTTGTGATGCACATGCAAACTAAACTGAGAAGTGTTTGTGGCTTGCGCTGAAACTAATGTTATATTCATGTTGCTGTGCACCATTCTTGTCATACATGTGGGCTAAAAGTTAAAGAGCCATAGTTACATGTTCAAAGAGGTGCAGGTTGCTGATCCCTGGTGTACACTAATACTAGGAGCATTGTAAATAAATATGATGAATTTTAAATGCTGATTAAGTCATCAAACACAGACATTGTAGGGATAACAGAGACATGGTGTCATTCGGACATAAGCAATGCTGAATTTGAATATGGGAAGTACAATGTATATAGGAAGGACAGACAAGACAGGAGAGGTTATGCTCTTAGTTAAGAAGCATTTTAAATCTAAGGTAGGCATCCAATCGACATGGGTGACCAGTGCAATGTTGAGTCAGCTTGGTGTGATTTTCCCATCACTGGGAAAACAAAATTGAGAGTAGGAGTGTGTTATAGGCTTAATGATTGTGATGAATATACCAGACAGCTACACAGACTAATTTACATATACTATAGGCTTCAGTATCACTAGATAATTTATATGCATCCCATGCACTTTTATTCTCTGCCATGTGTCCCAATAGTTCATCTGACATCCATTTAGGTCTAAGCCTTGAAAACAGCAAATTCTGTTGGTAACATCACCAGCAAAATGGGAAGCATTCAGAGAAGTAATCATAGAAGCTACTAGGCTTTTCATAAAAACAAGGAAATACTGTTCAAGGCTTAAGACCTAAATGGATGTCAGATGAACTATTGAGACACATGGCAGAGAAGAAAAGTGCATGGAATGTACATTTAAAAATACTATAGAATTTAAAAACTTTCTGAGAACACTATAGTCAACCCTTACCAAAGCAAAAGCCTTTCCCTTTAGCCTTGAGAGTAGTTATGTCTTTAATTAAATTCCACATTAGTACACTGTGATTGCTGCCACCTAGCAGCAATCACAGAGTACTGCAGTTAAAGGACCCACTGGGTTCTGTAACTGCAGTACTCTGTGATTTAGTACTCTGTAGTACTCTGAGCAGTAGTCTGTGATAAGAATCTGAGCTAAAGGATCCAGTGGAGTCTTTAACTGCAGATTCTTAATGCATGAAGAATCACTGTGGTTACCAGATCAACAGTATTGGTTCCTCCTGTTGCTTCTCCTGCTGTAGAAAACTGTCATCCAAGAAATATAAAAAAGTTTTGCTAGTGTGTGTGTGTGTGTGTGTGTGTGTGTGTGAGAGAGTAACCAATCCACAAATTCCAGTCAACATCTGGAAAGTTAAAATTCCCCGTTATAAGACATTCTGATTTACTGGCCCACTCTATTTCCTTATATAGATTCTTCATGCATTAAGAATCTGCAGTTAAAGGCTCCACTGGAAGTTGTTGTGGATAGCTCTCTTGCTTTTCTTCTGGTCCAGATTTCCGTTATTCAAATGTTTTATGGAAAACTAGGATACTATTAATATCAAACAGTTCAGCTGGTGTTCAGGAGATAGATACTTTCAGATGCCCGTGAAATGGAGTGACACTGTTAATAACATACTAAAGTTTGCTGTGTTTTGTTTAAATAAAAATAATGCAAAAAAATGATTATAGGAAATTACTGCTGGAGCTTGTGTCATATTTTTCAAGTATGATTCCTGTTAGAGGTATCATATTTGCAGTACGACTTGCAGCATATGGCAGATTATCATGTTGGATGGCTAGAATTATTCATTCATTCAGGATTTGGATGTTTGAAACACAGTTTCATTTGGTAATGTGACATTCTGCTGGATTCTGTGACATTCTGCTGGATTCCAGGGCATTCTGGAATAGCAGGAAATGAAAGAGCAGATCTTGCAGCCAAACAACTAGATACTGTTGTTCCACCAACTTTTCAAATTCCATATACCAATTATAAACAATCATCCATGGAGCATGTTACGATAGTTGATCACTAATCGAACGTGACTCTCCAGCTTCCGGGAAAGTAAATGAGAAGAAACAATTTTAGGAAGGCTAAGAATTGTGCATACTTGCATCACTCACCTGTATCTATTAACAAATGACAGTACTTCCCAATGCATGCACATCATGTCATGTACAACTGACTGTTCATCATTTATTAAAGGAATGTCCCCACTTTCAAAATATCCACTCAAACACCTTTACATTATTTACTAATGCACAGTCATTACTAACGTTAATGCAGATTCTTGGAGATGACCTTAATAAGAAAGAACTGTTTACCTTCCTAAATCATATAGGAATATATCATAAAATATAATTATTAAAACAAAGTTAGCATTTCATATTCACTATTAGAAAGACACAGTATGGCCCTCGCAGCTTATGTGTTGTTAAACTCAACAGCAGTTTCATTTGACACCTCCTGAATAGCTTTGCTTTCATGACTAAGTTTATATATATCCATAGCTATCAATTCTTTGGATTTACAGTGATGATTTAACTCAATTTGACCCCCCTTCTCTATCTTGCTGTTGTTATATAACTGGCACCATAAAGTTTCTCTATCATTTTGCAAAAATTCAGTTTTTCTCAGTCTATTTTCTTTTTGCAAAAATAGTAAAGCTGCATTAAAATCAGAATTTTTAAAAACTTCTTTCTTGTTTTTCTTAATGAATATAGTCATGATAAACCCCTGAGAATAGTTTGCTGTAACTGTTACTGTTCAGTTAGCCACAAAAAAAGGACACTTTATTCTGCAGGTTTCATTTCCAATGTAATGCATACATTACATACTATATCTTTGATAATAAGTATACACATACTTACTGTCAAAGAGATATTACAAATTGCATTACACATACATACATACATAAAAAATAGATATATTACATTACAAATACATAAAAATTTATTAAAAGCTTATATCATTAAAGATTTATTTTTAAGGAAAATAAATCATAGGTTTTCAACTCCTAACTCACTTGCCAATAGCCTAGAACTATGAACCAAGGCACCACCCTCCTCATCAATAAATAGTAAAGGCCACCTTCCTTGTCAGTCAATTGCAAAAGACCAATGAAAGATGAGTGCTGAGCCAGTACATGATGAACATAAAAACAAATGATTGGTCCACTTGACGATGGTTCGACTGTTGATGATCCTGCTCAGATAGTAAACAAACTGAATGAGTATTTTGCATCTACATTTGCACATGAGGAATTATTAAGGTTTGAAAATGAAAATGGCAGAAGGTTATCAAATTGTAGCAGGGTACTTGATGATTTTGTAATAACTGAGAGAAAAGTGGAGGAGAAATTGGTGAAGTTAAACATAAGAAAAGCACATGGGGTGGATGGGATCTATCCAGTTATATTAAAGGAGGAGGCAAAGCAACTAAGCAAACCCTTAGCCATAATTATGAGAGCATCATCCTTGGACTCAGGGGAGTTTCCCACGGACTGGAGATGTGCAAATGTATCCCCAATTCACAAAGGGGGATCGAAGGGTGAAACGAGTAATTACAGACCAGTTAGTTTAACTTCTGTTCCGGGTAATTATAATGGAGTCACCAGTTAAAGATGCATTGTAGGATCTTCTGTTCCGGGTAATTATAATGGAGTCACCAGTTAAAGATGCATTGTAGGATCGTTTGTTTGTTTGTTTGTTATTTGAAAGCTATTGGCGCAAGAGCAGCTTAGGCTATAATGCGCCTAGCCTAGGTAAACATTGTAGGATCATCTAGACAGGACTGCAGCAATAATTCAGACACAGCATGGGTTTGTTAAGGGAAAGTCTTGTCTGACAAATTTGATTGGTAATTATGATGTGGTTACAAAGGAACTGGATGCAAAAAAATAATTTTGATATCATAAATTTGGATTTCAGGAAAGCTTTTGACACTGTTGCGCATGGAAGACTATTGTACAAATTGGAGCAGAATGGTATTAAGGGTAAGTTGCTACAATGGATAAAAAGATGGTTAAGTGGGAGAAGACAGAGGGTGGTAATCAATGGGTGCTGCTCTTCGTGGACTAATGTTATTAGTGGAGTCCCACAGAGTTCGGTGTTAGGTCTACTGTTGTTTTGTATATTTATCAATGATATTGATGAAGGTATATCAGGCTTAATGTCGAAGTTTGCAGATGATACAAAGGTTTCAGGGTTGTTAATGACAGTTATGGCAGTGTGCTACTGCAACAGGATCTAGATAATTTGGGCAGATGGGCTAAGAAGTGGCAACTGAAGTTTAACCTTGACAAATGCAAAGTACTGCATATGGGTAGAAGTAACCCGAGAGAAAAGTACCAACTGTGTGGTACTACACTTAAGGTGGTAGAAAATGAAAAAGACCTGGGAGTAATTGTGCAGTCAGATATGAAGTTTTCTGAGCAATGCAGACAGGCTGCCAAGGCAGGTCATGGGGTTTTGTCAATAGTATATAGGAATTTTGCTAGCAGGGAAAAGGAGGTGATTGTCCCTCTGTATAAGGCAATGGTCAGGCCATGCCTTGAGTACTGCGCACGGGTCTGGAGGCCTCATTTTAGGAAGGGTGTCGATTTGCTTGAGCGTGTACAGAGAAGAGCAACAAGATTGGTGAGGGGAATGAAGGGATCCACTTACCAAGAGAGGCTTAAGTTCTGGAAATTGCAGTGGCTGGAGACTAGGCACCTGCGCAGTTATCTGATTGAGGTGTATAAGGCCTTGAACGGGTTGAGCATGCTGAATTCTGATGGGATCCTTCCACTTGTTCAGATTACGAACTTAAGGGGGTATAAATTCAAATTAAGAAAAGACAGATGTAGAATAGATGTGCGAAAATTTGCCTTTAGCCAGCGGGTGGTTAATTGCTGGAACAACTTCCATCTGTCATTGTGAAAGTTGAATATATTTAAGGAGGAACTGGACAGGCATTTGTAGAGAATGGTGTGATTTTTTTTTTTTTTTTTTTTTTTTTTTTTGGCTGATGCTGCACTTGCTTTCTTTTGATCACATGCCACTACTACTACTACTACATATATAAAACTGTAAGCTGTTTTTTATATACAGTTAAAAAAAAAAAAAGATTATTAATGCAAGTTAGATATTGTACTGTCAAAGTGGTTTTAATGCTGATGCAATTAATTGACTGTTACAAACTTTAAATGTTTAATACGTTATAGCAAAACCTGTATGACTAAATATATTTTGTCATAAACAGCAGACTTAGTTTGGCAGCCAGCTGACTTTCTGTTGGGTATTCATAAGATTAAAGATAGTAATTTGTCCAATGGGTGTTCAGAAGTTAGTGTTAAGTTAAATATTATTATTTAACTTTAACTTAAATATAATAAACATTCAACGAAGTGAAATCATCATTCTTCTCTTTCTTGCTTTCTTGGTGATTCCCTTCTACTTCTCTTTTTTCTCTCTCTCTCTCTCTCTCTCTCTCTCTCTCTCTCTCTCTCTCTCTCTCAGGGTAACACGGGAATTTCTTTTTTTTTTTTTTTTTTCTTTTTTTTTTTTGCTGGTACAATATAAGCCTGAGGTTTCCTTGCACCATATGGCTAATAATAATAATAATAATATGCAGCTTATTTGGAGAACCAGTTTGTTATGCAATAATGCTATTTGGAAAACTAATTTTTTGATATTTGAAACAGACTGAAATGAATCGATTTTGCAAAAAAAAAAATCATTGAGGGTAAAGAGATAGATATTTTGCACAGTTTGACAATATTTCAGTATGGGAACCTACCAGATGCTGTTATGAAAGAAGAAAGAATTGGTGTACAGAAGCCCTTGGTTTGGAAACCGACAAGTGCCCAGAAAAACATGAAATATAACAAATTCTCCCAAGTCATTCTTGCATTTTAATAATTTTCCATAGCAATGCTGAGTGTTATAAAATATTCAGTTTTTCCTTATTGGCAAACTTTGAAAATGATCTTGACAATATCTGGATAGCAATGCGATTGTTATAAACAAAACTGTGACTCATTTCTGCACAGATGAAATACCTGCAACAGTATCTTTCTTGAAGCAATCTTAATCAGTTGATATATAAGAAACAATCTGAACAGAAATCTGCAGACCAAAAAATCTTAGGTAAGGTAATGCTTGAAAGCATACTGTACTAGTTAACAGTCCTATGGCTGCATTTCAATATAAAATGTCTATATTGTCAGTGAAATTTAATTTCTGGTGCAGCACAAACTTCAGTAAACCTGCTTTTTTTGAAAACCTATTTTCCTCCTGTTTTTTGGAAGGACCCTTGCTTTTTGCAAAAACCTGTTTTTTGAAAGTCAAAAGTTGAAAGCTATGTATCCCTTATGTGATACAAATGTTTTCACTACTTTGGTGTATACAAAGGCTTGCCTCTCCTTCATTAGTTACAGTGCCCAACGGTGATCTTCAGTTACTGAAGACACTCAATTCCAATTCAAAAGTTAATGAACAAATTACATAGGAATAGCTCTGAAGCATATATGTGAAGAACATGCACAATTAATTTATTTTCTAATAAGGCAGAAGTTAACACAGTGACAAAACAAAGCATGCTTAACGATAACAAATATACAAAGAAATTCCTCACCAAGATGACAGCTCGCAGTGATCTACTAGAGAGGGCATTTGCTCCTATCCAGGAGTACAACCAAATCCTGACAAATGGGAACAGCAAAAGCAATTTATGATGGTAGTAAAACACTATCACTAGCAGTTCTCAGTTTTTGTTAAAGCCACATAAGAGAATTAATAGGGGGACAGTGGTAGTAAAATTGTATAAGCTATGTGGACAGTTACTTGCTTGAATAAATGATTATGAAGGAAAGAAAGAAGAAACTTTTTTTGTATTAATTTCCAGGGATTTTTTTTTTTTTTGTGATAAGTTAGGAATGGCAAAAGCTGAAAACATGGAATTCATATTATGCTACTTTTAATTTGTGTTTATTAGAAAATAGTGAGAGATCATTCATTGTATCACTAATTAAAGTCACTTTAATAATACTTCTAATTTTTCATTAGATTTTATTGAAGTGACTTTAATTAGTGGTACAATGAATGATCTGTCACTTTCATCTCTTTATTCTTTTCTGTATTTCTTCATTCTTTTACTTATATCACTTATAAGATATATATATATATGTATATAAGCTAAATTAAAATAGGATATTTGCCAGTAGCATGGCAAACCAGTAGAGTGAAAAAGAACTTAACCAAATAAAATAACATAACAATAACAGAAAAATATATAGGAGGGGATAAAGAAGAGGGTAGTGTTGAAGCAGCATTCCTAAAGTAATTTAGAAAATTAAGCCAATTAAAAGAAATTTAGCGGCGCCCCCTTGATGGCACCCATTTCCGAATTATGTGAAATCTCACTAAAGTGGAAATGTGGACTAACAACATTACATGACCAAATAAATTGAAAATAATAATTAATAAAATGAAATAAAATAGACTGACCATTATGTCCCATCTCAACAGAGGACCACGAGGCCAATAATAGTCAGGGAATCACTGCATTTCGAACGCTAAACAAATCCACACTACATACGTAGTTCAATGATGGAACGATACTAAAATCACACCGCCGATGCAATAGATTTGCATAGCGGTGGTTTTTATGCAGCAAAAAATAATAAAACAGAAAGCCTAGTACTCGCATGGCCAAACCACACTACTGACAAAACAATAGTTGAACTGAAAATATATAGAAACAAATTAGGCTATAGATGGCAGTACGAATACAGCGTTAGCATTCCTACTATTTTTTCTTATTTATTTTTAATATATATTTTTATTAATTTCTATCTCTCTCTCTATTTAATTTTTGGATTAATTGGATTATATATATATATGTAATAACTCCATTGCCACTGGACATAATGTAATGTAGTGGTGTTTCAGTGACTTTGTGTTATTTTTGATTTGGAACTTTCTCTTAATGCTATGTCTACCATGTAAATTTTTATATTTTTCTTATTTTTTTTAACTATATAATATCGGTGTAGATATACCATAATTTACCTATGAATTTTAACTATGTATGTAGTGGAAAAGGCATCGTTTTAAATGTATCTCATATTGTGGTTGCCTTCACAACAAGATAGCTGGTATTGTACTACTTCAAATAAATAACACTTCTCTAGTAGAGAAGACTGCTGTTATTTATTTTCAGTGGATACCACCACCCAGACGATCATTTTGAAGCTATTTGTATATGTGTGGGATAATAACTCTATTATCCTCTTGTCCCTATTAGACTTAGAAAAGCAAAAAGTAGAGGGAAAGTTATAGTAGGAGTGGAAGAAGAAAAGAATGAAAGGGACAGTAACTCCTTCAACTCACACCACTCAAAAACTTGTAAATTCTTCGAATTTTTTTTTGTTATTTTGGTTTTTAAGAGCATTAGCAACTAAGGCCATATTGCTCCAGTGCGGTGGTCATTCCCTGACCTTTCCGCATGCTCCGTATTTGGCGGTGACGGGCTCGAACCCCGGTCCAATCAAGAAGCATGTGCTACGCACTGCTGCTCCTTCCCACCTGGCTACGGAGGCGCCATTCTTCGAATAGGCAATGCTTCCCCAGTAGAGAAGACTGTTGTTACCTATTCTCGGAAACTCCGTGAATATCAGGCTCCCCCTGATGGCACCATTTCAAAGCTATTGGCCTATCATCGGTGGGTGTGTACCTGCCCACCCACCCACCGATGATAGGCCAATATGTGACAGTGGATACCACCATCCAGACGATCATTTCGAAGCTATTTGGCTTCATCATCAGCGAGTGGGCAGGTACCCTGGTAATGCAACATGCCATCACAGTTGTGAAGTTATTTCCACAATAATTAATTATTAAGTTAATTACCTAAACCCATAAGAAATTATGCCTTGTGCATTTCATCTTCTAATACGTTACTATTTATACACCATTTGGCATCTCTCATATTGTGGAAATAACTTTGCAACTGTGACGGCATGTTGCATTACCAGGGTACCTGACCACTCACTGATGATGAAGCCAAATAGTTTTGAAACGATTGTCTGGGTGGTTGTATCCACTGAAAATAAATAACAGCAGTCTTCTCTACTAGAGAAGTATTATTTGAAGTAGTGCAATACCAGATATCTTGTTGTGAAGGCAACCACAATATGAAATACAATTAAAACGATGCCTTTACACTACATACGTAGTTCAAATTTATGGGCAAACAATGGTGTATCTACACCGATATTATATAGTTAATTATTACCTAAACCCATAAGAAATTATGCCTTGTGCATTTCATCTTCTAATACATTATTGTTTTTTGCATATAATCATCACTTGTAAGACCACCCTTCTAACATCATCAGCATCTTGAAGTATCTATTAAATTTATTTTGTATATTGTAAATTACTTCATTTTTCACACCATGGAGCAGAGTATAGGTCTAAATTTGTTAATCATGGTGACCTATCAAGAGTCATTCCACAACCATGAAAAACAAAAAAAAACTTGACTCAGAGAATTTTTTTTTTATTTCATTATTTCTGGCAGTTTTCTCAAATTCCATGGCTTTTCTTAACAGTCGAATTCAGAATACTTTTTGGATTCTACGAAACTTTTCTTTTTTTCTTTTTTTTTTTTTCAAAATAAAAAATAAAATAAAGATATAAAATTTTTTATATTTTTTATTATTATTAGCAGCTATATGGTGCAAGGAAGCCTGAGGCTTATGCTGCACCAGCCAAAAAAAAAAATAATAATAATTCCCCGAGTTACCCTGAGAGAGAGAGAGAGAGAGAGAGAGAGAGAGAGAGAGAGAGAGAGAGAGAAAGAGAAAGAGAGAGAAGTAGAAGAGAATCACCAAGAAAGAGAAGAATGATGATATCCAGCTCAGGATCCTGGGTGTGCCAAGCCCATACTCACCAGATGTGAGTCCCCAGGGGTGAAAAGGTGGAGCACTAAATCACTGAAAAACAAATCCTTCAAATTTAGTCGAGTCCATTTAAAAACACATTTCATAGATAAATTATTCTTGGGACCAGCATTTGTGAAATAATGTGCAGCTAGGAGAAAAAAAATGTTCTTATGAAATATGTGTATGATATTAAAGTAATGTAAGTGCCTCTATGTGAAGTAATATAAAGAATTAGGGAGTAAAAATAAAGTTGCTATTAAGAAACAATTCTGAATATTTTAGAAAAACTGAATTTTTGCATTTCTTCTCTCGGCAACTATTTTGCACAAGTTTTAATTTCATTTAATCATGTTTCTTTATAATAATTTTCTTTTTTTATTCCATAGAATGAGCCTGAAAAAACTGCATCTGTATTCAGAAATGGCTATTTCTGGACAGGGGACAATGCTTACATGGATGAAGAAGGTTATTTTTGGTTTGTTGGACGTGCTGATGATGTTATTTTGTCATCTGGGTAAGAAGTTCTTTATAATTGCTTTTTGTGTTGAAAGAGCTTAACATTTACAATGTGTAAAAGTGCAAATCTAAGTAGAACTGAATACAACAGAATGGGAAAAAAAAGTTTCTGTGTATCATGCTTGAATTATGATTAATATTTAAAAAATGATTGAAAATTTAAGAAATACAGCAATATCCCACATAGCACTGATAATTGGTACCGAACTTATTCCATGTTATGTGAAACCATGTTGATTGAGGTATAATTATAATGGGTTTTAATTGAATGCGTACCAGAGAAACAGTCTATAAACAAATTATGATAAATCTCTAAACAATTTGCACTTGATTAAAAGGATTTGAAATTTTAAAAAAAATTGCAAAAATTTTATTAATGAAAAGGTAACATCATGAGAGATGAGAAAAAAGCTTTGAAAAAAGCAGTTGTTTATTTAGGTATTTCAATAATGAAATCCGGTGAAACCATTTCTTCTTTTTCTCGGTGTACAAGTCTTTGTAGCATTGAAGCCCATCTTGTAAAATTTACCGTATCTTGATGCTACGTTCAACATTCAGATCTCCATTCATAATCACATTGTAGGCCATGTCAATCCCCCCAAAAAACTTTCTCCAGTTCTTCTGTTGAAATTTATTTTGGTGGCACTTCAGTGTTATCCACTTCAGAATTGTTTTCCTCTTCTGCATATGCAGTTTGTTCGTCAATTTTAAGGAGAGTTGCATCATCTAAGTTGCATGTGAGTCAATGCACTCACGTACATTGGCAGTGTCCGTTTCAAATCCCAAGTCTTTTCTGACCTTCACAATGTCTTCAGCAATTATCTGAACTTGCGATTCAAAACCAGTGAAATGATTTACCAAATGGGGCAAAATATTCTGTCAAACAGAATGCATGTTGTTGGCAGTGATTTCTAGCCAAGATGCAGTATATTTTCAATCATATTTGAAGGGATAAAAAATTTATTTTGAAATGAAAAGTTTTAAAAACTATCGTATCATCTTGTCAGGATGGAATTAAGAATACTGAACACTGTTGCACATTGCAGTTGACTGCCTGAAGGGAGCTATTGTCACATGTGCATGGTAGACAATAGAGTTGGCAACACAGCATATATGTACTGTACTTAGGCTACAACGATGCAGCATATATGTATAGTACCTGTCTAGGCTATTGAATGAGTTTTAATATGTACAGTAAATTTTCGGGGACTTAAACTTAATTGAAAACTGTGTTATAGTGAAACCCATGCTGTTTGAAGCCGTGCTAAATGAGGTACTTCTGTATTTAATACTTTGGTATACGATTAAAATATATTTACATACAAACATTCTAGAAATTTTAGGTAATAAATATAAATAACTGGTAATATATTAATGTGAAGGGAATAATCAGTGTGAAATAAAGTGGAAGGAATAAATATATAACATTTAAAAAAAAAAGGATTTAAATAATGTAAATCCTATGTTAATGAGTATAATGAAATCTTGCTGAACTGCTGCATTAAATTTTAATCATGTGACACACAAAAGATCTACAGCTGGCTTGTTGATTTTCCCAGTAAATAGGAGTGTGTGGTTTCCAAACAGAAGTAATTCAGAATATAGCTAAACTAATGCAATGACAATTGCTTTTCTTTCTTTTTTTTTCTTTACAAACCATTATTTGCACGACCTCCATAGCTGAGTAGTCAGGAGCGGGAGTGCAGTAGCACACGCTCTTTGAGTAGACTGGGGTTCAAGCCCTGACTGCTAAATATGGTAGATCTGCTAACCTGCACTGGACCAGCATGGCAGATTATGGTCCATTTCCCTCAGCATGAATTGTTGAGGAGGCGTCCATCCTGCAGTGGGTTGATAATGGCTGCAGTTTACCTTTTTTTTTTTTTTTTTTGTTATTATTTGCACCCTGGTTTTAAACGATAAATTTTGGGAAATAAAGTAATACTAATAGTAATGGAGGCATGTGATGCAAGAAAACAAGCATACGAGGTTACATAGCATCAGCCAAAAAAAAAAAAAAAACTTATTTCAGACATCCATTTGGTATAAAGTAATTCCAACTTAGGTATAAAGCAGTTCTGATTTTGGGTGTCTCATTCCATTCTGTTCCCTCTACCTGTCATTGAGTGTACGTACTTTTAACTGGCACAGCCATCTGAGCTTTGGAATTGAAATACCTCATCCCACAATTCCATGGGATGAGGTATTTCAATACATGCTGGCTGGTGAGTGAGTGAGTGTGTACAGCAAGTCTGTAAAGTGACTGAACCTCTATAAATGGAACATGCACTGTGAAAAGTAGACCTGTTATTGGTCATAATGTAAAAGTGACCAAAATACCAGTGCCACCAAGCAGTGGCACTGGTTTTGGTAAAGAAAGTGCTTAATAATGGTGGAAAATACAGCAATACTCCCCACATAGCACTGATAATTGATACCGAAACTGTTCCATGTTATATGAAACCGTGCTGATCGAGGTATAATTACAATGGGTTTTAAATGAATGTATACCAGAGAAACAGTCTATAAACAAATTATAATAAATCTATAAACAATTTGTGCTTGATAGCCAATTAAAAGGATTTGAAATAAAAAATATTGCAAAAATTTTATTAATGAAAAGGTAACATCATGAGAATGAGAAAAAAGCTTTATTGTTTATTTGGGTATTTCAAAAATGAAGTTTGATGAAGTCATCTCTTCTTTTTCTCAGTATACATGTCTTTGTAGCATTGAATCCCAACTTATAAAATTTGCTGTATCTGGATGCTACATCCAACATTTGGATCTCCATTCATAATTGCCTTGCAACCCATGTCAAGCCCCGAAAAACTTTCTTGAATTCTTCTGTTGAAAATTCTTTTGGTGCCACTTCAGTGTTATTCACTTCAGAATTGTTTTCCTCTTCTTCATATGCAATTTTCTTATCAGTTTCAAGGAGAGTTGCATCATCTAAGTTATTTGCACGTGAGTCAATGCAGTCATTGGCAGTGTCCAAAGTTTCAAATCGCAGGTCTTTTCCGATCTTCACAATGCCTTCGGAAATTGTCTGAACTTGTGATTCAAAACCATTTAACAATTGGGGCAAAACATGCTGCCAAACATAACGCATGTTGTTGGCAATGATTTCTAACCAAGATGCAGATATATTTTCAATCGTATTTAAAGGGGTAAAAAATAAATTGTGAAATTAGAAGTTTGGAAAGCGATCATGTCGTCTCGTCATGATGGAATTTAGAAAAGTGAACATTGTTGTCACTGACTGCCTGAGGGGATTACTGTCATATGTGCAGCATATACACTGGGCTGCCACTTTATTAGGTACACCCCTGCTGTGCACACAAGGAGGTGATTGTCCCTCTGTATAAGGCAATGGTCAGGCCACGCCTTGAGTACTGCGTACAGGTCTGGAGGCCTCATTTTAGGAAGGATGTAGATTTGCTTGAGCGTGTACAGAGAAGAGCAACACGATTGGTGAGGGGAATGAAGGGATTCTCTTACCAAGAGAGGCTTAAGTTCTGCAAATTGCAGTGGCTGGAGACTAGGCACCTGCGCGGTGATCTGATTGAGGTCTATAAGGCCTTGAATGGGTTGAGCACGCTGAATTCTGATGGGATCCTTCCACTTGTTCAGATTACCAACCTACGGGGACATAAGTTCAAATTAAGAAAGGACAGATGTAGAATAGATGTGCGGAAATTTGCCTTTAGCCAGCGGGTGGTTAATTGCTGGAACAAACTTCCATCTGTCGTTGTGGAAGTTGATAGGTTAAATAAATTTAAGGAGGAACTGGACAGGCATTTGGAGGGAATGGTGTGATTTTTTTTTTTTTTTGGCTGATGCTGCATAAGCTCCTACACTTGCTTTCTTGCATCATGTGCCACTACTACTACTACAAATGGTTTGTCTCACAACGTTGCAAGTCATATGACCACGGTTGTGGATATAAATGCAGCAGAACAACCTTTCTAGTATCAGAAAACCGTAGCAAGAATGGGGAAAAGGAGTGATCTATATCGGACTTCGAACATGGCATGGTAGTAGGTGCAAGACATGCTGGATCAAGCATCTCTGAAACGGCAGTTCTCCTGAAATTTTCACACACTACAGTTTCAAGGATGTATCAAGAATGGTACAACGAACAGAAACTTAGTGCACAGAACAAAATATCGCAATGGACCACTAGTTGCACTTTGTCGCGAATGGGCTACATCACGTACCTTTGTTATCAATGAAAATAAGAGTACGCCTCCTGTAGGCAAAGCAACACCAGCACTGGACTATCGAGGATTGGAAAACAGTTGCTTGGTCTGATGAGTTGAAATTCCTGGTCCATCATGTGGAAGGCTCAGAATTTGACAAAAATAACATGAATCCATGGAGCCATTATGTCTGACGACTACTGTGCAAGGTGGTGGGGTAGTGTTGTGGTGTGGGGAATGTTTTCTTGGCACGTGTTGGGTCCATTGATACCCATAGATTCACGTCTGAATGCCACATCATTGCTGACCAAGTGCATCCGTTCATGTTGACAGTTTATCCTCAGTCAGATGGTTACTTCCAGCAGGATAATGCGCCAGTGCACAAAGCCCGTATCACTATGGTATGGTTCCAGAAACACAATTTTCTTTGCTGCAGTGGCCCGCTCTGTCTGCAGATCTCAATCCTATTGAACATCTTTGGGATGAGCTGGAAAGGGCTGTTTGCTGCAGGCCTACACCTCCATCGAATCTCAAGTATTATGCACACTCATGTCTGCATAATATCCCATTCATGCACAACGTTTTCAGCATCTTGTTCAATTCATGCCTAGATGAATTCAGGCTGTTTTGAAGGCTAAGGCGCCTCTGTAGCCAGGTGGGCAGGAGCAGCAGTGCGTAGCACACACTTCTTGATTAGACCGGGGTTCGAGCCCTTGCCCACCATATTGCTCTGGTGATATGCAGATCACCAGAGCAATATGGCCTTAGTTACTAATGCTCCTAAAAACCAAATAACAATAACAATTTGAAGGCTAAAGGAGGCTCAAAAGGCTACTAGGCAGGTGTACCTAATAAAGTGGCAGCACAGTGTATGAGACAATAGAGTTGGTACCACAGCATATATGTAGCGTACCTAGGCTACGACAACACAGCATATATGTAGAGTACGTGTCTAGGCTGTTGAATGAGTTTTAATACATACAGTAAATTTTCAACTTAAATTTAATTGAAAACTGTGTTATAGTGAAACCCATGCTGTTTGAAGCTGTGCTAAGCGACGTATTGCTGTGTACTGAAAATATAAGATGTGGTATATCATCTTATGTTACAAATGTACGATGGGAAAAAAAAAGCTTCCAACAGTGATGTTCTGTATTATAACTATGTGAGGTGGTTAATTGAAAATTTCCATTCAACACGTTCAGTTTGTAATGGTGCATGGTTTAATCCATGCAAAATCCTTAAAACGGCATTCTTCACTCATCAAGAAGACGCACACAAAAAGACAGTCATGTCGACTTGTGTGAAGCAGTGCTCACTTCAGACACTGCAGCAAATGGATCTTTCTTTTCCTTGACTATCACAATGGATGAGGCATGGGTTCCACTCTTCAATCCATGAAACAAAACATCAGTGTGCCCAATGGAGGTACACTGATTCACCACCGCCCAAAAAGTTCCATGGTGCTGCAAGTACAGAGAAAATGTTTGTTGCTGTTTTCAGGGATATTGATGGAATAATCTGTGCACATTGTGTACGTATGAAGAAGTTCTGCAGAAAACGTTCCTCCCAGCACTTCAGAAAAATTCTGTACCAGGTACATGTGTCCTGCTGCTAGCATATTTAACATGTTTTAAATTTAAGTCATTGACAGGCATTAAAAACGTTTTAATTTTCAGATATTAATAAAATTCATGGATAATAATATAACAATGTTTTTATTTTATTAATAATAATTACATATCGGTTACTGAAAGTATTGGTCTGCAATGACTAAAGTAGTACAGTAAACCCCCGCTATTTGCAGGGTTATGTTCCTGAGAAATGCCACGAATACTGAGTTATGGCTCCCATAGTAATAAAGGGATTCCGTTCCAAAGTATGAAATATATAAGAAAAACTAGTCTAAAATTTTGTCTATGTATGTATTATATGTACCTTCATAATATGACTATGTACATAGACAGTACATAGTGAAATGCAAGCATATGGCATCGAAATGAAAATAAGAAACAATTTAATATTAAATGTAATATTTATTAGAAATTTCAAACAAATCTTTCAAACCAGTGCTTTTGCTAGCTAAAAACCTTATCCCACCAGTTTCGCTAGAGTGTTGATAAAGGAATTTTGCCTTTTCACGAATGATGAGTGAACTTAATGGAATTTTATTTTGAGTTCGGTCTTCTATCCACAGATTTAAAGCTTTTTCCATTTTTTCTAATTTAACATCACAAGTTACAGAGCAAATTTTTGAAGCAATTAGCACATTTTCATGGACACTACGGTGGATTTTTTCTTATTTTTTTTTTATTGATCGTACCGTTGACTTATTGATTTTATAATGTTTTGACACTGAGGAGCTTTCACCATTAGAAATTTTGTCTAATAACTCAATTTTATTCGCTAATGTCATCACCTTCTTTGGTCTTTTCACATTTCCCTTGTTATTCGCAGCCATATTTTTGTACGGGTTAGAAAGAACTTGTCCACAATAAAGTCACTTTCTTCCATTAACACACTCGAAAAAGTCTGTTTTACACTGCAGAACGGTAGATTTATCACTTTTGTCAGCATATCAATTTATAAATTTATTCAATTTATAAGCATATAAATTAAAAGCAAACGACGAAACCTTCCATGACAAGCGCATAACACATACTGAACAAGGATTAGCGAGAAATATCCACACTCGCAATTTTGTCGCCTCTCTCCCCCACCCACTGAGCGCTGTTTTGACCGGGAAAGATAATTTTAGCCACACCCATGTTTTTTATGGCAGAAAATGTTCACGGCACTTTAAAATTCACATTTTTTTAGGTTTCATTTTATATTAAATCAGCGACCGCGAATATAGATACCGCAAATAGCAGGGGGCTTACTGTATATATAATTTTTACATTAAAGAGATTTTAGTTCATGAATAAATACACCATCTATAGTTGTTCCATTACATGTAGTATTTATCGAAAGATCTGATGGCATGTCCAAGTTGAAGAATATTTTCATAAATGTGCAGAACTCTTTTCTAGCCTCAGAGTTTAATTGTAAAGAAAAAAATTACATTCAATCTGAAAACACCAGGTGACTTCAAACCAGACGCATTTACAAATTAATACATTTTCCAGTTTCCAAGTCTTTTTGTATCTTAACACCTTAATATTTCTGTTTCTAAATTAGCTTTCCAACAATATGCTATATGTCCACATTATCCTGTTAATTAAGTGAGAAAATTTCCTTGATCACATGTTCATATTTTCCACTATCCTGGAAAAACTACTGCAATTTTCAGAGGTTTTTGAAAGTTTTTCCTCTAGTATAGAGCTGAGATGATGCTCTGTGCAAAATTTCATTAAATTTGGTCCATTAGAAGATAAATTATTGTTGCCATCATACAAGTATGATTCCAATAATACAAGTTACAATAATTCGCTTCTGGCGGAAGCTGAAGATGAAGTCACTTCCGTAACTATTTTCGCATGACGGTGTTTCGTTACAAAATATTTGGAATAACGCCAGTAAAAATGTGTCAAAAATGTCCACACAGACTGAATCACATTCATTTCTGTTAAGACAATGCTTCACCCCATCATTCTGTAAATGTGCAAAAATTTTTTTAAAGGAAACAACATTGAGATTATCTCACATTCTCTGTACTTGCCTGACCTTGCACCTATTGACTTTTGGTTGTTCTCAGTAAAAAAGTATGCTCTTTGCGGTAGATGATTTCCTAGCCAACAAGCAGCTGCTTCTGCCATTTACCAGTGTGCCAGACATACCCCAAAGCAAGCTTTGCTACTCCCTTCACAGTGTGAAGGAACAGGTGTGAAAAATGTATGCACCTTCTAGGAAACTATGTTGAAAAGTGAGGCAACTGTCACCTCTGTATCTTGTGTACTTTATAAGAAATAAATTTGGTGATCTTATTACTTCAACGCACCTTATAGTTAGCATTATCAGTGGCAAATGATGCAAGAAAGCAAGCAAGTTTATACGGCATCAGCCAAAAAAAAAAAAAAAACACGACACCTCCCATTTCACCTTTTCATTCCCTACAATAGTTTGTTTAGTTCTTCCCTGAATTTAATTAAACTATCAACTTCCACAAAAGATAGAAGTTTGTTCCAACAACCATCTACCCACTGGTGAGAAGCAAACTTGTGCACATCTGTTCTACAACCATCCTTCCTCAATTTGAATTTGGCCACCTCATGTGTGTGGTTTGAGCAAGAGGAAGAATCCCATCAGCATTGAGCTTGCTCAATCCATTCAAAGCTTTAAACACCTCAATCAGATCACCTCACAATTGCAGAGATTTTTTATTTAAATAAGAAAGGATAAAAAAAAAAACTCTGAAGTGCTAAGAGGTGTTTTATTTTTAAAAAAATAATTTAAAATATTTATTTTTAATATAAAAAAAATTGATTTATCACAATTGTGTTTAGAGAAGACTGAAAATAAAGATGTTATTGAAAGGTGAACATTTTTTTTATAAATGGAATAACTTTTTATTCCGTTAGCAAGTGTGCACATGTGAGGAACTCACTGGTATGCCTGATTACAAGTTAATAAGTAAAGAAAAAATGGGAAATTGAATGGTATTTAAAAATATGAACAGAATTTCACTTTCAGAAAATTTAGATAGCTCACATTTTTTTTTTTTTCTTTTTTCTTCTGAAAGCAGTTTTTAAAAATTAGATTGCAAGTAGTGTAACATAATCTGTTTCTTATATCTTTAGTTATAGGATTGGACCATTTGAAGTAGAAAGTGCACTTTTGGAACATCCAGCAGTATATGAAGTAGCTGTTGTTAGTAGTCCATGTTCACAGCGAGGAGAGGTAAATATGCAATTTTAATTGCATGTACATTGAAATAAATTGTTCATTGAAATAAATGGTTAATTTAAATAAATTGTTTTTATTTTTAAGCAAATAGATTTTAAATTAATGACATAATCATTAGCTTGTAAACCTGCATTTCTATACTTTTCTAATGCAATGGTGGTTCCCATTCATTTTTTGTCCATGGACTCTTAAATTTTACACTTAGTAGTAATAGTAGTAGCAGTAATAACAAATGACGCAAGAAAGCAAGCTGATAAGCATCAGCCAAAAAAAAAAAAAACCTACACAGTTCACTTATCTATAGCCTCCAAGAATTTGTCTAGTCTTCCTTGAATTTATTTAACACTTCCACACATCTATCCTGCAACCATCCTTCCTCAACTTGAATTTATGCCCACTCGTGTGAAATATCAGCAAGCGGAAGAAAGCCATTACATTCAACTTACTCAATTCATTCAAGACTTTAAATACCTCAATCAGATCTCCCCACAGGTGCCTAGTCTTGAGATGTTGTAATTCGCAGAACTGAAGCCTTTTTTAGGTAAGAGCATCCTTTTTGTTTCCTTCACCAGTCTGGTTGCCCTTCTCTGCACCCATTCCAGCAGATCTACATTCTTCCTAAAGTGAAGCTTCCAGGCCTGCATACAATATTCAAGATGTGGCCTAACCATGACCTTATACAAAGGAATAATCAGCTCCTTATACACCAGGTGCCTCCGTAGCCAGGTGGGAAGGAGCAGCAGTGCGTAGCACACGTTTCTTGATTAGACCAGGGTTCGAGCCCATCACCACCAAATAAGGAGGATGGGAAAGGTCAGGGAATGACCACTGCATATCCCGGAGTAATATGGCCTTAGTTGCTAATGCTCCTAAAAACCAAATAACAAACAAACAAACCTTATACACCGATAAGCCAAAAAATTATGACCACCTACCTAATATCATGTTGGCCCTCCACATGCAGCCAAAAGAGCTTGTACCCGGCTAGGCATGGACACTACAAGATTTCTAAATGTGTCTTGTGGTATCTGGTACCTACACGTAACCAGCAGATCCTTTTAACTCCTGTAAGTTCCATGGTTGAGATACCACAGATCAGAGTTGCTGTTCCAACACAAACCACAGATGCTCGATGGGATTCATGTCTGGGGAATTTGGAGGCTAGGGCAATACCTGGAAGTCTTCCTCATGTTCCACGAACCAGTCTCGAACGATCCGGGTGGTGTGGCATGGTGCATTATCTTGCTGAAAGACAGCACCTCCAGAGAGGAAAACTGTTGCCACGAAAGGGGTGTACCTGGTCAGCAATGATGTTTAGATAGGTGGTAGACATCAGAATGCCTGGCACATGGATGACTGGACTTAGGGTATCCCAGCAGAACATCGGCCAAAGCATGACACTGCCTCCACTGGCTTGTTTTTGTCCCACAGTGCATACAGGCACCATCACTTCCCCAGGTAAACGACACACACACACACACACCTGGCTGTCCACATGGTGCAACAGGAAATGTGATTCATTGGACCAGATGACCTTCTTCCAATTGCTCAAGGTCCAGTTTCAATGCTCTCATTCCCATTGTAGGTGCTGTCACCGGTGAACCATGGTTAGCATGGGCACTCAGAGCGGCCTGCAGCTATGCAGCCCCATATTCAGCAGGGTCTGATGTACTGTGTGTTGTGACACATTACTCCCGTCACCAGCATTCCAATTACCATTGAGATGTGCCACAGTTGCCCTTCTGTTGCCACGTACCATCCGGGCGAGACTTCACTCACTTCGAGCATCGATGAGCCGTGGTCATCCAACACCTCGTCGGCGGTTCGTTGGTCCCCCCGAACCACTTTTGGTAGGTACTAACCACAGCTGATTGTGAGTACCCCACCAGTCGTACTGTTTCAGATATGCTCTGAGCCAGTCATCTGGCCATTACAATTTGGCCTTTGTCAAACTTGCTTAAGTCCGCTGCTTTTCCCATCTGAAGAACAAAAGTAACACTGATTAACAGAGCTCAGTATCAGGTGTTTTTTATACCATGTCCTGATCTGTGCACGCCTGCAGTTGCTTTGATTTGCATAACGACTCACTGGTCATAATGTTTTGGCTCATCATTGTACCTGCTAGCAGAGTTTCTGTATATCATTGACAAAATCCTATGAGCTGTCCTGGCAGCATGTCTGCCCTGCTCAGACAATTTCATTTCTGACCGCACAATTATCCCTGGTCTTTTTCATTCTCCACCACCCTGAGTGTTGTACCACACAGTTAATAAGTTATTCTGGGGTTGCTGCTACTCATATGCAGTACCTTGCATTTGTCAATGTTAAACTTCAGTTGCCATTTCTCAGCCCCATAGACTAAATTTTCCTATATCTTGTTGCAGTAGCCCACTCTGATGACTGCCGTTAGCCACCCTGCCAACCTTTATATCATCTGCAAACTTAGATATTAAGCCTGATATACCTTCATATCATTGAAAAAAAATGAAAACAATAATGGGCCCAGCACTGAACCCTAGGGAACTTGCAAGAGACTAGAATGCTCGACTATCATTTGGAAAAGAAACAAGTTTTATACTTTTAACCTGTTCAAAATCTAGTTTGGACTGATTAATAACTGCTTCACAATTGTTGCAAGCTTTGGTATAGGTAGAAAAAGAAGCTGGAGATTTGGATACAACCCAATTGCGATATGCAACATTTTTATCTTGAACAGCCTTAGCACATTTATTGGAAAACCTAGTTTTAGATAAAGGATGGGATTTTAATGTCGAGTCTGGAATGAAGGATTTCATCCCTATGAGAATAATTTCATTGACATAAATTGAACAAACATTGACATCAGAAGTTTTGAAACAGTAATCTGACCAAAGAAAGATAGAATAGAAATCTTGCAGGTCATCCCATTTTGCATTCTTCTAATGCCAAACAACACAAGGTTGAGAATGTCCATGAGAAAATGACTCCATTAGAGAAGAGATCATCACAAAGTGTCTAGAGGACTACTCAACTTGACCGTGTACTTAGAAGGGTTATTTGTGAGAAAAAGATTGAACATGTTGCCATGGTTATTAGGATTGTCTGGTATTCTGGTAGATAAATGAACAATCTGTGTGAGGTCGTTAGTAATTGCAAAAGCCTCAGCATCTCGACTAGCTGGGTCCATGTGACTATAAAACAGAAGCCAGCTGGAGTTGCGAACATTAAAATCACCAAAGAGCATTAGCTCACTGTTAGGAAAACTGGACTGGAAAAAGTCAAGTTTCAAAGAGTTCTAAATGATTAGTGGAGTTGGGAGAACAATAGTATCAACAGATGAATTTAAAAGAATGTGGTAGAAAGATTTTAAGCCAAAGAAGATCGAAAAGAGGAGATTCCAAATTATTAAGTCTCTGACAGGGAATATCAAAACAGACATATGCACAAGTACCACCTTTGAAGTGAAAGGAATCATACAGTAAATAATTTTGACAACTGAGATTGGCAGTGGCTGAATCAAATGATAATTAGGATTCTGTCAGAATGAATACACGGGGTTTGACAGAGTGTAGTGGAAATCAGCATCATTGAGATTGGAACTGAGACTATGTATATTTGTGAAATGAACAAGGAAGTGTTTGGGAGGTTTAGATCTTTTCTCAAATAAGTTTGTTCTATTAGTTTCACAATTCATGATGTATTCAGTAGTAAGAAAATGTTGTGGGGAGACATGCTGTGTGAAGTAATGAAATTCTTGGATATGGCATACACGTGTCAAGAATGTACCCAGCTCATGGTCTCAACAATGCTCCCTGCATACACATTACTCAGACTGGCTCCAGTCACTATTTGGCAGAGTAGAAGCAGTGAGATTATACACTAGCTGATCCAAAAGCCTCCTAGAGAGTTACCAATAAGTTTGGTCTGGTGGACTGTGTATCAGCCAGCCTGCGAACATCGTTTTAGAGCTGTTTATAAATACAGGCATACCTCGATTAACGAATAGGATGCGTTCCACGAAATTACTTCGTTAAGCGAAACTTCGTTTTCAGAGGTAAAAATACTATGGCCAGAATAGGGATACGTTCCTACGTAAAGAAAATGAAAAGCTTTTTTTCGAACAAAGAAAAGTTTTATTAAATAAACAGTCAACTTACATACAAAGTGAAATCACATTTTAAAATATGAGGTTAAAGTCGATTGTTTATGCTTTTTTTCTCTTTCATTTAACAATTGCCTATACGGAGTTATTGCATTTAACACTGATCGCTTAACTATAACACGTCTTCCTAAGTCAGGATCATTTTCACTAAAAAAATTTAAAACGTTTTCAATATCATTTAAGCACCTTTTTAAATCTTTGGTTGTTAACACTGTTTCGGCAGGAACTTCTTTAACTTCGCATTCATTATCTTTGTCTTCGTTGCTAACAAGGTTTTCTAAATCTTCCACTGAAAAACCATCATCTTCTGCATTCAGTAAATTTCTAACATCCTCTTTATCGACATTTTCGAAACCTATTGATTGAGCCATCTGGATAACTTCATTTCTAATTTCTTCGATGTTATTTTCTTCTTCTAGTACAACTTCTGGCCATATTTTGCGCCAAACTCCATTTAAGCATTTCTTAGTGACTTCTTTCCAAGAACTATCAATGCTTTCTTGCGTTTTTAATGGTGTAGTTTTTCCAAAAAGTTTTAACTGTCATTTCCTCTTTATCCTCTAGTTCAGTTAAATTGCTTAAAGTTCGACGCAGATAATAAGCTTTAAATGATGCTATTACTCCCTGATCCAATGGTTGAATCAGGGAAGTTGTGGTTGCTGGAAGAAACACAACTTTGACAGGAATGCATGTGTCCAACGTGTTAAGATCAGTAGGATGTCCCGGAGCATTGTCTAACAACAAAAGAGCTTTTTCTTCAAAGTTGTTTTTTTTGACAATATGTACTGTTTTACTCCAGGACAAAAGTGGTTAACAAACCAATCAGTAAATAACTCCTTGGTAACCCACGCTTTTCTATTTGCTTTCCATATTACAGGTAAATTCATTTTTATGTTACCTTTTAACGCCCTCGGATTTTCTGAATGGTAAACTAATAACGATTTTAATTTATAATCGCCAGAGCCATTTGATCCAAAGAGTAACGTTAAACGGTCTTTGGCTGCTTTGAACCCAGCAGCTGATTTTTCTTCAATAGAAATGAAGCTTTTTGTTGGTAGCCGTTTCCAGAACAAACCGCTTTCGTCAACATAACACCAAATTTGGTGGAAAATTTTCACGTTTAATTGTTTCCTTTAGTTTTTCTGGAAACTTATTTGCAGCTTCAACATCTGCACTTGCAGTTTCTCCTGTTAATTTTACACTATGAATCCTGGCCCATTTTTTAAATTTCTCGAACCAACCACGAGAAGCCCCAAAGGTTTCCGTAATTTCTTCAGTTTGTTTAGATTTCAGGTGATTAAACAAAAATGGAATATTTTTTTATGTTAAATGGGGCTTGAAATTGCGGACTTCGTTATATCGAGGCTTCGTTATCAGAGGTAACGTTAACCGAGGTATGCCTGTAGTTTCTTCCCTAAAGTTTCAAAAATGAAAAATATACAAACAAAGGCTACCCACACGAGAGGGTATAAATTCAAATTAAGGAAGGATGGTTGTATGATAAATGTGTAGAGATTTGCCTTCAGCCAGTGGTCATTTGTTTGTTAGAAAAAAATTTCGTCTTGTTAAGGAAGTGGGTAGTTTGAATAAATTCAAGGAAGAACTAGACAAATTATTGGAGGGGACAGACAGATGATGTGGAAAGTTATTTTTTTATTAATTTATTTTTTTTTGGCTGATGCTTTTTAAGCTTGCTTTCTTGCATCATATGCCACTACTACTAATAATAAATATATAAATTAGCAATTAATAATTGCTAATTTATATATTTATAAATTTGCATTTAACATTAACTGAACTGAACAGATTAAAATTAATAAATAGCAACTAACATTGATGCTATTGTTCCCCATACATGGGACTAAATAAATTTAATGTGAGTTTATACTTGTATTTTAGCATATGCCAAACATACAATTATTGAAATGGGCTGTAGTTATAAGTTGTATATATTACTGAAGCAGTAAAATAGTATGGCATCCTGAAGAGTTACCATTTCCCATATATCAGGCAATTACCTACTATTATAGTTATAATTAATATGAGAGGTAATATATATACAGTAAGGCCCCACTTTTTGGCATTCCGTTTCTTGGTGTTCCGCTAATATGGCTGTTTTCAATCATATCCGTGTTCATTATGTTCAGCACTTGTTCCGCTTTTTCGGCATTTTTTGGCACGATGCACTTAGCAACCGAGTTCGAGAAGGGCATCATATGCCATTTTTATTGTCTGTTATTCAGTCTGTTTACAGCATATGATAGTGTAAACATGTTATTAGGCTTTTATATGTCGCAAGTGAAAAAAAAAAGGCTATGTTCCACTTTTTTGCGAATTTTGCCTTTCAGCAGGGTCTGGAACCTAACCCACTGTAAGGCGTCTCCGTGGCCAGGTGGGAAGGAGCAACAGTGCGTAGCACACGCTTCTTGATTAGACCGGGGTTCGAGCCCGTCACCACCAAATACGGAGGATGCGGGAAGGTCAGGGAATGACCACCGCATATCCCGGAGCAATATGGCCTTAGTTGCTAATGCTCCTAAAAACCAAATAACAAACAAACAAAACAAACAACCCACTGTATGAGTGGGGTCCTACTGTATAAGTTAATATATTAGTTAATATACATAATGTTAGAGAAAAGGCTTTTGGAATTGGTGTTAAGCATACTAAAATAATTTTGCCACAACTAATAAAAATAAAAAGTTTATTTAAACTTTTTATTTTTATCCTGCCACAGCTATATGGAATGCCTCTAATCATGAGAGATATATCATTAAAAATTAAAAATAAGAGAGATATGAGACATGAGAGATATATCATTAAAAACTAAAAATAAAACTAAAACAAATTAATTAAAGACACTAAAATACAAAGTTAGATTAAAAACACAAAATCAGTCAAACGGAGCAAGTAGTTTTTGAGGCAAAGAGCGCCTTTGTCAACTTACAAAAGCCTATGACAGCAGGTCAGCTATAATACAAAAAGGTGGCCTTGCACATGGATATAGATACCCAGCTGCAGACTGCACTTGACAAAGAAAAGAAGGGAGGGAAGGAGACATTAACTGCCAGACTTAGCATTTTTGTTTGTAGTGTACATTAGGCAAGTTGTTAAGTCACCACCTCGCATCATGTTGAAAAATAATGGCCTCCATAATAAGATGTATGCAGGTTCTAGCATTACAATTGATTTTGGAACCTGCCACAGCTATATGGAGTGCCGCTATTAACTGCATCTATTATTTCATTGTTGGAACGGGGATTATAGTTGAAATGCTGCTCACACCAGTAATACTCAGAGATGGCTGAGCTGTCAAAATCAGCACAACAAATAGCGCCCCCCCCATGCTCATTAATTCTATTGCCCAATCTTGGTTTGGTTTTACCGACATAATACACCTGCAATCTGGGCAAGTAATCCTATATACAACATTTGCAGTATGCAAAAATGGAATACCTGGTTTAACCTTTGATAAAATCAATTGCAATTTCCTACCAAACTGTTTATAGAAAACCTATGTCCAAGGGTCAATATATTAACTTTAAATCTGCACATGCCCCAGGTCCAGGGCCGGCTTTAGAGTAAGGCTGAGTAGGCACTAGCGTAGGGGCACCATGTTTATGGGATGCCCACACTCTGCCCCCTTCTCCCAAAAAACAAAGCCTGCAAGAAAAATTTTTTGTATTTCATGTGTTAACATGTTAAAAACTAATAATATTAAATTCAAAATTAAAACTTTTAGGAATTAGTTTTACATATTTTTAAAGAATATTTCAAAACGGCTTTCTGCCATCTTAATTTGTACCATGAGTTGCAGCGTCATTTATTACTAAATGATGTCATTTATAACTAATTACTAAAGTACTTGTGTTGTTTTTTGATATTGTGCAGCATCTTTACACTTTTCTCATCATCTCCACAAAGGTGGAATGTTTTAAAGCAATATGTTAAAGGGTTAACCTTAAAAGCACATAGTGATAACAGATGGGCCAGTTGTCTGGAAGCACTAAAACCATTGAGGTACCAACTGGAAGAAATAATTAAAGCTTTAGAAAGTTTTTTGAATGTGCAGCAACCAATTTTAACATCAACGATAGCAAAAAATAAATCTGAAGCAAGTGCTTTATTAAAGATTATTACAAATTTTAAATATATTTGTTCATTAATTATTTGGTATGATGTGTTAGACAACATGAATATAACAAGAAATCAGTTTAGATTTGACAAACACAAATTTTCACATTACTAACTCATTGAAGTATCTTCAAGATTACAGAAATGACGACAAGTTTGAAAATATCATAAAATAAGCAGAAAAAATTTCAATCAAATTGGAGATTGAAAGAGATTTCAAAAAAACCAGAACTTGAAGGCGAAAGGCAGTGTTTACATACAAAAGTAATGATGAAACTAAACCTGATGAAAAGAAATTTTTTAAATTAATTTCTTTATTAACATTCTAGACATTCAATATATTTATTAACATTCAATAAATGCTTTAAAGGATCGTTTTGATTTAATGACAAAACATAATAATAATTTCAATATATTATGTAATATAAATAAATGCAAGAAGATGGATAACAGTGAACTTTTAAAAAATTGCATGCTTCTTGTAAATGCTTCTAACAGATGAAAATGAAAAAGATATATCAGAAGAGATTTAGTTCATAAAATAAGATGCTTACAATGTTCTTATCCTTATGAAGAAATATCAACCATGGAAATCTTGAATTTCTTTGTGAAAAAAATTTTTTGTCTTCACTACCTAACTTGTTCATAGCTCTACATATTTTGCTAACGTTATCTGTTTCTGTGGCCAGTGCGAAAGGAATTTTTCAAAGTTAAAATTAATAAAAATCCATTTTGTTTTGTTATTTGTTATTTGGTTTTTTAGGAGCATTAGCAACTAAGGCTATATTGCTCCGTGATATGCGGTGGTCATTCCCTGACCTTTCCGCATCCTCCGTATTTGGTGGTGACGGGCTCGAACCCCGGTCTAATCAAGAAGCGACTGCTGCTCCTTCCCACCTGGCTACGGAGGCGCCCTAAAAATCCATTGAAGGACAACAATGACTCAGTAAAGATTGTATGGATTATCAATGCAATTGGTTGAGCAGATTTGTTAAGAGAGCTTGATTTTGAAGATATGATAATAAATTTTGCAACCATAAAAGCTTGAAAATTTTTGCTTTAAATGTCTAATTGTCAAAAGTTTTAATAAATTTTGTCAAATTTTGTTGACTGTCAAAAAGTTCCGTTTTGCGTACTGTGTGATTTTTCTTTTTTCATTGTAATTAAAAGTTTTTATGAAGATATAATTTACTTTTTGTAAGTAAATAAAATGTAAAATTAATCATTCTAAAAAATTAAAATCTTTGCATCGGCAGGAAGGGGGCACCATCAGCCAGTGTGGCCTATGGGTGCCTATACTCTTGAGCTGGCCCTGCTCAGGGCATTTATACAGTACAGTGAGGGCTGTATTTAATCATGCACGATTGCACTCTAGTGACGCTATAGAAAAAGAGGCTAAGTTTTTCAGAATCAGGACTGACTTATCTAAATGTGGTTATCCCCCCCCCTCGTGTTTTGGATAGATTCCAGATATCTGACAATGAATCTGTCACGTTAATCAAGGTAACAATCTTGTTGCCACTGCCTACATTTCCCCCTATCTAGGTGTGTCTGCATACACCTGCTATGGCGCCTCCATAGCCAGGTGGGCAGGAACAGCAGTGTGTAGCACATGCTTCTTGATTAGACCGGGATTCGAGCCCATGACCACAAATACGGAGGATGTGGAAAGGTCAGGGAATGACCACCACATATCCTTGGAGCAATATGGCCTTAGTTGCTAATGCTCCTAAAAAAAAACAAATAACAATAACAATTGCCAGGTTGTTGCACCAATATGGTTGCATGCAGCTCCCTGGCAGGAAATTGTAATCGGTTTTATCCAAGATTAAACCAGCTATTTCACTTTTGCATACTGCAAATGTTGTATATTGGATTACTTACCCAGATTGTGGGATGTGTTATGTCAGCCAAACTGAATGCAGATTGGGCAATCATGTTGAATGAGCATGGGGGGGGTGCTATTTGTTGTGCTGATTTTGACAGCTCACCATCTCTGAGCATTATTGGTGTGAGTGGCATTTCAACTATAATCCTATTCGAACATTGAAATAATAGATCGAGTTAATAATTCTCACCATCTCTCATGGTTAGAGGCACTCCATATAGCTGTGGTGGGTTCCACTATTAATTATAATGTTGGAACCTGCATACATCTTATTATGTATGCTGTCATTTTATAATGTGATTAGAGATGGTGACCTAACAACTTGCCTAATGCACATCGCAAACAACAATGCTGAGTCTGGCAGTTAATGTCCTCTTCCATTATTCCTTCCCTCCCTTCTTTCTTTTCTTTTCTTTTCTTCATCAAGCATGGTCCACAGCTTGCTATCTGTATGCATGCATAAGACTACCTTTCTGCATTATAGTTGACCTCTCATAGACTTCAGTAAGTTGATAAAGAGGCCCTTTGCCTGAAAAACTACTTGCTCCATTTGATTGGTTTTGGTGTTTTTAATCTGATTATGGATTTTAATGTCTTTAATTTGATTTAGTTTTATTTTTAACACAGTCATTAATTGTTTATTTTTGTTTCAATAAACTTTTTATTTTTATCAGTTGCCAGTTGAGGCAATATTATTTTAGTATACATAAGATAATATAATTTTCATAATCTTTGCTTTTAACCTTAATGGCTGATATATAGTTTAAAACATACATTTTCCAATCAACGTACCTATATTTACCTTAAAATTTTGGACAATATTTTATTGCTTTAGAGGTTGACTTATACACCACAATACATGATATATATCTGGTGTATGTTATCATATATAATGACTACTGCCTATCAGTGAAGTACTATGCATAAGTGAACATATGAAACTAAATTTTAACTAAAATAAATCTAAATAAATGTAACGTTCTGTTTTGTTTTGATTATGCATGCACACACCTTGTATTTAATCAGAGTTTTATTTTCAGGTTGTAAAAGCATTTGTAGTGTTGCGACAAGAATATTTAAATCATGACAAAGATGCTCTCGTAAAGGAACTTCAAAATCATGTGAAATCTGTTACTGCTCCATACAAGTATCCACGAAAGGTAAATCTTTTAATTCCTGAAGAGGAATTAAAATTTGTATGAGTGAAAGATTAGACTAGACTAATTTTGATTAGACTAATTTTCCATGTTCTATACTTAAACAATATGATTCGGTGCCATTTCTATTTTGAAGATGGTAATTTAGGATATGCTACTTGCAAGAAATTGCTGCTAAGAAATGAAAAACTTTTTATCCTTTTCCATCTTTTTAATAATTTTCCTTTTTTAATACTTAATATGCCTTCCATTTTTAAAATGCACTTAATGTGATACAAAATAAATTACTGTTTACACTTACATTACAGGCTTTAAGAATATAAAATAATTTTGAATTCTGTTCTGAATCACAATCCTTAGCTGAGTTATTGCTCTTAAAGAGTACTCAAAATATTGCACACTTGTCCTGCATTATAGTTAACAATTTTCTTCTTTCCGACTAGTGTACTAACTGGAGTAACTTAGCAGTGCATAAAATAAAGTTAGATATTTCCTGTACAGTTGAGCCACTCACTGTTATATCATAGAAATAGAGCTTAATAAAAAATATTACTCTTATAAATAGTTTGATAAGAAATAGAGTAATGTTGTATGTTGGATAAATGAACTTTACCCAATATACCACATGCAGATTTTTCTCAATATACATGATAAAATCCAAATGTAGATGTTTAGGTAATATTACTAAAGTCATGTCAAAGATAGACAAGCATGTATTTTAATATGAGAGGGATTAAAAACAAGTGCACATAAAGTGATTTAGAGTGGAGACGCCATCTTTTTTGACCCCTTCTCATCTTCATCATTATCCTAAAATAATTTTTCTGCCACTTTCACATAAGGATAGTAAAATCACAGCTTTGCCATTAAATTTAGAATTTTTTATGAATTTCCTTCTTCAACTCTAAATGAATTGGCAATCAGGTGCTACTTCTACATGAAACAATATGCTGCATATCACAGAGTATAAGTGTTCATCTTGATTAGATATATTGTAAGATTAAAGTGTGTGTGAGAGAGTGAGTGAGAAAAAATAAATTTGATTTAACAGTGTCTTTCACTAAGATACCAGATAAATATAATGAAAATAAATGCTTTGTGTACTGTATGTAAATGTGATTTTTCAGTTTCAAGTAGCAGGAAACATAATGTAGCGAGATATTTGCAAGCAAATAAGCATAAGAACGATGTGCAGTGTTGTAAAAAGAAATACAAAAAAATAGGCATAGCATTTTAAAGCAAAAATGATAGTGTTCAGTTCTGTATTTAAAAAAAAAAAAAAAAAAAAAACATTTTATATTTATAATAATATATATATATAAGTTCTGGAATCCAACCTTCTCCCTCCTGTATCTCTCCATTTTCCTTATATTTCAATCTGGTACCTGTTATTCTTCCAATGTACCCATTGGGCTATTTAATGCATAATAGCTATACTAACCAGGAAAAAATTTGAATAAAAAAAAATCTGTATTCCCAATGGTATTATAATATTCTAAAAGAGAAATCTGTCATTAATCAAAAAACAAAAAAAAAAAGAATAATAATTTGTTTTATGATTAAAATTTTATTTTTACAGTGCTCAGGTTAGTTATACTAACCAGAGAAAAAAAATTTCAATGAAAAATTCTCTATTCACAGCCATGTTTCTCCAATTTTCTAAAAATGGAGTTATGTGATAAATAAAAGTCTCCACTTAGGTTAAAATTTAAAAAATATATACATAAAAATTTATTTTAGGATTAAGATATTTATATCATTTATCTAGGGGAAAAAAATTTAAATCTTTTTTGATATCCTCATTATGAAATACTCATTTAGGACATATAATTAGTTGGTGATATTATGATTTATTTCCATTTTTTTAATTCATAGCTGCCGCTGCAGTTTAAATATACAGTAATTATTTATACTTATAGCGTTCTAGAACAAAAAAAAAAAAAATCAGTGAGAAATGATACAAAGCAGTGTTATAGTCCTTAAAACTTAAGTGTGTGTGCAAAAATTTTAAATTTAATTCAATAGCAATTTAGCAAAATTTATATTTTCACTATCAAAATTATTTTTTAATTTTATAATGGGATCATGAAAAAAATTAACAAACCATTATAAAATGCTAAATACTGCAGATGTTAAAGTTAAAATGGCATTATGAATTGATATGAATGTTTTTAAGTTTTTTTTTTTTTTTTTAATTATTTTAGCTATTGGGACTACGGTATGATAATTTAGAGTTAAGGTGAGCATAGAATTGCTGACTAGAAAAAAAAAATCAATGAGATATACTGATATGCAGTCATTATAAATCTGCTACAATTCACCCATTATGACCACTTATGTTAACAAAGTTACTTTAAAAACACTGCTGCAATATAGTTGCATTAATTGGTAAAAATATTGTGTATTATCAGTGAAATTTAATATCAAGTCCAAAGCCCAGATGGAAAAAAACAACAAAAACCAATATCTTGCTTATTTTTTGTAAAAATTACAGTCTCCAGGTTTCTAAAGCTAGATATTGTATGTATATAACTCCCAGGTTGGCAGTTATACACATACAGAGTAATTTTGCAAAAGTTACTGCATTCAGTTTGAATGCAGAGTAAGTGTTCCATAGTTAATAATTCATTTTATTGGGTAATATGTGACTGCTTGTATTTCCAATAAAATATAATTTATCTTACCATATCTCTAATTTGCCCACTCTGTGGATGTACTATCTGAATGTTTCTCCATTTACATTAGTGTATTAAGGTAACATTCGTTTTTGAAAGAAATTATAATTTTTTTCTTTTATTTAGATTGAATTTGTGAAACAGCTGCCTAAAACTATGAATGGAAAGATTGGAAGAGTTGAACTAAGGAAACAAGAGTGGGGAAGAGCTTAATGTCAGTTTTTTTTTTGTTTTTTTTTTGCAAAATTAATTTTTAGTGAATTTGATATACATTCTTCTCTAAATTTTCCTTTCTTATGAATCCATATAGTCAAAACCTTATGCTCTGTGCTTTTTGTTAGAAATGATTACATAGGACACGTTTAAGTTTTGACAAAGTTAAGCAAAATTATTTATTCTCTACAGTAAATTTTAAGTCATAAACTTACACAAGTTCATGTCATGTCATCATCATCATTAATCTTCAATTCGGAAATGGGTTTTAAAAATTTCCTAATCCTAACCTAACCTAATCCACATTTTATAATATATCTGTAAATCTCCAGGTATTGTGTACAGTTAACCCTTTGTGGTCCAGCCTTATTTCTGATATCTTCTCATTCTGGTCCAGCTCGAAAACAGAAAAAAATTAATACTGAATATAAACTCTTCAAAAATTATTTATTTTTGAGTTTACATGAGTTATTTTTAAAAATGATTGATGAAACAATAAAAACGTTTTAGACATTTTAAATATTTTATTTATATGATTTTAGTGTGTGGTATTTCTTAAAACATTTACCAGGATGCAATCCTGGTTTTCTGGAACATGCCTCACAATACTAAACTGTTTCTTTTCTTTCACCTTCTTCCTTTATAGAAGTTTTCCCCATTAGTTACTAGTCCCAACCAATTTGATGTGAATGTATTTCACATAAACAATTTTACGATTCCTAAAATTTTTTATGTAAAGTATGAATTGAAGGCAGCTCAATAATCACACCAGAAGAGCAGGAAATCAAGCTATTAATTGGAAAAACAGAAAGGCATGATGCAACATTGGACTACAAAGGGTTAATGAACATATGTACTTCTCATTTTTTTTCTCATTTCTTTCTCAATTTTAGATTAATTCCTTGATCACTAGTTACACATTCACTTAACAAAAGACTTAAATATTAGCTAAAGAATTGCAATAAACACAAACATATGGAAATTTTAATGCCATATCAATAAAATTGAACTGCAGTGCTTGGCTATGATATTGGATTTCATAGCATGTATACTGCTCTTAGTAAAGTAAAACAAATAGGTCTTAAACGGTTCCTGTTTTGCATTATATCAAAGTGTAATGTAAAAACAAGGATGGCTAATTAAAATGAAGCATAGTGACTTCCATTCCAAAAGTTACTATCAGATAAGTTTTTGTTTACTGTTATGTATGTCATATTATATAATTAAATTATGTATCTTCCACTATGAAATATTTCAGTAAAAATGAATGATTTGTTATTTAAAACAGATAACTTTTTTCTTTTTCTTTTTTTTTCTTTTCTTTTCTTTTTTTCTTTTTTTTTTTTTGAGTGTAGAAAGTTTTGTAACATATCTTGATTTTATGAAATAGTCCTGTAATTATTATTATTTTTTTTTTCAATGCATAATGAAAATTTAATTATGTAAATACAATAAACTGATTATTATTGAAGAGTAAACTTCTGTGAAATTAAGAAAATTCACCTGTCTTTGTACATAAATGATTATGGCCTGTTAAAAATAAATATTATGTTTTTAAACATTGTGATTTTTAAATTATATTTCTTTATTTTAGGAATAAGGGGAAAGTGGGAAGGAGTGCGGTTACTTCCACCTGGAATTTCAAATATTCTAAAATAACATTGTTGTTAACCCTATTAAAAGTATATTAAAAACAGTTTCCAGTGCATGAAACAAACTTTAACAAACTTGTTTCTTGGGCATTTCAAGATATTACTGGTAATTTTTCATTGCCCTGCACCTTTGCGGAAATTTTCTGCCAGTTTATTTTCCTTACCTTAATTTAGAAGGGTGGTAATAAAAGAAATGATATTCTGTTCTCAAGAGTTGAGATATATGTCACATCTTTAGAAGCTGCAAATGCTGCTTGAAGGTAAACGATACATGAATAAGGTAAACGATACATGAATAAGGTAAACGATACATTTTAAATGAATTTTAAAAGTAAGTGTGAGCACACATTCTGCAGGGTTTTTTTTGTTTTTTTTTCCCTTTCTAAAGTTCTTTTATAAAAAATACACTCAGAGTTTAGTTTTTCTTTCATGCTCCTGCAGAAGGATATTTTACAATCAACTATAATTTCTGTTTTGGTTTTCGTTTAATCATGTGCAGTTCATTTCACATATTGAAATGACATTTGATCTGAACAGATTTTGTAGATAATAGCTACAATTAAATTGTGCTACTTTGGAGGTTTAGAAAAGAACAGATAATTGAACAGTACTGAAATTTTCAATAAATGAAATCTAGGCCATGTCAAACCTGCCTTTAAAAAAATCAGCTCAAGAATAAAAATCATTATACTCAGCCAGCATGGAAATCAAATGAATGTAGCATATGGCACGAGGATGATGTGGAGGGGGGTTTTTAAAGCAAGTACAAAAATAGCAGCCAACTAAAGTCAGTATGGAACTTGATCTGGAAAATTATATATTGCTAATAAAGCTATTTTTCACAACAGCAGAATGCCATAGTTGCATTTGTGAATATATCTGCTTAAGAGAAATGAGAAAGGGACCTTTTTTGTCAAATGGGTTGTGCAAAATAAGAAAGTTTGGAAAAACTTTTTCTCATGGTAAAGGAGAACCTTTACCATGTTGTGAAGGCTATTTGAAGAGATGTTGTTATAATCACAGCTGCACCAGGAGCTCAGTTTTATATGTTAGTACATTTTATATGTTATAAGAAGTTTCATTGCATTGTATCACATCTGATGCTGTTGTTGTTGTTATTTGGTTTTTAGGAGCATTAGCAACTAAGGCCATATTGCTCCGGGAATATGCGGTGGGCATTCCCTGACCTTTCCGCATCCTCCATATTTGGTGGTCACGGGCTCGAACCCCGGTCTAATCAAGAAGCAGCATGTGCTGTGCACTGCTGCTCCTACCCACCTGGCTACGGAGGTGCCACATCTGATGCATTGAAGTCTATATAAAATCCATGAGATGCAACAAATAACACTAGCTGACCTACGAAAATTAATCACATCTGTTTTCGCAGTTCTGTAGAAAAGATAAATAAAATGTGCCTTTAGAATATTCTAAGAATGATGAACATAAGGTGATATGGCTGTATTTACCTATACTCAGTGACTCCTCACCATATCCATTTGGATATGGTGAGGAGTCACTTCTGCTTATGGATTTGCAGCTTATTTTATCATTGGACAATGGTTTTCTGACATACAACTGTTTTTGAGGAGGATGGATCATCAGCTGACATTTGCCTTCTTAATTATACGATTTTTTCACAATTTTCACCAGTTACTCAATCTTTCCTCTCAATTTTCTGAATATGTGGCCACCCTGCACATGCACACTGACTTCATTCATGTGACTTTTGGGTTGTGTGGCCATTTAAAGGATTAATGTCAGGAAACCATTCAAAATCTGGATGATTTTTGATGGTCATCATCCTCACAAAGCCTATTGTCAACTTTTCACTAGTTATACTTTAAGCAATAATCAGTATTGCACCTTCAGCACATTTCAGATAAAATGGTGGCTGTTGCATTATGCAATTTAACTGAACAAGATATCGTGCGTGGTCTGTCTGGAATAAATGCAATGCCTGCATTTACTGGACTCTACCATATGAACTGGTACACCATGACCAAAGTAGTCGAAGTGCTAACACTTCCAGTGAAACATATGCTGGGTTCTTAATTTTTTGCTATGTTATATTAAATCTTATTACTTTTCTTATTAGACTTGGCCATAGTCTTTTTATCTTGATGTTGGTTCCCCCTTCTCCTAACACCATTAAATCTGTTATCAGGATATTCATTCAGAATTTAAAACTCCCCAATTACCTATCTCCAAAGTACCACAGTTTACTCAGATTTAAATTAAATAAAATTATTCACTCCACTCCATACTTATTTTGCAATTAATTTTAAGTGGTTCATTAGATCTCAAAAGTAGAAATTCTTAAGTCATTCATACCAACAGGCACAATCAGTATATTAAATATTACATTAATTCTCACATTTCAGATCCCATGATGGGTATATGGGTACCCATTCTTCTTTCAATGTCTAGAAAGTGACTCGTCTCTTCTAGCTTTGCTAACAAAACTGGTTTTGTTCAGTGGATAGCAAACACTACTCTTACATCAGTGTGAAAAAGAGCTGAGTTCAACTACCATTGCAAACCAAAGCTAAGAAATATTTCTTGCCGGCACAGGAGGAACTTCTTTTTTCACATCACAGCCATATGAGTTTGGCAGCTGTGTGGTTAATTTTTGGCTTAACATATCTGCTAAGCCAATTTTTGATGCTGTGAAACTAACAAAATCAGTTTCTGGGAGTACAGAGGGTTTCATAGCATGAAACCTTCAATACATTCTGTAAGTTTATACACAATTTATAGACACCATATATATTGACACCTCATGACTTTCCTCTGCACATATTCCAAACAAAAAATCCAAACCCTAACCCAATCCATATTACATTTCATGCATATTGCACTCTCTAATGGCTCTCATAAAAAATTTTTTTTACTTCTTCAAAAAATTTATCTTAACTTTTTAATCCTAATTTTATAAATATCCCAGAAGTGTTTTTCAAAACACACAAAACTGAAAATTCTGTAATTCAATATATGTGTTGCTGAAAATATTTAAAAAAAAAAAAAATATATATATATATTATACTCAAATCAGTTTATATTCACACTGATGTAGTATACACTGATTTGCATATATTTATGACAAGTTTTATTTATTTTTTTAAATTCAGAATCTACAAGTTTTGGTGCTCAGTCAATTGGTATGAGATGCTGGTTTCATAATTTTTTCTTTGAAACTTCAGTTTCTCATCCTGAAATACATAAAATAACATGGAATATGTGAAATTTATAGTCACTATATACTGATGCCCCTTGGCCTTAGTTGCCTCTTCACGAACTCTAATAACTTCACAATCTTTAATAACAACTCATTTAACCAAATATTACTTATAAGAGAAATTGCAGCCAGAAAAATTTTAAATGTATCTAAATCCCTTCTCCAAAAAATATTCAGACAAAAAGCAGTGTTTAAAATGGATTTTTATTGAAAGAATTAAAAGTATGTAAATCCACTTTGATCATTATTCAGTGATCTAAATCATAGCAGGAATTCTTTGTGAAAGACTTTCAAACAGTTCATGGTGACAGCCACTTGGAATTTGGTGTCATTCCTCTTTCAGTAGTTATCACCATAGCAGTCAGTATGGAACACACATCTGCTATTCTCGTTTGTCTTAAAATAATTCTGCGAAATTTACATGAGGCCTCTGGATTGGCAATTTTCCAGATCCAGGAATGGAACAAGAATGGGCTGGTCGTGGTCAAGAAAAGTTGTCTGTCTGTGTAGGGAAGAAATCATAAATTCTGAGCCCCAACCCCTGCCAGACTTGTGAACAGCTCTACATTATTTTTAATAACCATACAAAACCACCCATTTTGCTCCCCTGAGCCTTTTCCTCTCCCCAGCAGCAAACCTGGTGTTTGGTAGTTTTACCATGTCCTGTTCTGTGCCAAGCAATACTCAATCACAGTACCTAACAGTCTTGCTCATGTTATATAAATTATTATGACTTTGTTGTTGACATGTTTACACTAATGTAAGAGTAGTGATGCTATCCACTGAACAATAATGGTTTATTGTTACATTCTAAATTTTACTGAAAGAAGAATGGATACCCAACACTGCATCTGAAATAGAACATTTTATAAAAATTGAGAGTTTGGAGTGGTACAGTAAAAACCTTTATTGGCTCTGAGATGAAATCTTTGTCTATGCACTGCAGACAATTAAAAATAATTAAAAAACTGCATACATTTCTGATTAAAGAGGCCTGTGCACTCTGGATTCATTATTATTATTAAATTACAGTTGCTCAGAGCGAAACGGATACAAAAATATAGATTGCCACAAGTTTAATAATAGGAAATATACATATATTAGATTAGATACATACAAATAAAAGCTTTCGGTTGTTTAATCAACCTTCTTCAGTTAAACTGACAGTTAAAATGCATACATTTCTAATTAAATTGAGAATATTCTGTTTAATTACTACTAAGTAGGTTTAGTAAAGACTATCATGTGAAGTATTTAATTAATTTAATGGAAAAAAGAGGGCCAATTATGAAAGTAGACCCAAACAGTCCTAATAATCAAATAAATCGGCTATGTAGTAGTAATGGCAAATAAGTGATGCAAGAAAAGAAGCTTATATAGCATCAGCCAAAAATACTACACGGCACCCATCTGTACCCTCCAAGAATTTTAGTTCTCTCTTGAATTTATTCAACCCATCCACTTCCACAGCAACAGATGGAAGCCTGTTCCAACAAACAACCAATTGCTGAGTGAAGGCAAACTTCCACACATCTGTCCTGCAACCAGTCTTCCTCAACTTGAATTTCTGCCTCCTCATGTGTAATTTCAGCAATTTCATTGACATTCAGTTTATTTAAAGCTTTAAACACCTCAATCAGATTTCCTTGCAATGCCTAGTCTCCAGATGTTGCAATTTGCAGAACTGAAGCCTTTCTAGGTAAGAGCACCATTTTGTTCCCTTCACCAATCTGGTTACCCTTCTCTGCACCTCTTCCAGCAGATCTACATCCTTCCTAAAGTCCTCCAGATGGAAGCCTATGATAGATATAAGTTGGTCTGTAACCAAGTCACAAAGGAGATTAGGCAGGCAAAGGCAGACTACGAAAAATCCTTGGCAAAGGATGCAAAGAAAAACAGAAAAGAGTTCTTTACATATTTAAACTCAAGAAGGAAAGGGATGAATCAGATTGGTCCACTGGATATTGATGGTTCAACAGTTGAGGATCCTGCTCAGGTGGCTAACAATTTAAACAAGTATTTTGCATCTACATTCACGCATGAGGAGTTATTCAGGAAGGAGAATGATGTAGGTAAAGTAAACATTGGCAGTGAGCTGGATGATTTTGTAATAACTGAGAGGAAAGTGGAGGAGAGATTGTTGAGGATAAACATAAAAAAGGCACCAGGGGTGGATGGGATCTATCCAGTTATATTAAAGGAGGCAGCAATGGAAGTAAGCAAACCTCTAGCCATAATTATGAGAGCTTCTTTGGACTCAGGGGAGGTACCAGTAGACTGGAGATGTGCAAATGTAACCCCAATTCACAAAGGAGGATCGAAGGCTGACACAAGTAATTATAGACCTGTTAGTTTAACTTCTGTTCCAGGTAAATTAATGGAGGCACTGGTTAAAGAAGCACTGCAGGATCATCTAGACAAGAATTCAGTTATAGCTCAGACGCAGCATGGTTTTGTTAAGAGCAGGTCTTGCCTGACCAATTTGATTGGATACTATGATGTAGTCACAAAAGAACTAGATGCAGGGAATAACTTTGATATTATATATTTGGATCTTAGAAAGGCTTTTGATACTGTTGCACATGGAAGACTGCTGCACAAATTGGAGCAGTGTGGCATTGGAGGCAAATTGCTGCTATGGATAAGGGGATGGTTGAGCGGCAGAAGACAGAGAGTGGTAATCAATGGACACTGCTCAACATGGACTAATGTAATTAGTGGAGTTCCTCAGGGTTCAGTGTTGGATCTGTTGTTGTTTTCGGTGTTTATGAATGATATTGATGATGGGATATCAAGTTTAATGTCCAAGTATGCAGATGATACAAAGGTTGGCAGGGTTGTTAAGGACACTACTGATGCTATGCTGCTGCAACAGGATCTGGAAAGGTTGAACAGATGGGCGGAGAGGTGGCAAATGAAGTTTAACATTGACAAATGTAAAGTACTACATATGGGAAACAGTAACCCCAGAGCAACGTATCAACTCTGCCGTACTACACTGACAGTGGTGGAGAATGAAAATGACCTGGGGGTATTTGTGCAGGCAGATATGAAGTTCTCTGAGCAGTGCAGATGAGCTGCAAGAGTAGCTCATGGTGTCTTGTCAATGATATACAGGAATTTTTCTAGCAGGGATAAGGAGGTGATTATTCCCTTGTATAAGGCAATGGTTAGGCCACATCTTGAGTACTGTATACAGGTCTGGAGGCCTCATTTCAAGAAGGATGTAGAGCTGCTGGAACGAGTACAGAGAAGGGCAACAAGATTAGTGAATGGAACAAAGGGTTGCTCTTAGGAAGAAAGGCTTAAGTTTTGCAAATTACAGAGTCTGGAGACTAGGCACCGGCGAGGTGATCTGATAGAGGTGTATAAGGCTTTGAATGGTTTGAGCATGCTCAATGCCAATGGGATTCTTCATCTTGCTCAGAATAATCACCTCAGAGGGCATAAATTCAAATTGAGGAAGGACGGATTTCGGATAGATGTGCGGAAATTTGCCTTTAGCCAGCGGGTGTTTGGTTGGTGGAACCGACTTCCATCACTTGTTGTTGAAGTTGATAGCCTAAACAAATTTAAAGCTCAACTGGACAGGTATTTCAAACGAACGGAGGGGTGAAATGGGAGTGGTGTGTGTTTTTTTTTTTTTTGGCTGATGCTGAATAAGCTTGCTTTCTTGCATCATATGCCTCTACTAATGCTAATGCTAATGCTAGATCTGTATGCAGTAGGGCTTGCAATCTGGTTTTATAAACCGGTGAAATCCGGCTTTCATATTGAGTTGTTAAAACCGAAACCGAGCTTCTAAAACCGGATTCGAATATTTTTTTAGTTAGCTCTCGAATATAGTTTTTTGTTATGCACATTTTCTTTTGTTTGTTCGTTTGTCTGGATTGTTCAACTGCTTTATGTTTTAAACATGTTTTTTATTTTATTTTATTTTATTTTATGTTTAGGTATGAATCTCATGGGAAAGTGGCCCAAATCTAGGAGGGGTACCTTTTATCTTCCCACCTGTATCATGGCACGATGCAGGTGTATTCATTTACGACTGAAAGTGAAAGTGTGTTTAGGGTCAAACGGCACCAGGGGTTTCCCCCATCTCCGGTTTACATCGTGGGTGAACCAGTTGACTGTAAAAGCCAGAGATTTAAAAGTGTGTGGGAATTGTATTTGTGTGGTGTCGTGTACCGGTGTTCATCTGGTCATTTAGCCGCTGGACCCCTGCTGAGACCCAATGTTGCCCCACTTTCTCCCCGTGGAGGCAGACCAGGAACTCACTTGACTTAAGTTACTCTGGCAGGTCCTGCTGCTTAATTTCCTGAGATTTCGGCGGCTAGGTCCTAAAAAAAAAAAAAAATTAAAGATATACATATGCAGGGTGTTTCAGTTAAACGTTTCAGAACTTCTAAGAGGGGTAGGGTACATCCTGACAACTCGAAATCATATAGCAATGTCGGGTCGGAAATGCTTTCCTGAAGCGGTGTTGTACACAGAAGCACCATAAAGAAAAGAGACCGTAAGTGAGAAATCGTTTTAATAATACATGAAAAGAAGCAAAAGGTACATGGATTAAAGTAAGTGTTCGAAGTTTCTTCCACGGGCTACAATGCACGCCTCACATCTCCGACGCATGGACATCCGAACATTCTGGAATACTCCAGGCGAATTTCGAATTTCTTCGGCAGCTACTGCGATTCTTGCAACCAGCTCCTCAGCATTGTCAACAGGGGTGTCATAAACTAGCGATTTCATATGACCCCAGAAATAAAAATCAAGACATGATAGGTCGGGTGACCGAGCAGGCCAACGCACGGGACCACCACGTCCGATCCACTGTTGACCAAATGTGATATCCAGGTAGTTACGAACATCTCCGCTATAATGGGCAGGGGCTCCATCGTGTTGGAACCACATTGTCTGTTGCGTCGATGCAGAAATCTGTTCATCTCTCAAAAGTTGTGGCAATACTTGCTGCAGAAAGATCAAGCAGATAGGTCCGGTTAGACGACACGGTACACAGTTAAGGTCCGATGAGGTGATCTCCCATAATACCGGCCCATACATTGACCGAAAATCAAATCTGTGCTGCACGACGTCATATTGCATGCGGGTTCTCGACCGCCCAGATATGGTCGTTATGCGTGTTGAAAATTCCTTCCCTTGTGAAGGATGCCTCATCGGAAAACAACACTTCAGCAGGAAAAAGGGGATTTGTAACACATTTTCCAAGGTACCACTGTGCGAAAGCAATACGAGGTGCATAATCCTCCGGTTGCTGTGTCTGGACACGCTGCACGTGAAACGGATGCATGTTTTGTTCTCAGAAAATCCTCCAGACGCTGCAATGGGAAACCCCGACTGCATTTGCTAGACTTCGTGTACTTGTTCTTGGATTCCCCTGTACATGCTGCAGCACATTCTGTTCGACGGCTGGAGTCCGTGCTGTTCTTACCCTGTCCCTGTCAGCTCTTTCAAATGAACCTCTCTCAGCTAACCTCTGGTGCAGTCTTGCAAAGAAATTATGACTGGGAATACGCCTCGTCAGATATCGTTCCGCGTACAAACGCTGTGCGGCTGGCCCACTACAATTTGCAGCCCCGTACGCCAAATGCATATCGGCTAACTCTGCGTTCGTGTAATCATCCATCCTACTAACTTGGCGTTCTTGTTCAAGAAATTCGAAATTCTCCTGGAGTATTCCAGAATGTTCGGATGTCCATGCATCGGAGATGTGAGGCGTGCATTGTAGCCCGTGGAAGAAACTTCGAACACTTACTTTAATCCATGTACCTTTTGCTTCTTTTCATGTATTATTAAAACGATTTCTCACTTACGGTCTCTCTTCTTTATGGTGCTTCTGTGTACAACACCGCTTCAGGAAAGCATTTCCGATCCCATATTGCTATATGATTTCGAGTTGTCAGGATGTACCCTACCCCTCTTAGAAGTTCTGAAATGTTTAACTGAAACACCCTGTATAAGTGTATATATACATCCATGCAGTTGTAATTACTTTGAATATTTGCATACAGCGCATAGCGTCCATGCATTCAAACGGCAGGAGCAGGGCAATGCGTGTGATAGACCGAGACTGGGCGAAAATTATTTTGGATTTGATTAATTTAGGATGTAGGGCATTCGCGTCGTGTATAGGTAGAGTGGGGGAGGGGAGGCAGAAGGCTGGGGGTAAAGGTAGAAGGCTGGGGGTAAAGGTAGAAGTATGGAGGCGACAGAGTAGATGTCCCCAGGTGGTCAGTGAGGCATGTCCATGCCTCACCAGAAGGAAAAGGAGGGTCGGCGGAGAGAGGGGGGACAATGTGTCTCCCCTCTTCCCGCCTGGGTTTGGGTTTAAAGTAATCGAGTCAGGTGCTCGATTTTGTTCGCCAATATGGCTTGGTGGCAGCGAACTGCACGGTCCAGGTCAGTGTGTTCCTTTGACAAGTCCAGGGTTGTGGTCATTCAAATGGTTGTAAGCCGTGTCCTTTATTCTTAGTAGAATTGGTTTCCTTGTAGGGTCCACGATGCGGCAGTCATGATACCTAGTCGTTATCAGTTCTCAGCTTGAATTTGTTTTATTGCTGTTGGTCATGGTTTGGTTGTTGTACGATGAGGGTACTACTGAATAAGTGTAAGTGTGTTTAGGGTCAAGCGGCACCAGGGGTTCCCCCATCTCCGCGTAGTTTACATTGTGGTGTGTTACAGTACGCTGTAAATGCCAGAGATTTAAAAGTGTGTGGGTCTTGGATCGTTTAGTGTCGTGTAGTTGTTCTTCTGGTCGTTTAGCCGCTAAACCCCAATTGGGGCCCAACGTTGCCCCACTTACGCCCCGTGGAGGCAGACCAGGAACCCAGTAGCTTATATGCATTCTGGCAGGTCCTGCCACCTAATTTCCTGAGATTTCGGTGGCTAGGACTTTAAAAAAAAAAAAAAAAAAAAAAAAAAACGGGGGCACTTAAGTTTAGAAAAGCCAGAAGGGGTTAATGTGGTTCAGTTTTCAGTTTAGAAAAGCCAGAAGGGGTTAATGTGGTTCAGTTTTCAGTTTAGAAATCATTAATTTTGATTAGTTATGTGGGGTTTACGCTGCCGTATTAGTCAGAGTAGGGAGAAGAGACTGAAGACTGGGGGGAAAGACAGAGGTATGGGGTCGATAGGGAAGGCAACCCCAGATGGTCAGTAAGGCATGCCCGGTACTACTGAGTGAGTCGGAGCGATGGCGTAAAAGAAAATGCTCAACATTTCTCTGTTTCATCTATCTTGTTCGCCAGGCAAGTTATGGAACGCGCCTTATTGATGGTAACCCACTAGAAACAGATTCGCTGAATATTGCATCAAATTTCAATCTTAGAAAGTTTTTTCTTCTTTATTCCTATTAAATTTGCGATCAAATGTTCTCCAAAAAGCAGCTTCACCAAATTTAGCTTTTATGTAATTTTGAAAATGCAATAGATTTAATTGGGGAAGAAAAAAAATTGCAGGTAAATAAATAAAAAATTTCTTTCGTAAAAATTTTGAAACTTGCCTCGTTTAGACTCTTCATTCAGTGCTTGCGGGAGTGATGCATAGTATTGTGCCTTTGTTATCTTCAATATTTTTATTTAAAATTGTCGGTGATATAAATTCCTATTAATTAATATTTATTACTCTTAATATGTCTAAGATGAAATCAAATGTATGGAATTATTTTGCTCGAAAAAGCAAAGATGAAGCACAATGTTCGAAATTTTAGAAGATAATGAAGTCGTCTGGAGGATCTACATCATCTTTGATGTTGCATTTAAAGAAAATGCATCAGATTGATATTAAACAAGATAACAGTGAACCTCTCGTAAAAATGGTAAGAACATTAGAAAACTTTATCGTTAAAAAATCTATGGAAGAAGAGATTTCAAAATTAGCTGCTTTAGATGGATTTTCTTTTAATTCAATTGCCAAGAGTGAGTTTATACAATCAAGCCTTCACCTTCAGAGAAATAAATACGATAAATTACCACCAGCCTCAGTGAATGGAATTAAAAATATTGTTCTGAATTATTATAAAACTAAGAAAGAACTCATTCAGCATTTCAAAAATTCATTGGTTTTGGGTGCACGGTATTCATTGATTCTAGACGAATATACGTCTATACAAAATAAAAGGTATATGAATATAAATGTGCATTCAAAAGACAATCATTGATCGTTAGGTCTTATTGAGATTAATGGTTCACTTGATAGCAGAAGAACTGAGCAAATTGTGAATGAACACTTGAAGGATTTGGTTTGAACTTCGATGAGGATATTGTTGCCTGCACCACCGATGGAGCTGCAGTGATGATTAAGTTTGGGAAGCAAATTGCGCCTAATCATCAACAATGTATAGCCCATTGTATACATCTGTCAGTTATAGATGTACTTTATGAAAAAGCAATTAATTACGGTGACACAGTCTCTGAGTCTCCCAAAGACAATGAAGAAAGTAGTGATGATGAAGAAGTTGAAGAAAGACAGCAAGGCATGTTTTATCAAACCGACTTTACCGATGAGCTCAGTTATTTCTTCAATCCAATGGCCAATATTGCACAAACTATTAACAAAGTCAGAAAAATTTGCAAGCTTTTTCGAAAATCGCCTACCAAAAATGACATATTACAAAATTTTGTTAAAGCAAAATTTAATGGGAAAGGATATAAACTTATATTAAATTGGAAGACTAGATGGAACAGCACCTTCTATATGATTAAGAGATTTTTGAAATTGAAATATTGCATTCCAAATGCTCTATGTGCAGTACTGTCGACTGAAGCTCTGTCTGACGATGACTGGAAAACACTTGAATTGCTATGTGAAACTTTGCGACCAGTTGAAATGATTCTGAAGATACAGACTTACTTAAAGCAGAGTCTTCAATAGAATTTCTGCTTGCTAAGCTCGATACGACAGAAAACCCATTTGCTTTAAAGTTTCAACAAAGCCTTTTGCAGCGTTACAATGCAAGACGAAATTGCTAAACTGTGACTTTGCTGAGCCATCTACACAACCCCCAAAAAGTTTAGGAAGGAAGATTCAGGTTCAAGAACTTTTGATTTTCCAAGTAAGCAAGTTTTGAAAAAGCATGCTGAAGAGATTTATCAGAGATTATTTGCAAAACATTCCGAAGGAGTCTTAGAGTTGAATGAAGAATCTGAAAATAAACGAACTGTTCTTTTAGAAGAAAACAAAGACTCGTCTAGTTCCGATGTTGGAGATACACTCATGCGAGAGTATGATAGTGTAATAAAGAGATTAACTGAAGAGCCTTTTAAAAATATCCGAGTGAATTGAAAATCAGCAAGGAATTTAAAATTTTGTAGGCAACTAGCAGTAGAAATGAAAAGCTGGAGAAAGTTTATAGAGCACTGCTGACCATTAAACCAACAAGTGTCCAATCTGAGAGAGTGTTTTCGATCACTGGTCTCTTTAACATAAAAATAAGGTCAAGTCTTTTTTCACATTATTTTTATTTATTTATTATTATAGGGCTTATTATTTTTTTGTTTACTATACGAGAAGATAGTTTTTATTCAAAGGATTTGAATACAATTTGTAATTTTGTATAATCTCAAGCTGGTTACTTTTTTTGGAGAATTTTAATTTTTTTTACTATAAGAGGTGATAGATTTTGTTTAAAAGATTTGATTACGATTTGTACAAAATACCCAAGATAAAATAAATACCTGTGTTATAAGCTTTTAATTATTTTCCCTAAGTCTGAGAAAATCGGTTTTAAAACCGGTTTTAAGAGTAAACTTCGGTTAAACTCGGTTTTGAAATTTCTCGTTTTATGCAAGCCCTAGTATGCAGTACTCAAGATGTGGCCTAACCATGGCATCATACAAAGGTATAATCACATTATCCCTGTTAGCAAAGTTTCTGTATATCATTGACAAAACCCTATGAGCTGTCCTGGCAGTATGCCTGTGCTATCAGAGAATTTTGTGTTTTTGATTTCTGTTTGAGTTCTATCTTTGGGCCTGGATTTTTGGTTTAGGATAAGTTTATAACTCCATCATAGAAGACCAAACCGCTGCAGGAGATACCAAACTGTGTCACCAATGAGACCCTGTTGTACCTCTGTGTGTGGTACCACAGGGGCTTTCTGGTGGCAAAGCTGGATACCTCCTGCAGCACATTTTAGACTTCCATGGTAGTTATAAAACTTATCCTGAACCAAAAATCCAGGCCCAAAAAGATATATTGCAACGCATAATTCTCCAAAATGTATCTAATTTATTTGGTTGTTGGAATCTTTTGGGTCTATTATAAAAATTGTCCTCTTTTTCCAATAAACAGTTAAATACTTCATCTGGTAAAGTCTGATAGTGTCTTTACTGAACCCTTTCATTGTAAATATACAGGATCATAGACATGGGCCTATATACAGGGATGCTTCAGCTCCATGTTCCAGTTATGATGGGAGGGATGCCCAAATTTACTTAAATTGCAATTTACTTATATACTCACAATCTGGAGCCTGCAAAATTCTCAGGCCCAGGACCTGATTTTATGTACATTATGCATCAAATGTGCTTTTGGGGTTGTTCTGAGGAAATAGTCACTATAATATTGTTTCTATGGGAAAGTGCATTAAGAACAATGCACTTAAAGAATGGAAATTTGAAAAATTCAGAAATCAGTATTTTCCATGTAATTTTATGGCAGGTTTATAAGAATGCTAATAGAATAATTTCCTAAGAGGTTTGTGTAAATATCTTTAAAGGGAAGAGGAAACTGGGAAAAGAGGCACAGGAACAACAGTGAGTAACAAGTTGATTTAGGGACATGCGGTGCCTATTAGTGATCGAGAAGTGTGAAATACATTTCGACAAATATGTTACTGTAGGGTTTATAGCACATCAGTAACTAAGGCCATATTGCTCTGTGTAATATCTGTAAATTAGTATTAGCAATGGCTATATGGTACAAGAAAACTTATGCTTAATTGCATGTGTTCTAAGGCTGATTTTCTGTTTGCTGGACAAAAAACACATTTCCTGGAGAAAAAACTATGCTACCCTCGCCTGAGACCAACTCGGCCATGTGAAAAACACCCATAAAAATTCCTTCCATCATCGACTGGACTCATACTCAAGTCTTTTCCACCCAGTGTGGGGAGTACACCGATCCTATCACGTGTGCTACCCACGAGGGCTCACAAATGTTATATTTGTTATAATTTTAACTTCACTGTGGTAAAATAATAATACTTTTGGCACTGGCTTTCTGTTTGTCACATCCACTCTTGTTCCGCCTCACAGCCCCCTGTGAAGTATGGGATCATGGCAATGCCCCACTCTAGTAACACCACTGGGTAGAAGATTCATTCAAGGGGGGGGGGGCAAATCTTAGTTTTCTAATGCATGGTTTTTCTCAACTGACCCACTCACAAAAAGCAACAATAATTTGTATAGCCAGATTTTAGAACTAAAATGATCCTAAAAACTTTGAAATCTCTGCAGAAGATGTGCTGCTTGTGTACTTTTCTTATGGGAAGTTTCGTGTGCTCATAGGATTCTTTCACATGGACTGCATAACTGACTAGTCTAGATCAGGCTTATGTACTAACAGGGGTAGATTCTCAATGATACATTGATAGTATAATATTTATTCAAATTGCATATTTCTGTGTTCTTGAACCTTTTGGTGCTCAAATGCCATTATTTATATTTAGACACCTGCGGAGGTGGCAAACAAGATTTTTAGAATTGTAATGAATAAAGATGGCATAAGTAAAAAGGTTTATGAACCCTCATACAGATGAATGTATGCGTTGTGGAGTAGCACAGCTATAAATTTGTTTTATGTTCTCCTCCAAGGTCATCAAGCAGTCCAATGACAACAGTAGCAAAATGAATCTTTTATACCAAAATAAACTTTTTTCACTCCTTCAATGTGAGATGCAAAAATATTGGTCATCAACATGATTTGTCAGCTTAAACACCATAGAAACAACAAATGACAGATACTTTACATTTATTTTTTAACAAGCCTTTGAACCCCATATCACAATTAGTACAGCATAAATGAGAAGCTAATTTCTTGTCCTGATCACCTAATTTGCAGATGACACAAAATTTGAATGTGTTCTTTAATGGGGACATAAGCTATCTATGAGATTTTAAATGTATAACAAAAACTATCTAGTGAATAAGTACAAAAGTGTATTAATTCATCAGACTACTTCGGCAAAATTTTAATTAATAGTACCTTCAACTACAGTTGACAACAAAAATTATAAAAGCAAGTTTATTGTTGTGTAATAACTCACACATGTAACTACAACTGATTGACCTAGCCCTCATGGGTAGCATGGTTGGTATAATCACTGTCCTCTCCACACTGGGTAGAAAAGACCAAAGTTCATATTCACTCATGATGCAAGAAATTTTTATAGGTCTTTTCACAATGCAGCTCAGTTTTTTCCTCCTGAAAACTGGGGTTTTTCATTCAGCAAACTGCAAATCAACTACAGAACACACAATTTGCAGCCACATTATACACTCAGTGATCACTGAATTATGACCATCTATCTAATACTTTGTAGGTCCTCCTTTTGCCCTCAGTACAGCAGCTATCTGATGTGGCATAGATTCAACAAGATGTCGGAAGCGTTCGGGAGGTATGGCCAACCAAGTTGTGTATAATGCGGTCAGCAATGCAGGTATGGAGGTGATTGGTGTATCCACACGCCTGATAGGCCTTTCCATAATGTACTACAAGTGCTCTATGGGATTGATATCGGCGGAGTTTGGAGGCCAATTGATATGCTGGAAGTCAGAACTGCGTTCCTTAAACCCTGCACAAGTGCCTGATGGCTCGGCGCATTGTTATCTTGGAAGATAACATCGCCATTCGGGAAAAAGTAACAGCGGGATGTACACAGCAGGTGGTTGACAATAGTGGAGACCACTGATATGTTGGTTCACATGCACCAGGGGTCTAAGTTCCTGCCAGTGAAACATGCCCTAGACCATACAACTGCCTCCACTGACCTGCACTTTTGATACCATGCATAATGGGTCAAGAGCCTCATGTTGATGCCAAATCCATACACAACCATCCACGATGTGGAGTAAGTAATGTGACATCTGACCAGCACATCTTCTAATATCCAACTTGATTGCTCTGCATCAGGCGAGTCTTTTACGCCGATGAACCTTGGTTAGGAGAGGATGCCGTAGGGGTTATGCCAGATATTGTTCGGGGTTAGCCCATGTATCGGGTAGTCAACTCTTCAACAATGCTGTGCCTGTTTGCCTGTACGAGTCCAGACCCGGTGCTCACCTCTAACATCAGCATTTATAGTTTTGCCATTGGGTCGTTGTTTGACCATTTTGACGCACCAGGGGTCAAAGTTCCTGCCAGTGAAACATGCCCTACACGATACAACCGCCTCCACCATTCTGCACTTTTTGATACCATGTATGATGAATCAAGAGCTTGTGTTGATGCCAAATCCATACACGACCATCCACGTTGTGGAGTAAATAACGTGACTCATCCGACCAACACACCTTCCAGTCTTCTAGCGTCCAACCTGCATGCTCTTTGCACCAGGTGAGTCTTTTGTGCCCATGAACCTTGGTCAGGAGAGGATGCTGTAGGGGTCGTCTGCTGTTATAGCCCGAGCGTGCGATGCATGGTCATGCTAGATATTATTCCAAGTTGGCCTACATATTAAGTAAACTCTTGAACAGTACTGCGCCTGTTCACCTGTATGAATCATCGGAACCGGTGCTCACCTCTAACATCAACCTTTTGTTGACCTTTGCAGTTTTACCGTCAGGTTGTTTGACCATCTTGACGCCAGTCCTGGTACACTTTAACTACGGCGGCTCTCGAACACCCCACCAGTTCAGCCGTTTGGAAAATCGAGGCACCAGCTCATCAAGCACCCACAATCTGTCCTTTATCAAAGTCTGATAAATCCTTTTACCCATCATGCTTGGAATTTTACTACCTACTGAACCACAGCTTATCTATGCTACGTAGATCAACTAACTGTGCATTCTCGTACCTCACATGATCAACAGGTCACGTTCAGTTTTCATAGGGCTGGTCATAATTCAGTGATCACTCAGTGTATATTGCCGTAAATTGCATTTTGCCCTACATAATGACCGTTATCCAGATAGCATGGCTCTTTCAACAAAACAAGGCCCACATTATGCAGAATGGTTCTAGGATCATATTTAAGCATTGGGTGTGCTCTCCTGGCTGCTAAATTCACCTGACATCGATCCCATAAAACATTTGTGGAAAATGGGGGAATTCAGCATTTGCCACTCACGCTCCATTCCCAAACTCCAATACATCCATTTTGTCCAGCTGGTCCAGAATATCTGAGGTCAATTTGTCACAATCGACGATCTCTTTCTTGGTATCCATTGTCAGTGCCTTGTGTATATCTTGCGCTTTTTCACAGACTGAAAAATAAATTGACAAATTTTTCAAGTTAACAGCTCAATCTGTGGAACCACTGTGCACTTTGAGAAAGAATCAAGTATTGCTTCCCTTAATTGCCGTTTTGCATTACGTTCATTTTCTATAGAATTGAATTAAAGTACTATTCTGAATTTATGTAAATTGGAGTAGTATTCTGAGGAGAAGTGGAAGCTTAAATTTGATTTCGACTGTGTCCTCTGCATAGGCAAAAAAAAAAAAAAAACTGCCATATTAATGCCACCTGAGAATTACCTCATCTATCTGTGTGTATTATGTTTGTAAATTGCGTGTGTTCTCTGATCGGTTTTCTTGTTTTTCTGGATGATATACCTGAGTTTCTGGAGAAATGCTATCCTTGCCCGAGAGTGAAAAAAAGCCCATAAAAGTTTCTTGCATCATTGACGAGATTCGAACTCAGTCCTTTACCACCTGGTGTGGAGAGGACTGTAGTCATAACCACTGTGTTACCTCAAAGACTAAGTTCTCCATGTAAGTAAGAAGCCAAGACTGTATCCATCAGGGAGTACAAAAGGTTCTAAGAAGAGCAAGGCTAAATGCAGGCCCTAATTGAGGGAAGCCAATCTCCAGTTGATTGCCATTACACATTGATAACGTACTGAAATTAGACCACCTATCTAATATCGAGTCGGATTTCCATGTGCCTACAGAGCAGTTTGCACACGTCATGGTAAACTGATCTCTGATACCACGTGTGGTAGAATATACACCGAGTGATCACTAAATTATGACCACCCCTATGAAAACTGAATGCGACCCGTTGACCATGTGAGGTACGCGAGTGCGGAGTTAATCAACCTACGTATCATAGATAAGATGTCAGTGGTTCAGTAGGTAGTAAAATTCCGAGCGTGATGGGTAAAAGGAAGGATTTATCGGACTTCGATAAAGGACAAATTGTGGAAGCTCGACGAGCTTGTCCCTCTGTTTCCCAAACAGCTGAACTTGTGGGGTGTTCAAGAGCCGCCTTTGTTAAAGTGTAAGGTGTGTTAGTTGTCTGATGGCACCAGGAGTTTCCCCCATCTCCACATATTCTTTGTAAGTGACACAGAACTCTGTGGAGGCCAGAGATTTAAAAAGTGTGTGTGGGGAGTGGTTTGTTGTGTAGTGTTATGTTCTGTTGTTTCTCTGACCATTTAGCCGTTGGGACCCACCGTTGCCCACACTTTGCCACAAGGAGGCAGGTCAGGCACCCAGTAAATTCTTTTAAGTATTCTGGCAAGCTCTACCACCTAGTTTCCAAAGATTTCAGTGGCTAGACCTATAAAAAAATGGGGCTGAACACTAGAATTTGGAAAGGCCGAAAGAGATTTACAAGAAAGCGGTAGAATTTAGACGTTGATTAGAATTTGGCGGCATTGTTAGAGGCATACTCGGTCGGTTTAGTGAGGGGGCGAGACTGAAGAGTGAGGGAAAACAGGTAGAAGAATGGGGATGATAGAGTAGGCATCCTCAAAGAGATCAGTGGGGACGAGCCCCCACCAGACAAAGTATGGGGGGAAGCAGGGAGAGGAGGAGACAGAAACCCATCTCCTTCCCCCCTGCCTGGGGATAGAATTTTAAAGGGAACCACATTAGAATACCCAGTTCAGATTGTCAAGACCATGTGTCGATTATGGTAGCATGGCCAAAGTGCCCATCCTGCTCTGGGGGTAGGACATGTTAGCTGGCAATGGGGGGGGGGAGAAACACATTTACGTCATTCGTAATCCGCATTTTATGCTACTTGCATTCTATTTTTATACTTTTTTCTTATATTTTGTAATATACATGTACATATATTTTTTATGTTAGGTTATATATATATATATACAACGGTGTGCAAAATTTAAGGACCAGTCAGGTTTTCAACTGTAGCTTCTCACAGGATTGGCCTGGATATGGGAAAAGCATACCAAAGGAACCTCGTGAGGTATAGAAATGATAAAGGAAACAGCACCAACACAACAACGGAAACAAAACAGCACAGAGGGACTTTATTCAAAAATGGCAGCATAGCACTGGCTGCCATGTTACAGATACATCACTGCCAAAGATGGAACAAAGGGAAGAGGTGGTCCTCAGTAGGAGATATGGCCACCCCTAATGTTGATGGAGGCTTTGCACCATCTGTCCATACTTAGAACAATGTTGTTGATAAGTTCTTGTTGTAACATCGTCCATTCCTATGTCAGCATCATCTTCAGCTGGTGAACATTTTCTGGTGGGTGTGGACGTGCTGCTAGGCGTCTCCCCAGAGCATCCCATATGTGTTCGATGGGATTTAGATTGCGGAACAGGCAGGCAGACCAATCCATACAAACAATGTCCTCACTTTCCAAAAGCATATCAACAGCTGCAGTGCAATGGGGTGTGGCGTTATCATCCATAAACACGAACTCGGCGCCAATGGCATCTCAGAACAGACGCACAAGGGGGAACGATTACCTCAGTACAGTAGCGTGCACTGGTTACAGTACCGCCTTCCAGTATCTGGAGTTGTGTACGTCCATCCAAGATAATGCCTCCGCAGATGAGAACACCTCGACTACCATATCGATCCCTTTAGTGATGTTTGCGGGTTGATACCATGTGACACCCTTTTGCCAGATTAGCTGATGTCCAGAATCGCTGCTGAGACTGAATCTACTCTCATCAGTAAAGAATACCTTAAGTAAAGATTAAGTAACCTTTAGAAATAGTGTTGGTCCTTAAGTTTTGCACACCAGTGTATTATTTTATTTAATATATATTTTTTCCCTTTCATTCACAAATTTATCTTTTTTGCACACACACCAGGGGGGGGATGCAGTAGTGTGTAATGTAAATTTAAATACTAATGCATAATAGTTAAGCTTAATATGCAAGAATATAAAATATTAAAACTAGGGTTAGCAACATTTATGGCTTGTGTTATTTTTCTCACACACTTACACTCTCATTCGTTCTTCTGGCTTTCATTTCATTTGTTTGACTCTTGCTTTCTGCACTGAAGAAAGCAAGACTTAATGTTATGCTTCAGTTGCGGTGCAGGCCAGGGGAGAATGCAGTGATAGTGTTTGTGTTGTTAGTATATAAAGGAAGGTAAATTATTAAATTTGTATTATTTCGGCCAATTACATTTGCTCTTCCGTTTTTAAAATATACCAGGACGGGCGTCCAAATGTTCAAACAACGACCCGACGGCAAAACTGCAAAAGTCAGCAAAAGGTTGATGTTAGAGGGGTGCGCCGGGTCCGACGACTCGTACAGGCAAACAGGCACAGCACTCTTGTAGAGTTGACTACTCAATAGCACATGGACCAACCCAGAACAATATCTGGCATGACCATGCATCGCACGCTCACAAGTATGGGCTATACTAGCAGACGACCCCTACAGCATCCTGCATCCGGCATCCTAACCAAGGTTCATTGGCGTAAAAGACTCGCATGGTGCAAAGAGCATGCAAGTTGGCATGAACTTGGACCCCTGGTGCATGCAACGTATATCACTGGTCTCCGCTATCGTCAACTGCTTGCTGACTGTGTACACCCCGCTATGTTACACTTTTTCCCGAATGGCGATGGTATCTTCCAAGATGACAATGCGCTGAGCTATCGGAACACAGTTCTGACTTCCAGCATATCAATTGGCCTGCGAACTCCCCCGACATCAATCCTATAGAGCATTTTTTTTTTTTTTTTTTTTTTTTGGTAGTTGTTGGCCCATCGGCTTCTGTGGCACCTCCCAAGGTTTTTTTGCAGTACTTTGATCCAAGCCCGAGGCGGGATTCGAACCCGCGACCTTTGGATTGCTAGGCAGGCACTTTGCCCACCCGGCTAGCCCGGTCGGCTTAGAGCACTAGTGGGACACTATGAAAAGACACGAAATTCATACAGACACGAAATTCATACCGGATGTCAAACTAGTTTATCCAAAGTCGCCGCCTTGGTTCTGTCCTGGCCTCTACTGTACATATATTATAACTGGACACGGTTCTATAAATCATAAGTTGACTACCTTGGGAATCATCAATAACCCCTACTGTACATGTGGAGAAATTGAAGATTGGGACCATCTTCTTTATAACTGCCCAATTTATAACGATCTTCGAGGAACACTGTACACCAGGCTACAACACATACCTCAAGGACAGGAGCACCTGCTAATTTCTGAAGAACAATATTATAAATCATTAACTAAGTACGCACAGAACCTCTTTTCTAGGCGCAGGACTCTACAACCAACTCAAGCCAGGGATAGAAACCTGTAAAGGACTTACTCAAACTTGAAATAAAAAATCTACTTGACTGTTTTACCAGCATCGACTTGCTAACCCTGGAACATCCAAAGTAGGATTACCTGCTAACTTTCCATATGGTTTGGTAGGCTCCAGTGGTCCTGACCACTCCACCGCAAAATACAAGTCACACTCAGCACTCTCGCTGAGTGGTTTTTCTACCCTTCTGGAGTTATCCCCTCCCCTTTTCTCCTGGTGGGGCATATGCTCCACTGTCAATTTACGGGATGCCCTTACCTACATCTCCTTACTCTTACTTTCATCCCCCATCTTCTTCCGTACACCCTGTACTGCCGCACTCTACCTTATTTTTTATTTATTTTTATTATTTATTTACTTATTTTATTTTATTTTTATTTATTTTGTGCGCCTCCGTAGCCAGGTGGGAAGGAGCAGCAGTGCGTAGCACACGCTTCTTGATTAGACCGGGGTTCGAGCCCGTCACCACCAAATACGGAGGATGCGGAAAGGTCAAGGGAATGACCACCGCATATTCCCGGAGCAATATGGCCTTAGTTGCTAATGCTCCTAAAAACCAAATAACATAACATTATTTATTTTATTTTATTATTATTTTTTAATATTTTTTATTTTTTTTTATTTTATTTTATTTTTTTTTATTATATATATATTTTTTATTATTATTATTTTCTATTATTATTATTATTATCATCGGTTTTTTTATTATTATTATTTTTTTAATTTAAATTAAATTTTTTTTTATTTTTTTTATTATTTTTTTTTTATTATTTTTATTATTTTTTTTATTGGTCTCCGTTCAGAAAGCTCAGGCGACCCTGACGGAGACCTGCCAGAGAATAATGGGCAGCCTGGCTACCTCCTAGTGGTGTGTGCGGGCAACGTGGGGTTCCACCAGGGGCCCTGCGGCCAAATGCCAGGACACACAACAGAACCCAACACAAAACTACACATTCAACACACTACACTTTTTCTGGCATTTACAGTGTTCTGTATTTCTTCACAGTGTACATATGGCGCAGATGTGGGAAACCACAGGTGGCGCCCGACCCTAACACTATGCACACTATGCACACTATGAAAAGACACATCAGGCAGCTGTATACACCAATCGCCTCTATACTTGCATTGCTGTCTGCGTGGGTAGAACAGTGGTATCGTCACCGTCCTCGCCACACCGGGTGGAAAAGGCCTGGGTTTGTATCCATCGTTGACGCAAGGAACTTTAATGGGCTTTTTTCACTCCGTGGCTGAATTAATCGGTCTCAGGCGTAGATATCAAAGTCCCCCCCCCCAGAAACTGGGGTTTTTTTCGTCCAGCAAAACAGGCAAATCGACCAGAGAACACACGCAATTTACAGACAAAATACATATATGGGTATATATTAGAAATAATGGGTGACCTTAATATAATAATTTGATTTTTTTTTTTTTTTTTAATACCTGAATATCTGACCGCATTACACACAGCTTGGTTGGCCATACCTCCCGAACTCTTCCGACATCTTGTTGAACCAATGCCACGTCGGATAGCTGCTGTACAAACGGAGGAACTACGAAGTATTAGGTAGGTGGTCATAATTCAGTGAACACTCAGTGTATATAGTCGTGCGATCTGTACAGTTTTCCATAACTATCGCACATTGGAAGGTATCAGATCTATATGTCTGACAGCCCATGCAGTCTCGTCCCATATATGCTCGCTGTGGTTTGATCAAGGGAATGGAGAAACCATGGAAGAGTAAAGTAAAGCCTTTAGATTGCTCATTCAACCACATGTCTGCCCATGGAACTGTGCCTTATTCTGCTGGAAGTCGCCATGACTATCAGAAACATCAATATTGTCGCCAATCAGGATGCAGTGGGTCCAGAAGGCAGTTCAGTAGAATCCATTAATAAGAAATCCCAAGTTCCACGAACCTGTTGATGACAGATCCTGTTTGGCAAACTAGTTGATACAGGGCTTGACTCAAACATGTTTATTCGGAAGAGAAAAAAAAAAAAAACAATAAAAATACAGGGTGTCCCAAAAAAGGTGTAACCAATTTTAAATGTTTGTAATAAATGTAATTTTAATGGTAGAAACACAAAACCTGCACTAAATGTGAGAAAAACACTCGAAGTTTTTACTGACATTCAACGTGTGCACCACTTGTCACACGAACAAAAAAGGTGTAACCAATTTTAAATGAGCAATACAAATATGTTGGAGAAAACAAGAAAGAGAAGAATGATGATATCCAGCTCAGGACCCTGGGTGTGCCAAGCCCATACTCACCAGATGTGAGCCCCTGGGATTTATGAGTGTGTAGTTGTCCCATTATCATATGTGCTGCTGGAGCTTGGTATTATAAAGTAAAAAACTGTTGTAATTTGAAAGCATTTAATGTCTGCTAAAGGATTTGTTCTTCTACTTATCACCAGGGCCTGCCGTGCTGTCTCTACTGACGCTTTGAATGCAATATCTGGGAAGATGCCTGCGGATTTATTGGTAATCCGCTTGAGCTTGAGGTACTGTCCTATAAGAGGTATATCCACAGGAGTTTTAACTATTCGGTGATGCCCATGCTTGTGGTCGAGAGATGGAGGATACATAATGAGTTAATGAATATTTGGCAAACTAGATGGAATGACTCTGACAAAGACAAGGAAACTTACACCTTTATTCCTTCCGTAACAACTGTGAATTGTAAATTAAGATTGTGGCTGCAGTTCAACTTGAGTTCTTGTTTCCTGCTGACCAGACATGGCTTAATGTTTAGGCTGAGTCAATTTAATTTGGTACCCTCTGACTTGTGCTTCTGTGAGGCAATGGACACTTGCCTTCCTGTCATGCTCTATTGTCCCTATTATGTTGTAATTAGAAAGCATTTAATGTCTGCCGATGGGTTTGTTCTTTTAAGTATCACCAGGGCCTACTGTACTGCCTCTACGGACGCTGCACAGCAAACTTGAATGGGAAACCTTTCATTTGGATTTTTTCATTATTATTATAATTAGCCATGTGGTGCGGAGAGGCCTGGGGATTGTGTTGGGCAGGCCAGGGAAGTTCCCGAGTTGCCTGTGAGAGAAGGAGAGAGAGAGAGAGAGAGAGAGAGAGAGAGGAGTGGAGGGGAGTCGCCGGGGGGAAGGGTGGTGATGTTCAGCTCAGGGCCCTGCACGTGCCGGTCCCGTGCTCACAGGGTGTGAGCCCCTGGGGTGATTTTGAATACCTTTCCGGATTTGTTTATAAGTCGAGGGTTTTTAAATGTATCTCAACTTTTGTTAATGATGTTTGTAAAAGGAGGGCCATGTTGTGAAATGATAGTAGAGGTATTTTGTCACAAGATATAGGAATGGCCAGGGCCGTACCCAGTCATTTTTGTACCTCAGGGAAGAATGAAAAATTGTGTCCTCCCCTAAAATATTAAAAAAATATATGACTAAGGCGCATTTAGGGCTAGAGCCTCATACACCATCAGGCATCTCTCATACTGTGGAGTTATACTTCATAACTGTTTTTGCCATCATTGCATCACTTGGGTACCTACCCACTCACTGACGAAGGGCCAAATAGCCCTGAAACAGTGCTGTCTGGGTGGTGGTACCTATCTGAGAATAAGTAACACTAGTCTTCTCCTTAGGTGAAGCGTTACTTATTCGAAGTAGTGCAATATCATGGCAACTCGTTGTGAAGGCATTCACAATATGAGATATAACCTAAAACGATGCCACCTTAAAAATTTTCTGTTTATTCAGAAATGGCTGTGTATTATGATGCTAAGCAATTTATATACATAGTCTAAAAATATATGACTTATTTAAAATACATTTCTGGTACACATTTTAATAAAAAAATAAAATTTAGGTATGAAAACCAGTGGGGCGACAACCATGGTGGCGTGCAGAGCTCGGTATCTGTACAGTGTCGTGACAGAGGTTTTTGTCTTGCAAAAGCAAGACGATAAACGAATTGGAATAATCAAAACATAAAATCGAAAACGTTGGCAATTACAGTAGTTCTTGACTTTACGAGTTAATTCATTCCTAGCACGTGCTCGTAAAGTAGGAATTAAATCCCATAGACATAATGTTAAAAATAGAGGTTATTATTATTATTATTGCTCTTATATTATTTCTCCCTGATTGAGGGTTCCACCTCGTGACGGGTATTGCTACCAAGTACACAGGGTGGTTGTTATGTCTGGTGTTACTGTTGGTCGAGGAACTCTCTGACTATCCTACAGGTGTTCAGGATTGCGACTTTCTGGAGTCCCATTTTTCATACCAACGTCAAATTTGCTGACAAATTTTATCAAGTTTAAAAATACACCACAATTTTTTTTCTTCAGTGTCAATATTACTAGCATGTCCATGAAATGCCAAATTATTTTCAGTTTAGTTGTTATTTGGTTTTTAGGAACATTAGCAAATAAGGCCATATTGCTACGGGGATATGCGGTGGTCATTCCCTGACTTTTTCGCATCCTCCGTATTTGGTGGTAATGGGCTCGAACCCCGGTCTAATCAAGAAGCATGTTCTACACACTGCTGCTCCTACCCACCTGGCTTCGGAGGCGTACTTTAAGCACAGAACAATATACATTTTAATATTATTTTCAGTATATGGCACCATTTCGAAATTCCACTTTTTAGTGCTGCATCGTCAATTAGTCCACCTTTTTGAAGATCCTTCTCTAATAATTTCCATTTTGTGAAATTGTGTTGTAATGAATTCTCACGAAAAAGAACATTTGGATTTAGATGTTTCCAATCCTTAAATCCATCTGAACTGCAAAACGGAACATTATTTGTGCCAAATACAAATACAAGGCACAGAAAACAATATATTACATCTTTGTTTTTGCAATAAAATAGCCATTTCTCTCTTTTTTTTTTTTTTTTTTTTTCAATACCTTCATTTTGTATTTCCACGAATTATTGAAATATCGGCCATTTTAGACTATATGTTCAGGACCGTGTTACACTATAAGAGATCTGTTTTTGTGGTTATTAAAGTTCCATGTGGTCAGATCATTAAGGATGCATGCAGGCGTGAATCACTATCTAAAAACATGCCATTTGGGGAAAATTAATTTTCACCCTGCCCTGTGCTGTCATCCTGATTCGACATCATCCAGGGACGCCATTTTGTCAATTGGCCTCGGGTGTCGAAATAGCTTGGCAAGGTACTGATGTGGTCTGTCAGTGGCACCCTTCTGCTATCGGCGTCCTTGGCACCTGCCCCAATGCCAAGACATTCCTACGCTACTGGATAAACACCCTAACTGAGACTAACCATAGCCGGTTAGGCATGTTAATCTACTCGCAACCACAGAGTAGTAACATATCATATCTTACTACTGTGTGCTTGCAATGATCAGTCGGAAGGTGTATCAGATTGTAAAGGCTTACTTTTTATTTTTAATTTTCATAATTTTACTTTTACTAGCGTAATACAATTTTTTTTTTTTTTTTTTTTTTTTTTTGATAATTTTACTTTACCAAGCATAATCAATGGTTTTCCCCATATGTAAAGTGACCAGATTCTTAGTATTCCAATCGATTTTACATTTTTTTTTCACATATATTTGTTTTATTTCATAGAAATAAAACAAATAAACAAATATTTCATAGAAATAAAACAAAAAAAAAATGGTATTATATAGGCATTCCTGTGAAATAATAATAATAAAAATACATACTTCTTTTAACAATAAAAACAACAGAAATTAAATATATTTTTCTGCGGAGTGAAACTTAAATCCAAGACGCCTGGTCACTTTACCCATATGCCATTATATTAAATACAAACTGCGATTCACTGAGGAAGTGTTTTCTCAATCTATGTATTATCCCTAGGGGTTCACATCTGGTGAGTGTGGGATTGGCGCGTCCAGGGTCCTGGGCTGGATGTCGTCGTTCTTCTCTTTATTGGTGGTTCCCTTCTGCTTGTTCTCTCTCTCTCTCTCTCTCTCTCTCTCTCTCTCTCTCTCTCTCAGGGTGGCTCGGAAATTTTTTTAGGCTGGTGCGGCATAGGCCCCGGGCTTCCTTGCACTATGTGGCTGGTAATAATAATAAACCTAGATTTGGAACAATGACATCAGGTGAATTGATATACCCCTATAATGCAAATATGCCAAAAAAGGTGTAAATTTGTGCTTTATATCAATTTTTATAGCCTGTGGATAATATTCTTCCAATTTTTGCTTGATTAGAATTGGCATTTAATATAATCGAAATTCAGTTCGCAAACATGATCACAATAACTGGTGCTTACTATAATTATTTGATGGCACCAGCATTAAAAAAAAATGAATGCTGACTCGTTCAGATTATTGACGTTTTGAATTATTGATGCTCAGGTTTTTGACGCTCTACTGTTTGGTTTGGTTTAAATTTTATTTGGCGCATTAGCAACTAAGGCTATAATGCACCAAGACCAGGTTCGGTCTACTGTAGTTGTATTGTTTGGAAAATATGTATGCTCACGTACATAGCTTGATTAATACTGTAATATGTACATACTATCTAATTGATATTTATGTTCACTAACGTGGTTTTTTTTTTTTTTTTGGATTATAAAATTTAAAACAGTAAAAAAGATAAGCAATTAATAATGACGAACATGGCATGCACAAATTGCACAAGTGAGATATGGAGTAACAAGTTCACGAAGCTTAAAAATTGCCAAAACATCAAATGTGTGAGAGCTATATTTCTCATTTACTGTAATTATATTGACAGGAGACACACTGTTGTCATTCACTCTATTCACAAGATAGCAGGTGATATTGTTGGCCGGCTCACGTTGAAGGGGCTCACATATTTCTGTTTGAACAGAAATTTCGTGAAGCAGGATAGTGTGAGCAGAGGAGCACATTTCTAGAGGTCACTACCATAAAACAATAAAAACAATTTGCAGTTCCCAGTTTATTGGGCATTCCTGTTAGTGCAATCTAATTATAAACAGGTAGTAAACTCGATCGGTGAAAGTAAAGAAAGCCTGCACGAGAACAACGAGAAATGTCGGATAACTTAAGTGGAAAATTAGTTTCCCGATACCGCACTCTAGCGCTGCTCACTCGGTAAACAGACGGTAGGTGTTATCGGTCTGGAGAAAAGTCGAGAACAATATATTGATTGACAGGTAGACCTGGCAAACGACGTGCTGATTGGTGCGGGACCACAACACACGATAAAATCAGTTTAGTATTATTTTAGCAGCACTAATGGTAACTTGTCCTAATCGCACATGCCCTAACCTTTTTTCACCATAACAGTATATTGTAATGGGGAAAAAAAGGTCAGGTTACCTCGACTTGAAACCCTCCCGAAGTGCAGGGGTTAACGTAACCTTTTTTCTTTAGAATCAGTCATATTTAGAAATACATTCATAGAAAAATAAATTTTTTTATGACTGCATTTTTATTTTCTTGTTCAATAATATGCCCTAATGGTGAAAAAAGATCAGGTTACCCCCACTTGAATCTCATGGGAGCTTGAACCCCTCCCGAAATGGAGGGGCAACATAACCTTTTTTTCTTTAGAATCATGGGAGTTTTTCAGAATTTTTGCCTTTTATTCAGCGGGTGGTTGATTGCTGAAACAAACCTCCATATTCAAGGCAGAATGAAACAAATTCAAGGCAGAATAAACAAACATTTGGAGCGAGTGAATGGGTGAAATATGAAGGTTGTGTGTGTTTGTGTTTTTTTTTTTTTTTTTTTGGCTGATGCTATATAAGCTTGCTTTCTTGCATCACGTGCCCTTGCTAATGCTAACGCTAATGCTAATGGGCGGACTATCACATAAATTGTTTATTAACAAAATATGAATTTTTTATTACTGTACTTTTATTTTTAAAAACACTCGTGCCTGGTGGAGACTAGGCACCTGCGAGGTGATCTGATTGAGGTGTATAAAGCCTTGAATGGTTTCGGCATGCACAGTGCTGATGGGATTCTTCCTCTTGCTCAGAATAATCACCTGAGAGGGCATAAATTCAAATTGAGGAAAGACAGATGTAGCATAGATGTGCGGAAGTTTGCCTTTAGCCAGTGGGTAGTTGGTTGGTGGAACAGACTTCCATCCTTTGTTGTGGAAGTTTGATAGCCTAAATAAATTTAAGGCTGAGCTGGACAGGTATTTCGAACGAACGGAGAGGTGAAAAAGCTTGCTTTCTTGCATCATATGTCTTTACTAATGCTATCTTTTTATAAAAAAAAAAAAAAAAAAAAAGGAACAAGATGAACATGTAATGACGCGGATTTGTTTCATGGACAAGTGCATATTTCATGTTTCGTGAAAGGCGAATAAGCAAAATGTCAGAATTTGGGGGACTGAAAACCCACACTGCGTGCAGGAGTATCAGCGAGATAGCCCAATGGTGAATGTGTGGTGTGGCATCATGGTTGATCGTGTTATTGGACCCTTTTTCTTTCAAGAAGCGACTGTAAGAGCGGATAATTACCAGGACATGCTTGAGCTTTGTGTATCCTAAATTGGATGAACTGCTAAATAGGGTTATTTTCCAACAGGATGGAGCGCCGCCACATTGGGCTTTGAGTGTGAGGAGGTCTCTTGATGACAAGTTTCCTGGCCGTTGGATTGGGCGTGATGGTCCCATTGTGTGACTACGACGTTCACCAGATTTAATCCCCCTTGTGATTTCTTCTTATAGAGATTCATCAAAGGCAGTCTGCAAGACCCCTGTTGCAGACATTGCAGACTTAAAACGCAGGATTACAAATGCAATTACCATAATTAAGCGTGACATCCTTAAAAAAAAAACATGAGATTAACCTTATTACTGATTAGATATTGTTCGTGTGACAAGTGGTGCACATGTTGAATGTCAGTAAAAACTTCAACCGTTTTTCTCACATTTAGGGCAGGTTTTCTGTTTCTATCATTAAATTACATTTGTTACAAACATTTAAAATTGGCTACACCTTTTGGGGGCACCCTGTATATACAGTACGGTTTTTTTTTTTTTTTTTGCTCGCTAAGTCTTTTTTTTAAATTTGACAACCCATTGATCAAAAAATAATGGCTTGTTACTAAATAGGTCTCCGCTGTCAACTGTCCATCCTAGCACTCATATCAGAGGACGTACGGTATTAAAGCAAAACACAAATTCAAACCAGAAAACCCTCTCCACCTGTTTGCATCATGACTCCATAATCTCTTGTTGTCGTCTCCATATCCTTCATCAGCATAATAATCAGCGCAATTCGTCTAACCACTGCACCTTCTTCCACTCATCCGCCTTTCACAGCTATAGGTGAGTTGCAGGTCTTGTTACATGCAACCAGAAGGGGATGCCGATTGGCCATTTGCTCTGATGTCCCTGTTTAATGGGGAGAACTGTACCTTTGATATTAGGGCCAACCGAGAGCTAACTGTGCACTTATGCATATTAATCCATAAATTGCATGTATTTTTTGGTCGATTTGTCTTTTTTGATAGACAAATAAATCCGAGTTTCTGTGGGGGAGGAAACTTTACTGTCCACGGCTGAAACCAACTAGCTCAACTGTGGTGAAAAACCATTAAAGTTCCTGGCGTCGTCATTGACAGGATTCGAACCTGGACGTTTTGCACTCGGTGTGATGCAGAATGCTGCAAAGTCTGTAGACTGTTCTACATTGTACTCTCTGATCAGTTAAGCTACTGTAACAGTCCTCTTGGTCTGCATTGCATGAACCCCTACAGTCATCTCTTATCCCATTCATCCACCACGGGTTAGTGCAAGTTGGTTGATTTTCTCTCTTGTCTGCCATCTCCTGGTATACTTACACAAGGTTAGATCGAAACAGCTAATTATACATTCTCTCTCACGACCGGAAATGAACAGCCTACCCATTTTGCAACAACAATCATGTATCGTTAAACGTCCATCGTGTGGCGATCTTTTCTGATGTTCATCATACGTGTCAGCTGTACACGATTCGGCTGCTGACCGCGTTTATCTGATCAAATTTTATTCCTGTGGTGCAGTTCACTTACTTCCATTAGCCTAAATTATATCATAGTCCTTTCAGTGTACCACGTAGCATACAGAGTACAGAGTACAGAGTATTTTTTGGGTCTAACGGCAACAGGGATTTACCCCATCTCCGCGTATGTTCTTTGTATCGAGGACAGTACGCTATCAAGGCCAGAGGTTTAAAAGTGTGTGGATCATGTATTGTGTAATATGTTGTACGCGATACTGTGATTTTAAGTAAAGAGTTTCACAATGAGATTTAAAATAGCAGCATGTTAATTTAAAAAAAAAAAAATTACCGCTGAAAAAGTATAAGGATTGAAATACCGTGGCAAGAGACACTACCTGCAATCGGGAGGTGTCTCCCAGATAGGAGTTATAATCTCTCCTTTATGATCAAAAATAATAATGTGGTTTTTATTGCTATATGAGTAAAGCTTAATAATTCCTTGGAAAGCTTCTTTATCTCTACCCCTTTAACTACTTTGGCACCTCCCCTTTAGAAAATCCTGAGACTGCCTCTGCCTGCAATGCAACCCAAGTGAACAAAAAAAAATCCATCACTGTTGTCAAGTTCAAGGCCGCTCCATCCGGTGGCAAAGATTCTAGTAACTACCTTATGACAGCCAAAAGCCTGTAGACTTAATGGTGTTGTTGAAGTTAACTCACTGTGCGACTTCAAGTGTTGATAATTGGCTATTAATTTTATTGACAACTTGTCCATGATCCAGCATCAATGCACGAAATGTGATCGCACGAAAAAATTTTTTTTCGTGAAATTGAAATATCTGGTCCGCCACCTGTGATATTTTCAAAATAATAATACTGTAATATAAAAAATACAAATAGAACTTTATTCTCACAATAAATAAATACAGAGTGATTATAATTAAACAGTTAAACACAAAGAGCTGAATTTTGAATGACAACAATAATCGGGATATTAGCACGGAATGACGAGAAAAAAAAAATCCTTAAAATACCACAGTGGGAAATGGACTTTACCGACTAATTTCGTCCTCGTTGGGGTAGAAAAAAGAAAATAATTACCTTCCGTTGAAAGGAATTTAAACCCAAATCTTTTCCACACAACTGAAGGATAGTGATTGTAACCACTGCTCTAACTGCGAGTTCCAGCCGTTATTTTTGAGTAAGATATTCATTGTTAATTATTGATAGAAAACTCAGAGTTCTTGACACTGAGTATTTTCTCGAACCCCACAGAAAAAATAAAAGTATTTTTATTTAGATCTAAACAAATGAAGACCTTACTGAAGCTTCAGAGCGTGTCGAATCCCATCCCCAATTCCCAGTGTGGATTTATCATGGCTTTGGGCCTCTTTTCATTTTCTTTTGTAGTGAGAAAAATCTATAATTAAATATTTTGGAGCCTTGACTTACATCCTCATCATGTCTAAATCCAGGCTTGCCTGAGATGGTTCTCGATATCTATTATCAGTTGACATGTTCAAATTTTTCATACATTAAAACTCTTTCGTTTGCTGACTAGTCTGGTAGACGAATTGTAAACCTGTAACTATGACAAATTAAGTTAATTTCATATCTATTGCAGATTAAAATTTTTATTTTATTCTGCGATTGATATATCCAAGATCAGATATCGCTTCTTTCAGTATTCATTGTTAAAATTATTGAAGTTACGAATTTTTTTAAGGCAAGACATTGAAGTGCTCATAAATCGTGGCTCCATCTGCTAGCAAATTATGTAACTTCCTAAATTGATTAATATTCTGCTTTGTTTCGTTTTTTTAACCATCTCAGTGGTTAAGTTGACTTTGCAAGCATCAGTACCTTTTTTTTTTTTTTCTCTCTCTCTCTTTTGAGGTCATATTCCCTTTTACTTTCTCGGTCCGCCATCCCTGGGGAACCGAGAAAGTAAAAGGGAGTATAATTAATTTTATAGCAATTGAGTCATTTTTGCAATATTTCTGAATGAATTTTCAGAACAAGTTAAAAAAAAAAGAAGAAAAAAAAAAAAGAGTGTAATAATGGAACGTGACGTGTGTTACTGGTACATCAAAATATTTTGCCTAATAGACTTATTATTATTATTAGCCACATATTGCAAGGAAGCGTTTGTATATAGACTTCAATTATTACTGATTTGAATGCCCATTGAATCAGTGCTCGGATCGTAATCGCACGGGTTCGTCACATACATTGGTGTTTATTAAAAATAAGGCATCTCATTAACGAGGGTTCTGTTTCTAAAATTTTTCTATTTCGATTCCCGCAGTGAACGAAAAATCAACAAACAAAAAGTCGTATTATATCTAAGTAACATAAACAGACACGGTCGCTATTTTGCTTCTTGAAGAAATAAAGAACATTTATGAAGCGAAACTGACCGGGACCCGGTAGCCAGGTTAGCAAAGCTGCTAGGCTGTACTGAGTGAAGTGCTTGGGTTCGAGCCCAGCAATCGGGATTATTCACGCGTTTCTCACTCAGTATCTGCAGTTAGTCGGTCTCAGGCCGTGGTCGTGAGGTTTTCTCCGGGCGCTCCGGTTTCCCCTCACCAACCCAAAACCGACCTTGGAAAATACGGGGGCACAAAACACCTACACACTTATCTCTTTAATCTCCAACACACGGGGTTTTTTCCCCGTGCGTTGGACATTGAAGAGAGAAGGGGGGTAATCGGGTGGTACTCCACCCGAATCACTCTCTACGTTAGTTGTAGATGACACCATGTGATGTCTTTCTTCATTTTAGTTGTCTTCTCACCAAAAGACTTCTTAATCTTTGATAACTCATAGAAGAACTGACAGAGGGCGGAAGGATCTGTCTGTATTTTTCACTTTGTGTTGAACAGAGGAACTGTCAAGCAGCACTTTTTGGAGTTAATTGGTGATTGGCAACTTTAGCTGTTATGTAAGCCTATGTGACAATTACATTAGGAAACTCAAAAGAAATTGGTAAGCCTTCTTAAAAACTTTCATTAGAATAATTAATCTTTCAACTTGTACAAATATCGTATTCCCTTTTTAAAGTACAAAGTTAAAGTACAAATATCGTATTCCCTTTTTGAAATTTACGCTCTTGCATTAATTTCTTTTTATTCTATCCCGAAATACATACGATTCAAAAATCTTTTATAATGAAGATTATGCTGGTAATTCGAACCCAGGCACTATCCCCTCAATTGTTAATTCGGTAATTGTAATTAGCATTATAATTATGTTTTAAAATTAGTGCTCTAAACACTTCCAATCGCTATTAATAACCGAGTTAAGCTATTCAGAAATGAATGCTTTGTCTTTTATTGTTCGGTATAAATTTCTGTAGTTTGTGTTAGTATGATATTGAGTTTGTATTAAATACAGTGGCAGAATTAGACTTATCCAGTTTACGAGTTTCCCTCTTTTGAGACTAAACGGTTCCAGTTGTTAAATTTTCTAAGATAGTCATTGCCAGTTACGAGTTAAAGTTGGCAATTAACCATTTCAGAATCAATAAAAGCTGCTGTATAATGTTGACAAAAAAGATTACCGTTATTTTTGTTGCTGAATGTTATATTTTACAATTCGAACGCTACTATAGTGCATGCAATGTTCAAGACTCGCTCTCTGATATTATTGCAGACTTTCCTTCTACTTTTACCTGAAAATCCTAAGTCTCCGCTTTTACTGAATTACAGGTAGCAAACGGGGTGGGGGGGAAAGGTTGGAAACGCACAGTGTATCATTCTGGAAGCGCTATATTGTCCGAGATGACATCCTGAAAGACTTGACTGATTTTAACGGGATGCACGGTCTGCGAAATAAGATTGGATAGATATGTTTCATTTGGAGAATTATTCTTTAGTTGCTGTTAGCTAGAGTTATTCTATGAGTACGGTACTGTATTTGTATTTTCTGCCAATTTAGTTGAAAAGTACTGGATTCTGCACTTGCTTTTTTTTTTTTTTTTTTGTAGAAAGCCTTGCTGCTAAATGTAGGACTAGTTGTGTGAATCTAAAACTTATCATTATTAGCCATATGGTGCAAGGAAGCCTGAGGCTTTTGCTGCACCAGGCAAAAATATATATATATATATCTGAGGAAGAGAGAAGAATGATGTCCAGCTCAGGACCCTGGGTGTGCCAAGCCCAGATTCACCTGGGATTAATGGCTAATTTGATCCTCCCAGTGATAATGAACACTCTAAATTTATTTTTCTTTATACAAAATCTTAAAATCTAATCGTAGAAGGACTTGTATAAAAGTGACAATATTCTTTTATCTGGTGGTTTTAATCTCTCCTCAACTGCTTTCATCGCTTTTTTAAAAATCTTTCTGTCATAATCATCTCACCTTATTGTCCCCTCCCCATTATAGGCTTCTTACTTACCTCAATCGATTATTTTCGAATTGTTACGCATCCGAGTTGATGCCCAAGTTAAATATTCAGTTTCATTTTAATCCTGTTCCTTTTATTTTTAATGTGATTATAAGGTAGAAAAAAAGTCTAATACTTTCTTAGTCTCGCTTCACCAAAAGTGCATTTTGTCCAAAGGACATCAAAAGGGATTTAGTTCTTACCATTGGGATATTCTACTTTCCCATCCCTTTGAGATTATTATTATTAGCAATATGGTGCAAGGAAGCCTGAGGCTTATGCTGCACCAGCCAAAAAAAAAAAAAAATAATAAAAATAAATAAATAAATAATAAATTCCCCAGTTACCATTCCCCAGTAAAAGTAGGTATGAAATTCCCTAGTTACCCTGAGAAGTTTTAAACCTGAGTGAGAAGTAGAAAGGTATCACTAAGATACTCACCAGATGTGAGCCATGGGGTAAAATTCTTTGTTTTGGCTCACGCAGTGATTCCAATTTATCTCCAAATCAAAATTTAGAGTTTTGGTTCGAGTGGCAATTTTTTTAAACCAGATTAGTAAGGAAACTACTGATATTGTTAAAAAATAAAGCAATAAAAGAAAGTAAAACAATAGTAAGATGTTATTCTGCTGATCAACAGATTCTGATTCTTCTGATCGTTAATTTATATATATATAAAAAAAAAGCAAAAACTTATTTCTATTTTTTATTTCTCCTCCAAACAAAAACGTCTGAATCCAGCATCAGTTCAACAGGTTTGCCGAGCCCCCTACAGCTTGGCACTGGCAAGCCTGTGTTTGTGGCACTCTTCCGCGGAAGTACCTTATCAGGACGATTATTCAAAGGTAATTCTGCAGTTTTTTTTAACGATTTGTACTTCCTTGTTGCGATGGTTATTCCAACAAGGAAATGAAAACCCCCAAGAATACAGTGGGCTTTATTTGATGAGTAATAATGCACAAATTATATCTATCCAGGAGGGCTTGTCATAGAAAATTCTATATTTAAAGCATTAAACTGTTAAGTCTTGGTATATATAATTTAGGTCAGCTTTTGTTCTAAAGTAGGGAGGCGCATTTCGCTTACCACTACACGTAAAGTATGTGGTCTTGAACCACCTATAATGTTTCTCCGTACTAGAAAATTTCGATGTACAGAAAGAATTGTGGTGGGAGGGGTAGAAACTCAATGGCGGTAGTCTTCGGTGCAAGCATATGGCCACAAATCGTAAGAATGACTTACTGACTTTTTGTAAAAAAAGGCCCCGTTTTAATTAAAAGATGCTTACTTCTGAAAAGCTATTAAATAGTGATGCGCTTAAACAAGTTCCCCATTGATTAATAAAGAATTAATATGCATAGTGTTCATCTGTTGCCTTATGTTTTTTCTTGACAAAAAATAGCACTTCCAAACATTCATGGTACTTTTGCATGTTTACAGTAAATATAATGAACAATTAACTGCCATCCTTAAAAAAGTTCATCATTCCTTGGTACCGATGCCTTCCTTCCTTCCTTCGCCCCCTTTTCTGATGAGCATATAACAAGAACTGAATGGAGAAACCTTGTCTAGTTGAAAGGGGAGCACTTATACCTTCCCAAACAGCATAGAAAAGAACGAAATGGGAAATTTAAAAATAATAACAATGAGACTTTTTTTTTTTTTTTTTTATCAAATAATGAAAATTTATTATTAAATAAGCAGTTTCTGAACTTCAGTGATATGCGATACTTTTTTAAAGGGAAATGTTTTATTAAAAAAAATAATAATAAAAACAGCACGAAAACTTCGCACAGTATTTGAAACAAGCATGGTTTCTGGCGTAAAACTTGTGTGTCCTCCAACACCCGCCCCACCCCCTTTCTGTTGAGCATTTAATAACACCTTAATCTTAATAACTGCTTACTGAATCTTTTCGCTTGAAATAGAATGAATGTAGGTAGGGTAAAATGTATAAAATTTGCGCAAAGCTTGATCTTCGTTGTTATTGAGCAGAACAGGGCTTCTTGCTCACAGTAGAACTCGTGAATCATGAGACGAAAGTAAGACAATATGGTTTGCAACATTCAGAGGGTAAGAAAAATATCAAATACTAGTCCGAATAAACTCCAGGGTTCGTTAAGCTGGCAGCGGGCCTAAAGATAACGAAAAACACGAAACCTGGTTTTTCAAACAGGGCATAGTTTTAAACAGCCCCATTTGGGACCACCACATCCCGTTGTTAATTTTAGGAATGTTTGGGATTATTATTATCATCATCATCATTAGCCATGTGGTGCAAGGAAGTCTGAGGCTCCTACTGAACTAGCCAAAAAAAAAAAAAAAAAAAATCCTTAATTACCCAGAGAGAGAGAGAGCATGAGTCAGAAGTAGAAAGGAATCACCAAGAAAGAGAAGAATTATGATATCCAGCTCAGGACCCTGGGTGTGCAAACCCATACTCACCAGATGTGAGGATGGTTGTTTTTGGCCAATTCACAGTTACATGTAGCATCTTCCTACTTGTGTGCACGTAGTTTTTCAAATTGCTCTCACTTATTTCTAAACACTGTGCAAATATAACTGATTGATAAGCAACGTAACTCGATATCCGTAAATTGCACCGATAATGGAAAACCATTTATGATTTTAGCAGTTATGAGTCACTGTTAGAAACACCCTCCGGGCATGCCGCGTAGTGACACCTCTTTGCGCCATTAGTAGCTATGTCCCTGTGTGTATGTGCTATATTTTATGTTTTTTATTTTAGGCTTTTACTACCCAATTTATTTTTCATAAAACTTGTGTTATGTGGCCTGACCTTACATATCCAGACGCATCCTTATTATTAACTTGCTTTTATACACAGCATTTTATTTAAAAAATGGTAGAGGAGTTCACAACTAATCATTCTGATAAGAATAATCATTAATAGATCTCACAGTTTTCTAAAGGAAGGAGCTAAAGCAGTGTTCTGAGCAATCATTAAGCATTGCCCTCGTGTGTAGTACAGTTGGTAGGTTCATCGTCCTCCCCACACCGGGTGAAAAAGATCCGAGTTCGAGACCCCGTCGATGACAACGTGGATGAGTTAGACATCTCAGACGAGGGTAGCATGGTTTTTTCTCCTGGAACTCGAGTTTTTCGTCCAGCAAACAGAAAATCGACCTCAAAATACGCAATTTACAGAGCACTATACCTTAGTCGCCGATTTGCTACAACAAAACATTACGCTTCAGTCATCATGTAGTACTAAAAAAATTCACCTTATTTTTATCATAAGGGGGAGCGGCTATAATCCCTTTAGTTCCTACCTGGGACCGCCCTTGATAAACCGTAATTCGCAGTCATGGGGTCAAAACACGAATGCTACCTAGTTGTGTGACATAAAATCAAGGGACCCTCAGAATTGGCAAAAACGAGCCCGCAAAATTGAATGGTGAAAAAATATTTTTTTTTTCTCTCAAAAAATACCTGTTATTCTTAAGCAGAACTTAACAATATTTTATATTTCAGTACAATTACATGAATTTTTTCAAAAAAAAAAAAAAAATATTCTGCCCCATCCCAGACACCAGACCACAGAAATGTGTTAACCTTAGAGCATGCCACTAGATCACGCTGGTTTGCTTTGGGCATTGTGAAATTCTACCTACATGGACCTTGTGCTTATTCTTGGCTTAGAATCCGGTTATATTTACCTTATTATTAGCCACGTGGTGCAAGGAAGCCTGAGGCATTACAAAGGTAACAATCATCATCGTGATATTTTGGCTTCCTTCATATCTTTCCTATGGCAAACTGCATTGACTTATCTCTTTTGTTCTACTAGTCACATTATTCATTCGAACAAACAGTATAATTAATGTGTAGTACTCAAGTCTCATTCTGGTTACCCAGAGCAGTGTTTCTGAACCACTGCTCCGCGAGTACTCATCACTTGGAATTCCATGCAGAGGAATAAATTTTTGCGTAATTTATTTACACGTACGTATTGTCTGTGTAAATATGAATGATATCTTACTTAGTTAATTTTTGGGATTGTTTATGGTGCAAAATAATAATTATGCACACACATTTGTTGTGGTGTTCCTCCTAATTAGGGTAAACTATAATGTTTCCATTTTTAGCAGTAACAAAGACTACCATACTGGGCATACCAAGTTTCTCGATAATAATCTAGGAAATATAATACTGTATTAACTTTTTTTTTTTTTTTAAGTTAAAGAAGTGTGCCTATGCCGTTTGATCCATAGTTAACATTAATGCAAGTCTTCAAATAACACATATAAAGATTTTGGACTCGTGAAGATACACCAGTTTCTTCTCTGCGTATTGCCAAACAGTAGTATTCTGGTATTTACCAATGAGAGCTTTCGACAGTCACGTGTGTTTTAAACTAACTGTTTCATAATAGTTTTCCGTATGTTCATATCGCGCTAAGCTTGCAGATGCACTACCCGAACTGTTCATATGAGCACTGGGGTTGATTGCAGATGTTAAATTTTCAATTTTATCTAATGCAGCGATATGAACTAGTCATTTCTGCTTCGGACAATCAGATGCGTTCCAAGCATAATCCCAAGGCCATCACGCCCGACTCAACCGAAGGTCAGTACATCAGGTCAGTGCATCAGGTTTCCATAGAAGGAAGCTTGTTAACCCTTCTTAACCTCCTTCCATGTATCTCGGAATAGCATTAATCGAAAACAGTTCAGCTTAAAGTGAGTTCGCGTTACTGGTGGTGACTGACACATTTACTTCAGAAATAACTGTCTTTTAGCTCCTTATTTTATAGTAGGCTCGACTATGGCTATTTTGGTGAAAAGCGCGCTAAAGCTAATATCAACTCGAAACAGATGTGTTGTTTATCGAAATAGTGTTTGCAGAACTTTAACTTTTTCATTGTCAAAAAGCAAACCCAAGGTTGGTGTTATAAAGAACGAGGAATCGAACGTGCGATGCAGTAGCTCGCATTCTAGAGCTGGTTTCAATGTTTACGAACTGGACACAAGTATAAAACCTAATATACCTGAGGAATACAACTTTGCAAGGGATGTAATCGATGTGTGGGCTGAAAAAGAGAAGGTAGGTAAACATTTAAAATTCAAATGATTAAAGTAATGAGAAGAAAATTCACAAATCAGTCAGATAAAATGCAATGTGTTATTTGAATGCTGCAGGAAAGAGAGTAGGGGTGATCGAAATTTTGCTAGTTGAGCAGTTGGCTTTCTTACGCTGTATGGCGACTATCACTTTCGAAAGATAATGTAATTAATGCAGCAGAACTGGATTCACAGTTGTCATGGATCTTGCGAAATTAAGGACACTATACATTTAAATCCAAGCGTAAATTTTTCCTGTTAGAAGTCATTCACAAATTATGCAGTACAGAGAGAGAAAGAAAATCAGATGAAATTATTATTATTATTAGCTGTATGGTGCAAGGAAGCCCGAGGCTTATGCTGCACCAGCCAAAAAAAAAAAAAAAAAAATTTTCCCCAGTTACCCTGAGAGAGAGAGAGAGAGAGAGAGAGAGAGAGAAAGAAAGAAAGAAGTAGAAAGGAATCACCAAGAAAAAGAAAAATTATGATATCCAGCTCAGGACCCTGGGTGTGCCAAGCCCATACGCACCAGATGTGAGCCCCTGGGGGTTAATTTACGATACATTATGGGTTGGAGGAAAGCGGTAATAGAAATATTAACTGATTTTTTTTTTTTTTTTTTTTTCAATAAAAGGCAATGATTTGGAGTATTGCTTAATAAAAGGGACTAAACTTGTGAAGCGTTGGGTACGGGAGAGTTCAGTAAGTTAAAATCGTACTTAGTTCCTTATTAACCTATAAATTATTCAATTAATTAGGACGTATTAGAAAGGCTATTAAAACAGGGCAGCATTATCATCACATGTTCTTTTGTCGATTTGTAGGATTAATGGTACCGATAAGTGGGCAGTTGGCTAGGTTTAACTATTCCTCGGAAGAAAGGGGATTACTGTACTTAGGAAGACTGCCTTAATTTAAATCCTAAGCGCCCTTGAAAAGTTTTTATGCATAGGTAATGCACTTCCATCATTTCTACTACCCAGGTACGTTTAATTATATCTCATTGTGAATACCTTCACAACGAGTTGCCTAGGTATTGCACTGCTTTGAATAAGTAACGCTTCACCAGTGGAGAAGGCTAATGTTACTTATTCTCGGCGGATACCAACACCCAGACAGCACCCGTGTTTTTCCTTGAGTGTTCGAGCTCTTGTTTACACGCACTACCCCTGTCTGTGAGCCCCTGGGGTTACTGTTGCTACTCCCAATTTTTTTTTTCATTCATTTTCTCTACTTCTCATCTCTCCTACCATCGAAAATATATCTCCGTCGTATGAGTTCAGGTTCACCTGTATTCCTTCATGGCCTACTAGTTATGAAGCAGTAGTACAACGAATTAAGATCCGCAGTCTGTTATATGTTATTAATTAAAACCGTTCTTGAACATATGCTTGTTCACGTTATTGCATACAGAAATAAATCATACATGATTCGATAAGTCTACATTAGGAACGAAGTTTATGGTATTAACTAGAATATTCAATTAGTTGATTTTTAAATAATAATTCATGTGTTTTCGCAAATGACTGAGAATTATACATCAGGCGTTTTATTATTATTAGTGGTGGCAGTAGTTATATGCTCTCTAACGTATAAAAGGAGGGCATAAATAACAATAATAATAAATTCATGTACCGGAAGGGAATTTCCTACTTAAATATGTACTAACCACCAACATTAGATACAGTTGAAGTCGAAGTTTTTTGACCGTGATACTTCATGGTATTCTGTGATCCACTTAGATCACAAATGTCACAGACAAGGCAGACTCAAAACTCCTTTACCAAAATAACTGAAATTTAAGCGTTGTATATAGACGTATTGGTAATTTTTATTTCAAATAACAGTTTTATTTTATTGGTTAATGATAAATATTCATATCTTTTTATTTGATAAAATATTTTTGAAAATTTGATTTTATTGAAAGATATTTGACAACGTCTAATGGTAAAAGTTAGTAGTTAGTACTATAGTTGGCCTCGGGTGCCAAGCGATTTCTCTTTGTGCTTTCACTGCGATTTTCTAAAAGGTGAATTCTAGTTCTCTTTTACGTTCCTCTCCTTAAGAAATCCTTTTATTTAATAGCAGCTCTTGTATCAAAAGTACTGGTAGAGAGCAAGGAAGGAAAGCAACCTTTCTTTATTTTTCATATTTAATAGACTAACTCCTACTAATTTCGCATGGTTACACCAGGCACTGCTCCTGCCTCCCCGTGGCGGGGCTGGTAACCTTGGCAGAAAAGTTCACCTGCCACGGGCAAAAAGGAGCCAACGTGGAATCCAATATGTTTCCCTCTTTAGAACCGACAAGCTGTCGGGCAGAGACAAAAAATGAACACGACTCGTCGCAACCAAAGAGGTTACACACCATTTCCTCTACGACCGAGTTTCCTGCATTCTTAATAATGCACTCATTTTAAGAACAGCCTCTTAATAAGCTATCCCCCATTCTAATCTAAAAACACTAGGAAAGTATTGCAGGATCTCCCAAGACGGTTAAGAGACTGCAATCAGGGGACGTACTTGTAGAAACTGTCAACCGCAGGCATTCTGAAAAACTCTTACAAATGACAAACTTTGCTAAAATTTCAGTTGTTATTGTTGTTGTTATTGTTATTTTTGGCGCAAGGGCTGCTTAGACCATATTGCGCCTATCAGTGATATGAAAGTTATCAATGGTGACTGTTATGGAAACAGTCAGAGACGATCATATAGTTTTATTCGTTTAAGAAAACAGAATAACTCCAAGGGATTAGCATCGTTGCCTATGATGTGAGAGAGTTTTAGAGGTTCTTTTAGATTTGGAAGGAAGCTGAATGAACATTGCCGAGCATGTTTGTACAGAGTGCATTCAACAAGAATGTGCTTCATTGTTAGCTGACAGTTGCATTGAGAACACTGTGGAGGATCATTTCCTGTAAGGAGAAATAGGTGAGTAAACTGGCTGTGGCCGATTCGTGCTCTGGTTAAGATGACTTCTTCCTTTCTGTTAGTACGAAAACTAGAGGTCCATAACTGTGGTTCTGATTTTATTTCCAATAGCTTATTACCCGTTTGAGCTTGCCATAGAAGTGTCCATTGTTCCTTACATGTCCTTCGTATCATAGGTTTGTAATCAACATATGGAACACAAAAGCCTGAAGATAATGGGTTAGATGGATGTTTTGCAGCATGGTCTGCGCATTCGTTTCCTGGGATCCCAGTGTGACCTGGGATCCAGCAGAAGATGACTACTTGTTGGCGTTCCTGAATAAGAATCATCTTACTTCTTATGGTTTGTATTAAAGGATTGGTTGGTGAGGAGATGTTTTGTAGGGCTACTAGTGTACTCTGCGAGTCGGTATATATTATACTTTTTTTAATGGAGCAATGAATAATATTTTCTAGGGCAAGTTTAATGGCGAATAACTCAGCTGTATAACTGCTGCATTCAGTAGGCAGAGATACAGAGATGGTGTTAAAAGGGAAAACTGCTGCAGCACCTACTCCACTATCAGACTTTGATCCATCTGTGTATATTTTCATGAAATGCGGATAATTTTGTGTGTGAGAAGTATGAAGTTGTCGCACGTTAATATTTGCAAGGGAATCTTTTCCCCAGTTCAGGAAGTAATTGTCACAGGATGGATTAACCCAGGACCATGGGGGAACTGAAGTGTTTGGATCTTGGAGGACTTTTTCAAGGTGCACATTCCAGCTTTCAGATAGAGCCTGCAATCTGATGCCAGTAGGTTGGACTGCTCTGGGTTTATTTCTGTAGAACATTTTAAACTGTGGATCACTAAGTATAGGCCAAATTGGATGGGTAGGCATGCTTTGAATTTTAGCGGCATAATTCAAAAGTAACATCTTCCTTCTGAGGCAGAGTGGAATTTCATGGGCTTCGGCGTAGAGACTTTGTACTGGCGATGTTCTATAAGCACCTGTAGCAATCCTAAGGGCAGAATGTTGAACAGGAGCAAGCCGTACTAGCACACTCTCCCTAGCAGAGTCATACACCGGGGCTCCATAATCAAGACGAGATCTAATTAGAGTTCTATACAGGTGAAGTAAGGTGTAACGGTCAGCACCCCATGTTGTAGAAGAAAGAACTCTGAGAATGTTCATTTTTTTCTGGCAGGTTGTCCGGAGATATTTGATATGTTCTAAAAAATGAAGTTTCCTATCAAAAATTAGACCGAGGAGGCGAATGCTACTCATAACTGAGATAGGATGATTTGTTAGGTGTAGCTCTGGGTCAGGATGCATCCCTCGTTTGTTACAAAAGTGAATGGCACTCGATTTTTGATGAGATAGTCTGTAACCATTCTGTGTCATCCATAGTTCAATATTGTTTAGTGAGATTTGTAGTTGCCTTTCAATGAAGTTCATATTCGGCGAACTGCAGGAAACAGTCAGATCATCAGCATAGAGATATGAGTTCACAGTCTTGGGAATACATTTGGTAATATGATTTATTCTCAATGCAAATAAAGTAGCACTGAGAACTGAGCCCTGTGGTACTCCTTGCTCTTGTACATAGATTTGTGAGAAGACTTCTCTATAGCGAACTTGAAAAGATCTATACTGAAGGAAGTTTTGTATGTAGCATGGTAAGTGACCTCTCAGGTCAAGGGAATGAAGATCTTTTAAGATACCAAAACGCCAGGTGGTGTCAAAGGCCTTCTCTATGTCAAGGCAGACCATGACAAGATGTTCATTTCGTATAAATGCATTCCTGATATTTGTTTCAGCTTTAACCATAAGATCTAGGGATGAGCGATTTTTTCTGAAACCAAACTGGTTATCAGAAATTAGATGTTTTGAATCCAGATACCATGTTAATCGGCGGTGTATAATTTTTTCTAATGTTTTACTCAAACAACTGGTAAGAGAGATGGGTCTATAATTGTGAGGGATAGAATGATCTTTCCCTGGTTTGGGAATTGCCACTACATAGGAGTGATGCCAGCGAGTGGGGTATGAATGTTCAATGAATATACGGTTGTAAAAGGTCAGCAGCAATGACAGTGATTTATTGTCTAAGTGTTGAAGCATTATGTAATATACTCCGTCTGGACCAGCAGCACTGTTCTTTGAGGAATATATAGCTTTTTGAAGTTCAATCATAGTAAGTGTCTGATTGTATGGTAGAGAAGCAGCGGTTTTGAAGTTAAGTTTTGATTTTTCGGCTGAGGCTTTGATCTTCTGAAATGACGGATCATACGAGTTCGAGGCAGACAACTGGGAGAATATTGTCCCTAGAGTATTCGCAATTTCTGCAGGACTAGAGAGCTCCTGTCCATTCCAGTTGAATATTGGCGAGGATAATGGAGGAAATTTGCCATTTAGCTGTCTTATTTTTTTCCATATTGTTCTTACATCAGTATTTTTATTTACTGAAGTCGCAAATCGGATCCAAGAGTTTTTTTTAGCTTCCTTTCTGATGTGTCGGGCTTTGGCTCTTAGTTTCTTATAATTTATAAGGTTGTTGGTAGTAGGGTATTTGCGAAATATATTCCACGCTCGGTTTTTTTCTTTTTTGGCATTCTTACATTCATCGTTCCACCAATAATTTATGGGTCTGTAGGTGACTGATTGTGATTGTGGGATGGCAATGGATGCAGCTGCTAGAATTTCTTTGGTGATATGATCAGTGGCTGTGTCAATTGGGAAGGATTCAATGATCTGTTTATCAAATGAAACATGAGAGGTATACTTGGCCCAATCTGCCTTGGTAAATTTCCATTTTATTTGGTTTTTTGCAGTTGAAGAGCGTGATGTTTGGATCTTACAGATTAATGGGTAGTGGTCACTGTTTAGTGGATCATCTAGAGCTGTCCACTCAATATTAGGAAAGAGGATCGGAGAGCATATTGATAGATCTATTGCAGACACTGTTCCTGTTGGGAGATGGATGTAAGTGGGTGAACCAGTATTTAGGATGGTTAAGTTTTGTCTGTCAATGAGCATTTCAATGAGTTGCCCTCGTCCATCTGCATTGGGAGAACCCCACAATGGATGGTGTCCATTGAAGTCGCCCAATAAACAGAAAGGGGTTGGCAACTGCATTATAAGATTTTCAAGTTCGTGAATAGTACACGGATGATTGGGTGGTAGATAGATCGAAACAAGAGTCAGAGTGATGCCAATTGCTATTCGGGTAGCAACGGCTTCTATAGAGGTTTGTAGAGAAATGCGTCTGCATGGGACTCGCGAATCTATGAGTATGGCTACTCCACCACGAGCATTATTTGCAATAGGTCTATCTTGTCTGAAAAGAGTATAGTTTTTTATCAAAGGAGATACCTGAGGAGTCAGATATGTCTCCTGTAGGCAGATGCCCACTGGTTTATGCTGCTTAATTATGTCGTATATGTCATCAATGTTGCTCCTAAAGCCTCTACAATTCCATTGGACAACGTTGTTCATTATTTCAATTTAGATGAAGGAACTGAATCTGACTGCTTTTTGGAAGTCTGTTTGGCACGGTCAATTTTAATCCTTTCTCTTTTTGAGAAAACCGGTCTTTGGTCTATTTCATCCTCTGGATGGATCTCCAGAATGGTTTCGGTATCATCTTGATTGGAAATTTCATTAGTATCCATAAGGGAGGAGTCAAATGTCTGTTTTCGATTAGAATCTGCGTTATCTGCTTGGACGGATCTTACGGGATCTGCACCGGCAGAAGGTGGTATCGTGACTGGTGTATTGTTAGCTCTAGTAGAAATCTGTTGCTTTGAAGGTTGAGGTGCAGAACTGAGCAGAGAACGAGCCCATTCTGAAATAGAGGTATTTGGAGGTATTGATGTATCAGTCTGCACCGATACTGAATGAAACTTTTTAGCGGCTTCAGCATACGTGCGTCTAGGTGTGATTAGTTGTATTTGCTTTCTGGCTTCTGGGAATGAAACTTTCTTTTCTATTTTATATTTCTGAATTTTTTTCTCATATTTCCATTGTTCACAGTTTTTAGAAAAGGCTGGATGGTTACCTTTACAATTGGCGCAGAGTGGAGCCTGGGCTTTACAGTCAGCCTGGGAATGATCTTTTGAACCACAGTTAGGACATACGGGGTCTCCTCGACAGACTGTTTGTGAGTGTCCGAATTTCTGACACTTGTAACATCTTATTGGGTTCGGGATATATGGGCGAATGCGACAATGCAAATACCCTGCTTTTACGGATGAAGGTAAATTAGGTGAGCTGAATGTCAAAATTATGCTACGAGTTGGAAGGAGTTCTCCATCTTTTTTCATCATAATTCGTTTTGCCTGTGTGACTTTCTGGTCCTGCAGTTCCTGAACAATTTCTTCTTCTGATACATTCATCAGGTCCCATTCAGAAATAACACCTTTGGATGAATTAAGAGTGGCATGTGGGGACACTTTAACTGAAACTCCACCAAATGAGGTGAGTCTGAGTAGAGACTCAGAGTGTTTTGAGTTGGTGGTCTCAACAAGCAGGTCGCCAGATTTCAGTCGTCGTACCATTTTAGGGGAGCCAGCTACGCTCTCAAGACATTTTTGAATGAGGAATGGTGATAAACTACCCAACGATTGGTTAGTTAGCGAATGCAGAATCAGAAAACTTGGGTTTTCCATTCGGGGAGCATCCGTCCTCAGTCTCTTTGGATTGGATAAGTCATTATCGGGTATGTGCAAATCTAGTGTATTTGGATTTGCAGTCCTAATCGGTGGAAAATTGTCACAGTCCATGTTTTGCTCCTTTTGGCCCTGGGGGTTGGTTTTACCACCCAGATTTCCGGCCCCGCCACGGGGAGGCAGGAGCAGTGCCACAAGGTGACCAAGCGGCTAAGTTAGTTAGTTAGTACTATTAGAAATAAAAAACAGAAAGGTAACTTTCCTTTCTGGGCCTTTGCCTACTTCTTCTAGTGCAAAAGAGCTACACTAATTAATAAATAAAGAAAACGGTTGTTGAAACAAAATATAATCTATCACTTGAAGGCTCTTTAGAGATAACGCTTTGAGATACGCAAAGAAATCGCTTGGTCACGGAACGCTTGGCACCCGGGGCCTAAAATTTCAGTGAAAGTAACTCCACATGCACCCTAAATACATCTAAGGGTGTTATATCTAGTTGGGACCTTTTGAATGTGACAGAGAAAGAAATGAAAGAAGAGCTTCAGGAACAAAACGTAATTGCTGTCAAAAGAATGACTAAAAGGGACAATATACCCACACCCACGCAAAATATCATTCTCACCTTTAACAGTCCAAATCTACCCTCATCAGTAAAAGCAGGATATCTACTTTGTCGCATTCGTCCTTATATTCCTAATCCGTTGAGATGCCATAAATGCCGAAAGTATGGCCACTCTTAAACGGCATGCAGAGGAAATCCAACTGTGGATCCTCCTATCACAGTCAAAATGATTGTTCGGTGAAAGAAATGACCTGGCCCAACTGCAAAAGTAACCATCCTGCTTACTCTAAGATATGTGAGAAGTGGAAAATGGAGAAAAAAATTGTGAAATATAAAGTTCAAAACAAAGTTAATTATCAGGAAGCAAGAAAATTAATTGCACCCACCATACCTAACCGTACCTATGTCAATATTGCAAAAAAATATCAAACAATAGCCACACAAACTGATGTTACCGTTTCATCTAACATATCAATCTCCGACTGGGCTCGAGCTGTCCTCTCTCAGCAACAGTCCAGTGCCCTGAAGCACTCAGACCAAGAAAGTAATACGCCTCTTACGATTCCAGTAAAATCTCCTCCTCCGCCAGTGATTGCTACTGTGGGGGGTGTTTGTTGGGAGGATGATTATTCTGGGGGGATAATATTTTTTCTTTTATTATTATTTTTTATTTATTTCTGTAATCATAAATCACGTTAACCTTCCAGACCCACCTCTTTTAACTTTGTATTTCTCAATTAAATTTCCCCCTTAATTTACCACCCTCCACGTTAACACCTGACTTGTATACTGCACAGAAGATCACAGATTCTGGGGGAATAATAGTTCGTGTATGTCTCCTCTGGACTGGCTGAGTATTCAGAATGACTCAATACTACACATGATAAACATATACAAATTTGTTTATTTCACAGTATATACATTAAAGAATTGTATCATACAACATCAATTGGTATAATGTTAATAACTGGCATTATATGTGTGTTAAGATGTAAAATTAATAGCAAATGATATAATATGTCTCTTCGTGTCTTTCTGCTTTTTCTCCTTCTGGTTTAGGTTACATCTCATAACATTATTTTTACTTTCTAACAGTTAAACTTCCCAACTGGAATTACCTCAGTGAGCTTAACACCTCTATGGATATTGTCCTAGATTTATAAATCCCCGCTATAATCTTTCATTAATTTATCCCTTCCAAAATAATTCAATCTTAATATCTTGTAACGTTTCAAGTACATAGAACACCTTTACTTCTTAACTTAGAACATACCAGTCTCAAGTACATGTATCTAAATCTTCCTTGCTTTAACTTATCCTTGAGATGAAGTAAGGGTTCATACATCTATGAACCCTTTTCTTTCTTTTATACTAATCAATACCAAATCTACTATCAACTAAATAAACATTTTTCTAAAGTCCTTCTCTTCAAATCTACTATCAACTAAATAAACATTTTTCTAAAGTCCTTCTCTTCAAATCTACTATCAACTAAATAAACATTTTTCTAAAGTCCTCCTCTTCAAATCTAGCTTAAAATTATTATCTCGTACTTACATATTAACTTAGGGAATCACTCTTTACACTACCTTTTCTCAGTTCAGGGGCGACTCATCATCGACAGCATAGGGCATCATCAGGCTCCAACTGGAATTTTTCATCGGCAAAGTACTGCTGTTCATCTACAGGGATTCTCCTACGTTCAGGAACTCGCTCTTCTTTACATACGGCTATTAAATAAGTTGCTCCGGCCTGCTTTTTGGGCGTCTGATCAGTTCGACGAAACTGGGAAACATAATAGGATTATCAGGACTCTTCTTACTGCTTTATTAAGAAGCCTGGCTATGTAGCTCTTCCTTATCGTTCTATGGTGAGGCTTTTCGATCCTTTTTTCTCAGCTCCAGCCCTATGCTGGAGCTGAGAAAAAAGGATCTCATTTCCATCTTTCAAAGGTTATATATTTCCATCTTTCAAAGGTTATCTCCTTCCTATTCCAACAACTCTTAAACAGCAACTCCCACAACTCATTACTCTGTCCGCTACCTCCTGGCGATTCTCCCGGCACTTCTCGGGATTTCCTTCCAGCCGCACATCACTCAGGCATCTCCACGGGAACTCTCTAAACTTCCACACTGCCAAAACTCACAACTCTCCCACAAAAAACCTCCTCACTCTCCCAAAAACTCCTAACTGTCTTTCCTGTCTTGCATCTCTTCTTTGTTTCAGGCGCTCATTCTATTTTGATCCAATCGTCGTTCGTTCTCCATCATCTCATTATTCTCATTCGCTCTCTCCCACTTCTTCCGTTTTTCTTGGCCCTTCCCTCTCCTGGGGTAACTTCCTGTTTACAAAATTTCCAGCAACTTCGATGAACTACAGGGCGTCTAGAAATTTCTAGATATTTCCTTGTGATCATTCCCGATTCACTTACCGCCATTAGTCCACTCTGTTTTTTCTCTACCGCTCCTTGAAATTAATAAGTGCTCAAGGAGTCGGTCTCTTTCATCTAGCGGCTAGCCATTACCACAGGTGTATGTCGCATCCAGGGTCTCCTTCACCCTCTTAGTTCTTAAAATCTTTCTCTCCACAAGGGGGAGTCGGTTCCCTTGTTCTTTCCTTCCAAAGAACTGCTCACTTTCTGTTTATGCGACCATGAACTGGCCTTGCGGTGCTCCCTTTGTACTAGTGTTCCAGTGCTCCCATTGTCTTGTGTACCGTCCTGCTACCCCCCGTTGTTACGTTAATCCTCCCCTACTTGACTGTACGGTACAGAGCGATCGCAATCTAAGCTAAAAATCATCCCAAGTAAATAATATTATTTAATATATACATCTTTTTTTTCTTGTTATGTTATAATATTTATAACATAACATTCGCTAGGATAAGTGTAAGAATTTTGTTCTTACATTCCTTCCGCCTCCCTTTAAAATTTATATCCCCATTATAAATTTTCTACAGGTTCCCTGCTTGTGCGTCTACTTCCATGGCCTACTTATTAACAACTCTATATTCCCTTTTGATCTGTCTCTAAGCAAGTACATGCCAACTCCTTTAATTGCCCTTCTAGATTATCCTAAATACTATAATATACCTGTACACTAATTAAGTGTATATTTTGGGCTTCACTAAACTATTCCCATCCCATGTTTTCATTAAATGCTGCTCCTAAACACATTTGTTGTAGCCTGTGTGTCTCTTTCAACTTGAGGGCCCTTTTCCCATAGGAAGTTTCAGTTATGTGGTTCCATGGCCATTCGATTCTTTTCTGCTCTGTTGATTCATTTACCAAGTTGTCATTCTTTTCACCTCCACTTTCTTCCACTTTATTTAACAGTTCGCTATCTTCATGTTTCTCTTTATCTTTCTCCTTTACTTCTAATGTTCCTACGTGTAGTGTTTTGGTTCAATTCCGCCGTCTGGGTCCCTTCTTTCGCCCTTTCACATCAATTTTTTCAGTCTCTTTCCACTTCTTTTCTTTCTTTTCAATTACCGAGCTTGATCTCTTATCGTTTCTCTCACTTACCGGACTTCCATAATTCATCTCTCTCATTTCTGGCCTATCCTTGCACTCTATTGGACCAAATGTGAGGTTTCTTGAGCACCAAGGATAAAATCGACCTGTCTTGATCTTCCATGACTTTCTGGGATCAGTATTCCCATACTTGACTCCCTGATCCACCATCTGAGTCCGGCAGAATCTGGCTATATGCCCATATCTGCTACACCTATAACACTTCACTTGCCTTGGATGATTCCATTTATGTTCTAGGGTGGCCAAAACTATTGGTTCTCTATTCATAAACTTATTTCTATGTGTGTGTGGCTTCCTCCTTGTGCTGCCTGATTTATTCCTCCCTTTTTCACAGGAATTATTTTTCCAGCGTCTAAGATGCAGAGCATTCATGCTTATATGCTGCCCTTGATTTGTGCCCCTGTCTTGGCAGTGTTCATTTCTGTCCCCGTGATATCTATCCCTGTACCAGCAGTTCTTAGCACAGTGATTGCTTCGCTCGCATATATAGCATTTCTTTCCATATCTTTCTTGCCTAACTTCTTTGACTTCTCCTATACACCCTCTGCTGTATCCACCTCTTGTGATCTGCCCCGTTTGAGTGTTTTCGCCCCACTGTCTATTATTTTGATCTTGAGCGTTCTTTTTTGTGTTCAATTCTCCTAATAATCTATTTAATTTAACTTCCATCCCAGCTATCTGTCTCTCTAGCCCCTGTAGCTTATTTTCGCCCCCTTTTTCTTTAGTACTGCTTGGTTTTGTCTCTTCTCCCGTTGATACTATATTTATGTCCCTTCTAATTGCCCCCGACTTTGGAAATCTAATTTTTGCTCTTCTACGGCTAGTTCCAGGGCCTCTGCTAATGAATTTGGTTTTCTCCTCAAAATTTCTTTTTTGTATTCATCCCTGACCCCCATCAAAAACTGCCCCATCAGGATTTTGTCAAAAGCGCTACTTTCTTTTTCCGATACTTCTGTATTTAATTTTACATTTATAAATCTTTTATGATACTCTTCTACTGTTTCCTGACTTGTTTGAGAGTAGTTATTTAATATACCTATTCCTTCTAGAAAAGAGTTTTTCGGGGAAAATAGCTTTCTTAATATCTTTTCAAATTCATCTAGGGTTTCCACCTCCATCGCTTGGGCCTCCTCTAAATATTTAGTCTGGGCCCTGCCCTCCAGCTTGAATTCCGCCATCATGACTATTTCCAGTTCAGACAGGCCTTCCTTTTCTTTAATCAGTTTTAGTCTCCGTAGAAAATAGTCTATGCTTTCTGATGGCTCGCCCCTAAATGTTTTTAAAAACTTACTTAGTTTGAGTGTCCCCCTATTATCGTTCCCTACACTGGAAATAATAGTTTCTACTGATGTCTCCCGTCCATTATTATTTTCCATTTCTCTATCCCTACTGCTGTTCGCTCTCCTTGTAGCCATGACTTATCTTTGGGGGGTTTAACTTAACTAACAATCTAATTCCTCTTTAATTCCAAAATTATATATATCTTAATCAATTCACAACTATATGCACATTTACCTCAAATTAATCAACCTATTATACTTACTATTCTTTTTTCTGGCTCGCCAGCTGAATTTTTTCCTCAGTTTCAGCAACTGAATTACTTTTTATTCTGTCGTTCTGAACACCAGCCTTCCGTCGTGAGGATATATCCTGGCTTTGCTCGCCAATTGTGGGGGGTGTTTGTTGGGAGGATGATTATTCTGGGGGGATAATATTTTTTCTTTTATTATTATTTTTTATTTATTTCTGTAATCATAAATCACGTTAACCTTCCAGACCCACCTCTTTTAACTTTGTATTTCTCAATTAAATTTCCCCCTTAATTTACCACCCTCCACGTTAACACCTGACTTGTATACTGCACAGAAGATCACAGATTCTGGGGGAATAATAGTTCGTGTATGTCTCCTCTGGACTGGCTGAGTATTCAGAATGACTCAATACTACACATGATAAACATATACAAATTTGTTTATTTCACAGTATATACATTAAAGAATTGTATCATACAACATCAATTGGTATAATGTTAATAACTGGCATTATATGTGTGTTAAGATGTAAAATTAATAGCAAATGATATAATATGTCTCTTCGTGTCTTTCTGCTTTTTCTCCTTCTGGTTTAGGTTACATCTCATAACATTATTTTTACTTTCTAACAGTTAAACTTCCCAACTGGAATTACCTCAGTGAGCTTAACACCTCTATGGATATTGTCCTAGATTTATAAATCCCCGCTATAATCTTTCATTAATTTATCCCTTCCAAAATAATTCAATCTTAATATCTTGTAACGTTTCAAGTACATAGAACACCTTTACTTCTTAACTTAGAACATACCAGTCTCAAGTACATGTATCTAAATCTTCCTTGCTTTAACTTATCCTTGAGATGAAGTAAGGGTTCATACATCTATGAACCCTTTTCTTTCTTTTATACTAATCAATACCAAATCTACTATCAACTAAATAAACATTTTTCTAAAGTCCTTCTCTTCAAATCTACTATCAACTAAATAAACATTTTTCTAAAGTCCTTCTCTTCAAATCTAGCTTAAAATTATTATCTCGTACTTACATATTAACTTAGGGAATCACTCTTTACACTACCTTTTCTCAGTTCAGGGGCGACTCATCATCGACAGCATAGGGCATCATCAGGCTCCAACTGGAATTTTTCATCGGCAAAGTACTGCTGTTCATCTACAGGGATTCTCCTACGTTCAGGAACTCGCTCTTCTTTACATACAGCTATTAAATAAGTTGCTCCGGCCTGCTTTTTGGGCGTCTGATCAGTTCGACGAAACTGGGAAGCATAATAGGATTATCAGGACTCTTCTTACTGCTTTATTAAGAAGCCTGGCTATGTAGCTCTTCCTTATCGTTCTATGGTGAGGCTTTTCGATCCTTTTTTCTCAGCTCCAGCATAGGTGTTTCCATCTTTCAACGGTTATCTTCTTCCTCTTCCAACAACTCTTAAACAGCAACTCCCACAACTCATTACTCTGTCCGCTACCTCCTGGCGATTCTCCCGGCACTTCTCGGGATTTCCTTCCAGCCGCACATCACTCAGGCATCTCCACGGGAACTCTCTAAACTTCCACACTGCCAAAACTCACAACTCTCCCACAAAAAACCTCCTCACTCTCCCAAAAACTCCTAACTGTCTTTCCTGTCTTGCATCTCTTCTTTGTTTCAGGCGCTCATTCTATTTTGATCCAATCGTCGTTCGTTCTCCATCATCTCATTATTCTCATTCGCTCTCTCCCACTTCTTCCGTTTTTCTTGGCCCTTCCCTCTCCTGGGGTAACTTCCTGTTTACAAAATTTCCAGCAACTTCGATGAACTACAGGGCGTCTAGAAATTTCTAGATATTTCCTTGTGATCATTCCCGATTCACTTACCGCCATTAGTCCACTCTGTTTTTTCTCTACCGCTCCTTGAAATTAATAAGTGCTCAAGGAGTCGGTCTCTTTCATCTAGCGGCTAGCCATTACCACAGGTGTATGTCGCATCCAGGGTCTCCTTCACCCTCTTAGTTCTTAAAATCTCTCTCTCCACAAGGGGGAGTCGGTTCCCTTTTTCTTTCCTTCCAAAGAACTGCTCACTTTCTGTTTATGCGACCATGAACTGGCCTTGCGGTGCTCCCTTTGTACTAGTGTTCCAGTGCTCCCATTGTCTTGTGTACCGTCCTGCTACCCCCCGTTGTTACGTTAATCCTCCCCTACTTGACTGTACGGTACAGAGCGATCGCAATCTAAGCTAAAAATCATCCCAAGTAAATAATATTATTTAATATATACATCTTTTTTTTCTTGTTATGTTATAATATTTATAACATAACATTCGCTAGGATAAGTGTAAGAATTTTGTTCTTACACTACTACTTCAAATAATCCTAGTTCGACTTCAAAAAGTCGAACTCAAATTCAGGACACATCGACGGATGCAGAGTACTCATCCAAACAGGAAGATCCGATTCTGGAAATATTTGTAGAAGAAGATACGGACACAGGTCGCCCTACCTTTCCAAAAAGGGACAAACCAAAGCCAGAACGCCATAAGACAGCTACGCCAGGTACAACTTCTTCTAAATTCAAATAATGCCTTATATTTTATAATGGAATTGTAGAGGCTTTCGTGACAACATTGACGACATTCAGTACTTAATTAGACTCTACTCTCCAGTGGGTTTCTGTCTGCAGGAAACCTATTTAACTGCTCAAATTTCTATTTCCATAAAAACTATTCAATCTGACGAAGAGATCGGAATACATCCGACTCTGCTCGTGGTGGTGTAGCTGTTGGAAGGAGGTATAGATGAATATTATGTAATTATAACTTATTAACTGCAATTCACTGAAATCTCTACTGACGTTTTTAACACCCCCACATACGCAAATCTGACTGCAATTTTCAGAAAATTCCAAATTCTAAGGTGTGTAAAGCGGGTGTTAGCAGAACATTAAAGACACATTTATTTACAAACCTTTAATGAGCATTAAAGATATTTACATAAACGGAACAAATAATTAAATACAAGCATACCAATTTCCATATACATATGTAAACCATACTACAGTACACTACTCTCTCTCTCTCTCTCTCTCTCTCTCTCTCTCTCTCTCTCTCTCTCTCTCTCTCTCTCATCAACTGTTCTCAATTTACGAATTATTAACATCAGTTTGTATTAGTTGTATTTTACTTAATTTGAATCCTGGATGATTACTCCATCTTTCTCTTACATTACCAATTTTCTTTTCTCTTACATCAGTAATATTTACTTCAGTTCATATTACTCTTTTAGAATATTTGTTTCTAGCCTTTAACCCATGAACTGATTTTACAACTGGTATCCTCTTAGTCATCCCCTTTACCACCCTTAAGTTGATTCATAATCATCTACATTCAAAATAAACTATCCCAACCTTAGTACTAACTTGCCTATTTCAAATTTAACTTCGTTAGAAAGAACTGTCAATCAGTTTCTTGCAGGAGTTCAGATTATGAGTCCAAGAGTTTGGGATTCAATAAGGGAACAGACTTACATTCCGAAATGGACGCTGATCCCACATTCCTTGCGTTCAGGCTTCCTTCTGGCTGACAGGCTTACTTCAGTTAGGTGGCACTCTGGCTTTCTCCATTTCTTGGGCAATCTGCTTTTCTTAGTGGTGAACAGGACGCACCATCTCAGGTAGGCTATATAGGCACATGTGTACACTCTTGGCTCATTCTCTACGGGTGAAACTGGACCCCATGAGCGGTTCCTTCGCGAGCTACTCTTCAGACTTTTTTTTACAAGACCTACATTACCAAACTCGTCTACCTCTACTTCAACCCGCAACTCACGACCTTCTCCCCTTAGACCACACCACACAAAAGTCAGATACAGAAATGGACACTCTGAATTTTTCTCCCCCCAAACTTTATTCTTCCCCCAAGGACTCCAACCAATCCCCATTTTCTGTTTAATTTTCCATTCCTTTCTATTTATATCAGGCTTAATATCGAAGATTGCAGATGATACAAAGGTTGGCAGGGTTGTTAATGACAGTAATGGCAGTGTGCTACTGCAACAGGATCTAGATAATTTGGGCAGATGGGCTAAGAAGTGGCAACTGAAGTTTAACCTTGACAAATGCAAAATACTGCATATGGGTAGAAGTAACCCCAGAGAAACGTACCAACTGTGTGGTACTACACTTAAGGGGGTAGAAAATGAAAAAGACCTCGGAGTAATTGTGCAGTCAGATATGAAGTTTTCTGAGCAATGCAGACAGGCTGCCAGGGCAGGGTCATGGGGTCAATGATATATAGGAATTTTGCTAGCAGGGAAAAGGAGGTGATTATCCCTCTGTATAAGGCAATGGTCAGGCCAAGCCTTGAGTACTGCGTACAGGTCTGGAGGCCTCATTTTAGGAAGGATGTAGATTTGCTTGAGCGTGTACAGAGAAGGGCAACAAGATTGGTGAGGGGAATGAAGGGATCCTCTTACCAAGAGAGGCTCAAGTCCTGCAAATTGCAGTGGCTGGAGACTAGGCACCTGTGCGGTGATCTGATTGAGGTGTATAAGGCCTTGAATGGGTTGAGCACGCTGAATTCTGATGGGATCCTTCCACTTGTTCAGATTAGGAACCTAAGGGGGCATGGTGTGATTTTTTTTTTTTTTTTTTTTTTGGCTGATGCTGCATAAGCTCATACACTTGCTTTCTTGCATCAAATGCCACTACTACTACTACTATTTGCCAAAACAATTCCCCCAGGCTGTCTCCCTAGCGCACAAACCAACCTTTCTCTAGAAATTTCTTAATTTTTCACACGCAGTATGACCCTTTCATGTTTACCAGCAACCTCCAAAACATCCATTTTCTTTTTCACACTTTTCTCTCTAAATATATCGAAAACACTCCAATATCAGTCAGCCTGACGCCGTTTGTTTTTCGACGCGAACACTGGACGTCCACTCATTACCTGTTTAGTGACTTAGATCAAAGGAGACGCTTCGTAAATCCCGTTTCACGTCCTATTTTTCTTTCCCTCTGCAACCCTTTCACGCCTGTTCTCAAATGGCACCCCTTCTCTAGTCATTGTACTGTCTCTGTTTGTTCTCCAGTATTATTTAAATTTCTTGCTTAACTTTTTTTTTTTTTCACAATTTTAATTCCCACGCATAAAACTGTTACTAAATCCAGCGTTCGGATTTTTAGGAGCATTAGCAACTAAGGCCATATTGCTCCGGGAATATGCGGTGGTCATTCCCTGACCTTTCCGCATCCTCCATATTTGGTGGTGACGGGCTCGAACCCCGGTCTAATCAAGAAGCGTGTGTTACGCACTACTGCTCCTTCCCACCTGGCGACGGAGGCGCCTAAGTCCAGTGTTCTTCAAACTTTAACATTATTTGCATTTAAACTAAATAGCCAATCTTAACATTTACTATCTTTAATTAATACTCAGGCATTAATGCTTATTCTCACTTTCCATTGCCCTACCTAGATTTATTTAGCAAAACAAATATTTTTATTTTAATTTGTAAGAGCTACATCTTAAATAGCTATTTCGATTAGCTCAAAGATCACTGTTAGCCAAATCATTCTCCAAACCCAAATTGAAGCCGTTATTGTGCTTCTGATTACTCAGATTGCGTTTACACTAGTCTCAGTCTACCTCTCGCCAAATTATACCTACTCTTATAATGATCTTGAAGAACTTTTAATACAGCTACCCTCCCCTGTCTGCTTGCACGCGGATTTCAATGGCAACCACCCTTTATGGGGATCCTCTAATTTAGATAAACAAGGCCGACTGATTGAAACTCTACTAGATAAACAAAACTTCACCATTCTTAATAGTGGTGCACACACACCCATATACAGTCGCTACTGGACAGACTTCTGCAATTGACCTCTCGATTTGTTCCCGATACTGTTTCCAGTTGTGGGAGATTTGTTTGTTTTGTAATTTTATTTTAATTTTTCTATTTCTGTAACCAGTAAGAATATCTGTATTCTGTTTAAACCTTTACTCTATTCTCGTTTCCTTACTCCACATTCTGCATTCTGACTCATGTACCTCACAGAAGAATCAGGTTCGTATGCATATTTATTCTTTACTGTCAGATTGTCAGATTCTTGAGAATTGCTGTATTAAGTAAAATTCCTCCTTCGGATTAGGCTTGTGTATTCAAATTGACTAGTTACAGCTTCCTTAAAGGCTATATACAATTCTTTATTACATATATATACATGAAATGAAGTTAAAGATAATTATGCACATTATACGGTAAGATAACACAACATATATGGTACATTAAATGAACTGTTTCGTTATATTAATTGATATTCATATACATCATTTAGTTAGAACAAGGATACTTAACACTTTCCATGAATCTCCATTTTTATAGCTTCTCTAATGTATAACCATTTAGGGATCACACTCAATTCCTTATTCGACTTTCTTATACAATTTATTTTATAGCTGCACTAAACAGAAACTTCCTCAGGCTTAGTTACCATAATACATTTGGATCATCTTATAGGCTAGTATTCACCTTAACTATCTCTTTGATTTAACCCCTCTAATATACATCCGTTTTTGTAAAGCTACTTTCCATCCGTTCATTCATATTTAATTTGATTATCTCCTTCTATTTCTCTGTTCATTACTATGTTCTAATAACAATACTCAACTCATCTACATACACATACATATCTTAGAGTATATTAATCATATGACTTTCCTCTTTAATTTTCTTATTATCTCCCTATAGTCCTTCTAATAATCTATAGTGTGCTTATTCTAACTTGGCACTTCTAAATTCTGGCGGGATGTTTTCGTAAGGGCTTTCTACTTCTTCCTCATTCAGGGCTGCTATCTTCCACCATCCAGAGCTATTTCTTACTGCATCCAGGGCTGCTACTCTGCTTTTCAAGACTACTACTTTCTGTTTCCAGGGCTATTTCTAGGATATTATCGCCTTCCTCGGTGGACTTAGTCATCTATGTATATCTTTTTCTTTCATTCTTACTGTTTAACGAACTCCCTTTAACTATCCCTTTCACGTTCATACCTTTTTCTCCGCACCCTTACATTTCCAATAAACTCACTTCGACTCCCCTCTTCACCTCTATCTCCTCACTATATTTCCACTCAACTCTTTCTTCCCCGCTTTTTCGCACGCTATCTCCTTTTGTTCCCGAACTTTACTTCCCTTCAAGTTTGGCACGCCTCCCCCAAGGACTCCAACCAATCTTCTTTTTCTGTTTAAATTTCTGTTCCTTCCTATTTGCTAACACAATTCTCCCATGCTGTCTCCCTAGTGCGCAAACCAACCCTTTTCTCGAACTTTCTTATTTTTTTTTCTCACAGGCAGTATGATCCTTTCGTGTCCACCGGCAACCTCCAAAAACATTCATTTTCGTTTCACACCTTTCTCTCTAAAAATATCCCAACACCCAAAAAATCAGTCAGCCTGACGCCGTTTTATTTTGATGCGAACACTGGACGTCCACTCATTTCCTGTTTTGGTTCTAATGGTCTCATAGATCAAAGGAGGCGCTTCGTATAATAATGTTTCACGTCCTATTGTTCTTCCTTAAGCAACCCCTTCACGCCAGTTCTCAAATGGCACCCTTTTACTTAGTCCTGCTGTTCCTGTTTGCTCTCTCATATTATTTGAATTACTTGTTTACCCCTTTGCTACTATTCTTAATTTTCATGCTTAAACTATCTATCACTAAATCTGGCGTTCTTCAAACTTTAACCTTACTTCTAGCAAAACACATTTTTATTTTAATTTGTAAGATTTTACATCTTACACAGTCATTCAATGGTCCGCTATGGATGATCCCATGGGCAGTGATCATTTTCCAATTCTTTGTAACCAGCTCACTACACAACCACCATTAGACCAACTCTGCAGGAAATAGAAACTTTCTAAAGACAATTGGGCCAAATTTCAGTCAGCAATCACTCTGGACAAAAAAACCATTCAACTACAGCCTATACATAAAGTAACTGATTATATCACATACCGTCTTTTAGTTGCAGCTAAATACTCAATTCCATTATCAAATCACCAACCCGACGGCACTTCAACTACTGGTGGAATGAAGAGTGCACGAAAGCAAAGAAGGAAAAAAATAAAGAATTCAATTTATTCCATCGATTTCAACCACAGATAATCTAATTAGTTACAAGAAGCTAAGGGCAAAAGCGCGGTTAATTCAAAGGAAGCCAAGAAAGATTGTTAGACTCTGTTTGCACCTACTATCAACAGAAATACCGAATACACATTAATATGGAAGAACATTAGGCAGCTTTCTGGGAAGTTACCAGTCATCTCTTCCCCAATTATTTCCTGCAATGGGCAAGAACTCTCTGGTCCTCTAGATATAGCGAATGCCTTGGGCGAAACCTTTGCCCAAGTCTCAGCTGCATCAAACTACACTCCCAATTTCCAAAAAATTAAGACCGCTACCGAACAGAGACCTATCAACTTTAGAACCTCACTATAACTTCCGTATAATCAGCCTCCTGAAATTTGTGAACTTTTACAAGCCATTAAAACAACCCTCTCTCTCTCTCTCTCTCTCTCTCTCTCTCTCTCTCTCTCTCTCTCTCTCTCTCTCTCTCTCTCTCTCTCTCTCTCAAGTTGCCTTGGTAAAATTCTTGAAAAATGATCCACAGTCGATTCACCTGGATCATTGAAACTTAACATCTACTAAGTAATTGTCAACATGGCTTTCGGAAAAATAGATCCTCCTTAGATCTGATGATCAAGGCTGAATCTGAAATCCGCAATGTCTTTGTGAAAAACGAACACCTTGTTATGGTCTCCATCGATATAGAGAAGTCATTTGATACTATCTGGCGGTATGGCATTCTCAGTGACCTACATGATCTTAGGAATTTCCTCCAGAGCCGCTTTTCCAGGTTCGATACCAAAACTCCTTTTCTTCTACATTCTCCCAGGAATGAGTACCACAGGAGTCGGTATTGAGCACAACCCTATTTGCCCTTAGAATTGATTCCATTACAAAAGAACTTCCAAATACTGTGGAAACCTATCATTATTCTGACGATCTCTCTATTTCATGCCATTCTCAGAACATGAGATCTATTGAGCGGCAATTGTAGATGTCCCTCAATAAAGTACAAAAGTGGGCTGAGTTAAATGGATATCGTCTTTCCCATCAGAAAACAGTTGCGATCCACTTTTGCAATCAACGAAAATTGCATATAGACCCTGAAATTCGGATATGAAATTCCACTATCCCGATTGCCAACAATATTAGATTCTTGGGATTTATATTTGACAGCAAGTTAAACTTCTTTGAGCACACTAAAGTAATACGTATGACCTGTCTGAAAAAGCTGAACATGCTAAGAGCTCTATCTGCCCTGTCTTAGCATATCGTACAACTTTGCTGCTCTTATATATATAGAGCAATGATTAGATCCTGTTGGATTACGGTGCCCCAGTTTGATTCTGCCGGAAAAAGTGTATTACCCTGGCTCGATCCTATACAACACAATGCGCTGCGGATTGCTCTTGGTGCTTATAGGACATCTCCAACCTATACAGGGTGATTCACTACCAGTGCGACAAACTTGCAGGAGGTGTAGGGGGCACAAAGACGGATCGGAATCACATAGCATTGCACGGTCCGAAATGCCTTCGTCATGCGGTAGAGGACGTTGAACGGGAGGTCGCCTGAACAGCGATCCCGCTGGAAATCAGCATTTGCGAACCGTTTCTGTTGAAGAAACCAAGTAGCAAAAGTCCTCCGGAGTGGATAATCCGGAGGCTCCAATGATTGGACGCGTTGCAGATTGTATGAACTCATTTGGTTTGTTCACAGTATCCTCCATACAGTGGATTGGGAAATACCCAATCGTTGGCCTATCGTTCGAGTACTCGTACTCGGATTGCCTTCTGCAAGACGTAGGACATTCTCCTCATTGTCTGGCGTCCTCGTCGTTCGCTCTCGATTCATGGTACCTCTCGTGAAACAACCAGTCTCACGTAACCTTCTGCGCACACGTGCGAAAATCGTATGATGAGGAGCACGCCTGTATGGGAAACGTTCCTGGTACAAGCGCAGAGCGGCGCGCCTGTTACAGTCCGCAGCTCCATACGCGAGGTGCATGTCGGCCAGTTCAACGTTTGAATACTCGTCCATCCTACTGCCTCGGGAACCGATTCGCAAATGCTGACTTCCAGCGGGATCGCTGTTCACGCGACCTCCCGTTCAACGTCCTCTACCACATGACGAAGGCATTTCGGGCCCTGCAATGCTATGTGATTCCGATTCGTCTTTGTGCCCCCTACACCTCCTGCAAGTTTGTCGCACTAGTAGTGAGTCACCCTGTATATATATTGAAGCTCATGAGCCCCCTCTGTACCTCCGCAGAAAAATGTTACTACTTAAATATGCAGTCAAAATACAAATTGTTCTCCGCACCCCCATTCAGCCATACCTCTTTAATCAACCATTTCACAGTCTTTGTAGAAATAAACCAAATAAAATACGACCAGCAGGCCGACGGCTCCTTGAAATATCACAAAATATACTTTGTAAAAAGGATAGGTGGAATAGGACTAGGGTATGTCTGCCAGGGGCAAAGGTTGATGACGTTGTAGAGCGGATATCATCTTTTAAGGGCACAAAAGGTGATATAGTTGTACACGTTGGCACTAATGATATTAAGAGTAGGAGACCGGCGGAATTACTTAGCAAGTACAGGTCACTGTTGAAAAAAAGCCGTGAATTAGGGTTGAACTTGAAAGTGTCTGCAATTCTGCCCAGACACGATAGGAGGGAGTATATGATGAGAGCCTTGTCGATCAATTCGGCCCTGGAGGGATTGTGCAAGGCTCAAGGGGTAGAATTTTTTTCAGCCTGGACTGTACTTGTTAACAGGAGAGATTGCTTCTACAGGGATGGGATACACTTAAATAGAAAGGGTGCAAGAATATTTGCTGATGCTGTCGAGGCAGTGTTCGGTGGGTCGGAAAACTGCTAGTTGGGGGGGATACAAGGACTAATAGATTAACAGTAGCCAGTGGCAGAGGTGGAAGTGATTCTTGCACTGCTTCTATTGAAATGAGCAGATGTCTGAAAAACAAGATGCAGGATATTTCAGAGACTGCTGGTAGTCATTGCGGTACAAGTAAACACATGGGTTGTGTTAGGGTAGCTAAGAATAGAAACAGGTGCATGTATACCTGCGTGTACACGAATGCTAGGAGTTTGGTAAATAAATTTGATGAATTTGAGGTATTGCTCAAAACATCAAAGGCAGATATTGTTGGGATATCAGAGACGTGGTGTCACACAGATATAAGTAATGCGGAACTGGAATTTGGGGAATACAATGTGTATAGAAAGGATAGACAGGACAGGAGGGGAGGAGGGGTTATGCTATTAATTAAGAAACACATAAAGTCCAAGGAAGTGAAGCCAGTCGACATCGATGGACAGGGCAGTGTCGAGTCAGTTTGGTGTGACATAAGCATAGGGAAATCAAAATTGAGAGTAGGAGTGTGCTATAGGCCTAATGACTCTGATGAGTATAATAAGATATTGTACAGGGAAATAGAGTGGGCCAGTAAATCAGAGAGTCTTATAATGGGGGACTTTAATTTCCCAGATATTGACTGGAATTTGTGGGTTGGTCACTCGCACACTAGCAAGGCTTTTGTGGATTTATTGGATGATTGTTTTCTACATCAGCATGTTCGTGAGGCAACAAGAGGGAGCAATACTCTTGATCTGATTATCAGTAGTGATTCTTCATGCATTAAGAACCTGCAGATAAATGAACCACTAGGTGGCAGTGATCACAGTGTGTTAAAGTGGGATTTACTCAAGGAGGTAACTACCATCAGAGGTAAAGGGAAGGGTTTTTGTTTTTCGTAAAGGCGACTATGATGGTCTGAGACAGTATTTAAATTCTATACAGTGGGACCAACTGATGATGTTACCAACAGCAAACTCAAAATGGGAAGCTTTCAAGGAACTAATCTTGGAGGCTACCAGGCTTTACATACCAACTAAGAAATATTGTTCAAGGTTTAGGCCTAAATGGTTGTCAGATGAACTAATGAGACATGTGGCAGAGAAGAAAAATGCATGGGATACATACAAATTAATGGGTGACATGGAAGCCTATGATAGATATAAGTTGGTCTGTAACCAAGTCACAAAGGAGATTAGGCAGGCAAAGGCAGACTATGAAAAATCCTTGGCAAAGGATGCAAAGAAAAACAGAAAAGAGTTCTTTACATACTTGAACTCGAAAAGGAAAGGGATGAATCAGATTGGTCCACTGGATATTGATGGTTCAACAGTTGAGGATCCTGCTCAGGTGGCTAACAATCTAAACGAGTATTTTGCATCTACATTCACGCATGAGGAGTTATTAGGGAAGGAGAATGATGTAGGTAAAGTAAACATTGGCAGTGAGCTGGATGATTTTGTAATAACTGAGAGGAAAGTGGAGGAGAGATTGTTGAGGATAAACATAAAAAAGGCACCTGGGGTGGATGGGATCTATCCAGTTATATTAAAGGAGGCAGCAAAGGAAGTATGCAAACCCCTAGCCATAATTATGAGAGCTTCTTTGGACTCAGGGGAGGTACCCATAGACTGGAGATGTGCAAATGTAACCCCAATTCACAAAGGAGGATCAAAGGCTGACACAAGTAATTATAGACCTGTTAGTTTAACTTCTGTTCCAGGTAAATTAATGGAGGCACTGGTTAAAGAAGCACTGCACGATCATCTAGACAAGAATTCAGTTATAGCTCAGACGCAGCATGGTTTTGTTAAGGGCAGGTCTTGCCTGACCAATTTGATTGGATACTATGATGTAGTCACAAAAGAACTGGATGCAGGGAATAACTTTGATATTATATATTTGGATCTTAGAAAGGCTTTTGATACTGTTGCACATGGAAGACTGCTGCACAAATTGGAGCAGTGTGGCATTGGAGGCAAATTGCTGCTATGGATAAGGGGATGGTTGAGTGGCAGAAGACAGAGAGTGGTAATCAATGGACACTGCTCAACGTGGACTAATGTTATTAGTGGAGTTCCTCAAGGTTCAGTGTTGGGTCCGTTGTTGTTTTCGGTGTTTATGAATGATATTGATGATGGGATATCAAGTTTAATGTCCAAGTTTGCAGATGATACAAAGGTTGGCAGGGTCGTTAAGGACAATACTGACGCTATGCTGCTGCAACAGGATCTGGAAAGGTTGAACAGATGGGCTGAGAGGTGGCAAATGAGGTTTAACATCGACAAATGTAAAGTGCTGCATATGGGAAACAGTAACCCCAGAGCAACGTATCAACTCTGCGGTACTACACTGACAGTGGTGGAGAATGAAAAGGACCTGGGGGTAATTGTGCAGGCAGATATGAAGTTCTCTGAGCAGTGCAGACGAGCTGCAAGAGTAGCTCATGGTGTCTTGTCAATGATATACAGGAATATTTCTAGCAGGGATAAGGAGGTGATTATTCCCTTGTATAAGGCAATGGTAAGGCCACATCTTGAGTACTGTATACAGGTCTGGAGGCCTCATTTCAAGAAGGATGTAGAGCTGCTGGAACGGGTACAGAGAAGGGCAACAAGATTAGTAAATGGAACAAAGGGTTGCTCTTACGAAGAAAGGCTTAAGTTTTGCAAATTACAGAGTTTGGAGACTAGGCACCGGCGAGGTGATCTGATAGAGGTGTATAAGGCTTTGAATGGTTTGAGCATGCTCAATGCCAATGGGATTCTTCATCTTTCTCAGAATAATCACCTGAGAGGGCATAAATTCAAATTGAGGAAGGACGGATGTCGGATAGATGTGCGGAAATTTGCCTTTGGCCAGCGGGTGGTTGGTTGGTGGAACCGACTTCCATCACTTGTTGTTGAAGTTGATAGCCTAAACAAATTTAAAGCTCAACTGGACAGGTATTTCGAACGAACGGAGGGGTGAAATGGGAGTGGGTTTTTTTTTTTTTTTTTTTTTGGCTGATGCTGAATAAGCTTGCTTTCTTGCATCATATGCCTCTGCTAATGCTAATGCTAAAATTGGAATGTTCCTCTCCGCACTAGGTAGCAGATAAAGAATTATTCTCACCCACCATGGACTTCTTTCCTCAACCGAACTGTGACACTTATTTTCTCCAATGGGGAAAGCGTCGTCTACAAACTCTGAATGTGCAACTCCATGCTAGCCATGTTCAAAATTATTTTGACTTCTTACCGATGGTTCCAAATTTCATTCAACTATTGCTATCATATCAGCTTCTCTTCCACCTGAGTAAAGCAACTTTTCAGCGGAACTATTTGCAATACAATTAGCTCTAGAAAATGTGACTCTTCACCCATCTGCAAAATATTTAGTTTGCACCGACTCTCTCAGCTCAATTAAAGCAATGCAGAATCCCTCTCATAAGGACCACCGTTTTAAATCAAATCAGGAATTTGCTGTTGAAAATTGAAGATCGTCAGCAGCGAGTGAATTTTTTCTGGATTCCAGCAAATTCGGGCATTAAAGGGCTGATATTTCTGCTAAAAATCCATCAACCTTAGACTTAACCTCTGTCTTCATTCCAGCTTCTGATTATAATATCATAATTCAAACAGCATACCATGCACAGTGAACAGAGCTATGGCATAAACAAACAAATAATAAACTTTTCCTGTTGAAACAGGACCCAAAATTTTGGCACTCATGCATTCAGACAGTTAGGCGAGAAGAAGTGGCACTCGCGAGGATTAGAATAGGGCATACTCATCTGACTCGCCTCCATCTACTCACAGGCGATGATCTTCCTCAGTGTCCACACTGCTCTGAACATCTAACAGTCAAGCGAATTTTGATTGACTGTCCACATTATCGACAATATCGAACTTCAATATTTCATTCTCTGGCTAATCTCCGAGAACGGATAACATTAAATCATATCATTGGTGAAGACCCAAATATTAATGAACTTTTCTGTTATTTTAAACAAATAGGAATGTATGAACGACTATGATTAGTTTCTGACATGAAATGAAATTTACTTCATATTATTTTTTTTCCAACATTCCTATGAATAGGTGCACTATACCCACAGCAGCTTATGAGCCATTAAACACCCATACCACACACACACACACACAGTACTATAGTTATAAGTTTAGTATTATTATTAAAAAAAAAACAAAAAACAAACATGCAGTGCAGTACTTATTATTCTACCCATCGCTAAGCCCGATTAGTACAATTTAGGACGCAATTTAGGCAAAGTCAACGTATCATACGATACTCAGAAATACCAATGAATGTGTTTGAAGAGTCAGGATGTCAGTGTTGCAGGTGTTAGGAATTTTTCTATAAACGGAAACGCCTTTCCTTGTCAGTAAGGAACTGGAAATATCGGAACGAACTGACGGATGTGGCGAAACTAATAGGCACCTACGCATTATTGCCAAAGTAATTTAGGCAAACTCTAGCCCTCTATAATATTCCGTTACCAAATGTTTTAGAAAACTAAATTTGCATTGTTTCTTATGCTAAGGTTTCTGAATTTGGTTAGTTGGTGGGTTGACATAGGACAGTGCTCAGCACAAGACGGATTTCCGAACTTCTCAACGTTTCGAAGATCCACATATGGAACACAGTGCACAAATGGAAGTTATGTCGAAATTAATATGTAAACCAGGGAAGGCTTGTGTTTAGAAAATGAGTCCGGAAACGTACAGGTGCAATTATCAGGGCGTATACTGTATGCAACGCATTTCATCAACAGGGATTCCGCGGACTAGCAGCGATCTGCAAACCTTTTATTACGGAAGTAAATGCATTGTAATGGTGTCATGTTGAGAAGAGCTGGCATATGAACGAGTGGAGATGGATTCTGTGGAATGGAGAAATTCCATATACGTTGTTTTAAATATACAGTAGAACCCGTATTAGAAGTTTTCAAAGGGTCCGTAGGTTTAGAACTTCTCATGAGGGAAAACTTCTTAAAAGGGAAAATGAGCTAAGGGTAGGAAATATTAACTACACAAATAAAAATGAAAAGATACACATGTATGTGAATGATCATGTGAATTTTAGGAAAATTACCAAGAATAAAAATTGTAATTTAATGCAAAACAATATCTATTAGTAATTTTTTAATAAGATATTAAAATTATAACAAGGATGCAATGAGAAGAAAGGTAATGAGAATGATAAAATTATTACAATAATTACTAGTAGTGCAAAAAAAAAAAAAAAAAAAACTTAAATTTTATAATTTTTCAAGTAGCTATCAAAAGACTGCTTCAAATATTTTGGGAAGAGCTCCATACAGAATAAAGAATAAACCAATTTCTCTAACACATGTCAACAGGAGAGACTGCTCCTACAGGGACGGGATACACTTAAATAAAAAGGGTGCAAGAATATCTGCTGATGCTATCGAGGCAGTGTTAGGTGGGTCGGAAAACTGATAGCTTGGAGGGATACAAGGACTAATAGATTAACAGTAGCCACTGGCAGAGGTGAAAGTGATTCTTGCACTGCTTTTATTGGAATGAGCAGCAGCCTGGAAAACAAGATGCAGGATATTTCAGAGACTGCCTGGAGAGATTGCGGTACAAATAAACATATGGGTTGTGTTAGGGTAGCTAAGCAAAGGGAACAAGTGCATGTATACTTGCGTGTACACCAATGCTAGGAGTTTGCTAAATAAATTTGATGAATTTGAGGTATTGGTCAAAACATCAAAGGCAGATATTGTTGGGATATCAGAGACGTGGTGTCACACAGATATAAGGAATGCAGAACTGGAATTTGGGGAGTACAATGTGTACAGAAAGAATACACAGGATAGGAAGGGAGGAGGGGTTATGCTATTAGTTAAGAAACACATAAAATCCAAGGAAGTGAAGCCAGTCGACATCGCTGGACGGTGCAGTATCGAGTCAGTTTGAAGTGACATAAGCATTGGGAGATCAAAATTAAGAATAGGAGTGTGCTATAGGCCTAATAACTCTGATGAGTATAATAAGAAACCGTAAAGGGAAATAGAATGGGCCAGTAAATTAGAGTGTCTTATAATGGAGGATTTTAATTTCCCAGATATTGACTGGAATTTGTGGGTTGGTCACTCACACACTAGCAAGGATTTTGTGGATTTATTGGATGATTGTTTTCTACATCATCCTGTTCGGGAGGCAACTAGAGGGAGTAATACTCTTGATTTGATTATCAGTAGTGATTCTTCATGCATTAAGAATCTGCAGGTAAATGAACCACTAGGTGGCAGTGATCACAGTGTGCTGAAGTGGGATTTACTCAAAGAGGTAGCTATCATTAGGGGTAAAGCGAAGGGTTATTGCTTTCGTAAAGGCGACTACGATGGACTGAGACAGTATTTAAATTCTATACAGTGGGACCAACTGATGATGTTACCAAGAGCAAATTCAAAATGGGAAGCATTCAAAGAACTTATCTTGGAAACTACTAGGTTTTACATACCAACTAAGAAATATTGTTCAAGGTTTAGGCCTAAGTGGATGTCAGATGAACTAATGAGACATATGGCAGAGAAGAAAAATGCATATAAATTAATGGGTGACATAGAAGCCTATGATAGATATAAGCTGGTCTGTAACCAAGTCACAAAGGAGATTAGGCAGGCAAAGGCAGATTATGAGAAACCCTTGGCAAAGGATGCAAAGAAAAACAGAAAGAGTTCTTTACCTATGGAAACTCTAGATGGTTCAACAGTTGAGGATCCTGCTCAGGTGGCTAACAAACTAAACGAGTATTTTGCATCTACATTCACATATGAGGAGTTATTCAGGAAGGGGAATGCCAGAGATGAAGTAAACTCTAGCAGTAAGCTACATGATTTTGTTATAACTGAGAGGAAAGTGGAGAAGAAATTGTTGAGGATAAACATAAAAAAGGCACCCGGGGTGGATGGGATCTATCGAGTTATATTAAAGGAGGCAGCAAAGGAAGTAAGCAAACCCTTAGCCATAATTATGAGAGCTTCTTTGGACTCAGGTTAGGTTCCCATAGACCGGAGATGTACAAATGTGACTGCAATTCAGAAAGGAAGATCAAAGGCTGACACAAGTAATTATAGACCTGTGAGTTTAACTTCTGTTCCAGGAAAATTAATGGAGGCATTGGTTAAAGAAGCACTGCAGGATCATCTAGACAAGACTTCAGTTATAGATCGGACACAGCATGGTTTTGTTAAGGGAAAGTCGTGTCTCGCCAATTTGATTGGATATTATGATGCAGTCACAAAAGAACTGGATGCTGGGAATAACTTTGATATTATATATTTGGATCTTAGAAAGGCTTTTGATACTGTTGCACATGGAAGACTGCTGCACAAATTGGAGCAGTGTGGCATTGGAGGAAAATTGCTGCTATGGATAAAGGGATGGTTGAGGGGGTGAAGATAGAGAGTGGTAATCAATGGACACTAGTCATCGTGGACTAATGTTATTAGAGGAGTCCCCCAGGGTTCAGTGTTGGGTCCACTGTTGTTTTCTGTATTTATAAATGATATTGATGATGGTATATCAAGCTTAATGTCCAAGTTTGCAGACGATACAAAGATTGGCAGAGTTGTTAAGGACTCTACTGACGCTATACTGCTGCAACAGGATCTGGAAATGTTGAACAGATGGGCTGAGAGGTGGCAAATGAAGTTTAACATTGACAAATGTAAAGTACTACATATGGAAAACAGTAACCCCAGAGCAATGTATCAACTCTGTGGTACTCCGCTGACAGTGGTAGAGAATGAAAAGGACCTGGGGGCAGTTGTGCAGGCAGATATGAAGTTCTCTGTGCAGTGCAGACAGGCTGCAAGAGTAGCTCATGATGTCTTGTCAATGATATAAATTTTTCTAGCAGGGATAAGGAGGTGATTATTCCCTTGTATAAGGCAATGGTCAGGCCACACCTTGAGTACTGTATACAGGTCTGGAGGCCTCATTTCAAGAAGGATGTAGAGCTTCTGGAACGAGTACAGAGAAGGGCAACAAGATTAGTGAATGGAATAAAGGGTTGCTCTTATGAAGAAAGGCTGAAGTTTTGAAAATTACAGTGTCTGGAGACTAGGCACCGGCGAGGTGATGTGATAGAGGTGTATAAAGCCTTGAATGGTTGGAGCATGCTCAATACCGATGGGATTCTTCCTCTTGCTCAGAATAATCACCCGAGGGGGCATAAATTCAAGTTGAAAAAAGACAGATGTAGGATAGATGTGCGGAAATTTGCCTTTTTGTTGGTTGGTTGGTTGGTGGAACAGACTTCCATCCCTTGTTGTGGAAGTTGATAGCCTAAATAAATTTAAGGCTCAGCTGGACAGGTATTTCGAACGAACGGAGGGGTGAAATGGAGGTTTTTTTTTTTTTTTTTTTTTGGCTGATTCTGCAAAAGCTTGCTTTCTTGCGTCATATGCCTCTACTAATGTAATGCTAACACTGACTCAGGAACATCGGGCACACTATGAATGAATTGTTGTGGTAAAGAGAAGATAAGTCATTGCATCTCGGATTGTTGTACAGCAGACTCAATATGTCATGTTTTGATCTTCATTGCAAATATCTTCAATATTTTACAATTCACATGCGATAACATCATTGTCTACATGAACGTAATCATAAAAATTTTCTGTAAATCCCAAACTACTCTGTAGGAAATCCCATTGGTTAAAAAGAATCCCTTCCTGTTCATGACCCCAGGGGCTCACATCTGGGGAATATGGGCTTGGCACACCCAAGGTGCTCAGCTGGATATCATCATTCTTCTCTTTTTTGGTGATTTCCTTCTAGTTCTCTGTCTCTCTCTCAGGGTAATTCAGAATTTTTTTTTTTTTCGGCTGGTGCAACATAAGACTCATGCTTCCTCACACCAATAGGGCCAATAATAATAATAATGACTTTCAACACCATCAAAATTTTTGTCTATATCATTATAGAACCCAGCCTTTTTTGAAGGAATTAATTATAATAGTAGGATTCAGTGTATCCCATGATGCTTCTAAACAATGAATTGCATCTAACAAAGAAATTTTTAACCTTTCAGTTTTCCATTCAGTTTTACAAGGGTAAGCAAATTTATACTTACGAAAATTCATCTTTAAAACTTTCATCACTCCCTGATCCATTAGTTGCACAACTGATGTGGAATTATCAGGGAAGAGTTACACATGGACATTGTTTAAGAACTCATTGCTTTTCGGATGAGCCGTGCAGTTATTGACAAATAAAAGAATTTTTCTATTCCTTCCTGCCATCTTTGAATCTAGATCTCTTTTTAACACTCACCAAAAAAAAAGAGCATAGAGCACATTGCTGTTTTCTTGTTCCTGTATTTACATGGAAGTGTTTTCACATTATTTAAACAACGTTGTTTCTTGGGTTTTCCTATCACAATAAATGGTAGTTTCTCTGAGCCACCAATATTAGCCTCCACTAGCACTGATTTTCTCCTTACTCAGTTTACCACCATGGAAATTCTGGCCTTTGAATGCTTAAGTCTTATTAGGAAGTAGGTTATTATTAGCCATATGGTGCAAGGAAGCTTGAGACTTAAGTTGCACCAGCCAAAAAAAAATTCCCGAGTTTCCCTGAGAGAGAGAGAGAGAGAGAGAAGAAAGAGAGAAAGAAAGAAAGAAAGAAAGAGTGAGTGAGTGTCAGAAGGAGAAAGGAATCACCAAGAAAGAGAAGAATGATATCCAGCTCAGGCCCCTGGGTTTGCCAAGCCCGTACTCACCAGATGTGAGCCCCTGAGGTCGTAAAAGAGTCTCACGGAGAAATTACAGTTTATTTCTGTTTTGTAATCAAACAGCTCGGCTCTTACTTTGACAAATCAACAAATGAAGCCATTTTTTTTTCAGTTGAACTGTTTTAACAGCTGTAGTGCGGAGACAACATTTTATGCCGTTGAGATGTAAGAACAAATTGGGAAAATTTTTGCAATGTGAGGGCATAACGTTACATTCCATTCCATCCTGTAGTGAAATCTAGAGTAAAATTTATATAATTTAACGTACAAATAAACTTACAGATAGCAATAACGTGGAACGCACATTTTCAGCCTTATATGATAAGAAATATTATTGCATCATCCCAAGCTCAGTTGGCGTATGTTGCCAACGTGACAAATTCTTTATGTTACGTCACGTGCAGTGGAGTTTACAATTAATACAATCGTTAATTGTATTTTAGCAGTCATGCGGGCCTTAAAAAAAAGGGGCGAAATAACCATTTTTAGCAATGAACCAAAAAAAAAAAAAAAGTTTAATGGACAAATACTGAAATTGATTTTTTTTTTTTTTCAAAAACAAAATTTAAAAACACTAGTAATATCCAATAATTTATAATTTTCTAACAATTTTGTAGTAGTAGTTTAAAATATAGCTATACTTTAAATATACTTCTGTATTTAAAATACAGAAGTAGTTTAAAATATAGCTACAAAAATATTATCTCATTTCATGGTATCATGTCGAGGGTTTAGTGTCAGACAACGTTAACTACAAAATCATTTTGTATTACACGTTTTTGTAATTAACCATTTGACACTTTCTTAGTTTACCGGAAATGTGCTTATAACCCAAGCTAACTTGTAATTTTACCTGTTAACGTTCTGCAATTAATAGTCGCGTATAATTACGTTGAACATTAAGTATTTTGGCATCGTTAAATAAAAAAGTATGTTTTTCGTGTAATTGCAGAAACCGTAGAAATTAAATTACACGAGGATTCTGTTAATGTTCGGCGGTCATATTTGATCTCCGATGCATGGACCTTTACGCGCATGCGCGACGACAAATAATCATTATTTAAGTTTCAGGTTCAACCCTATTCGGTAATTTTCATTCCTGTGATCACGACATACGGTCGAAAAGCGTTGTGAGCTTTAGGAAGGAAAATCGTTTTGAATATTTTCGTTAGATTCTTTTTAATTGATTTGAATTGTGTTTAATTGGTTTTTAATTATTTATATTTTACTCTAACGTAAGTTGTCGATTTTTTCGTTTTAATTTCTGGAGAATTTCATACGGAAGTGTTCTACGTACTATATTGAGGTAAACTCCTCTTATTATTTTACAAATATTAATATCAACGTAGAACGTATTGAGTATTACAGCTCTGATTCATACTATCTAATTATGAAAAGGTGTACGGCATCCATTGTACTGTATATTTTTAATTTTGTGGTGATCTATAATTGATTTTTATTTAATACCTCTATATAAAGAATAAAATTATTATTAGGTATACTTTTGCACTTTCACTTTGTTTTCTCAATAAAATAGCCATTTCCTCTCTCTCTCTCTCTCTCTCTCTTTTTTCAATACCTTAACTTTTGTATTTCCATGAATTATGTAAACATCGGCCATTAGTGACGGGATACATACTTCACACTATATGTTTAGGACCGTGTTGCACAATAAGAGATCTGTTTTTGTGGATATTAAAATTCCACATGGTTGGATCATTAAAATTCAGGCTTACATGTTCTGTATGTATCAATATTATTGCTGCCATCATTTTCTTCTGCCAACTGTTGTTCGTTATTCTCTAATTCTTTTGTTTGTTTTCTTTGTTTCGTTTGTTTACTTTTTCCACTCCTACTATAACTTTCCCTCTACTTTTGCTATTCTAAGTCTAATAGGGACAAGTGGATAGTAGAGTTATTTATTGTCCCACACACACATACAAACAAGCATTGAACACCAGGATACCTGCCCACCTACCGATGAAAGGCCAACAAGCCTTTAACACCAGGGCACCTGCCTACCTACTGATGAAAGGCCAACAAGCCTTGAACCTGCCCACCCACTGATGAAAGGCCAACAGGCCTTGAAATGGTCACCTGGGGGAGCATGATATTCACGGAGTTTCCGAGAATAGGTAACAACAGTCTTATATACTGGGGAAGCGTTGCCTATTCGAGGAATTTGAGTTTTTGAGTGGTGTGAGTTGATGGAGTTACTGTCCCTTTCATTCTTCTACACCTTTTCTTTTCTTTTTCCACTCCTACTATAACTCTCCCTCTACTTTTTGCTTTTCTAAGTCTAATAGGAACAAGTTATAGTAGAGTTATTATCCCACACATATACAAACCAGCCAAGAAACTATGCCGTCTGGGTGGTGGTGGTGCCCACTGAGAAAAAGTAACTGGATTGTCATGTCTGCAATACCAGGGTACCTATCCCCTACCGATGAAAGGCCAACAAACCTTGAAAAGTGGTGATGCCCAATTCTCATTGGGCATCACCACTGCCCTCTGGGTGGTGATGCCCAATGAGAATAAGTAACAATAGTCTTCTCTTTTAGTGAACCATTGCTTATTCGAGGTAGTGCAATACATGGCAACTCGTTGTGAAGCAAAAGAACAATATGGGATAGAGATAAAATGATGCCCTTCAAACTACTAACGTAGTTTTTTGTTTAAGAGTTGTCTATGATGTGTTTACACCAATGTTATATAGATTATTATACTCTTAAAGATATGATGTCTTGTTGCATTTAATTTTACTTAAATATTAACTCGTTTTTTATGTTTCTTTCACTCGTTCATTTAGGTTTCTTACACTCATTAAAATCAAAAACTGCCGAATTATTCCGCTGCACCTCAGTTCTGTTTGGAAAATTCACTCAAGACTGGTTAATAAGATCGTGCTACCTTCTCCCTGCTACTGTACTGCCTTAAGCATAAGGGTGCCGCTCACATACAAGGCGATCTTTATTTTTTCAAATAACTCAACTATTTAATGAAGAACTAAATATAAAATTTCGATAAAACAATTTTTGAAAAAAAAAAACACGTAAATCTTCAAATAAAATTCATTGACCTTAGCGGTAGAAAGCTCAGTTTCCGATAAAAATCACTTAAAAATATTAGTAAAAAAACAGCTATGAATTTTTGAAACAGCGATTTTGGGTCCACCCTTTGATCGAGTTGTGTGTGGGGGGGGGGTAACGAGGGTCCTTAATAAATATACATATGTCTTTACTCTTCTTTAATTTTATTTTTTTGAATATTTTTAATAATAATTCTTTATTAAATATTCCTTATTTGTTCTGTTCCCTTATAACTATATAGACCTCTATTTCTTACACCCCCACGTACACATCTGACTTTGCTTCACAGGAGAATTCCAGATTCAAGGGAACTTCTCAATTATGTATTATTCCCTTCAGAAAGGCTGAGTGTTCAGGAATAACAAACTCACGAATTAATAAACAACAAAGTTTATTTACATATATATATACAACATAATATACAATTGAATTAAAAAACATGTAATATGACATATAAAGTTAAATCGAGGATACCTTGCATAAATTATTCTTATTCCTGTTTCCCTTCACTAGCTAATCTGAGTTGACCATTGTATGAAAACACTTGATTCATTCTTTTGCCCTAACTAACTCCTAACACTTATACACATTCATCATATCTATTTCACTTACTCCTGGATACAATTGTGTTTCTTATATTAACAATCAATATGCTACTTTCATCATTATACTCTGTGTTCTCACCATTCTGTTACAATATACTGAAGACCAATCTTAACTTTCCTAAAGTCTCTATTTGTTATTAGTCTTTCAGATGAACCAACAATTCTTCATCAATACAAACACTATATTCTATTATCTATCCTTAAAACATAATCAAAACTTCTCATATACACCTTACTCCCTTTTAACACATAATCATTTGAACAACAATTTAATCTATTACTCATCCTTCGTTTCCCTTGCATTTTACAATAACCGTTTTTTTAACATAATAACTCTGTTAGTATATATAATTTACTTCAGAGATAATTTACTATCATTTTACTTCTAGTGCTACCCCTTTTTTTAATTAATTACTATACTGTTTCACTAACAGTCCTTATTAACTTACAGTACTTACTATATTTCTCAACTACTTCTATCTTTTTTTTTTTCCTTTCCGGGGAGGTTTCAACCTTCCATTTTTGGCTCTCTGAGGATCTCCTTCATCTGCTTCAGATAATTATCAGGAACTCTTGGCTGCATGGGACTGGCGTCCTTTCTCCACCTTATTCGGGCCACCTTCCATTCGCTGCTTCCTTCCTTCTCATCGAGCTATTAATTTTTTGGCTTCGCTCCTTCCCTCTCCACCTTATTAAACCTTATTCACAAAAAGAAAATTCACAGGGCATCTCACACTAACTCCTTCTCTACTCCACTTTTTACAGCTCATCCACAAGGAGATAGCTCATAGGGTGCCATCCTCGCTTCTCCGCCCACCTATTAAGAACTTCTTATTAAATTAAGAAATATTTCACAGCGCTCGTTGCATTCGGGTCACTACCCTTGCCTTTCTTCCGATGTGGATTAGACTATAGCATACGGCCATTGCTCTTGCCTTCCAATGACAGACAGGCTTATTCTCCTTACATTCCATAATTTCTAACACGACAGAAACTCAACTGTCCATGTTACTCACTCATTATTACTTACACCGATGAATAAGCTCAACTGTCCTTACTCTTCCTTACTCATTTTAACAAACACCGAGCAGAATCTCAACTCTGCCTCCCCCTAACTCATTTCCATAAACACCCACATAAACTCAACTCAGTGTTCTGTGTCTACTCACATTTTCTAACACAACAAAAAAACTTCACTATCTGTCCTAACTCATTTTTCCAAACGCTGACAAGAATCTCAACTTTGTTTCCCCTTAACTCGTTTCCATAAACACCCACATAAAACTCAACTTAGGGTTCTGTGTCTCTCTCTCCCCCTGTTCACTCACTTATTTCATCTGAATTACGTACCGCCCCTATGTGTCAGGTGCACCCTTGTTCTGAGTCTTAACCAAAGATTGGTTAAGACTCAGAACATTTTATCAACTTTCACTCTGTTCTATTTGCTCATGTTATCTTTTCCCAAGCTGTCCCCTTATTGCTCGAATCTAACTTCTTATTTTAAGAAATTTATAAAATTTCTCAGGCTGTCTGTACCTTTGAAGTCAGCCGCTTATAGTTATACTTTAGCAGACTTATTTCACACGATCTACAAAACTTGCCATCACCGACAGCCAGACGCCAGTCTTAGCTCTAATTCCAGCATTTGTCCCGTATTTACTTCCTGTCTCTTCTCCAGGTGTCACCGATTAAAGAAATGTCCCGACAGTACCATGGTCCACCGCACCATTGTTTTCCAGAGTTAACACCTATTATCAACAGCCGTTGCTACCAGTTTCCATTGTTTTGGTTTGTACCTGTGTGCTGATAACCGAAGTACACCCCTAGGTTGCTAATAGCCTTTCAGCTTACCGCTCCCCTTCTATAAACGTTGTCTAATTTAATCCCTTGCGAGTGACCTTAGTAATATTCTTGACTTGTAAGGTTTCGCTCCCCCATATTGCTATATTATAAGTTTTACTTTAAATTAATCTCACTTTTCTATAAAATATTATACTTGTAAGATTTTACATCTTACAGAGTCCTAGGCAGGTATTTTACATCTTACAGAGTCCTTATAGGATAACGCGCCACTATACGTGGACATTGCATATTCTGCCATTGTTGTCAGATTTTGGCATAGAAAAGCTAAAAATTGACTTGGTAACGTTGCTTGACCGAAAAAAAAAAAAAAAGGTTTCGTTTCTGTGAAGCTTCAAATTTCATGAAGAAGCTCGCTTCACAGTGGCTGTTATTTTCACTGTGGCAAAGTCACTTGTGAAAAGGTTAGCAGCAACATAATGTGGCTACACAAGAAAACAAGTTCACGTAAAAAAAATTAAATTCGACCTACTACAAAAAAGAAAATCTCACACAAAATTTAGGACTAGACAAACCAATAGCGACACTACAAATTGTGCTCCTCTGTCTCTCTGCGAGACTCACGAACGAGCGTTGGATTAGTTGTAATTAACCGTATCAAATGTAAGCATCAACTAAAAACAGATACTGTCAAATCAGTCTATTTTTTATTGCAAAGTAAACTCTGTCACATCGTAATGCCCATAATTTAACTCGGGGATTAAAATGAAAATTTTCATAAAATAGAACGCTCGTTAATAAAATATCTTATTTTAATAATGAAGTACGTACATGATATTATAGATGGGTGCGACAAACGAGAACGATGTTCCGGCGTGCTCTGGTCCGTTCTGAGCTTTGATTGCCCCATATGTTCACTGAGGACATATCTGTTCTAAAGAACAGATGCGCTTTTGCAGACTCGCTTATCCTATCCTGTTAACTATGTCATCAGATTGCTTATTCAGCAACTTTCCCAAGTCTCTACCTGATGTGCAACTACCTCAACTTATGGGCCATTCCACTATCCGGAATTTGTAGATTTACCCGGTAAAGACCAAGCCTTCTTCCTGATCAAACAGTCTTTAACGGAAGCTTTCCTTCCCTGTATCTCAACATCTTCACTGCTATTTACAGCAACGAAACGAAAAATGTTTGTTTATATATACAAATATATATATATATTTTTTTACTGTGCTGTATTTTTATGCAGGTTTATCCCCGTAAAGGCGACATAACGGAAACGAATGTTTAATTGGAAATAAGGGAGCTTAAAACTTTATGAAAAGATAACTGTAACGGCAGATCGACAAAACTTAACTCTAGACCTGCAGTTTTCATCTGAATCATATGGGCAGTGCATGTGGCATTATCGTGATATTTGGTGTCCTGTTAGAGCCTTTTTTTATATATAGTCCTATTAAGGCTATCAACTTTGACAATGTCTGTCGTTATTTACAGTCTCAACTTTCTCTAAAAAATCGACCACGATTGGTCCTTTTCTGTACCAAAACGCTGTGGCCACCATTTTTTGTTATGATCTGGCAATTCGAAGTTTTCATTGGAGATGACGGATGTGTACATTCCATAGACTGGTGTGTAGAATAAGAGTCGTAATAGTAGATCCAAGTCTCATTACTTCTTATTGGGTCTTCGAAAAAAAATTTCTCCTTTAAAGTTATTAGATTCCTCCAACAAGTCTTGACAGAGAATTCCATTTTCTTTGTTTCTCCATGACCTTGGAGAATTCCATTTTCCTTGTTAACAGACTGGAAACCCATTTACATCATATTTTCCTATAATCTAATATGACTAAAATGGTTAATGCTCTTCTATTTGAATAACCTGATGTTTGCACCATTGGTTATGTGGTTATTGCCTGTCTTTTTGTATCAGTTCATCAGAATCTTAGATTTTTCTTCAACGCACTCCTTTAAAACGTGCAAGCCATTTACGAACGTCGTATACTTTCCTCAGTATTTCATGAATCTGAATAGCTGAATTTTCTACTGACATGAAAAGGAACTCTTATCATCGACCGCGTTGGTAGAAAAGGACTGTTCATAACTTCAGTCTGTAATAGACGGAAAATTTTTTCAGCATGTTTGTCTTACCACCTATCCTAATAATATATAAATCTTCACGATGCTAACTCAATCGCAAAAATTATGTTGCCCAAGAGGTATTTATTTGTGGATCGACCCTTGTACATATACTCCTCGACCAATGCCATTAGTTTGTTTTTAATTTTGCTTTTCGATTTCCACATTAATAACATATTTGGTAGCATTAGATTTATATTTATTAAGTGTCTTCCATGGCGGTATAGTTGTTTCGCCACTCGTTTGGAGAGGTCTGTAAATATCCTCAACCAGTATTGGTAAAATGATGCAAGGAAGCCAAGCTTCTGCTGCATTAACAAAAAAAAAAAAAAAAAACTGCGTCTTTTCCCATTGCCACAAGTTACTTGTCCAGCTTTACATTAATTTCAAAAATGTTAAGCTCACCTAAAATGCATTATTTAATCCTGCTCACTGGCATAAGGAAAATACCAGTGAGCAGAGTCGAACAAAAGAACAATTTCCAAATACTTGTGGAGGAAATGGGTGAAGTAATTCATAACTAATGTATGAATATAAAAATGTTTTTTTACTATATTTTTACTTTAGTTATGTTTATAAGGTGTGTCTGAAAAGTTTAGAACTGATTTTTTTTTTTTTTTTAAATACTACTAGCGCCATACTTTAGCCACTGTTGAAACTATTCACTGTCAAATTACGCTGGCTCTGTGCCAAGTGTTTCATCAGTGTGCATACGGGCCCCTGAAAACCTGAAACTTACCTACACACATGAATAAAATTTTAAAGGGGACGCCAAATTGCGATTTGCACCCGGGGCTACATTTTCTAGGAACTCTCCTGAGTGTGCACAAAGACATTTTAGTTACAAGTCGTGTTTAAGTTGGTGCAGTAAAATCACGTCGCCTTGGATTCAAGGACCGATCAAAGAGTGATGATAAAATTTTGTTTTAAAACCGGAAAAAGTGAAACTGAAACATTTGTCTCAGAATAACGTGCCACCCCTGCGGTCCCCGACTGGGGTAGGATAATGCAAGCACCCTGGGTGCAGGATTCACACAGGAGTACCTGCTCCTGTGATTTTCAACTCCATTCTCTACCTTAGACTGGACTGCCTTCCCAATTGGTCCACTCCAACTACTGTTCCCCACATTCTGACCTCTTCTTCTCTTACTCCCCCATATGCTCTCTTCAGAAAAAAAAAAAACCTTATCTTTTTATTTTATTTTTTTTATAGCCTCAACTTTTTTTTTCTCTTTTTATTTTTATTTTTTTTATTTTATTTATTTATTTTTTTTTTTATGGCCTCTGTCAGGAAGCTCAGGCAACCCTGGCAGAGACCAGCCAGAGTATAATGGGCAGCCTGGCTTACCACCCAATGGTTGTGGCCCCGCGGCTTTGTTCTGTTGTTGTGTCTGGCTGCTTGGCCCGCGGCCAAGCAGCCAGACACAACAACAGAACAAAGCACAATACTACATTAACCAGACATTAAACTTTTTTTCTGGCTGTGCAGTAGTTCTGCATTTCATCACAGAGTACGTATGGCGCAGATGTGGGAAACCACCGGTGGCGCCTGAACCTAAATACTACGCCACTACTATGAAACATCTGTTTGCGATCGGGGTCACGACTTGGGTCGGATAATGCAAGCACCCAGGGCGCAGGATTCCAAAGGCAAGTTACCCTGTTAACCCAATAAGGGTAGGATTCATGCTAGCAGAGTGCAGGATATTCAGAGAGATCAAAGCGCTCACACAGGAGCACCTGCACCTGTGACTTTCAACTCCCTTCTCCATCCCCTACCTTAGAGTGGACTGCCTTCCCTATTGGTCCACTCCAACTACTGTTCCCCACATTCTGACCTCTTCTTCTCTTACTCCCCCATATGCCCTCTTCAAAAAAAAAAAAAAAAAAAAACTTTTTTTTTATAGCCTCAACTTCCCCCCCCCTTTTTTTTTATTTTTATGGCCTCTGTCAGGAAGCTCAGGCAACCCTAGCAGAGGTCAGCCAGAGTATATTTGGCACCTTGGGGCTCACCTCCCAGTAGTTTGGCAGGCAACGTCTGCCAACTTCTGCTGCATTAACAAAAAAAAAAAAAAAAAAACTGCGTCTTTTCCCATTGCCACAAGTTACTTGTCCAGCTTTACATTAATTTCAAAAATGTTAAGCTCACCTAAAATGCATTATTTAATCCTGCTCACTGGCATAAGGAAAATACCAGTGAGCAGAGTCGAACAAAAGAACAATTTCCAAATACTTGTGGAGGAAATGGGTGAAGTAATTCATAACTAATGTATGAATATAAAAATGTTTTTTTACTATATTTTTACTTTAATTATGTTTATAAGGTGTGTCTGAAAAGTTTAGAACTGATTTTTTTTTTTTAAAAATACTACTAGCGCCATACTTTAGCCACTGTTGAAACTATTCACTGTCAAATTACGCTGGCTCTGTGCCAAGTGTTTCATCAGTGTGCATACGGGCCCCTGAAAACCTGAAACTTACCTACACACATGAATAAAATTTTAAAGGGGACGCCAAATTGCGATTTGCACCCGGGGCTACATTTTCTAGGAACTCTCCTGAGTGTGCACAAAGACATTTTAGTTACAAGTCGTGTTTAAGTTGGTGCAGTAAAATCACGTCGCCTTGGATTCAAGGACCGATCAAAGAGTGATGATAAAATTTTGTTTTAAAACCGGAAAAAGTGAAACTGAAACATTTGTCTCAGAATAACGTGCCACCCCTGCGGTCCCCGACTGGGGTAGGATAATGCAAGCACCCTGGGTGCAGGATTCACACAGGAGTACCTGCTCCTGTGATTTTCAACTCCATTCTCTACCTTAGACTGGACTGCCTTCCCAATTGGTCCACTCCAACTACTGTTCCCCACATTCTGACCTCTTCTTCTCTTACTCCTCTTCAAAAAAAAAAAAAAAAAAAACTTTTTTTTTATAGCCTCAACTTCTCCCCCCCCCTTTTTTTTATTTTTATGGCCTCTGTCAGGAAGCTCAGGCAACCCTAGCAGAGGTCAGCTAGAGTATATTTGGCACCTTGGCTCACCTCCCAGTAGTTTGGCAGGCAACGTAGGGTCCCATTAGGGGGCCCGCGGCCAAGCAGCCAGAGACACAACAACAGAACAAAGCACAATACTGCATAAACCAAACATTACACTTTTTGCGGCTATGCAGTAGTTCTGCATTCCATCACAGAGTACATATGGCGCAGATGTGGGAAACCAATGGTGGCGCCTGAACCTAAATACTATGCCACTATGAAACATTTGACTGACACAGTCTGACATCCTCCTCTGTTATTCCCTGTGAACTCTCTTCAACATTTTTTTTTTTTTTTTTTTTTTTTTTGTGGCCTCTGTCAGGAAGCTCAAGCGACCCTGGCAGAGGCCAGCCAGAGTATGATGGGCAGCCTGGCTCACCTCCCAGTGGTGATGGCGAGCAACGTAGGGACCCTGCGGCCAAAAAGCCAGAGAAACAACAGAACCAGAACCCAACACAATACTATACACAAAACATGCCACACATATTTCTGGCATTTACAGAGTCCTGTATACTTCACAAGAGTACAGATGGTGCAGACCACACTATGAAACGTTTGCAATGGTGAGCGCGGCTATGGACATCTATCACGATCCAACATTGTCGGCTGGTATGGACGGTTCCGTGAAGGGTGGACGATGGATAGTGCGTTGAGTGGTCGCCCATACCAGTACGCAGTCGACCATCGAAAAAGTTCGGCAGCTGTTAATGTAAGATCGTCGCCTGCCTCTCTGAATGATAGCAAACCAGCTTCTTATCAGCAAGGATACTTTGCGTTCGATTGCTGTGGAAGATATGAAAAAAAAAAAAAAAAAAAAGGAAAGTGCGATCGCACTTCGTACCGCATGCATATCTTCTTGTGAACTCCTCTGATCATTTGGTCGTCTCGGAGTATAAACAGAAAATTTATTTATTATTTTGACGACGGCGGAACAGGAGGAGGAACGAGTTGTTGCATATCGAGATTTGATTGAAATGGCAGACACTGATCCAGACTTTTTTTTTTAAATCAGAACTGATGGTGAACCCTGGTGCTTTGCGTACGAACCTGAAAGAAAAAGTCAATCAGTTGCATGGGCTAGAGAAAATTCGCCGAGGCCGAAGAAACTACGGTTCCAAAAGTTTCGAACCAAAACTATGTTGGTGATATTTTTTTTTTTTTTTGATAGGCAGGGAGGTTGTGGACAATAAAATTTGTACCGGAAGGACAGACAGTAACCTCTGAATTTTACAGAGCGATGGACAGACTGTTGAAAAGAATTCAGCGTGTTAGGCCAGACGCAGCCCAGTCAAGCAAGTGGTTCTTGCTTCACGGAAATGCACCGCGACCATCGTCAAGTAGTTCTCGCACGGAAGGGCGTTTCAGTTCTTCAGATTGGCACCTGCTGATTATTTTCTGTTCTCCAAAAAGTGAAATCCGACCTGAAGGAGAAGCATTTTGACAGCGTTTCACAGATCCCAACTAGCGTGATGAGGGAGTTAAACACAGGTCCACAAAGCCATCCAGAAGCTGCATGACTGTTCAAAGAGGTGTATCGAGTTGTGAGAAATGTAACTTTGAAGATTAACTGGTAATAAATTGTTTTCCTTGATTTCAATTTTTTATGAATGTAGTTCTAAAACTTTTCATACTTACTTGTATATAAAAAATATCTTTAAAGTGCTAAGTATTTTGCGGAGATTTTTATTTACAAACACAACTAATATAAAATTTTATACAAACATATTTTTATATATAATACAAATACACAAACATAATTTATACAAACATACTTTTATATATAATAAAAACACACAAACATAATTTTATACAAACATAATACGTACTAAAATCCCTGTAAAATTCTTATTTTACAGAGATTTTAGTAGAGAGAGAGAGAGAGAGAGAGAGAGTAAAGAACGCGCCTAGTAATTTAAATTTTTTATGAATGTAGTTCTAAAACTTTTCATACTTACCTTATATATAAAAATATCTTTAAAGTGTTAAGTATTTTGCAGAGATTTACAAACGCAACTAACGTAAAATTTTATACAAACATACTTTTATATATAATACAAACACAAACTTTTGTATGTTTGTAGACTAGTAACCAGCATATACTTAGATTTAAAACTAATGTTATGCTTTTTGCTATTTAGAAACTGCCAACTGATTAATTATTCCAACTGCCTTCCCAGTGACGAAATCGAAAAACTTTGTTGCATGTGACGAAGCGAGAGAGGCATGGTACACCGTTTATTAATCACCTAAGACACACAATATTGCTGTTCATTCAATATTTCAGGAAATGAATCATTGTTTCTTCCTCCTTGGCTCTCTTTCTAGGCTTCATTCACGTGGGATGTGAAGAGTGGAAAATATGATAACTAAATGCGGAACCATTTCTAAATGAGCAAGTTTCGTGATATCCTAGTAATCATTATGTTTATCGGGATGTTCCTGATATAACTGGGATTTTTTCTTTTTACTTCAGATAGCTGCAAGCAAGCATGGCAGATTCGGTATTTCTATTGTTCAGAATGAGTATTATGGAAATTTTATTGGATTGGAATCAATGGGAAAGAGAGAGGGACAGGGAGAATCCGTTAAAAAAAATCACACATATAAAACACTTGTCAGCAACCGTTCAAACATTCGTAGGATAATTTTTACTGGAATTCTCACATTATGGCAGCAAGATATTTTAGCATCGTTTTTCAGTTTCTTGTAGTGATCACGGGTGCCCTGCTGAAAACTTCTCTAGTATTCGCTAGAAGCTCTGGAGGTAAAAGTCCGTTAGCCGAAAGTTGTAATTTATCTCTACGAGACTCTACGAAACAGGCATTTTATTATGTGTATCCAGCCTTCCATGCAGCTTATTCTCAAACATTGGAAGACAAATTAGGTAACCATAATTCGGCCTTACCACATGAAATTTGCGGTTCTCAAGAACCTCTTTCTCAAAAATACTCAGCCCAATTTCGTTCTGAATGTCCATTTCATTGGGAAGTTAATCGCCAAATGGGGAGAATTCCAGAAGTTCTGATGACTGCTAAGTGTTCCTGTGCTAATCCTCGTTCACTGACTGATATCAATGCAATAAATGTTAACGTGACTTGCGAAGAAGTAAAGTATCAAATTCCTGTTCTCCACCGTGAGAAATGTCAAGATCATAGGTTTATTTACCGACAAAGTTGGGAAACTATAGTTGTTGCGTGTGTGAAGACTGTAACTCTTATGGAGCCCAGAGGATCACCTTTATTAGAACACATTTTAAGAAGGCCTGATTAGTTTCCGGAATGGATTTATAAATGCAATTTAACCTCATTTATTTACTTCATCATAGTTTTATTTATTTATCTTTTAATTGTGTGGATAGGGCATATATATATATATATTTTTTTTTTTTAATTTCACTTGTTGAATTTTACTAGTTGAAATGCAACAATATAGGTTATACTAACCTATAGGATGACTTCACTCAATGCTGTTCAGAAATTTGTATATTATGTTTCTAGTCAGAAACTGTTCAGTATTATACATAATTTTATTTGCTAATTTGAACAACTTAGTATTCAAATCAGAAAAGAAATAAGACCCCCACTGTGGAACGTTGTTGGATCCACTTCCGTATCATTCACAGGCCTGTGATTTCATTCATGTTATAGCAGCTCCTCTTTTTTAATTTATATATACTGTATATATATATTTTTAAACACGCAATGAAAAAATTATTTTATTTATTCTGCATGTGAAAACAGAATGAAACTGTTTTTCGATTCCCGAATGCCATCGATCTATATCATATATTTATTTATTTATTTATATTTATTTGCTGTTTAATTTTTATGTATTTGTTATTCGTTTGTTATTTATTTTTTTATGTATTTATATATTATTTATTAAAAATCTTTAAGTTCCGTTTATTAAAATCCTCTCCCTTCTTTAACAGACCACAGGGGAAACTAATCTCATTCATGGACCAAAACACGATGAAATTTATTTTTATACTGCAGATTTATTTTATATGCGCATACAGTAGATAAGAATAAAATAAATATTCACTTTATTTATGAGTGGTTGTTAGCATTAGTAGAGGCACACGATGCAAGAAAGCAAACTTGTGCAGCATCAGCCAAAAAAAAAAAAAAAAATTCCCATTTCACTGATCCATTCATTCCAAGTGTTTGTCTAGTTCTGCCTTGAATTTATTTAAGCGGTCAACTTCCACAACAACAGATGGAAGTTTGTTCCACCAATCAACTACCCGCTGGCTAAAGGCAAACTTCCACATATCTGTTCTACAACTGTCTTTCCTCGGTTTGAATCCAAGCCCCCTTAGGTTTGTACTTTGAGCAAGAGGAAGAATCCCATCAGCATTAAGCATGCTCAATCCATTGAAGGCATTATATACCTCAATCCAGGGCCAGGTCGAGGGTATGCGGTGCCCCTAGGCCATTTTGGTTTTCAGCGCCTGATAATTTTTTTAATTTTTATTTAAAATTTTTAAGCTTTATAAATTTTACAAAAGGGCCATGTCGTAATAGAACATATTTAAAAAATCTTACATAAAATTAAATTTACAAACTTTTATTTACAATAGGTATATAACAACAATAAATTATTCGAAAACTAAACAAAAAAATTCTTGAATAAAATATTTAAAATTATACTTATAAAATAGGTGTATAATAATAAATGTAATAATTTTGCAAAAACAAAGCAAAAAAAAAAATCTTCTTGAATAAAGTATATAAGCTGTGTCTATAAAGTATAAGAATAATTATTGAAAATCGTTGCAAAAAACAATTTTTTAACTAAATTAAAACTTTTCTGTCTTTTACTGTCGCAAAATTTGTTATCAGTTCTTCCATATCATGTTCTTTTAAAATATCTCGGTCAATCGATAATATTGTTAAACCGCCTAATCTTTCCTGACTCATAGTTGTTCTCAAATGACTTTTAATAAATTTAAGTTTCGAAAAACTCCTTTCCGCGCTAGCCACTGAGACAAGCAACGTTAGGAATATACGGATATCAATGAATAGGTTTGGTAAGGAAGATGTTAATTGCTGATCACAAATGAATTGGAGAATTTCCGCGGGTGACATTTCTTCATTCGAATATGAACAGTGAAGATATCTAATTTCGTGGAGCAAATTCGTTCCCGATGTCTTTTTCTGCTGTTAAAAGCATTTCTAAATTCATACAATGTTATAAAAGTTCTATGTTTAATTGATTAACCGGTTATTTAATATTTCTAGTTTATTGAATGCCCCAGACTGGTTCACAGCCGTAGCGTGATAAAACGGAGTTTGATGTGAAACGTAAAATAGGCAAACCAAAAACAAAAAATGCTAAAAACAAAACCCCTTGCAATACGGCTTTGGGAGAGCACTGCTCGTACCACCAACGCTTCGACTCTGTGGTCTTCTTTAATACTATTACTTTTTTTTAAGATGTTGGTGCCCCAAAGCCGGCTCTAGACTTAGGCATATGAGGGCGGTGCCTCATGTGCCTAAGCCTAGAGCCGGTCCTGCTTCAATCAGATCGCCTCGTAGGTGCCTTGTCTCCAAAAGCTGCAATTTGCAGAACTTAAGCCTTTCTTCATAAGAGAAGGCACAATTCTTCATTGTTCCGAAAATAATATATTATTTTATTATTTTCTGCAATAATATATTATTATTAATATGTTATATTTTATTATAATAATATATTATTTTATAAATAATTAAAATGAAAAGTACGGTAGAAGATATTCTCCTGTGCCGTCTTAATTTCCCAAACATGTCATGTGACACCATTTCTAAAAAATTCAGCTGTTGTTTTCAAAACTACGTCTGCTTCATTTTATGATATTAAGTTTAAATTTGCATTTTAACCCAAAAAATATGTAAGTCGGGGACTTATCGTATTATTAATAAATTTTTATTAATATTATAGATATTTGTGAATATTTCCCTTTAACACAAAATAATATGTATATATGCTTCTGTGTTAACAGGAAATGTAGTAGTAGTAGTGGCATGTGATGCAAGAAAGCAAGTGTATGAGCTTATGCAGCATCAGCCAAAAAAAAAAAAAACACACCATTCCCTCCAAATGCCTGTCCAGTTCCTCCTTAAATTTATTCAACATATCAACTTCCACTATTACAGATGGAACTTTGTTCCAGCAATTAACCACCTGCTGGCTAAAGGCAAATTTCTGCACATCTATTCTACATCTGTCCTTTCTTAATTTGAATTTATGGCCCCTTAGGTTCCTAATCTGAACAAGTGGAAGGATCCCATCAGAATTCAGCATGCTCAACCCATTCAAGGCCTTATACACCTCAATCAGATCACCGTGCAGGTGCCTAGTCTCCAGCCACTGCAATTTCCAGAACTTAAGCCTCTCTTGGTAAGAGGATTCCTTCATTCCCCTCACCAATCTTGTTGCCCGTCTCTGTACACGCTCAAGTAAATCTACATCCTTCCTAAAATGAGGCCTCCAGACCTGTACGCAGTACTCAAGGCGTGGCCTGACCATTGCCATATATAAAGGGACAATCACCTCCTTCTCCCTGCTAGCAAAATTCCTATATATCATTGACAAAACCCCATGACCTGCCCTGGCAGCCTGTCTGCATTGCTCAGAAAACTTCATATCTGACTGCACAATTACTCCCAGGTCTTTTTCATTTTCTACCACCTTACGTGTAGTACCACACAGTTGGTACTTTTCTCTGGGGTTACTTCTACCAATATGCAGTACTTTGCATTTGTCAAGGTTAACTTCACTTGCCACTTCTTAGCCCACCTGCCCAAATTATCTAGATCGTGTTGCAGTAGCACACTGCCATTATTGTCATTAACAACCATGCCAACCTTTGTATCATCTGCAAACAGACATTAAGCCTGATATACCTTCATCAATATCATTGATAAATATACAAAACAACAGTGGACCCAACACCGAACCCTGTGGGACTCCACTAATAACATTAATTCACGAAGAGCAGCACCCATTGATTACCACCCTCTGCCTTCTCCCACTTAACCATCCTTTTATCCATTGTAGCAACTTACCCTTAATACCATTCTGCTCCAATTTGTACAATAGTCTTCCATGCGCAACAGTGTCAAAAGCTTAACTGAAATTCAAATATATGATATCAAAATTATTTTTTGCATCCAGTTCCTTTGTAACTACATCATAATATCCTATCAAATTTGTCAGACAAGACTTTCCCTTAACAAACCCATGCTGTGTCTGAATTATCTAGACGAGACTGCATTGCTGCAGTCTTGTCTAGATGATTCTGCAATGCATCTTTAACCAGTGACTCCATTATTTTACCCGGAGCAGAAGTTAAACTAACTGGTCTGTAATTACTCATGTCACCCTTCGATCCCCCTTTGTGAATTGGGGATATATTTTCACATCTCCAGTCCGTGGGAACCTCCACTGACTCCAAGGATGCTCTCATAATTATGGCCAAGGGTTTGCTTAGTTGCTTTGCCGTCTCCTTTAATATAACTGGGTAGATCCCATCCACCCCAGGTGCTTTTCTTATGTTTAACTTCAACAATTTCTCCTCCACTTTGCTCTCAGTTATTACAAAATCATTGAGCATCCTGCTACAATTTGATAACCTTCTGCCATTTTCAAACCTTATTGATTCCTCATGTGTGAATGTAGACGCAGAATATTCATTCAGTTTGTTAGCTATCTGAACAGGATCATCAACAGTCGAACCATCGATGTCCAGTGGACCAATGAGATTCATCAACTTCCTTTTAGAGTTTATATAAGTAAAGAAATCCTTGCTGTTTTTCTTAGCATCTTTTGTCAAGGATTTCTCGTAATCTGCCTTCGCCTGCCTAACCTCTTTTGTGACCTGATTACAGACTAGCTTATATCTGCCATAGGCTTCTGAGTTGCTTGATAATTTATATGCATCCCATGCATTTTTCTTTTCTGTTACGAGTCTCATTAGTTCATTAGATAACTATTTTGGCCTAAACCTTGAACAATATTTCTTAATAGGTATGAAACTTTTAATAGCTTCCACGATTAATTCCTTGAATGCTTCCCACTTAGAATTTATTGTTGGTAACATCGTCAGTTGATCTCACTGTACAGAATTTAAAAAAATGTCTAAGACCACTGTACTCACCCTTACGGAAGCAAAAACCCTTTCCTTTACCCCTTATGGTAATTATCTTTAAGTAAATCCCACATCAGTACACTGTGATCACTGCCACCTAGTGGTTCCTTTATCTGCAAATTCTTAATACACGAATGATCACTGCTGATAACCAGATCAAGAGTATTTACTAGTAGGGCAGTTCGTTTGCACACACAATAATGTATACATGTTGTTTAATATATATACGACCAGGATTATTATGTCTCTATTCTATACATTAAAAAAAAAGTTTTCCTCCTAGTGATATTTATGCGAGCCAATGGGAGCAGAGGGCGAGGCAATTACGTCACTGCAAATGCAATTAATTATTGACAACTGCCTGCATAATGTTCACGAATGTCGTGCACGTGCTTCCCTGTCTAATATTTGATGTTCCATTGTAATGTTTTTTGTATATTAATGAATATTGTATACAGTATTTGTAAATACTGTATACAATATTCATTAATATACAAAATACGTTTGTATTTTGTAAATATTTCAGTATTTTTGTCTTGGTCTTTCGGATGCAACAATATTACTCATGCATTTTGGAGTCCGAAGCAAAAGGCCTTTTGCTAAGTGACCTATGTAAACACAGGTAAATAGTTACATGGTGACATTTATTCGACCTTGAGAATGCTGAGCACTACAAACACAGGTAAATAATTACATAGGTCATAGCTTGATTACATATTGATCAGTCCGTATCGACAGGTTTGTATTTTACATAGAAAAGATTTGACTTACTCTGTCTCACTCTACATTTTAGCATTAGCATTAGTAGAGGCAAATGATGGAAGAAAGCAAGCTTAAGCAGCATCAGCCAAAAAAAAAAAAAACGCTCCCATTTCACCCCTCCGTTTATTCCAAATACCTGTACAGCCCAGTCTTAAATTTATTTAGACTATCAACTTCCACAACAAAGGATGGAAGTCTCTTCCACCAACCAACTACCCGCTGGTTAAAGGCAAATTTCCGCACATCTATCCTACATCTGATTTTCCTCAATTTGAAATTATGCCCTCTCAGGTGATTATTCTGAGCAACAGGACTCATCCCATCAGCATTGAGGATGCTCAAACCATTCAAGGCTTTATACACCTCGATCAGATCACCTCGCCGATGACTAGCCTCCAGACACTAATTTGCAAAACATAAGCCTTTATTTGTAAGAGCACCCCATTTGTTCCATTCACTATTTTTGTTGCCCTTCTCTATACTCGTTTCAACAGCTCTACATCCTTCTTAAAATGGTGCCTCCAGACCTGTATACAGTACTCAAGGTGTGGCCTGACCATTGCCTTATACAAGGGGATAATCACCTCCTAATCCCTGCTAGAAAAATTCCTTTATATCATTGACAAGACACCCTGAGCTACTCTTGCAGACCGTCTGCACTGCTCAGAAAACTTCATATCTGCCTGCACAGTTACCCCCAGGTCGTTTTCATTCTCTGCCACTGTCTGTGTAGTACCACAGATTTGATACGTTACTCTGGGGTTACTGCTTCCCATGTGTAGTACGTGAAGTTTGTCAATGTCAAATTTCATTTGACACCTCTCAGCCCATCTGCTCAACTTTTCTAGATCCTGTTGCAGCAGTGTGCTTTCATTAGTGTCCTTAACAACCCTGCCAACCTACGTATCGTCTGCAAACTTTGACATTAAGCTTGATATACCATCAATATCATTTATAAATACCAAACACAACAATGGACCCAACACTGAACCCTCAGGGACTCCACTAATAACATTAATCCACGATGAGCAGTCACCATTGATTACTACTCTATCTTCTCCCACTCAACCATCCCTTTATCCATAGCAGCAATTTGCCTCCAGTGCCACACTGTTCCAATTTGTTCAGCAGTCTTCCATGTGCAACAGTATTAAAAGCCTTTCTAAGATCCAAATATATGATATCAAAGGTATTCCCTGCATCCAGTTCTTTTGTGACCACATCATAGTATCCAAATAAATTGGTCAGGCAAGGCTTCCCCATAACAAACCATGCCGTGTCCGAGCTATAACTGAAGCTTGTCTAGATGATCCTGCAATTCTTCTTTTACCAGTGCCTCAATTAATTTTCCTGGAACAGAAGTTAAACTACCAGGTCTATAATTACCTCTGTCGCCCTTTGATCCTCCTTTGCGAATTGGGGTCACATTTGCACATCTCCAGCCAAAGGGTACCTCCCCTGAGTCCAAGGAACCTCTCATAACTATGGCTAAGGGTTTGCTTACTTCATTTGATGCCTCCTTAAATATAACTGGATAGATCCCATCCACCCCGGGTAACTTTTTTATTGAATTTTTGAAGATAATTGTTGATTATCTTCAACAATTTCTCCTCTCAGTTATTACAAAATCATTGAGTTCACTGCCAGAGTTCAATTCACCTCTGGCATTCCCCTCCCTAAATAACTCCTCGCATGTGAATGTAGATGCAGAATACTCATTTAGTTGGTTAGCCACCTGAGCAGGATCATCAACAGTTGAACCATCAATATCCTGTGGACCAATCTGATTCATCCCTTTCCTTCTAGAGTTTACATAGGTAAAGAACTCTTTGCTGTTTTTCTTTGCATCCTCTGCCAAAGATTGCTCATAATCTGCCTTTGCCTGCCTAATCTCCTTTGTGACTTGGTTACAGACCAGCTTCATCTGATATCCATTTAGGCCTAAACCTTGAACAATATTTCTTAGTTGGTATGTAAAGCCTAGTAACGTCCAAGATTAATTCTTTGAATGCTTCCCATTTTGAATTTCCTGTTGGTAACATCATCAGTTGGTCCCACCGTACAGAATTTAAATACTGTCTCAGACCACCGTAGTCGCCTTTACGAAAGCAAAACCCTTCCCTTTACTCCTGATGGTAGTTACCTCTTTGAGTAAATCTCACTTCAGCACACTGTGATCACACTCACCTAGTGGTTCCTTTATCTGCAGATTCTTAATGCATGAAGAATCACTACTGATAATGAGATCAAGAGTATTACTACCTCTATTTGCCTCTCGAACATGCTGATGTAGAAAACAATCATCCAATAAATCCCCAAAAACCTTGCTAGTGTGTGAGTGACCAACCTACAAATTCGAGTCAATATCTGGGAAATTAAAATCCCCAATTATAAGACTCTGGTTTACTGGCCCACTGTGTTTTCCTGTACAGAGTCTTATTGTACTCATCAGAGTCATTAGGCCTATAACACACTCCTACTCAATTTCGATCTCCCAATGCTTATGTCACACCAAACTGACTCCACACTGGACTGTCCAGTGATGTCGACTCACTTCACTTCCTTGGATTTTGTGTTTCTTAACTAATAGCATAACACCTCGTCCCTTCCTATCCTCTCTATGCTTCCTGTACACATTGTACTCCATAAATTCCAGTTCTGCATTCCTTATATCTGTGTGACACCACGTCTCTGATATCCCAACAATGTCTGCCTTTGATGTTTTGAGCAATACCTCAAATTCATCAAATTTATTTACCAAACTCCTAGCATTGGTGTATACGCAAGTATACGTGCACTTGTTCTTACATACCCTAACATGACCCATGTGTTTACTTGTACCGCAATGACTCCCAGCAGTCTCTGAAATAGCCTGCATCTTGTTTTCTAGGGTGCTGCTCATTCTAATAGAAGCAGTGTAAGAATTACTCTCACCTCTGCCAGTGGCTATTGTTAATCTATTAGGTCTTGTATCCCCTCCAAGCGAGCAGTTTTCTGACCCACCTAACACTGCCTCGATAGCATCAGCAAATAATCTTGCTCCCTTTCTACTTAAGTGTATCCCATCCCTGTGTAAGCAGTCTCTGCTGTTAACAAGCACAGACCAGACTGAAAAAAATTTTGCCCTTAGAGCCTTGCCCAATCCTTCCAGGGCGGAATTGATCGACAAGGCTCTCATCATATACTCCGCCCTATCGGGTCTGGGCAGAATTGCAGACTCTTTCAAATTCAACCCTAATTCGCGTTTTTTTTTTTTCAACAGTGACCTCTACTTGTTAAGTAATTCTGTCTGTCTCCTACTATTAATATCATTAGTTCCAACGTGTACAACAATATCACCTTTTGTGTCCTTAAAAGACGATATCCGCTGATATTAAGCTTTGCTCTGGCAGACATACCCTGGGCCCTGTTCCACCTATCCTTTTTTACATACCATGATCCCCGTTTCCCTGACAATAGATTCACCAACAACTACTTGTTGTTGGTGATTTTACTAGTTTACATAGAAAAGGGTGGGCGAGCAAGGGGCGATTCCCCTAGTTGTTGTTATTATTATTAATGATATGGTGCTAGGAAGCCTGAGGATCATGCTGCACCAGCCAAAAAAAAAAAAAAAAAAAAAATTGAATTACTCTGACAGAGAGAAAACAAGAGTCAGAAGTATAAGGGAATCACCAAGAAAGAGAATGATGATGATATTCAGCTCAGGACCCTGGGTGTGCCAAGTCCATACCAGATGTGAGCCCCTGGGGTTAAAAACGAATTGCTATACAGTACTGTATTTCTAGTCATTTAGCAGTTTGCAAAACTTTATTAAACATTTTTAATGCGGTTGGAAAAGCAATGTTGCTCTAATTTACGAAAAATTATCCCCAAAATTCTCTATAGTATTTGATGAAATGTATATCCTCCGGTTCTTGTGCAATGAAAATGTTTTTAAAAGTCACTAATGGCATTATTTTAAATGAACCTTGTGTACACAAAATACAATAGCATTCTTAATGAACAAAATAAAATCAAATTATTGCTACTATTCGTTACATATAAAAAGAATTTTCTGCGGATGTTCAAATTCTTTCCTCTTATCAGAAAATCGAGAGAGATTCTAAAATATTTGTTATCTTTATGGGATTAACATAAATTCCAATAATGTTAGATGTTCTTTATTTTCTCTTAAGTTTTGGATAGCCTCGGGGACAGCCAGTTTCAATAACAGTAATTAGTAAATATTTTCAAAAATATTAGCAACGTAAAATCCCTTTTCAAAGTGATGTGATAGCAGCAGTCAATTCGAAAATAAATCAGCGATCGTTGAGGATTGACTTCTTCAGCGCGGTTTTCTGATGCATATTGAAGGCACATCCTACCTGTCAAATGCCTTTGATCTCGTCTAATGTTTACATGGTAAAGTGTAGCAGAGATTCCAATATTATTTCACATACAAAAATTAGAGAATCATGTGAACATACAGTGGCGGACAAAAAAACTGCGTAACCTTAAAAAAAAAAGTAATATATTGTTTGATCACAGTCATTTTGTTTGCCGCAAAGCAAAGGTGTTGTGTCAGATAATGCTTCTATTTCATCAGACAGTAATTGCAAGGTATTGCCTCAGCCGCTTCTATAAATACGGCGTTGGAAGGGTATACACGCTCATTAGTAACCTGTTTTGCGGACATGTAAGCATAGCTCCATATGTTCAGTTGACACCAAGGAAAAAAGTGTAGGTGTTGCTCTGTCCCAGGAAGGGCTTTCTATGCTTGCTATCACTGATAAAATAGGCTGTCACCAGTCAACAGTATCCCGGGTGCTGAAATTAAAACGTGAAACCGGTGATGTGAAGAGAAGACCTGGATCAGGCCGTATGAGAGTGATTACGCCTTCCCAAGATCGATATTTGAAACGGCTGTGCCTTCGTAATCGCCATGCTAGTGTTCCTAATCTAAAACTGGACTTGAAATGACCTCTGGTGTTGAAACCAGTGCACGAAGTATCCAAAGACGGCTTTCGGAATGTGGTCTGCATGCCTATCGGTCCAAGAAGAAGCCTTTGTTGACTCAACAAATAAGGAAGAAGTGACTTGCTTGGGCTAAAACGCATGTTTCATAGAGAAAAGAGCAATGGGACACGTCATCTTTTGGATGGGAAGCGATATCTCAGAAGACGAAAATGGGTGGCATGCCATCCTGACTGCATAACACCGACTGTAAAGTTCTCTGCCGGTCAGATGGTCTGGGGGTGCATAACAAGCAAAGGGATGGGGCGAATTACTTTATTAACGGAACGGTGAATGCAGAAACCTACATTGTTATCTTGGACGAGAGAGTGAAACCTGTTATTAGGGATCACCACACAGACGTCCAAAACTTCATTTTTCAAGAGGACTCAGCACCTTGCCACACAGAAAAATTGGTAAGTTTTCCCTCACTCTGCTGTTACTAATACCCACTGAACTGTGCTGGCCCCGTTCTTACTTCCATATTCAAAAATCTCCGGCCTCCAAAAATTTCCCCACACACCTTCCAAAACCAGTCTCATTCCTAAAATATTCTGTCTCGCTATCTTTCACTCTCGTTTCTCCTTGTTGTTCAACCCTCTTCCCCCTTTTCTTGACCAATCACCATTAATTTCTCTTTTTTCATCTTTATTCTTATTCGCCCAATTCTTTTTCCATTGTCTCGGCCCCTGTTCTGGTTGGTCGGGCTCCTTTAGTCGTAGCAGGGACATTTGGATGCTTAGGAATTTCTGGAACACTTCTTCTGACAGCAGTCAATTTATCCTTTTCGTTACGCCTTTTTTGAAGTGATCGCCCATGAAATTTATAAGAGCGCACTTCGGGGTCGGCCTGTTTATTCAGCGCTATAATATCAGATCTTGGCCTGCTCTAGAATTCCGGGCCTTTCTTCTTTGGAGTCCTAACCCTTTCTTTGGGGGGGGGGGTGTCCCTTTGTTCACTTTCTTCAAGTGCAGCTCCCGCTCTATTTACCATAAACAAAACGACTTCTAACTGACACTCCTATTGTTCAGTTTTAGTCAGAACTCCCCCCCCCCCATATTGACAACCCTAATTTACTCTCTAACTGAAACAAACAACTGTGGAAACGCAACAGAAATTTGCTTAACCCTGTCTGCTTAATATATGTAATAAATTTTACAAATTTCTTATTTTTCTGGAGTTGTCAAATTGGCTTCTCTTACAGTTTCACCAGTCAAAAAATTAAAGTCGCCTGCTATGTTTTTTTAGAGATTCAAATCTTACTGTATTATTATAGAATCAATTATTGAAAAACAAGAAATTTTTGTTCGATCGAATTTCGATGATTCATCTTCAGCATGCACACCTGGCATTTTTTTTTTTTTTTTTTCGTTTCGCTATTTCATTTTTTTTTTTTTTTTTTTTTGTAAGTTTCCTCAATTTCAGTAAAAAAAATATAAATTTCGCCATTTCTTGGATCTTTAAAATAATCTACAATCCTTTAATTAATATAGATGAATATCCTGTTTTGTTTTTTGCTGCGATTTGTTTATGTTGACTATTTATCCTTTTTCAGTATCAAATTCCACAGGCCTAAAAACGCAGTAAACTTGTAACTACTCATTTGTGTAATGATTTGGCAAGAGATAAGGCGCCACCAAGTAAATAATCGCCTTTCATTTCGTCTAATATTTCCCCGGAGGCTCACATCTGGTGAGTATGGGCTTGGCAAACCCAGGGTCCTGAGCTGGATATCATCATTCTTCTCTTTCTTGGTGATTCCATTGTACTTCTCTCTCTCTCTCTCTCTCTCTCTCTCTCTTCTTTCTTTCTCAGCAGGTAACTCAGGATTTTTTTTTTTTTTTTTTTTGGCTGGTGCAGCATAAGCCTCAGGCTTCCTTGTACCATATGGCTAATAATAATAATAATAATAATTTGTTCTGGTTACCCGTATACTACACTTATGGCACCACCTTGTATCGGTACTTTCTCTTCAAGCTTTTTTTTTTTTTTTTTTATGACCGATGATAGTTTTTCCCATTTGCTAGTGGACGAAGAGAAGAAATTGTACGACTGTATATGTTCCGAAAAATGTCACAGCTGCATTAATGCTGGCTGCATTTATGCCTATCAAATTAAGATTATGTGCACAACATAAAATATCTCGAGCAAGCTCCTTTTGAAATATAGCTTGGACATTTGTACTTTCCCGACAAAGACGCCATTATCGTAGCCTTGACCACGTGTATTATCAATTAATAGGCCATCTTGAATTATTTTTTCTGACACAATTCCTTCTCCCCCTTCATTCACGGCCGTTCTCATTGGCTGTACCCGATACTGAATCTTGACCCGAATAAATTTCTGGTCTCTGTGTGATACATCTGGAGTGCTATCAAATATAATACAATCATACAGGCATGGGCAACCTTTCCTAGTGCGGAGGCCAAATTATCATTCTGTCTCCAAGTCAAGGGCCAGACCAAATTATTAAATAAAATAAATTAATATTAAATGAATTAAAAGAAGTTGCTACTTCATATTTCATTTATTTATAATATAATGCTTTGGTATAAAGCTCTACATAAATTTTATATATATAATATCGGTGTTTTGATACACCATAGACACTCTTAAAAAACAACAAAGTAGTTGTTGTGGGCATCATTTGCTCTTTCTCATATTGTGCTCTGCCTTCACGACGAGTTGCCATGATGCTGCACTACCTCGAATAAGTAACGCTTCACCAATAGAGAAGGCTATTGTTACTTATTCTCAGTGAGTACCACCACCCAGACATGTTTCAAGGCTATTGGCCTATCATCAGTGGGTGGGCAGGTACCCTAGTATTGCAGACATGACGACCCAGTTGTGAAGTTAATCGCACAATATGAGAGATGCCAAAAGGTGTATAAGATAATATTTAAAATAAATAAATGCACATGGCATAATACTTTAAGAGTTTAGTATCTATATAATATCGGTGTTTTGATACACCATAGACACTCTTAAAAAAACTACAAAGTAGTTGTTGTGGGCATCATTTGCTCTTTCTCATATTGTGCTCTGCCTTCACGACGAGTTGCCATGATGCTGCACTACCTCGAATAAGTAACGCTTCACTAATAGAGAAGGCTATTGTTACTTACTTACTTACTCAATATGGTGTATCAATACACCGATATTATATAGATACTAAACTCTTAAAGTATTATGCCATGTGCATTTATTTATTTTAAATATTATCTTATACACCTTTTGGCATCTCTCATATTGTGCGATTAACTTCACAACTGGGTCGTCATGTCTGCAATACTAGGGTACCTGCCCACCCACTGATGATAGGCCAATAGCCTTGAAACATGTCTGGGTGGTGGTACTCACTGAGAATAAGTAACAATAGCCTTCTCTATTGGTGAAGCGTTACTTATTCGAGGTAGTGCAGCATCATGGCAACTCGTCGTGAAGGCAGAGCACAATATGAGAAAGAGCAAATGATGCCCACAACAACTACTTTGTAGTTTTTTTAAGAGTGTCTATGGTGTATCAAAACACCGATATTATATAGATACTAAACTCTTAAAGTATTATGCCATGTGCATTTATTTATTTTAAATAAATTTTATAATATAATGAACGACATAACAATTTAATGTTAAGATTGGCCTTGTACTTGAACTACGAGACTATCAATATTAATCGCATATTGATAGTCAATATTAATCGGATAATCGCATAGAATTTTAGAGGTTTTCGTCCGTTATTCTTGTTCGAATTTTTGGTTTATTGTATTTCATCCTCGAAAAAAAACTGTTCACACACATATATGTGCTGCCGAAAAGACAAATGATTTTTCTTGAAAAGGCGCGTGATTTGTATATTTTTCTTCAACCAAATAAAATTTATAAAAATCCGTCAAAGCAATGTTGTTAAATTGTGATTTTAGCACTAAATCCACATGAAGCTCAATAAGTTCCATCTGTAAGTTTTCTGGCACATTATTTACATCAGCATCCATCGGATGAGCAAATATAGTGAATGTGGAGTCTGTTTTGGAAGTTGGCAAACCTTGTATCAAATTGCTCTATTAGTGCCTTCAGTTCTCCATAACAGTTATAAGGGATATTTTTATGAGTTGCTAGAGTAGGAAAATGATGATAATTTTTATCTCTTATCTGACCTTCCAACAATCATAGTTTACTACAAAAAGCTTTGACATGTCTATGCAGTTCATGAACCAATTGTCCTTGTTTTTGCAATTTGAGATTCAGTTTGTTTAGGTATCCGGTGACATCTACAAGAAATGCTAAATCACACACCCACTCATCATCTTTCACTTGGTTAATTGTGTTTCCTTTTATGTCCATAAAATCTGCAATGTCTTGTCTCAGATCATAAAATCGTTTTAACATTTTACCTTTACTCAACCACCTCACTTCACAATAACAAGACACATATTCATAATCCGAAAATAGGTCTGCCAAATACATCATTAAATTGGCTGTGATTAAGTGCACGTGACTTAATAAAGTTAATACTGGCTACTACAACTTCCATCCATAACCTTTGTGAATTTAATCGATTTTGCGCACAGATTTTGTTGGTGGATAATGCAGTGAAAATTTGTTAAATTTTCTTGATGGATCTGTAGTTCTATTGCTCTTTCATGAACTATTCCAATAAATCCCTTCCATGCACCAACCATTGCAGGGGCTCCATCAGTGCATATGCCAGATAGTGAACTCCATTTAAGCCCAAATCTCTTGAAGACTGTGTTGACTGTTTCAAATATATCTTCACCGGTAGTTGTTCTTTTTAAAGGCCGAAGTTCTTCTGTGATTTTGAAATCCGCATCAACTCCTCGAAGAAATATTGCTAGTTGTGCTGTATCGGAGGCATCGGTGCTGTCATCCAAAGCAATTGAAAATGCTTTCAATCTAGCAATCTTCTCTTTTAAACTTTTTTTGATATCATCAGCCATAATTTCTATCCATTGGACAATAGTAGGTCTCGACAAACGAATATTCTCGAAGTTTTTTTTCTTTTCAGGACATATTATACTTGCAACATCCAGCAGACATTCTTTGATAAATTCTCCTTCACCAAATGACTTAGAATGCTATGCAATTTTTTCGCTTACCACAAAGCTGGCTTTGACAATGCTGTGGTGCTGCGTTCTTTGCTTGTTGAACATTTGCTGCTGGGTATCCAAGTTCTTCAACTGCTGTATTTCATCTTTTCGTAGTTGTCCATTAATTTTTTGGTGATCCGCATGTCTCGAAGTAAAGTGTCTCTTCAAGTTGTATTCTTTGTTGACAGATACGGATTCCTTGCACAGCAAACATACAGGAAATCCTTTATTCAGAATAAAATAATAATCCTCCTTCCAGTTGTCTTGAAATTGACGATTCTCTGCATCTACTTTTCTTTTTTTTGACATAACCCCTGACATTGTCCCAAATTTATAAGTGATATTCAGAACTGTCCAACAAACTGTCTTCTACACCACAGGCACTGAACAGAACACCGAACTGACACATTATAACACGTTCACATACGCCACTAGTCAAAGTGAGAAAGAGACCTTGGTGGGAGAAAACATGGTGTGTTTTGCACAAGTCATATGACGATAGCTTAATGTGAGTTAGTAGAACGCACCATGTTTTCTCCCACCATGAATTGGACAAACTTCGCTGAAATAGATTAGGGCCGGATCAAAAGGAGTAGAGGGCCGGGGGTTGCCTATATGTGCTATAATATAACAAATACATGTACTATAATATTTAGCTATTTGGATTTCTTTTATATTTTCACTTCTTACTTTTAATGCTAACAATTTAATAAATTCATTCTGAATTTCTGGCTTTAAATAATTAGTGTGGTGTTTAATATGTGATTCCAGAACATTTTTGATACTAACACCAAATGGCTGTCAAATTTGATCAAGTTTAAAAATATATTACAATTTTTTTAATTCGGTATTGATATTACTGGCATGTCCACCTCTTTGAACACCCTTTTATAATAATTCCCATTTTGTGAAATTGTTACTGTTTTAAAGAATTTTCATAGAATTGAACATTTGAATTTAGATGTTTCCAGTCCTTAAATCCACCTGCAAAATGGAACATAATTTGTGTATAAGAGGTATGGAAAACAATATATTGCACTTTCACTTTGTTTTTTCAATAAAATAGCCATTTCCTCTCTCTCTCTCTCTTTTTTTTTTTTTTTTTTTTTTTTTCAATACCTTAACTTTTGTATTTCCATGAATTATTTAAACATCGGCCATTAGTGACGGTATACGTACTTCACACTATATGTTTAGGACCGTGTTGCATATAAGAGATCTGTTTTTGTGAATATTAAAATTCCACATGGTTGGATCATTAAAATTCAGGCTTACATGTTCTGTATGTATCAATATTATTGCTGCCATCATTTTCTTCTGCCAACTGTTGTTCGTTACTCTCTAATTCTTTTAAAATAACTTCAACTATTTGGGCTTTTTCTTTAGTTCCTCATTTGAATTATGTTCATTTTCATTGTCACTTTAAATTTCCTCTTTATGCAATTTTTCTGTGCAGTACTGATGTCCGTTTTTTTTTTTTTTTTGGTGGCATGTCTAAAATTAATTAAGCTTTTGTTGTTAGGTTTTGGTGATTGTGCAGTCATAACTTCATATCTGACTGCACAATCACCAGGGGGTGATTGTGCAGTCAGATATGAAGTTCTCAGGACAGCTCTGGGTTTTGTCAACGATATACAGGAATTTTGCCAACAGGAATAGGTAAGTGATTATTCCATTGTATAGGGTAATGCTCAGGCCACATCTTGAATGTTGCATACAGGTCTGGAGAGCTCATTTTAGGAAGGATGTAGAGCTGCTGTAATGAGTACAGAGAAGTGCGAGATTTTGGTGAGGGGAAGAAAGGGCTTCTCTTACCAAGAAAGGCTTGGTAAGAGAACCCATTAGAGAAGATCCTAGTGTCGAGATACTTGCAAAGTGATCTGATTGAGATATTTAAGGCTTTGAATGGATTGAGTGAACTCAATATTAATGGAATTCTTCCTGTTGTTCAAACTATATATATGAGGGAGCATAAATTCAAATTGAGGAAGGATGGTTTGCAGAATAGATCTGTGGAAATTGGACTTTAGCCAGCGGGTGGTTGATTGCTGGAACAAACTTGTTGTTGTGGAAGTTGGAGAGCTTAAATTAATTCACTTAAGAACTAGACAAACTATTGGATAAGGTGAAAAGGTGAAATGGAAATTTTTTTTTTTTTTTTTGTTGATGTTGTATAAGTTTGCTTTCTTTATACAGTATCAGCCAAAAAAAAAAAAAAACCTTTCCATTTCCACCAATCTGGTGACTCCAAATGTTTGTCTAGTTCAGCCTTTAATTTATTTAAGCTATCAACTTCCACAGCAACGACAGATGGAAGTCTGTTCCAGCAATCAACTACCCGCTGGCTAAAGGCAAACTTCTGCACATCTATTCTACAACTGTCTTTCCTCAATTTGAATCTATGCCCCCCCCCTCTGGTTCTCTTAATCTGAGCAAGAGAAAGAATCCCATCAGCATTCAGCTTGCTCAACCCATTCAAGGCCTTATACAGATCTATCAGATCACCTCGCATGTACCTACTCTCCAGGCACTGCAATTTGTAGAACTTATGCCTTTCTTGGTAAGTGCACCACTTTGTTCCTCTCACCTATCTTGTTGCCCTTCTCTGTACTCATTCTAGTAACTCTACATTTTTCCTAAAATGAAGCCTCCAGACCTGTATACAGTACTCTAGGTGTGTGGCCTGACCATTGCCTTATACAAAGGGATAATCACCTCCTTGTCTCTGCAAAGGCTGACACAAGTAATTATAGACCTGTGAGTTTAACTTCTGTTCCAGGAAAATTAATGGAGGCACTGGTTAAAGAAGCAATGCAGGATCATCTTGACAAGAATTCATTTATAGCTCAGTTATAATTCAGTTATCCCTTAACGAAACACAGCATGGTTTTGTTAAGGGAAGGTCTTGCCTGACCAATTTGATTGGATACTATGATGTAGTCACAAAAGAATTGGATGCAGGGAATAACTTTGATATTATATATTTGGATCTTAGAAAGTCTTTTGATACTGTTGCACATGGAAGACTGCTACACAAATTGGATCAGCGTGGCATTGGTGGCAAATTGTTGCTATGGATAAAGGGATGGTTGAGTGGCAGAAGACAGAGAGTGGTAATCAATGGACATTGCTCATCATGAACTAATGTTATTAGTGGAGTCCCTCAGGGTTCAGTGTTGGGTCTGTTGTTGTTTTCTGTATTTATAAATAATGTTGATGATGGTATATCAAGCTTAATGTCCAAGTTTGCAGACGATACAAAGGTTGGCAGGGTTGTTAAGAACACTACTGACGCTATATTGCTGCAGCAGGATCTGGAAAGGTTGAGCAGATGGGCCGAGAGGTGGCAAATGAAGTTTAACATTGACAAATGTAAAGTACTACATATGGGAAACAGCAACCCCAGAGCAGCGTATCAACTCTGTGGTACTACACTGACAGTGGTAGAGAATGAAAGGACCTGGGGGTAATTGTGCAGGCGGATATGAAGTTCTCTGAGCAGTGCAGATGGGTTGCAATAGTAGCTCATTGGTGTCTTATCAATGATATACAGGAATTTTTCTAGCAGGGATAAGGAGGTGATTATTCCCTTGTATAAGGCAATGGTCAGGCCGCACCTTGAGTACTGTATTCAGGTCTGGAGGCCTCATTTCAAGAAGAAGGATGTAGAGCTGCTGGAACAAGTACAGAGAAGAGCAACAAGGTTAGTGAATGGAACGAAGGGTTGCTCTTACAAAGAAAGGCTTAAGTTTTGCAAATTACAGTGTCTGGAGACTAGGCACCGGCGAGGTGATCTGATAGAGGTGTATAAAGCCTTGAACGGCTTGAGCATGCTCAATGCTGATGGGGATACTGCCTCGTGCTCAGAATAATCACCTGAGGGCATAAATTCAAATTGAGGAAAGACAGATGTAGGATAGATGTGCGGAAATTTGCCTTTAGCCAGCGGGTAGTTGGTTGGTGGAACAGATTTCCATCCCTTGTTGTGGAAGTTGATAGCCTAAATAAATTTAAGGCTCAGCTGGACAGGTATGTCGAACGAACGGAGGGGTGAAGTGGAAGGTTTTTTTCTTTTTTTTTTTTTTTGCCTGATGCTGCATAAGCTTGCTTTCTTGCATCATATGCCTCTACTAATGCTAATGCTAGCAAAATTCCTATATATCATTGACAAAACTCCATGACCTGCTCTGGCAGCCCATCTATACTCAGAGAACTTCATATCTGACTGCACAATTACCCCCTAGTCTTTTTCATTCTCCACCTCCCTGAGTGTAGTACCACACAGTCGGTACATTTCTCTTGGGTTACTGCTACCCATATGGAGTACTTTGCATTTGTCAATGTTAAACTTCAGTTGCCACTTCTCGGCCCATGTGCCTAACTTTTCTAGATCCTGTTGCAAAATTTGCCACTACTACTACTACTAAAAGTGGTTTGCAGACAGTCTACTTCTTCCATTCACTCTAATAATATGTTTAATGCTTCCTTAAATTTATTCAAACTGCCTACTTCACAACACCAGATGGAAGTTTATTCCAACAATCAAACTATTGTCTGGTTGAAAGCAAATTTTCGTGCATCTGTCCTGCAACTATCCTTTTTCAATTTAAATTTATGTCCCGTTATGTATGTTATCTGAGAAAGACTAAAGATGCCATCAAATTTAGTTTACTCAATCCACTTATTGCCTTAAACGTTTCAATCGGGTTCAAGAAAATTTTGTGGTTTCTATTAATCAAAATGGTTCTTGCTAACAGATTGAAAAAGTTACTATAAAGCATCCATCAAGATATATATTATATCTGAAGAAACAATTCATGTTCAAATTTCATAGTATGTAAGCTAACAAGTCAGGATTAAAAACTGATATTGTGTATGTTTTTTTATTTATTGATATAAGGTATTGTTTTTTGTAATCCAGATGTTGTAGCAATTAGTGAATATTGTAATCAGCAATTTTCTGAAATCTAACCTGGCTCTTTGCTGAAAGTAGTTTCTAGCTAGTAAAGTATCTAAAAGCCTGTGGGTATATAGAAGCCTTTCATTGATCTTCATATTTTATAATGATCTGATTGGATACTTTGATGCAGCATGTAGCCAAGTGGTGAGGAGTGAGAGTGCTGTAGCACATGCTCTTTCAGTGGAATGTGATACAATCATATGACTGCTAAGCCGACCGGGCTAGCCGAGTGGGTAAAGTACCTGCCCGGCAACCCAAAGGTCGCGGGTTCGATTCCCGCCTCGGGCTTGGATCAAAGTACTGCAAAAACCTTGGGAGGTGCAATATGGCCACAGAAGCCGATGCGCCAACAACTACCAAATCAAAAAAAAAAAAAAAAAAAAATATGACTGCTAAATATGATTAACGATTATATTTGTGATTTTTTTCTGAACTCCTCTGACCTGGTGTTCATGCCAAAGTATTAAAAAAGTAAGAATGATAACACAGGAACTTGATGCAAAAAATAATTTTGATAATTTTGAAAAAAAGCCGTGAATTAGGGTTGAATTTGAAAGTATCTGCAATTCTGCCCAGACACGAATCAATTCCGCCCTGGAAAGATTGTGCAAGGCTCAAGGGATAGAATTTTTTTCAGCCTGGTCTGTACTTGTTAACAAGAGAGACTGCTTCTACAGGGATGGGATACACTTAAATAGAAAAGGTGCAAAAATATTTGCTGATGCTATCAAGACAGTGTTAGATGGGTCGGAAAACTGCTAGCTTGGAGGGGATACAAGGACTAATAGATTAACAGTAGCCACTGGCAGAAGTGAAAGTGATTCTTGCACTGTTTCTATTGGAATGAGCAGCAGCCTGGAAAACAGAATGCAGGATATTTCAGAGACTGCTGGGCATCATTGTGGTACAAGTAAACACATGGGTTGTGTTAGGGTAGCTAAGAATAGGAACAGGTGCATGTATACTTGCGTGTACACCAATGCTAGGAGTTTGCTAAATAAATTTGATGAATTTGAGGTATTGCTCAAAGCATCAAAGGCAGATATTGTTGGGATATCAGAGAAGTGGTGTCACATAGATATAAGGAATGCAGAACTGGAATTTGGGGAGTACAATGTGTACAGAAAGGATAGACAGGATAGGAAGGGAGGAGGGGTTATGCTATTAGTTAAGAAACACATAAAATCCAAGGAAGTGAAGCCAGTCGACATTGCGGGACAGTGCAGTCTCGAGTCAGTTTGGTGTGACATAAGCATTGGGAGATCAAAATTGACAGTAGGAGTGTGCTATAGGCCTAATGACTCTGATGAGCATAATAAGAAACTGTACAGGGAAATAGAGTGGGCCGGTAAATCAGATTCTTATAATGGGGGATTTTAATTTCCCAGATATAGACTGGAATTAGTGAGTTGGTCACGCACACACTAGCAAGGCTTTTGTGGATTTATTGGATGATTGTTTTTTACATCAGCATGTTCGGGAGGCAATTAGAGGGAGTAATACTCTTGATCTGATTATCAGTAGTGATTCTTCATGCATTAAGAATCTGCAGATAAAGGAACAACTAGGTGGCAGTGATCACAGTGTGCTGAAGTGAGATTTACTCAAAGAGGTAACTACCATCAGGAGTAAAGGGAAGGGTTTTTGCTTTCATAAAGGCAACTACAATGGTCTGAGACAGTATTTAAATTCTATACAGTGGGACCAACTGATGATGTTACCAACAGAAATTCAAAATGGGAACTTATCTTGGAATCTACTGGGCTTTACATACCAACTAAGAAATGTTGTTCAAGGTTTAGGCCTAAATGGATGTCAGATGAAGTAATGGGACATATGGCAGAGAAGAAAAATGCATGGGATACATATAAATTAATGGGTGACATGGAAGCCTATGATAGATATAAGCTGATCTGTAGCCAAGTTACAATGGAGGTTAGGCAGGCGAAGGCAGATTACGAGAAATCTTTGGCAAAGGATGCAAAGAAAAACAGAAAAAGAGTTCTTTACTTATGTAAACTCTAGAAGGAAGGGGATGAATCAGATTGGCCCACTTGATATCGATGGTTCAACTGTTGATGATCCTGCTCAGGTAGCTAACAAACTAAATGAATATTTTGCATCGACATTCACACATGAGAGCTATTCAGCAAGGGGAATGCCAGAGGTTTATTCAACTCTGGCAGTAAGCTAGATAATCTTGTAATAACTGAGAGTAAAGTGGAGAAGAAATTGTTGAAGATGAACGCAAGAAAGGCACCTGGGATGGATGGGATTTATCCAGTTATATTAAAGGAGGCAGCAAAGGAAGTAAGCAGACCCTTAGCCATAATTATGAGAGCTTGCTTGGACTCGGGAGGTACCCATGGACTGGAGATGTGCAAATGTGACTGCAATTCACAAAGGAGGATGAAAGTCACTGATGAAAAAAAGCCGTGAATTAGGGTTGAAATTGAAAGTGTCTGCAATTCTGCCCAGACACGATAGGAGGGAGTACATGATGAGAGCCCTGTCAATCAATTCGGCCCTGGAAAGATTGTGCAGGGCTCAAGGGGTAGAATTTTTTTCAGCCTGGTCTGTACTTGTTAACAGGAGAGACTGCTTCTACAGGGATAGGATACACTTAAATAGAAAGGGTGCAAGAATGTTTGCTGATGCCATCGAGGCAATGTTAGGTGGGTCGGAAAACTGCTAGATTGGGGGGGATACAAGGACTAATAGATTAACAGTAGCCACTGGCAGAGGTGAAAGTGATTCTTGCACTGCTTCTATTGGAATGAGCCGCAGCCTGGAAAATAAGATGCAGGATATTTCAGAGACTGCTGGGAATCATTGGGGTACAAGTAAACACATGGGTTGTGTTAGGGTAGCTAAGAAAAAGAACAGGTGCATGTATACTTGTGTGTACACCAATGCTAGGAGTTTAGTAAATAAATTTGATGAATTTGAGGTATTGCTCAAAACATCAAAGGCAGATATTGTGGGGATTTCAGAGACGTGGTGTCACACAGATATAAGAAATGCAGAACTGGAATTTGGGGAGTACAACGTCTACAGAAAGGATAGACAGGATAGGAAGGGAGGAGGGGTTATGCTATTAGTTAAAAAACACATAAAATCCAAGGAAGTGAAGCCAGTCGACATCGCTGGACAGTGCAGTGTCGAGTCAGTTTGGTGTGACATAAGCATTGGGAGATCAAAATTGAGAGTAGGAGTGTGCTATAGGCCCAATGACTCTGATGAGTATAATAAGAAACTGTTCGGAGAAATAGAGTGGGCCAGTAAATCAGAGAGTCTTATAATGGGGGATTTTAATTTCCCAGATATTGACTGGAATTTGGGGGCTGGTCACTCACACAGTAGCAAGGCTTTTGTGGATTTATTGGATGATTGTTTTCTACATCAGCATGTTCGGGAGGCAACTAGAGGGAGTAATACTCTTGATTTGATTATCAGTAGTGATTCTTCATGCATTAAGAATCTGCAGATAAATGAACCACTTGGTGGCAGTGATCACAGTGTGCTGAAGTGGGAGTTACTCAAAGAGGTAACTACCATTAGGGGTAAAGGGAAGGGGTATTGCTTTCGTAAAGGCGACTACAATGGACTGAGACAGTATTTAAATTCTATACAGTGGGATCAACTGATGATATTGCCAACAGCAAATTGAAAATGGGAAGCATTCAAAGAACTTATCGTGGAAGTTACTAGGCTTTACATACCAACTAAGAAATATTGTTCAAGGTTTAAGCCTAAATGGTTGACAGATGAACTAATGAGGCATATGGCAGAGAAGAAAAATGCATGGGATACATACAAATTAACACGTGACACGGACGCCTATGATAGATACAAGTTGATCTGTAACCAAGTTACAAAAGAGGTTAGGCAGGCGAAGGCAGATTACGAGAGATCCTTGGCAAGGGATGCGAAGAAAAACAGCAAAGAGTTCTTTACTTATGTAAACTCTAGAAGGAAGGGGATGAATCAGATCGGTCCATTTGAGATCGATGGGTCAACTGTTGATGACCCTGCTCGGGTAGCTAACAAACTAAATGAATATTTTGCATCGACATTCACACATGAGGAGTTATTCAGCGAGGGGAATGCCAGAGGTGTATTCAACTCTAGCAGTAAGCTAGAGAATCTTGTAATAACTGAGAGCAAAGTGGAGGAGAAATTGTTGAAGATAAACACAAGAAAGGCACCTGGGGTGGATGGGATCTATCCAGTTATATTAAAGGAGGCAGCAAAGGAGGTAAGCAAACCCTTAGCCATAATTATGAGAGCTTCCTTGGACTCAGGGGAGGTACCCATTGACTGGAGATGTGCAAATGTGACCCCAATTCACAAAGGGGGATCAAAGGCTGACACAAGTAATTATAGACCTGTGAGTTTAACTTCTGTTCCCGGAAAATTAATGGAGGCACTGGTGAAAGAAGCACTGCAGGATCATCTAGACAAGACTTCAGTTATAGCTAGGACACAGCATGGTTTTGTTAAGGGGAAGTCTTGCCTGACCAATTTGATTGGATACTATGATGCAGTCACAAAAGAACTGGATGCAGGGAATAACTTTGATATTATATACTTGGATCTTAGAAAGGCTTTTGATACTGTTGCACATGGAAGACTGCTGCACAAATTGGAGCAGTGTGGCATTGGAGGCAAGTTGCTGCTATGGATAAAGGGGTGGTTGAGGGGGAGAAGACAGAGAGTGGTAATCAATGGACACTGCTCATCGTGGACTAATGTTATTAGTGGAGTCCCTCAGGGTTCAGTATTGGGGCCTTTATTGTTTTCTGTATTTATAAATGATATTGATGATGGTATATCAGGCTTAATGTCCAAGTTTGCAGACGATACGAAGGTTGGCAGGGTTGTCAAGGACACTACTGACACTATGCTGCTGCAACAGGATTTGGAAAGGTTGAGCAGATGGGCTTCGAGGTGGCAAATGAAGTTTAACATTGACAAATGTAAAGTACTACATATGGGAAACAGCAACCCCAGAGCAGCGTATCAACTCTGTGGTACTACACTGACAGTGATAGAGAATGAAAGGGACCTGGGGGTGGTGGTGCAGGCAGATATGAAGTTCTCTGAGCAGTGCAGACGAGCTGCAAGAGTAGCTCATGGTGTATTGTCAATGATATATAGGAATTTTTCTAGCAGGGATAAGGAGGTGATTATTCCCTTGTATAAGGCAATGGTCAGGCCACACCTAGAGTACTGTATACAGGCCTGGAGGCCTCATTTCAGGAAGGATGTAGAGCTGCTGGAACGAGTACAGAGAAGGGCAACTAGATTGGTGAATGGGACAAAGGGGATTCTTACGAAGAAAGGCTTAAGTTTTGCAAATTACAGTGTCTGGAAACTAGGCACCAGCGGGGTGATCTGATAGAGGTGTACAAAGCCTTGAATGGTTTGAGCATGCTCAATGCTGATGGGATTCTTCCTCTAGCTCAGAAAAATCACCTGAGAGGGCATAAATTCAAATTGAGGAAAGACAGATGTAGGATAGATGTGCGGAAATTTGCCTTTAGCCAGCGGGTGGTTGGTGGGTGGAACAGACTTCCATCCCTTGTTGTGGAAGTTGATAGCCTAAATAAGTTTAAGGCTCAGCTGGACAGGTATTTCGAACGAACAGAGGGGTGAAGTGGAAGTGGTTATTTTTATTTATTTATGTTAATTTTTTTTTTTTTTTTCTTTTTTTTTTGGCTGATGCTGCATAAGCTTGCTTTCTTGCATCAAATGCCTCTACTAATGCTAATGCTAATGCTAAAAAAGGCTGACACAAGTAATTATAGACCTGTAAGTTTAACTTCTGTGCCAGGAAAATTAATGGAGGCCCTGGTTAAAGAATCATCTAGACAAGACTTCAGTTATAGCTTGGACACAGCATGGTTTTGTTAGGGGAAATGGTCTTGCCTGACGAATTTAAATGGATACTATGATGCAGTCACAAAAGAACTGGATGCAAGGAATAACTTTGATATTATATATTTGGATCTCAGAAAGGCTTTTGATACTGTTGCAAATGGAAGACTGCTGCACAAATTAGAGAAGTGTAGCATTGGAGGCAAATTGCTGCTACGGATAAAGGGATGGTTGAGTGGGAGAAAACAAAGAGTGGTAATCAATGGACACTGTTCATTGTGGACTAATGTTATTAGTGGAGTCCCTCAGGGTTGGGTCCATTATGGTTTTCTGTATTTATAAATGATATTGATGATGGTATATCAAGCTTAATATCCAAGTTTGCAGACAGTACAAAGGTTGGCAGTGTTGTTAAGGACACTATTGACACTATGCTGCTGCAACAGCATCTGGAAAGGTTGAGCAGATGGGCTGAGAGGTGGCAAATGAAGTTTAACATTGACAAATGTAAAGTACTACATATGGGAAACAGCAACCCCAGAGCAACGTATCAGCTGTTTGGTACAAACTGACAGTGTTAGAGAATGAAAAGGACCTGGGGGTTATTCTGTAGGCTGATATGAAGTTCTCTGAGAGTGCAGACGGGCTGCAAGAGTAGCTCATGGTGTCTTGTCAGTGATATACAGGAATTTTTCTAGCAGGAATAAGGAGGTGATTATTCCCTTGTATAAGGCAATGGTCAGGCCACACCTTGAGTACTGTATACAGTTCTGGAGGCCTCATTTCAAGAAGGATGTAGAGCTGCTGGAACGAGTACAGAGAAGTGCAACAAGATTAGTGAATGGAACAAAGGGTTGCTCTTATATAGAAAGGCTTAAATTTTGCAAATTACAGTGTCTGGAGACTAGGCACCAGCGAGGTGATCTGATAGAGGTGTATAAAGCCTTGAATGGTTTGAGCATGCTCAATGCTGATGGGATCCTTCCTCCTGCTCAGAATAATCACCTGAGAGGGCATAAATTCAAATTGAGGAAAGACAGATGTGGGATGGATGTGTGGAGATTTGCCTTTAGCCAGTGGAAAGTTGGTTGGTGGAAGAGACTTCCATCCCTTGTTGTGGAAGTTGAGAGCCTAAATAAATTTAAGGCTCAGCTGGACAGGTATTTTGAACGAACGGAGGGGTGAAATGGAAGTGTGTTGTTTTTTTTTTTTTTTTTTTGGCTGATGCTGCATAAGCTTGCTTTCTTGCATCATATGCCTCTACTAATGCTAATGCTAATATGATATACCTGTATTTCAGGAAAGCTTTTGATATCGTTTCACATAAAAGATTGTTGTATAAATTGGAGTGTGGCATAAAGGGCAAGTTACTGCTGTGGATAAAGGGATGGGTGAGTGGGAGAAGACAGAGAGTGGTTATTAATGGACACTGTTCTTCACAAACTAATGTGTGGAGTATACCAGGGTTTGGTTCCTGGGTGTTGTTTTCTATATTTATTAATTGATATTGATGAAGGTATATCAAGCTAATGACTAAGTTTGCATATGATATAAAGGTTGGCAGGGTGGTTAATGACAGTAATCAAGGTATTGTTCAAGGTTTAGGCCAAATGGTTATCGAATGAACAAATGAGACTCATAACAGAGAAGAAAAATGCATGGGATGCATATAAATTATCAAGCAACTCAGAAGCCTATGGCAGATATAAGCTAGTCTGTAATGAGGTCACAAAGGAGGTTAGGCAGGCGAACTCAGATTACGAGAAATCCTTGGCAAAAGATGCTAAGAAAAACAGCAAGGATTTCTTTACTTATATAAACTCTAAAAGGAAGGGGATGAATCGGATTGGTCCACTTGACATTGATGTTTCGACTGTTGATGATCCTGCTCAGATATCAAACAAACTGAATGAGTATTTAGCATCTACATTCACACATGAGGAATTATTAAGGTTTGAAAATGACAGAAGGTTATCAAATTGTAGCAGGATACTTAATGATTTTGTAATAACTGGAGGAGGAGAAAAGAACCTGGGGTGGATGGGATCTATCCAGTTATATTAAAAGAGACGGCAAAGCAACTAAGCAAACCCTTAGCCATAATTATGAGAGCATCCTTGGACTCAGGGGAGGTTCCCACGGACTGGAAATGTGCAAATGTATCCCCAATTCACAAAGGGGGATCGAAGGGTGACACGAGTAATTACAGACCAGTTAGTGTAACTTCTGTTTCGGGTAAAATAATGGAGTCACTGGTTAAAGATGCATTGCAGGATCATCTAGACAAGACTGCAGCAATAATTCAGACACAGCCTGGGTTTGTTAAGGGAAAGTCTTGTCTGACAAATTTGATAGGATATTATGATGTAGTTACAAAGGAACTGGATGCAAAAAATAATTTTTTTTATTTGGATCCATATATTTGGATTTCAGGAAAGCTTTTGACACTGTTACGCATGAAAGGCTATTGGAGCAGAATGGTATTAAGGGTAAGTTGCTACAATGGATTAAAGGATGGTTCAGTGTGAGAAGACAGAGGGTGGTAATCAATGGATGCTGCTCTTCGTGGACTAATGTTATTAGTGGAGTCCCACAGGGTTCGGTGTTGGGTCCACTGTTGTTTTGTATATTTATCAGTGATATTGATGAAGGTATATCAGGCTTAATGTCGAAGTTTGCAGATGATACAAAGGTTGGCAGGGTTGTTAATGACAGTAATGGTAGTGTGCTACTGCAACAGGATCTAGATAATTTGGGCAGATGGGCTAAGAAGTTACAACTGAAGTTAACCTTGACAAATGCAAAATACTGCATATGGGTAGAAGTAACCCCAGAGAAACGTACCAACTGTGTGGTACTACACTTAAGGTGGTAGAAAATGAAAAAGACCTGGGAGTAATTGTGCAGTCAGATATGAATTTTTCTGAGCAATGCAGACAGGCTGCCAGGGCAGGTCATGGCGTTTTGTCAATGATATTTAGGAATTTTGCTAGCAGGGAAAAGGAAGTGGTTATCCCTCTGTATAAGGCAATGGTCAGGCCACGCTTTGAGTACTGCATACAGGTCTGGAGGCCTCATTTTAGGAAGGATGTAGATTTACTTGAGCGTGTACAGAGAAGGGCAACAAGATTGGTGAGGGGAATGAAGGAATCCTCTTACCAAGAGAGGCTTAAGTTCTGGAAATTGCAGTGGCTGGAGACTAGGCACCTGCACGGTGATCTGATTGAGGTGTATAAGTCCTTGAATGGGTTGAGCATGCTGAATTCTGATGGGATCCTTCCACTTGTTCAGATTACGAACCTAAGGGGCCATAAATTCAAATTAAGAAAGGACAGATGTAGAATAGATGTGCAGAAATTTGCCTTTAGCCAGCAGGTGGTTAATTGCTGGAACAAAGTTCCATCTGTAGTTGTGGAAGTTGATATGTTGAATAAATTTAAGGAGGAACTGGACAGGCATTTGGAGGGAATGGTGTGTTTTTTTTGGCTGATGCTGCATAAGCTCATAGACTTGCTTTCTTGCATCACATGCCACTACTACTATGCTACTGCAACAAGAGCTAGAAAAATTGGGCAGATGGGCTGAGAAATGGCAGTTGAAGATGAGCATTGAAAAATGAAGGTACTTGATATGGGTAGCAGTAATCCCAAATTAACATATTAACTATGTAATGCTACACTCAGGGTAGTAAAAAATAAAAATGACCTTGGGGTAATTGTGTAGCCAGATAAGTTCTTTTTTGAGTAATGCTGACATGTAGAAGGATGTAGAGTTGCTAGAATGAGTACAAAGGAGGACAACAAGATTGGTGAGGGGAACAATGGGGTGCTCTTACCAAGAAAGGCTTAAGTTCTGTAAATTGCAGCACCTGAAGAGTAGGCACCTGCAAAGTGATCTGATTGAGGTGTATAAGGCCTTGAATGGGTTGAGCAAGCTGAATTCTGATGAGATTCTTCCTCTTGCTCAGATTAAGAACGTGAGGGGGCATAAATTCAAATTGAGGGAAGACAATTGTAGAATGGATATGGAAAAGTTTACCTTTATCCAGCGTGTGGTTGATTGGAGGAAGTTGATAGCCTAAATAAATTTAAAGCTGAGCTGGACAGGCATTTGGAACAAATGGAGGGATGAAATGGGAGGTTTTTTTTTTTTTTTTTTTTTTTTGGGTGATGCTACATAAGCTTTCCTTCTTGCATTGTATGCCTCTCCTAATGCTAATGCTAATACTACTGTTGCCAGGAAAGCTCATTGAGTTTTTTGCGAATGAAAAATCAGGAACTTTGCCAGCAAGGATGAGGAGGTGTATATCCCATTGTACAATGGTTAGGCCCTACCTGAAGTACTGCATACAGGTCTGGAGGCCTCATTTTTGGAAGGATGTTGATCTTCTGGAATATATGCAGAGAAGGGCAATAAGGTTAGTGAAGGGAGCAAAAGAGTGGTCTTATCAAGAAAAGCTTGAGTTCTGCAAATTGCAGTGTTTGGAGACTAGGCACCTATCAGTGGATTTGATTGAGATTTTTAAGGTTTTGAATGGATTGAGGAAGCTCAACATTGATAGGATTCTTTCTCTTGTTCAGACTACACACATGATGGAGCATAAATTCAAAGGATGGATGTTTGCTGTATAAATGTGTGGAGGTTTGCCTTCAGCCAGTGGGTGGTCGATTGATGCAAATTTCCATCTGTTGCTGTTGGAAGTAGATTATTTGAATAAATTCAAGGAAGAACTAGACAAATTATTAGAGCTGATGGATTTATTTGTTTTCTTGAATCATATGTCACTAGTAAAATATTGGAGCTCTAGTTGTTTAAATTTTCAATTCAGAACACTATACATGCTGTAAACGATTTTATCCATCCAAAAATAATTGTTAGATAAATTATTTTCAGACAGGAGAAAGAGATGCAAAGATCCCTGCGTTCTGGTTCATCTCAGATAATGAAAAAGAAGTGAAGTGGAATTTTCAAGAACTGGCTAAAGAGTCTAAAAAGTATTGTCGGTTTTAATTTATATTTTTGAAAATTTTTCTCATTGTTTAATAAGTAAATTTAGATTTTAAATAAAATTAAACATATTTTTATGTCCATTTCCCCACTGATCTTGGTGGTGAAAGGAAAAAGAAAGGAAATAAAATTATATGTTTATTATTTAAATAAATTCACTCTTTAAAGTATGATATGAATTCTATCAAATTTTAACCCAAAAGTTAATAGTTACATTTAATAACCAGTAAATTAACAGTAATCCTTCTGTAGTATGGAGGTGAGTTACTATTTAAGAAAGTATTGCTGTTAATTTAGTAGTGACATATGAGGTAATTTTAATTATTTTGCAAGTCATTTTGTTTATAGCTGATATCTCAAGCTTCTCTAACTTGAGTCTGTAAGGCTTTTTCCAAATCAATTACTATATATTCATGTGGATAAGTTGACCTTTGAAGCAAAAAAATCATTTAAAATTTTAAGGGCACCCTATATGCTGAATACAATCCTGAACTTGAATTAAAGTCACTTTCTTAGGAATAGAAAGATATGTAAATTAATACCAATATATTTACAATTTATTACATGTATAAGTGTGCATACATGTATATTATTATTATTTATAGGTGTGATGAGAATGTTGACAGAAAGACATTTGGAAACGAACAAAGATGCATATACAGCCACTCCCTGACTTATTTAAGGGTTGCATTCCACGGAACTCTACATAAATCGGAATTTCCCTAAATGCTTATACAGCACTCGCAAATTTGATTGAAGCAAGAAAGAAATGTTCGATGAACATATAAATAGAATTATTTATTCAATTTTTTTTTCTCATGCACAGGAAAAATTACAAAATTGTACAACATTACAAAAATTTCAATATTATAAAATTACAAAAAGAGAGAGGAGATGGGCATAATGTCAGCAAGTTTTATCTTTCGAGCATCGTTGCCAGAATTAACTCTCCAGCTGATAAGCACGCCGCTGTGAAAGTTGAGAGCTGTGGAGATTTAGAAGGGTTTTTTCCCAACACATCACAAAATTTCTCTGTAGCTGCAGAATCGTCACTGTATACTTTAATGTTGTGGAAACCAGCACGTTTCCACAACCTCGTTGCTTGCCATGAACTTGGCTTGGGGTTTGCCGTACTTATCCTTAATATCTTCATAAATACTTGTTGCTTTTGCTTGAATGGCTATTAGATTCATGGGCACTCACTTGAAAAATCAGATCCAGAAGTGAGTCATCAGATCCGTATTATTAATAGCTTTTCCATCTTCAATATAGCACCTGAAGGCTCTTTTGTGATTACTGTTGATCTTGAATGCATTGAATGCTTGAATGCTTGAATGCAAGGACTAATAGATTAACAGTAGCCACTGGCAGAGGTGAAAGTGATTCTTGCACTGCTTCTATTGGAATGAGCCGCAGCCTGGAAAATAAGATGCAGGATATTTCAGAGACTGCTGGGAATCATTGGGGTACAAGTAAACACATGGGTTGTGTTAGGGTAGCTAAGAAAAAGAACAGGTGCATGTATACTTGTGTGTACACCAATGCTAGGAGTTTAGTAAATAAATTTGATGAATTTGAGGTATTGCTCAAAACATCAAAGGCAGATATTGTGGGGATTTCAGAGACGTGGTGTCACACAGATATAAGAAATGCAGAACTGGAATTTGGGGAGTACAATGTCTACAGAAAGGATAGACAGGATAGGAAGGGAGGAGGGGTTATGCTATTAGTTAAAAAACACATAAAATCCAAGGAAGTGAAGCCAGTCGACATCGCTGGACAGTGCAGTGTCGAGTCAGTTTGGTGTGACATAAGCATTGGGAGATCAAAATTGAGAGTAGGAGTGTGCTATAGGCCTAATGACTCTGATGAGTATAATAAGAAACTGTTCGGAGAAATAGAGTGGGCCAGTAAATCAGAGAGTCTTATAATGGGGGATTTTAATTTCCCAGATATTGACTGGAATTTGGGGGCTGGTCACTCACACAGTAGCAAGGCTTTTGTGGATTTATTGGATGATTGTTTTCTACATCAGCATGTTCGGGAGGCAACTAGAGGGAGTAATACTCTTGATTTGATTATCAGTAGTGATTCTTCATGCATTAAGAATCTGCAGATAAATGAACCACTTGGTGGCAGTGATCACAGTGTGCTGAAGTGGGAGTTACTCAAAGAGGTAACTACCATTAGGGGTAAAGGGAAGGGGTATTGCTTTCGTAAAGGCGACTACAATGGACTGAGACAGTATTTAAATTCTATACAGTGGGATCAACTGATGATATTGCCAACAGCAAATTCAAAATGGGAAGCATTCAAAGAACTTATCGTGGAAGCTACTAGGCTTTACATACCAACTAAGAAATATTGTTCAAGGTTTAGGCCTAAATGGTTGTCAGATGAACTAATGAGGCATATGGCAGAGAAGAAAAATGCATGGGATACATACAAATTAACACGTGACACGGACGCCTATGATAGATACAAGTTGATCTGTAACCAAGTTACAAAGGAGGTTAGGCAGGCGAAGGCAGATTACGAGAGATCCTTGGCAAGGGATGCGAAGAAAAACAGCAAAGAGTTCTTTACTTATGTAAACTCTAGAAGGAAGGGGATGAATCAGATTGGTCCACTTGAGATCGATGGGTCAACTGTTGATGACCCTGCTCGGGTAGCTAACAAACTAAATGAATATTTTGCATCGACATTCACACATGAGGAGTTATTCAGCGAGGGGAATGCCAGAGGTGTATTCAACTCTAGCAGTAAGCTAGAGAATCTTGTAATAACTGAGAGCAAAGTGGAGGAGAAATTGTTGAAGATAAACACAAGAAAGGCACCTGGGGTGGATGGGATCTATCCAGTTATATTAAAGGAGGCAGCAAAGGAGGTAAGCAAACCCTTAGCCATAATTATGAGAGCTTCCTTGGACTCAGGGGAGGTACCCATTGACTGGAGATGTGCAAATGTGACCCCAATTCACAAAGGGGGATCAAAGGCTGACACAAGTAATTATAGACCTGTGAGTTTAACTTCTGTTCCCGGAAAATTAATGGAGGCACTGGTGAAAGAAGCACTGCAGGATCATCTAGACAAGACTTCAGTTATAGCTAGGACACAGCATGGTTTTGTTAAGGGGAAGTCTTGCCTGACCAATTTGATTGGATACTATTATGTAGTCACAAAAGAACTGGATGCAGGGAATAACTTTGATATTATATACTTGGATCTTAGAAAGGCTTTTGATACTGTTGCACATGGAAGACTGCTGCACAAATTGGAGCAGTGTGGCATTGGAGGCAAGTTGCTGCTATGGATAAAGGGGTGGTTGAGGGGGAGAAGACAGAGAGTGGTAATCAATGGACACTGCTCATCGTGGACTAATGTTATTAGTGGAGTCCCTCAGGGTTCAGTATTGGGGCCTTTATTGTTTTCTGTATTTATAAATGATATTGATGATGGTATATCAGGCTTAATGTCCAAGTTTGCAGACGATACGAAGGTCGGCAGGGTTGTCAAGGACACTACTGACACTATGCTGCTGCAACAGGATTTGGAAAGGTTGAGCAGATGGGCTTCGAGGTGGCAAATGAAGTTTAACATTGACAAATGTAAAGTACTACATATGGGAAACAGCAACCCCAGAGCAACGTATCAACTCTGTGGTACTACACTGACAGTGGTAGAGAATGAAGGGGACCTGGGGGTGGTGGTGCAGGCAGATATGAAGTTCTCTGAGCAGTGCAGACGAGCTGCAAGAGTAGCTCATGGTGTATTGTCAATGATATATAGCAATTTTTCTAGCAGGGATAAGGAGGTGATTATTCCCTTGTATAAGGCAATGGTCAGGCCACACCTAGAGTACTGTATACAGGCCTGGAGGCCTCATTTCAGGAAGGATGTAGAGCTGCTGGAACGAGTACAGAGAAGGGCAACTAGATTGGTGAATGGGACAAAGGGGTTCTCTTACGAAGAAAGGCTTAAGTTTTGCAAATTACAGTGTCTGGAAACTAGGCACCAGCGGGGTGATCTGATAGAGGTGTACAAAGCCTTGAATGGTTTGAGCATGCTCAATGCTGATGGGATTCTTCCTCTAGCTCAGAAAAATCACCTGAGAGGGCATAAATTCAAATTGAGGAAAGACAGATGTAGGATAGATGTGCGGAAATTTGCCTTTAGCCAGCGGGTGGTTGGTGGGTGGAACAGACTTCCATCCCTTGTCGTGGAAGTTGATAGCCTAAATAAGTTTAAGGCTCAGCTGGACAGGTATTTCGAACGAACAGAGGGGTGAAGTGGAAGTGGTTATTTTTATTATTTATGTTACTTTTTTTTTTTTTTTTTTTTGGCTGATGCTGCATAAGCTTGCTTTCTTGCATCAAATGCCTCTACTAATGCTAATGCTAATACATTGATCCTTTCACATGTTCTTTTATACGCACACTGTCTGTTAAAATAATATTCACTGTTGAAGCAGCGAGACCTAATTCCGTGCAATAGATGACAAACTTTGTCCTGCTTTGTACTTCTTAATTAATCATTTTCATTTCTAAATCAATTTTGTTTGGTTTCCTAGCACTGCCAGCACTTGCACTTTCCGTTGGTCCGTTTCCCTTCACCATTGTAATAAGTAAATAGGAATGAAGAGAAGATTCTGAAAATTTATGTTTTTTATATGATTGAAGATGAAGGGGAACTCATTTCACCATAATACTGTAATGTAAAAACCCACATAATTCCAGTTATCATTACTGCAAATGCAATAAGATCGAGTTTACTACCCATTTATAATAGATTGTGCTAACAGAAAAGGTCAATAAACTGGAAAGTGCAAATTGTTTTTATTGTTTTATGGTAGTGACCTCCAGAAATGTGTTTTAGAAAAATATCACAGAGACATTCAAAATTGACTATTATAACGGTAACATATGATAACGATGAAAGGGTAGTGCAATTTCCATTATAAATATGACCTTTTAGAGATAAAAATAGCATAGTTAGATAGCGAAAATTAAAAAAAAAAAAAAAAAAACGCAATGTGTTATTGGGTTCACGTTATGTTATTTTCACGATACCTCCATTTATTTCTTCGGGATGCAAAATACATTTCCATATTGTTTTCAGTTTGCACCGACTGGCAAAAATTTATGTAAAGTTGAATTTCCATAAGTTGAGTATTACGTTAGTCAGGGAGTGGCTGTATATGTTTTTTAGATCTGGAGAAGGCTTTTGTTAAATAGACTGGGTTAAACTGTTGAATATTATTGAACTGGAAGGGATAAGAGCAGATTGGGAGTGTAAAATAGAATGAATAGTTGGCTATACAGAAACAAAAAAGTAATAGTTAGGGTAGGACTAAGTGAGACTAAAAGCCTAGATATAAGAAGAATTGTCGGACTGAGGCATTGTTTGTCCATAACTTTATTTAATATATATGTAAAAAAAAAATAGTTAGAGGCATTTTATAAAGTAAATATTTATGAAAGAGAACTGTATAGAGTGACGATGAGGAAGGGGAAAGGTTATTGAGAGTATTACATTTGCAGATGATATGGCAGTAGTGACAGACTGAGGAAGGATTACAGAATTTATTTAATACACTAAAGAAAAGTTGGTCCTACACTGAACCCCGGGGGAACTCCACTAATCACATTGGTCCACGAATAGCAGCATCCGTTGATTACTACTCTCTGTCTTCTCCCACTCAACCACCCTTTTATCCATTGTAGCAAATTGCCCTTAATACCATACTGCTCCAATTTGTACAGTAGTCTTCCATGCCCAACAGTATCAAAAACTTTCCTGAAATCCAAGTATATGATATCAAAATTATTTTTTTGCATCCTTTCCTTTGTAACCACATCATAGTATCCAATCAAATTTGTCAGACAAGAATTTTCCTTAACAAACCCGTGCTGTCTGAATTATTACTGCAGCCTTGTCTAGATGATCCTGCAATGCTTCTTTAACCAGTCACTCCATTATTTTCCCTGGAACAGAAGTTAAACTAACAGATTTGTAATTACTTATGTCACGATTCGATCTCCATTTGTGAATTGATGATACATTTGCACATCTCCAGTCCATGGAGACTTCCCATGAGTCCAAGGATGCTCTCATAATTATGGCTAAAGGTTTTCTTACTTCCTTTGCTGCCTCCTTTAATATAACTGGATAGGTCCCATTCACACCCAAGGTGCCTTTCTTATGTTTAACTTCAGCAATTTCTCCTCCACTTTGCTCTCAGTTATTATAAAATAACTGAGAGCAAAGTTAGAGTTAAATAAGCTTCTGTCCTCCACTTCCCTACAGAATTCCTCATGTGTGAATGTAGATGCAAAATACTCATTCAGTTTTTCAGCTATCTGAGTAGGATTATCAACAGTCCAGCCATCGATATCAAGTGGACCAATCTGATTCATCTGCTTCCTTCTAGAGTTTATATAAGTAAAGAAGTCCTTTCTGTTTTTTTTAGCATCCTTTGCCAAAGATTTCTCATAATCTGCCTTCAGTTGACTAACCTCCTTTGTGGCTTGATTACAGACTAGCTTATATCTACCTTAGGCTTCTGTGTTGCCTGATAATTTATATGCACACCATGCATTTTTCTTCTCTGCCAGGAGTCTCATTAGTTCATCTGACATTAGACAATTTTTTTCCCTAATCGTCCCCCATGAAATTTTAAACAAGAAAATACTTTATAGTTACTCTTTTTTATACAGTGGGAACTCTGAGCCTGATGCTTCTTGGCTAAAAGTTCAGTGTTCGGTATGATGTTAGGAAGTTTAATTCTAATGTCTCCTCTTGAACTTATGTCAATTCTGTTCCTTTCCTTTGTTAATATTTTATTTACTGAACTAAAACCACTTTCAACCATACAAGATGTTGGAAAACAAAGAAGTACTTTGGCCATTTCAGACCACATTGTTGGATAAAGAAGTTGTTTTTGATCCCCCCACAACTAAGCCATTCCACCCTTTTTGAATTTATTATTATTATTATTACCTACATGGTGCAAGGAAGCCTGAGGCTTATGCTGCACCAGCCAAAAAAAAATTCCCGAGTTACCTTGAGAGAGAGAGAGAGAGAGGGAGAGAGGGGGGGAGAGTCAAAAGTAGAAGGGAATCACCAAGAAGGAGAAGAATGATGATATCCAGATCAGGACCCTGGGTGTGCAAAGCCCATACTCACCAGATGTGAGCCCCCAGTAATTCTTCGTCATTATATTTTAATTCAATGAGTTCTTGAATTTCTTCACTAGCAGACCCGGCATCGCATCCAGTTGGATCTAACATCCATGGTTTCACTTCAAAAGAAAATAAATCTGAAAATCTATTTTTAATTCCTCCTTTTAAAGAACACAAATGATCTGAATAATCCTTAAGACCATTCTCGGTGAGAGATTCATCGATTTCAGCTAACTCTTGCATACCATGAAATTGTTTTCAAATATTTCCAGTATTTCAGTGAAGGCTTTTAATACGCATTTACGGTCTATCACCATAATAAATTTACCTTGAATTTGAAGTGATACTTCATTAAGTTTCCAAAAAATCCAAACCATATAGTATATGTTGTTTTTGTGTTTGCAGATCTCCTTTGCTTTATAAAAAAACTAATTATCGTATCAAAAAGGTTTACAAATCTTGTTAGACAGTTTCCTTTAGAAGACATTTGATTTCTGTATGTAAAAGAAGCCTCACATGCTGTTCTTCATTATCAATATCAACACAAAATTTTCTGAAAAGGCGATCGTATTTACTATGTGACTTTATTTTATTGATGGTTTTAATAACTATACCGAGAGATTTATGAAGAACTGGACTAATATTTTTTGCAACCAGATAATATTGGTGCACAATGCAGTGTATTGCAAGAACTTCGGGACATATTTCCCTTAGATGGGCTATAAAACCTTTGTCTTCCAACCATGGAGGTAGCACCATCAGTGGCACAGGATACCAAATTTTCCAACGGTACTTGTTTTTCACCAAACCTTTTTACAGCAGCAAAAATGAATGCGCCAGTACAGCCAGTTTCTATACATTTTACAAACAACATCTCTTTTTGCAATTTACAATCATTATCGAAATAATGAACGTATGTCATTAAAAGAGCCTTATTGTCAATAACTGTGGATTCTTCAATCTGAATAGAAAACTTTCTCATTTTTAGTTTGTCAATTAGCTGCTCTTCAACGTTAACTGACATCTCATCGATTTGTCTGCGAATTGAATCGTGCTCAATGACAATGCTTTTAAAATACTGGAAGGATTTTGATGCATCACTGTTGAAATTACAGTCTCTAAAGCTGGTCATATAACAGTCTTAGCAATTGTATGAGCACAACCAGTTTTTGCAATGATTCCTGCAATTTTATAAGATGCAATCATTCCATAGTCATTTGTTCGTGTGTTCTTCTTAAATAAGGAAGTAACAATGTTACGTTGCTCAAAATTCTGTTTTAAATTTTTAAAATATTCGATGTGTTTACCAACTTTATCAGGATGTTTCCTTTTTAAGTGATCTAAAAGTCTTGATAGTTTCATAGACTCATTTGAAAAAGAACTATTACACATAAGACACATGGGCTGTCTTGAGTCGAATGGGTTTCATAAAACCATAAGCTAGATATTCATCCAGATACTGTTGATACTTTTCTTTTTGGCACTTGACACGATTGATGATGGGTTGAATAATTACAAAGAATTAAATTAAATATAAACTATTTTTATTTAACTCTCATAGTCCATGTCACTCACAAAAGCACTCTGGATCAAAAATAAACAACTTCCACAAGGAAACAATAATCAATACTAACTGTTGCTCACAAAGAAGAAACAATAGATTGAAGCATTTCCTCATCCCATTCATGCCTCATATACCGAATAAACAAAAGAATAAATAAATAAACCATGCCCACCATACCACTGCCAAGGTCACAGCTGTCGGAGAGGTGCAAATGCCAAGGATTGCAGAGATATTACTTCTGAAAGCACTTAGGCATTTAATGCCTGTGAAAAGCAAAGGTGGTTGAATTAAATCACACCCACTATCTTCCTTTTATTAAAATTTCTCACACACTCCTAATATAATGTACCTATATGTTAAAAATCAGTTGTTTCAGGGGAAAAGAAAACCCAATGAGAGAAATTAAATATTAAAGAATACGATGTCATTGGGTAGGATTGAACTTTGGAGGGCCACAGACCATTGTAATACCCATGATTTTTTTTGTCCCCCCAAAAATCAAATTTTGCCCCCATTGAGAATCCCTGATTTAGGCCTAAACCTTGAACAGTATATCTTAATAGGCATGAAAAGCCTAGTAGCTTCCACGATTAATTCCTTGAATGCTTCTTCCCATTTCGAATTTGGTAACATCATCAGTTGGTCCCAATGTATAGAATTTAAAAACTGTCTGAGACCACTGTAGTCACTTTTACAAAAGTAAAAACCCTTCCCTTTACCTCTGATGGTAGTAATATCTTTAAGTAAATCCCACATCAGTACACTATGATCACTGCCACCCAGTGGTTCCTCTATCTGCAAATTCTTAATTCACAAATAATCATAGCTGATAACCAGATCAAAAGTATTAATCTCTCTGGTTGCCTCTCGAACATGCTGCTGCAGAAAACAATCATCCAATATCTCCACAAAAGCCTTGCTAGTGTGCGAGTGACCAACCCACAAGTTCCAGTCAATATCTGGGAAGTTAAAATCCCCCATTATTAGACATTGATTTACTAGTCCACTTTATTTCTCTGTACAATTGTTCATTGTACTCATTAGAGTCATTAGGCCTATAACACACACACCTACTCTCATTTTTGCTTTCCCAGTGTTTGCCACACCAAACTGACTCAACATTGCACTGTCCATATATGTCAGTTGGATGCACTTCTTTAGATTTTGTGTTTGTTAACTAACAGCATAGCCTGTCCCCTCTTCCTGCACATTTTACTCCCCAAATTACAATTCTGCACTGCTTATATCTGTGTGGCAACACGTCTCTGATATCCCAACAATATCTGCCTTTGATATCTCGACGAGCATTTCAAATTCATCAAATTTATTTACTATACTCCTAGCGTTGGTGTACATGCAAGTATACATGTACCTGTTCTTACTCTTAGTTACCCTGACACAGCCATGTATTTATTTGTTCCATGATGATGCCCACCAGTCCCCGAAATTCCCAGCACCCCACCTCCAGGCCACTGCTCATTCTAATAGAAGCAGTGCAAGAATTACTTTCGCCTCTGCCTGCGGCTACTGTTAATCTTTTAGTCTGTGAATCCCCCTAAGCTATCAGTTTTCCGACACACCTATCACTGCCTTCGATAGCAACAGCAAACACTCTTGCACCCCTTCTATTTAAGTGTATCCAGTCCCTGTAGAAGCAAAAAGTTGCAAGTTAGAATTGAATTTGAAAGTGTCTGCAATTCTGCCTAGATGCGATAGGAGATCGTATATTATACAAACCTTGTCAATCAATTTGGCCCTGCAGAAAATGTGCAAGGCTCATGGGGTTGAATTTTTCTCAGTGTGCCCTATGCTTGTTAACAGGAGAAAATGTTTTTACAGAGATGGGATGCACTTAAATAGAAGTGATGCAAGAATATTTGCTGATTCTATCGAGGCAGTGATTGGTGGGTCCAAAAACAGCTAGTTTGGGGTGGAAGGATACACAGACTAATATTTTAACTAGAGCCACAGCAGAGATGAAAACGATTCTTGCATTGCTACTTATTGGTACATGCAGCAGCTGGGAAGAAAGGTGTCTGGGATTTCAGGCCGTGCTGTGGGTCATCATGGAACAAATGAATGCATGGGGTGTGTTAGGGTAAGAACACGTGCATGTATACAGGCATGTACACTAATGCTAAGAGCATTGTAAATAAATTTGATGAATTTGACGTACTGATAAAGATCAAATGCAGATATTGTGGGAAAAACGAAGACATGGTGTGACTCTGACATAAGTAATGCTGAATTTGAATATAGGGAGTACAATGTATACAGGAAGGACAGACAGGTTATTTTCTTAGTTAAGAAGAATATTAAATCTAAGGCAGTGCATCCAGTTGACTTGGGTGATGAGTGCAATGTTGAATCTGGTGTGATATAAGCACTGGGAAAACAAAATTGAGAGTAGGAGTGTGTTCTAGGCCTAACGACTGTGATAACTAGACCAAACAGCTATACAGGGAAATAGTGGGCAAGCATATCAGAATGTATCATAATGGGGATTTTAACTTTCCAGATATTTACTGGAAGTTTTGCGTTGGTCACTCGCACACTAGCAAGATTTTTGTGAATTCCTTGGATGACTGTTTTCTACAGCAGCATATTAGAGAGGCAACAAGATGAAGCAATACTCTTGATCTGGTTATCTGCAGTGATCCTTCATGCATTAAGAATCTACAGGTAAAAGACCCACTGGGTGGCAGCGATCACAATGTACTGATGTGGAATTTAATTAAAGACATAACTACTGTCAAGGGTAAAGGGAAAGGCATTTGCTTTCATTAGGGTGACTACAGAGGTCTCAGAAAGATTTTCAGTTGTGTGTGCAGTCAGTGGGACTAACTGATGATTTTACCAACAGCAAATTCTAAATGAGAAGTATTCAGGGAAGTAATCAAAGAAGCTACTAGACTTTTCATACGTAAGTCGGAATTTCCCTAAACGCTTATGCAACACTTGCGACTATGCACGCTGAATTTGATTGAAGCAAAAAAGAAATGTTCGATGAACATGTAAATAGAATTATTCAATTTTTTATCTCATCTGCAGGAAAAATTACAAAAGTGTACAAAATTACAAAATAAGAGGAGACAGGCATAATGTTAGCAAGTTTTACCTTTTTTTTTTTTTTTTTTTTATTACTCCAGAACAGCCTAAGCCTTACAGAGGAGGAATATAACAGTAATAATACAGATCTATTTACAGTCAATATGCAATGTAAAATGTCAATATACAGCATATATTCCATATACAATGGAATATCATATATTACAGGCGATTTGCATTTAGGCAAAGCTGGGATGACAGAGATTTGTTTATTTCTAACACCTTTGTTGTTATATTTTCTTGTTTGCTCATAATTAATAGTTACTTTGAGTGAATTGTATTATTATTATAGTTATCCATTTTTTTAATATTATTTCTTATTATTATATTTATTTTTTATTTTCTTTGTTTATTGAAATATTTATAGTTAATATATACATATTTTTTAAATTTTATTTATTATTATTATTAAATTAATCATTTATTCTCATTTTCTAATTATTTGATTGTAAAGCCTTTGCAATTCTTTTTTGATATTGATGTCTTCAGCTAGAATATCAATGTCTGATTTCTTTAGCAATCTTGCAGTTCTATTGAATAGTTGAATTTAGATTATCAGTTCCGAATGACCCTAGTGCCAGCAGATTGTGTCTTCTCAAGGCTCTTGGAGGGCAGCTAAAATTGATGAGGTAGAGATCTTGTGGTAGCTTTCCAACCACGAGATGCATCAGATATTTACAGTCTGCCACACCCCTTTGAGAGAGTGGTACCATCCCGAAGTGAGTGTACCATTCATAATAAGATTTTGTGTACATTTCCAACCTAGATTTGTACACTAGGAATCTGACTAAGGATTTTTCATTATATGTTCGTTGTTTTATGAGAATTTTGTTGTGAGGATTCCTGATCTGTGAGGCATATTCTAGTATCGGGTTAATGATCATTATGCATGCTGTTTTTATGAGTTGTATGTTGGAAAAGTCAAAGCAGATTCTTTTAAGCAGTCCAAGAGATTTGGAGGCCTTTGCTGTAGTCTTATTTATATGTATTAGCATTAGCATAGGCATATTATGCAAGAAAGCAAGCTTATGCAGCATCAGCCAAAAAAAAAAAAAAACAACACACTTCCATTTCACCCCTCCGTTTGTTCGAAATACCTGTCCAGCTGAGCCTTAAATTTATTTAGGCTATCAACTTCCACAACAAGGGATGGAAGTCTGTTCCACCAACCAACTACCTGCTGGCTAAAGGCAAATTTCCGCACATCTATCCTACATCTGAGGAAAGACAGATTTCCTACATCTGTCTTTCCTCAATTTGAATTTATGCCCTCTCAGGTGATTATTCTGAGCAAGAGGCAGAATCCCATCAGCATTGAGCATGCTCAAACCATTCAAGGCTTTATACACTCCTATCAGATCACCTCGCCGATGCCTAGTCTCCAGACACTAATTTGCAAAACTTAAGCCTTTCTTTGTAAGAGCACCCCTTTGTTCCATTCATTAACCTTGTTGCCCTTCTCTGTACTGTTCCAGCAACTCTACATCCTTCTTGAAATGAGGCCTCCAGACCTGTATACAGTACTCAAGGTATGGCCTGACCATTGCCTTATACAAGGGAATAATCACCTCCTTATCCCTGCTAGAAAAATTCCTGTATATCACTGACAAGACACCATTAGCTACTCTTGCAGCCCATCTGCACTACTCAGAGAACTTCATATCTGCCGGCACAATTACCCCCAGGTCCTTTTCATTCTCTACCACTGTCAGTGTAGTACTGACAGTGGTAGAGATATATCACAAACTTCCCTCTATGAACATCGTGGATGACCCTCGCTGTCTTTGTGGTGAAAACGAAGACTGGGATCACCTATTCTATGTTTGCCCGCTCTACGAGGACCTGCGAACGTTGCTCATATCAAAAATACATGCCTTGCCTCGAGGAAATGAACATTTTCTGATCAATGAGGAAGACCAGTACCACGCTTTCTCTGCCTTCGCCCATGATCTCTTCACCAGAAGAAGATCACTGGTACAACATCCTGGAACTGATGCACATTGATCAACACCCTTTTCTCATATACTGAACATCTTCACCTAGATTGTGACCACTTCTAACTACTGGACTTGACACTCAGGTCGCTTGAATTGTTTCATCCGTGTCTCTTGATACGTGATTGTCTTCCCACCCTCTCGAGGGGCCTCTTCTTCCACTTCCGCTTAGGTGAGAGAATTCCCACCCAACCTGTGGAGGATGCCTTCCCTTACATCCTCCGTCGCTCTGTCTATACCTCCTTTCCTTTATCCTCTCCAGTACATCCTGTACTCCCTGAACCCTATTATTTTATATATATATATATATATATTTTTTTTTTTTTTTTTTTTTACTTGGTCTCTTTCCAGGAAGCTCAGGTGACCTGGAGGAGACTAGCCAGAGAATTATGGGCAGCCTGGCTACCTCCTAGTGGTGTGTGCGGGCAACGTGGGGTCCCATCAGGGGCCCTGCGGCCAAAAGCCAGGACACCCAACAGAACCCAGCATAATACTTCATTTACAACACAAAAAATTTTTCTGCCTTTCACAGTGATACTGTTTGTCTCCACAGAGTATATATGGCGCAGATGTGGGAAACTACCGGAGGTGCCTTTCCCCCAACATTATGCACACTATGTCAGTGTAGTACCACAGAGTTCTCCTCGACGTGGGGACCTCCCAGTGATGCTGCTGGGTTTCCAGATTAGCATCACTGGGATCTAATGCCCATACCTTGGTTCCAGGGTTATATCTTTGGAATCCGGCGTGTGCAGCCGTGCGCCGCGACCCGTGGAATGCGGAAAGGGGGATCCTGGTGGTTGAGGGGCCCAGCCTTAATACACCACTTTGGCCCCTGCTTCGACAAGACGGGTGGTCCCGGACCGGTCCGACTGGGATCAATCGGAGGGTGGTTTTTACTGCTAGGGTCAACTGCGTTCCAATAAGTCTCCCTCCCTTTGGTCCTGGGACGGGATAAAGACTTATTACTAACGTGGGTATGGTGTTCTAAGCGAACTCGGCGTCCCATTCGTGTACGCAGTACCTACTAGTTCATGAGTGGGCGTCCCCTCGTAGGGCTCCGTGGTGGGTGAGGTACTTAGGCATCAGACACTTTCTCTTTACTCCTATGAGTAATTTAAATCCCATTTCTTCTGGGGCGCCCAACAAGGCCCCTACCTAATCGAGATCATGACGCAGATAATACCTCTGCAAAAAGAGGCAGAACTGAGGAAATACAACCACCATCAGTGACTTCGCTTTTCCTCATTCTCCATTCTACCGGAGAGCAGTCCATTGGAAAGATGTCACCCTTCTTCATCCAGAAAGGATTAGAAGGGTTGGCAGGTTCACCAAAATCTGTAAAAAGACTGCGTTCTGGCGACCTTTTGGTCGAAGCTTCTACCACCAAGCAAGTGGAAAAAATCATAGTCTACATCCATAGGGGGAATACCTATCATCGTAACCCCTCACAAAACTCTAAATTCTTCATGTGGTGTCATATCAGAGTGGGATCTTCATGTTTCTGAAGAAGAGATCTGCTCTGAATTAAAAGACCAAGGAGTGACAGCTGTCAAGAGAATATCGATACGGAAGGATGGGAATCTTGTCCCTACCCGAGTCCTTATCCTCACGTTTAACACCCCACGGCCTCCAAGTTCCATCAAGGCAGGCTATCTAAACTGCCCAGTGAGGATTTATATCCCAAACCTACTGCGGTGTTTTAGATGCCAAAAATACGTCCACTCACAAACATCTTGTCGTGGTAACCCTGCCTGTGCTCGATGTGGTGTTAAAGACCACAAGAACAAGGAATGTTCAGCTCCAAAACCGATCTGTGTCAATTGCCAAGGAGAGCCCTGCCTACTCTAGAGCATGTCAGCGGTGGAAGGATGAAAAAGAGATTCAAAAGTTGAATATCTCCTACCCAGAGTCCAGAAAACATATCCAACCAATAAATAGCGGGAAACCTTCATATGCCCAGAAGGTTTCTGCAAAGTGCACTATTGGGACACAAACTGAGATGACTATATCACCAAGAGAGTCATTCACCTCGATTGCACGCTACTTATTGAGTTCACAAAAGCCCAAAAAAAAAACACAGTCAGTTGCCACTCCTATATCCGTACCTCCTAGTGCTCCACCACTACCAAAACCAAGTGGTAAAGAGCCTCCAGCAATAACAGAAACAATGGATGTAGAGAACAAGGAGGTACAGGATGAATCAGTCTTGGAACTCTTTGCGGAGGAAGAAATGGACACGGGACAGCTTCCATTCTTCCCCAAAAAAGATAAAGCCAAGACTGATAAAAGTAAGCCCTCAGCACCTTGGAAGCTGCCTGATGGACCCACAAAGCCAAAATAATGGCTAAATTCCTACAATGGAATTGTCGTGGATTCCGGCGAAATACTGATGACATCAAGGCCCTCCTGCAAAAGCATGAGCCAGTTTGCTTTTGCTTGCAGGAGACTTATCTAAAAGCAAATGATGATCCCACCATGTATAACATCACAATATTTCGTAAGGATAGAATTGCGGATGGTCCTGCTCATGGAGGAGTGGCTATCCTTGTGAGTAATCAGACCCCAGTTCAGCCCTTGCTAATTACAACCAGCATAGAGGCTGTTGCAATTCACCTTACAGTGGGATTTTTATTAACGGTCTGCTCTATTTATTTGCCACCTGGGACTGACAACTCCCAGGAAGACCTTGATGATCTTGTAACGCAGTTGCCTCCCCCTTTCTTACTTCTTGGGGATTTTAATGGACATAACACCCTGTGGGGTAGTGCTAACATCAATGGAAGGGGACGGGTCATAGAGCGTATGCTCAATGACAATGCCCTTTCCCTTCTAAATACTGGAACAAACACCTTCCACATGCCTACCCGTACTTTTTCTGCCATTGATCTCTCTATCTGCTCCCCTTCTCTATTCCCTTCACTCACTTGGGAAGTGGAGGAGAATCCATACGGAAGTGATCACTTCCCTGTGATAACCTTGTTACACAGTGGGAGACCATGTCTTCCTTTTAGGTTACCACGGTGGAAGTTTGATCACGGTGACTGGAATGCCTTCGAACATCAGGCAAATTTTGACCTTAGTACGGTCAGTCGGGAGCCTATCAATGACGCAGTAAAGTACATCACAGAAATCATCGTCCAAGCAGCTGCTAATGCTGTCCCAAAAACATCTGCCCGGTTTCCACCATTTCCCAAACCTTGGTGGAATTCACAATGCACAACAGCAAAAAAGGCTCAAAACAAAGCGTGGGGGATATTTCGCCGATATCCTACCACGAACGACCTTATAGCCTTCAAATGTGCACGAGCCAAAGCACGCTACATCCGTCGTCAGAGTCAAAAGGAATCGTGGATCCGTTTTACATCATCCATTAACCAGTCTACCAACTCTAAGGTAGTCTGGGATAAAATCCGGAAAATGAAGGGAAAATATACATCCCACCCTTCTTCAATCCTAGATTATAATGGATGCACTATTGCAGATCCAACTGCAATAGCCAGTGCTCTTGGGGAAACATTCTCTAACATCTCTGCAACATCCTCGTATTCCCCAGAGTTCCTGGTCCTGAAACATAAACTGGAAAAACAAGCACTTAATTTTAAGTCCAAGGGCCTCTACCCCTACAACGGGGCATTAACTATAGAGGAACTGAAAAGAGCCCTCACTCTTTCCAAAGCAAGTGCTGTTGGACCAGATGGCATCCATTATGAAATGATTAAACATCTTTTACCAAAATCTGTGGATTGTCTGCCCCTTCTGTATAACAATCTTTATTGAAGGGCAGTTTCCAGACTCCTGGCGAAAGGCAATCATTCTTGCCTTTCCTAAGCCAGGAAAGGATCCAAAAGTCACCACCAATTATCGTCCTATTGCTCTGACTAGCTGTCTGTGCAAAATCCTGGAGAGAATGGTTAATTCTCATTTAATATGGTATCTAGAATCAAATGACCTTCTCTCCAACATCCAGTGCGGCTTCCGAAGGAACCGGTCCACTTTGGACCATCTTATTAGATTGGAAACATCCATCCGGGATGCTTTCCTAAAACGCAAACACTTGATGTCGGTGTTCTTTGACAGGGAGAAAGCGTATGACACAACTTGGAAATTTGCCATCTTAAAAGATCTGCATAGCCTTGGTCTTATGGGGCAACTCCCAATTTTTATTAAAAACTTTTTAGCCAATCGATCTTTCCAAGTTTGCGTGGGATCCTCACTCTCTCCTTCCTTCAGTCAAGAGGAGGGAGTACCACAAGGATCAGTATTAAATGTCACGCTTTTCGCCATCAAAATAAATTCAATCACAGAACTTCCTCCAACTGTAAACAGTGCCCTCTATGTTGATGACTTTAGCATTTTTTGTCAGTCGTGCAACATGAGGGTTATTGAAAGACAACTGCAGAAAGCCATTGATAATCTGAATTCCTGGGCACTTGCTAATGGGCTTCAGGTTCTCGCCGGAGAAGACGTTTGCGTACACTTTTGTCGTAAGCGTAATCTTCATCCTGAACCCGAATAAAGCTCGGACAATATCCTATTCCAGTAGCAGCGGACATAAAATTCTTGGGACTCATATTTGAAAAAAATCTGACATTTTTGGATCATATTCGTCAACTCCACACAAAGTGCACAAGTGGGCTTAATATTCTCTGCTCCCTCTCCTCTACATCTTGGGGAGCAGACCGATGCACCCTTCTTCGGCTTTACCGTGCATTTGTGCGATCCAAACTAGATTATGGGTCCCAGGTATATTCCTCAGGCAGAGACAGTGTCCTGCGATGGCTGGACCCTGTCCATCATCAGGCCCTGCGTATTGCTACTGGAGCATATCGCACATCAACTGTCCAGAGCTTATACGTCGAAGCAAACGAACCACCGTTATCGCTTCGACGTAAGCAGTTGTCTTTAAAACTGAAATCCCTGCCAGACCATCCTACGTGGCCATTCGTTTTTTAGCCACGATGGGAAAATTTATACAATACCCGTAAGACTGCCAATCGTCCTTTTGGTATTCGTCTCCAAGAGCTACTCAAAGAACTATATATCAAGGTAGACAAGATTGCCCAAACACCAAAGCAACCCTTTCCACCCTGGCATGCTCATGTCCCGGCATGTGACTTGTCTCTTAGAAATTGGGCAAAGTCGGACACTCCATCATCTGTCTACTTGCAGCTTCATTCAGCACACTGAACTGAATATTCTGACTTCGCGCCAGTCTACACAGACGGTTCGAAGTCGGAATCATATGTGGGATCTGCTGCTGTCTTTACAGACAGCTCTACATCGGAGCAGATTCCCTCTGAATGTAGCATATTTACTGCAGAGCTGCACGCTATAGAGTTAGCTTTGGATCACATTAGTGAATGCCAATACCAACGGTTCATTATATATTCCGACTCTCTCAGCATGTTACAGGCTTTAATATCTGTGAGATATAATCCTCATCCAGTTCTGTCTAGTATTCAGCAGAAGATTCACTTCCTCCGTGGACGTGAATACGATATCCGCTTCTGCTGGATTCCCAGCCACATTGGGATTAGGGGAAATGATTTGGCTGACGCCGCAGCCAAATCAGCAATTCCCAAATAATAACTGCTGCCTGTCAGTCCCCAATACAGACTACAGGCAAATAATACACGAGAAGATTCACTCCCAATGGCAGGATTCGTGGAATAGACAGACTGCGAATAAATTATATCATATAAAGCTTGTAATTGAACCGTGGCAGTCTAGTCTGCGCAGGAATCGTAAGGAGGAAGTTGTTCTTGCCCGGACTTGCATAGGACACAGTCATTTAACTCATTCGTTTTTGCCGATGGCTGATGACCCTCCTATGTGTGTGTCCTGTGGCACAATTTTAACGATTAGACACCTTTTAATTGACTGTCCAGATTTTAGCAGCACCCGTTTTACCGCTTTTAATTATCTGACTGAGCCGTATATACTCAGTCAGATTTTATCCGACAATGACAACGTGTCTGCTGTTTTTAGCTATTTTAAATCAATAAAAGTTTTTAATTGTATTTAAAATTTATGTTATTGTTAACCTCTTTATTGATTTATTTTTTATATCTTTGTTATTATATATCTGGACATGGTGACCTTACTAATTAGGTCACCCAGAGTTTAAAGTTTTTAAATATTATCTAGTCTTGGCACATTATAGCCTTAGTTGCTAATGCGCCAAAAAAATCCAAACAAACAAACAAACAAACAAACAAACAAACAAACAAACCACAGAGTTTATACGTTGCTCTGGGGTTGCTGTTTCCCATATGTAGTACTTTACATTTGTCAATGTTAAACTTCATTTGCCACCTCTCAGCCCATCTACTCAACCTTTGCAGATCCTGTTGCAGCAGCATAGCATCAGTAGTGCCCTTAACAACAATGCCAACTTTTGTATCGTCTGCAAACTTGGACATTAAGCTTGATATACCATCATCAATATTATTTATAAATACAGAAAACAGTAATGGACCCAACACTGAACCCTGAGGGACTCCACTAATAACAACTCCACTCAGCATTGTTATGGGCCTATATGAGAGCTTGAAGGACAGGGTGGATGCCCTCGAAGGATTAAAAGTGAGGGGGCCCATCAAGCTCTCAGCTGCCCACACCAATGCCAGAGCTTGCACTGTGTCATCACACAACACAGTGGCAGCCCACAAGGCAGAATGCGCTGGTCCCAAAGGAACTAGTAGTTGTTGGTGACTCTATTGTCAGGGAAACATGCTTTGTAAAAAGGATAGGTGGCACAGGACCAGGGTATGTCTACCAGGGGCAAAGGTTGATGACGTTGTAGAGCGGATATCATCTTTTAAGGGCACACAAGGTGATATAGTTGTACATGTTGGCACTAATGATATTAAGAGAAGGAGACCGGCGGAATTAGTTAACAAGTACAGGTCACTGTTGAAAAAAAGCCGTGAATTAGGGTTGAATTTGAAAGTGTCTGCAATTCTGCCCAGACACGATAGGAGGGAGTATATGATGAGAGCCTTGTCGATTAATTCGGCCCTGGAAAGATTGTGCAAGGCTCAAGGGGTAGAATTTTTTTCAGCCTGGTCTGTACTTGTTAACAGGAAAGACTGCTTCTACAGGGATGGGATACACTTAAATAGAAAGGGTGCAAGAATGTTTGCTGATGCTATCGAGGCAGTGTTAGGTGGGTCTGAAAACTGCTAGATTGGGGGGATACAAGGACTAATAGATTAACAGTACCACTGGCATAGGTGAAAGTGATTCTTGCACTGCTTCTATTGGAATGAGCCGCAGCCTGGAAAATAAGATGCAGGATATTTCAGAGACTGCTGCGAATCATTGGGGTACAAATAAACACATAGGTTGTGTTAGGGTAGCTAAGAAAAAGAATAGGTGCATGTATACTTGCATGTACACCAATGCTAGGAGTTTAGTAAATAAATTTGATGAATTTGAGGTATTGCTCAAAACATCAAAGGCAGATATTGTGGGGATTTCAGAGACGTGGGGTCACACAGATATAAGGAATGCAGAACTGGAATTTGGGGAGTACGATGTCTACAGAAAGGATAGACAGGATAGGAAGGGAGGAGGGGTTATGCTATTAGTTAAGAAATACATAAAATCCAAGGAAGTGAAGCCAGTAGAATTGCTGGACAGTGCAGTGTCGAGTCAGTTTGGTGTGACATAAGCATTGGGAGATCAAAATTGAGAGTAGGAGTGTGCTATAAGCCTAATGACTCTGATGAGTATAATAAGAAACTGTACGGGGAAATAGAGTGGGCCAGTAAATCAGAGAGTCTTATAATGGGAGATTTTAATTTCCCAGATATTGACTGGAATTTGGGGGTTGGTCACTCGCACACTAGCAAGGCTTTTGTGGATTTATTGGATGATTGTTTTCTACCTCAGCATGTTCGGGAGGCAACTAGAGGGAGTAATACTCTTGATTTGATTATCAGTAGTGATTCTTCATGCATTAAGAATCTGCAGGTAAATGAACCACTAGGTGGCAGTGATCACAGTGTGCTGAAGTGGGATTTACTCAAAGAGGTAACTACCATTAGGGGTAAAGGGAAGGGTTATTGCTTTTGTAACGGCGACTACGATGGACTGAGACAGCATTTAAATTCTATACAGTGGGACCAACTGATGATGTTACCACAGCAATTCAAAATGGGAAGCATTCAAAGAACTTATCTTGGAAGCTACTAGGCTTTACATACCAACTAAGAAATATTGTTCAAGGTTTAGGCCTAAGTGGATGTCAGATGAACTAATGAGACATATGGCAGAGAAAAAAAATGCATGGGATACATACAAATGAACATGTGATACAGAAGCCTATGATAGATACAAGTTGATCTGTAACCAAGGAGGTTAGGCAGGCGAAGGCAGATTACGAGAAATCTTTGGCAAGGGATGCAAAGAAAAACAGCAAAGAGTTCTTTACTTATGTAAACTCTAGAAGGAAGGGGATGAATCAGATTGGTCCACTTGATATCGATGGGTCAAATGTTGATGATCCTGCTCAGGTAGCTAACAAACTGAATGAATATTTTGCATCGACATTCACACATGAGGAGTTATTCAGCAAGGGGAATGCCAGAGGTGTATTCAACTCTGGCAGTAAGCTAGAGAATCTTGTAATAACTGAGAGTGAAGTGGAGGAGAAATTGTTGAAGATAAATACAAGAAAGGCACCTGGGGTGGATGGGATCTATCCAGTTATATTAAAGGAGGCAGCAAAGGAAGTAAGCAAACCCTTAGCCATAATTATGAGAGCTTCCTTGGACTCAGGGTAAGTACCCATGGACTGGAGATGTGCAAATGTGACCCCAATTCACAAAGGAGGATCAAAGGGCGACACAAGTAATTATAGACCTGTTAGTTTAACTTCTGTTCTTGGAAAATTAATGGAGGCTGGTTAAAGAAGCACTGCAGAATCATCTAGACAAGACTTCAGTTATAGCTCAGACACAGCATGGTTTTGTTAAGGGGAAGTCTTGCCTGACCAATTTGATTGGATACTATGATGCAGTCACAAAAGAACTGGATGCAGGGAATAACTTTGATATTATATACTTAGAATCTTAGAAAGGCTTTTGATAGTGTTGCACATGGAAGACTGCTGCACAAATTGGAGCAGTGTGGCATTGGAGGCAAATTGCTGCTACGGATAAAGGGGTGGTTGAGGGGGAGAAGACAGAGAGTTGTAATCAATGGACACTGCTCATCGTGGACTAATGTTCTTAGTGGAGTCCCTCAGGGTTCAGTATTGGGTCCATTATTGTTTTCTGTATTTATAAATGATATTGATGATGGTATATCAAGCATAATGTCCAAGTTTGCAGACGATATGAAGGTTGGCAGGGTTGTCAAGGATACTATTGACACTATGCTACTGCAACAGGATCTGGAAAGGTTGAGCAGATGGGCTGAGAGGTGGCAAATGAAGTTTAACATTGACAAATGTAAAGTACTACACATGGGAAACAGCAACCCCAGAGCAACGTATCTACTCTGTGGTACTACACTGACAGTGGTAGAGAATGAAAGGGACTTGGGGGTGGTTGTGCAGGCAGATATGAAGTTCGCTGAGCAGTGCAGATGGCCAGGTCATGGAGTCTTGTCAATGATATATAGGAATTTTTCTAGCAGGGATAAGAGGTGATTATTCCCTTGTATAAGGCAATTGTCAGACCACACCTAGAGTACTGTATACAGGTCTGGAGGCCTCATTTCAAGAAGGATGTAGAGATGCTGGAACGAGTACAGAGAAGGGCAACAAGATTAGTGAATGGAACAATGGGGTGCTCTTACGGAGAAAGGTTTAAGTTTTGCAAATTATAGTGTCTGGAAACTAGGCACCAGCGGGGTGATCTGATAGAGGTGTATAAAGCCTTGAATGGTTTGAGCATGCTCAATGCTGATAGGATTCTTCCTCCTGCTTAGAATAATCACCTGAGAGGGCATAAATTCAAATTGAGAAAAGACAGATGGTGGATAGACGTGAGGAAATTTGCCTTTAGCCAGTGGGTGGTTTGTTGGTGGAACAGACTTCCGTCCCTTGTCATGGAGGTTGATAGCCTGAATAAGTTTAAGGCTCAGCTGAACAGGTATTTCGAACGAACCGAGGGGTGAAGTGGAAGTGGTTATTTTTTATTTGTTTATTTATTTATTTTTTTTGGCTGATGCTGCATAAGCTTGCTTTCTTGCATCAAATGCCTTTACTAATGCTAAATTTCAGGAAGGCTTTTGATACTTTTGCACATAAAACACTGCTGTCAAAACTTTAGCTATGTGGCATTAAGGGCATAGTTACTGCTCTGGAAAAAAGGATTAACAGGGATTAAAATGGATAAGCTTTTCATATCAACAAAGAAAACTAGTGTTCAAGGATTATACCTAAATGGATATCAGATGATCTATTGAGACACGTAGCAGAGAAGAAAAGTGCTTAGAATGCATATAAATTATCAGACAACACAGAAGCCTACAGTAGATATAAGCTATTCTGTAATCAAGTCACAAAGGAGGTTAGGCAAGTGAAGGTAGATTATAAGAAGTTTCTGACAAAGAATGCAAATAAATATAGCAAAGACTTCTATGCTTATATTAACAATAGAAGGAAGGGGTTGAATCACATTGATCCACTTGATATCTATGGGTTAACTCTTGATGATCCTGCTCAGGTTTCAGACAAACTGAATAGGTATTTTGCATCTACATTCACACTTTAGGAATTCTTTAGTGAAGTGGATGCCAAGAAGGTTATCAAACTCTATTGAGGAGCTAATTGACTTTATGATAACTGAAAGGAGAGTGGAGGAAAAATTGCCGATGATGGAAAAACATAAAAAAGATACATGTGGTGGATGGAACTATCCAATATCCCCAGAGGCTCACATCTGGTGAGTATGGGCTTAGCACACCCAGGGTCCTGAGCTGGATATCATCATTCTTCTCTTTCTTGGTGATTCCTTTCTCTCTCTCTCTCTCTCTCTCTCTCTCAAGGTGCCTCCGTAGCCAGGTGGGAAGGAGCAGCAGTGCGCAGCACACGCTTCTTGATTAGACCGGGGTTCGAGCCCGTCACCACCAAATACGGAGGATGCGGAAAGGTCAAGGAATGTCCACCGCATATCCCGGAGCAATATGGCCTTAGTTGCTAATGCTCCTAAAAACCAACCGAACAAACAAACAAACTCTCTCTCTCTCTTTCTTTCTTAGGGTAATAGGGAAATTTTTTTTTTGGCCCGTGCAGCATAAGCCCCAGGCTTCCTTGCACCACATGGCTAATAATAATAATATTAATGGAGGAAGCAAAGGAGGTAAGCATACCCTTAGCCATAATTGAGAGCATTTTGGGTTTGAGGGGAGTTCTCTATGGACCGGAAATATACAAACATATCCCCAATTCACAAGGGGGTGAATCTAAGGGTGACATGAATAATTACAAACCTGTTAGTTTAACTTCTGTTCCGGGGAAAGCAATGGAGTCACTGGTTAAAGAAGTAATGCAGGACCATCTGGACAAGCATGGAATTATGCCGCAATCAGAGCATTGATTTGTTATTCGTCTTATCTTACCAATCTGATAAGTTAGTGTGATAGAAACTGGATACAAAAAATAATTTTACATCATATACTTGGATTTCAAGAAGGCTTTTGATACTGTTGCACCTAAAAGACTGCTGTAAAAACTGGAGTAATGTGGCATTAAGGGCAAGTTACTGATATGAATAAAAGGATGTTTAAGTGGAAGAAAACTGAGAGTGGTTATCAATGGGTACTGCTCTTCATGGACTGATATTAGTGGAGTTCCCCAGGCTTCAGTGCTGGGCCCATTGTTGTTTTCAATGATATTGATGAATCATTGAAATATACCTTCATCAATGATATTGATGAAGGTATATCAGGCTTAATGTCTAATTTTGCAGATGATACAGAGGTTGGCAGGGTGGTTAACGACAGTTATTGGGATGGGCCACTGCAACAAGATCTAGGAAAATGGGGTTGATGGGCTGAGAAATGGCAATTGAAGTCTAACATGGACAAATGCATGGTACTGCGTATGGGTAATCCAATAGCAGTAACCCCAAAGTAACTTATCAGCTGTGTAGTATTACACTCAGGGCAGTGGATAATGAAAAAGACCTGGGGGTAATTGTGCAGTCAGACATAAAATTCTCTGAGCAGTGTAGACATGCTGGCAGAACAGTTCATGCGGTTTTGTCAATGATATGCGGAAACTTTGCTAGCAGGGATTAAGAGGTGATTATCCCTTTGTATAAGGCCATAGTTTGGTCGCATCTTGAGTACTGTATACAGGTCTCAAAGCCTCAATTTAGGAAGGTTGAAGAACTGCTGGAACAGGTCCAGAGAAGGGAACAAAAGGGTGATCTTACCTAGAAAGATTTCAGTTCTGCAAATTGCACCCCTGAGACTAGACACTTGCAGGGAGATCTGATTGAGGCATTTGAAGTCTTGATTGGATTGAGTAAGCTGAATGTTAATGGCATAACCTTTTTTTTTTTACATTAAAATAATTTGTATTATTTATATCTTTTTATGTATTAATTAATAACTTTTATTTTACAGAACAGCTAATGTCCTTCAACATATTTGTGGATTGAAAAAAAATGACTGTGTCTTTGTGTTGTTACCAAGAATCCCACAGTGGTGGTTAGTCAACTTGGGAGCAATTCGTAATGGTTAGTGTATCTGTTTTTGTTTTCTTACAGCATTTTTTAATAATTGGATAGTGGAAACAGTCATGGCAGAAAAACTCTTGTACATCTTTGAGTTATTTTACAAATTAATTTATTACACTTTTAGCAGTAAACCACTTTGTACTGAAGTTGTACTAATCTCTGGACTATTGCCAAATCCTATCTTCACACCATAATAGCTGTAATTAAGTAAAAAACAATGGGGATCGAAGAAATTAACTAAATTAAATTACTAAATTTACTAAATTACAAATGAACTAAATTAATTTGTAAATTTAATTTACAAAAATTTATTTCGATAGTTATAAATTTCCTGAGTTATTATTATGTGTCATACCTGAGAGCAAGAGGGAGTAGATCCTGCTCTTGCTGATCTCATGGGAGCAGCACTAAAAGTCTATGTGGTTCACAATATGCTAATATTTAGAGTTAAATGGTATCAAACCCATTGGTTAGTGAGAGATTGGACTTGTTAAACAAATGAGATCATATAAATGTGAAAGGCTAAACTTATAGGGAATAAGTAAAAAAATCAACTTTATGGTTTAGATTTGCTTTAATTTGTAATTTGATTTTTAATTTTGATTTTTGAAATTTGATTTTTAATTTGTAATTTGTGATGTGACATGACAAGATTACCTCACAGCTGCAGCTATGGGTAGGAAAGCAATACTGTTTCCTTTTGCAATCATCCCCCCCATATTGGGGTGACTGATCATAATATGGGATGTCTTTTGTGTATACAGTGTGTGCGTGTGTTCATAGGCCAATCTAGATGTTGTGTGTGCAGAAAAACCCTGCTCCCTCTCCTTGAAATTGGTTAACTGCAGCCTCAAATTAAAGAATTCTTTCAGTTGCAGATGGGAAATGACCCTAGACCTTTCCAAACATGTGGCTGGAAGAGGGGAGTTGATATATCATGCTGATTAAGCTGTGAATTATAATATGCAGTTAAATGATTTGGGCAGAGGTTGAGAATGCCGAAATACATTAATTGAAAGGTTTCTGTTCTTTCTTTTTACAGCAGTACCTTTGTGTTTGATCTGTTGGACATTGGTTTTTAATGGCGCCTACATAACCAGGTGGGAAGGAGCAGCAGTGCATAGCACACAATCTTCTTGATTAGACCGGGGTTCGAGCCCGTCACCACAAAATACTATGGAGGGATCTGTTCTTAAGAATCTGCGGATAAAGGAACCACTAGGTGGCAATGATCACAGTGTGCTGAAGTGGGATTTACTCAAAGAGGTAACTACCATCAGGGGTAAAGGGAAGGGTTTTTGCTTTCATAAAGGCAACTACAATGGTCTGAGACAGTATTTAAATTCTATACAGTGGGACCAACTGATGATGTTACCAACAGAAATTCAAAATGGGAACTTATCTTGGAATCTACTGGGCTTTACATACCAACTAAGAAATGTTGTTCAAGGTTTAGGCCTAAATGGATGTCAGATGAAGTAATGGGACATATGGCAGAGAAGAAAAATGCATGGGATACATATAAATTAATGGGTGACATGGAAGCCTATGATAGATATAAGCTGATCTGTAGCCAAGTTACAATGGAGGTTAGGCAGGCGAAGGCAGATTACGAGAAATCTTTGGCAAAGGATGCAAAGAAAAACAGAAAAAGAGTTCTTTACTTATGCAAACTCTAGAAGGAAGGGGATGAATCAGATTGGTCCACTTGATATCGATGGTTCAACTGTTGATGATCCTGCTCAGGTAGCTAACAAACTAAATGAGTATTTTTTATTTGCATTCACACATGAGGTGTTATTCAGGGAGGGGAATGCCAGAGGTGAATTAAAATCTGGCAGTGAGCTAGATGATTTTGTAATAACTCAGAGGAAAGTGGAGGAGAAATTGTTGAAGATAAACATAAAAAAGCACATGGGGCGTATGGGATCTATCCAGTTATATTAAAGGAGGCAGCAAAGGAAGTAAGCAAACCCTCAGCCATAATTTTGAGAGCTTCTTTGGAATCAGGGGAAGGTACCCATGGACTGGAGATGTGCAAATATGACCCCAAAGGAGGATCAAAGGGCAACACAAGTAATTATAGACCTGTTAATTTAACTTCTGTTCCAAGAAAATTAATGGGGTCACTGGTTAAAGAAGCACTGCAGGATCATCTAGACAAGACTTCAGTTATAGCTTGGACACAGCATGGTTTTGTTAAGGGAAAGTCTTGCCATACCAATTTGATTGGATACTATAATATGGTCACAAAGGAACTGGATGCAGGGAATTACTTTGATATCATATATTTGGATCTTAGAAAGGCTTTTGGTACTGTTGCACATGGAAGACTGCTGAACAAATTGGAGCAGTGTGGCATTGGAGGCAAATTGCTGCTATGGATAAAGGGATGGTTGAATGGGAGAAGACAGAGAATGGTAATCAATGAAAACTGCTCATCATGGACTAACATTATTAGTGGAGTCCTTCGGGATTCAGTGTTGGGTCCATTGTTGTTTTCTGTATTTATAAATGATATTGATGATGGTATATCAAGCTTAATGTCCAAGTTTGCAGACGATACGAAGGTTGGCAGGGTTCTTAAGGACACTAATGACAGTACGCTGCTGCAACAGGATCTAGAAAAGTTGAGTAGATGAGCTAAGAAGTGGCAAATGAAGTTTAACATTGACAAATGTAAAGTACTACATATGGGAAGCAGTAATCCTAGGGTAACATATCAACTCTGTGGTACTACACTGACAGTGGCAGAGAACGAAAAGGATCTGGGGGTAATTGTGCAGGCAGATATGAAGTTTTCTGAGCAGTGCAGACGGTCTGCAAGAGTAGCTCATGGTGTCTTGTCAATGATATACAGGAATTTTTCTTGCAGGGATAAGGAGGTGATTATTCCCTTGTATAAGGTGATGGTCAAGCCACACCTTGATTACTGTATACGGGTCTGGAGCTCTCATTTTAAGAAGGATGTAGAGTTGCTGGAATGAGTACAGAGAAGGGCAACAAGATTAGTGAATGGAACGAAATGTTGGTCTTATGAAGAAATACTTAAGTTTTGAAAATTACAGTGTCTGGAGACTAGGCACCTGCGAGGTGATCTGATTGAGGTGTATAAAGTCTTGAATGGTTTGAGCATGCTCAATGCTAATGGCATTCTTCTTCTTCTTGCTGAGAATAATCACCTGAGAGGGCATAAATTCAAATTGAGGAAAGACGGTTGTAGGATAGATGTGCCTTTAACCAGCGGGTGGTTGGTTGGTTGAACAGACGTCCATCCTTTGTTGTGGAAGTTGATAGCCTATATAAATTTAAGGCTGGGCTGGATAGGTATTTGGAACACTTGGAGGGGTGAAATGCGATCTTTTTTTTTTTTTGGCTGAAGCTGCATAAGCTTACTTTCTTGCATCATGTGCCTATGCTAATGCTATTCTAGAGATCCTCTACTATAATATTTTTGAATATGTTGAAAATGCGGTACCATTTTCTCTTAGGGACATCTGATGAGAGCTTCCTTTGGCATGTTCATTTAATCCTCATTTTAATGGTATATACTTGTGGGATTTCACCTGTATATATATATATATATATATATATATACACACACACCCACACAACTAAAGTTGTTGTGTAGTTAGGGGAATGTACATACTTGCTTGGATTAGCTGGACTGTTGTTTAGGCATTGTTTTACTAATTACCATTAGCAGTAACAAATGTTGCAAGAAAGCAAGCTTTTACAGCATCAGCCAAAAAAAAAGACATTTCCCATTTCACCTATTCATATCATCCAGATAGATCATTCCAACAATCAACCACCTGTTGGCTAAAGGCAAACTTCAGCATATCTATTCTGCAACCGTTCTTCCACAATTTAACTTTGTGCACTTTCATGTGTATAGTCTAAGTAAGATGGAGAATCCCATCAGCATTAAACTTGCTTAATCCATTCAAAGCCTTAAGCATCTCACAAGACGCTTTAATTTGCAGAACTGAAGAACTTGGTAAAAGAGGCTTCAGTTCTGCAAATTAAAGCAGCTCCACATCCTTCCTAAAATGAGGCTCCAAAACTGTATGCAGTATTCAAGATGTGGCCTGATCATTTCCTTATAGAAAGGCATAATCACCTCCTTATCCCTGCTAGCAAACCTTGTATATCATTGGCAAAATTCCCATGAGCTGCCCTGGCAGCCTGATTGCAATACTCAGAAAACTTCATATCTCATATATGACTGCACAATTACCCCCCCCCCAGGTCTTTTTCATTTTCCACTACCCTGAGTGTACCACACAGGTTGATATGTTACTCTGGGATTACTGCTACCCATATGCAGTACTTTGTATTTATCAATGTTAAACTTTAGTTGCACATGTCTGAGCCCATTAGCCTAACTTTTATAGATCCTGTTGCAGTAGCATACTGTCATTATTGTCATTAACCACCTTGTCAATCTTTGTATCATCTGCAATCTTGGATTTTAAGCCTGATATACCTTCATCGATATCATTCATAAATATAGAAACAATGGGCCCAACACTGAACCCTGGGGTACTCCACTAATAATATTAGTCCATAAAGAGCAATGTCCATTGATTATCACTCTTTCTTCTCCCATTTAACCTTCCCTTTATCCATAGCAGAAAATTTCCCTCAATGCCACACTACTCCAATTTGTACAGCATTCTTTTATGTGCAATAGTATCAAACACTTTGCTGTATGATTTTGCTGTAAATTTGATATCAAATCCAAGTATATGATATCAAATTTATTTTTTGTATCCAGTTCCTTGGACACTGCATCATAGTAACCTATCAGATTTGTAAGACAAGACTGCCCCTTAGCAGATCCATGCTGTGATTGCACTATAATTGCATGCTTGTCCAGATGGTCCTGCATTTCTTCTTTAATCAGTGATTCCATTATTTTTCCTGGAACAGATGGTAGGCTAACATATCTGTAATTACTTGTATCACCTTTTGATTCCCCTTTGTGAATTGGGGATACAGTCACACATCTCCAGTCCACGAGGAACTCTTCTGAATCCAAGGATGCTCTCATAATTATGGCTAAGTGTTTGCTTACTTCCTTTGTTTCGTTCATTAATAAAACTGGATAGATCCCATCCACCTTAGGCACCTTCCTTATATTTCACTTCAATTTTTCTTCCGCTTTCCTCTCACTTATTACAAAATCATTTAGCTTCCTGTTCGAGTTTGATAAACTTTTGGCATCAGCTTCCCTACAGAATTCCTCATGTGTGAGTATAAGTGCAAATTACTCATTTAGTTTGTCAGCAGCCTGAGCAGGATCATCAACAGTCAAGCCATCGATATCAAGTGGACTGATTTGATTCAGACCCTTCCTTTTAGAGTTTACATAATTAAAGAAGATTTTCTTTGCATCCTTTGCCAAAGATTTCTCTCAATCTGCCTTTGCTTGCCTGACTTTCTTTGTTACTTGATTACAGAGTAGTAGGTCAACTACAGGCTTCTGTGTAGCCCAATAATTTATATTCATCCCATGCACTTTCCTTCTCTGCTACGTTTCATCAGGTTATCTGACATCCATTTAGGCCTTCACCTTGAAGAGTAATTCTTAGTTGGTATGAAAATCCTAGTAGTTGCTATGATTAATTCCTTGAATACTTCCAATTAAGAATTTGCTGATGGTAACATCATCAGTTGGTCCCACTGTATAGAATTTAAAAATTGTTTGAAATCACTATAGCCACTTTTACAAAAGCAAAAATTCCTCCTTTTACCCTTGGTGGTAGTTACATCTTTAAGTCAATCCCAAATCAATACGCTGTGATCATTTACACCTAGTGGTTCTTTTATATGCATATTCTGAAAAGTTAATCTGGAAAGTTAAATTCTCCTATTATAAGACATTCTGATATACTGACCCACTCTATTTCTCTGTAGTAGCCGAGTGGGCAGGAGCGGGAGTCCAGTAGCACACACTCTTTGAGTAGACCGGGGTTCAAGCCCCTGCCTGCTGAATACGGTCGATCTGCCAACCCGCACTGGACCAGCGTGGCAGATTATGGTCCATTTCCCTCAGCATGAATTGTTGAGGAGGCTTCCATCCTGCAGTGGGTTGATAATGGCTGCACTTTACTTTACTTTTTTTTACTCTGATTTTTGATTTCACAGTGCTTATGTTGCACCTAGATGACTCAACGTTGTATTGGCCATCCATGTCAACTGGATGTACTGCCTTAAATTTTATGCACTTTTAACTAAGAATATACTCCTTCCCCTTCTATTCTATTCTATCTGTCTTTTCTGTATACTTTGTACTCCCCATATTCAAATTCTGCATCCCGTATATCTGAGTGACACCAGGTTTCTGAAATCCCAACAATGTCTGCATTTGATGTCTTGACCAGCACTTCAAATTTATTTACTATCCTCCTAGCATTGGTGTACATGGAAATATTCATGCACTTGTTCTTACACTGTTACCATAACACAGTCCATACATGTACTTCTTTCATGATGACTGCCAGCAGTCCTTGAAATCCCCAGCACCTTGCTTTCAAGACTACTGCTCATTCCAATAGGAGCATTGCAAGAATGACTTTCACCACCTGCCTGCATCTACTGTTAATCTATTAGTTTGTGTATTCGCCCCTCCAAGTTAGCAGTTTTCCGGTCCACTTAACACTGCCTTGATAGCATCAGCAAATGTTCTTGCACCTTGTAGTCACAGGTTCCCTGCTACTAGAAGCCCCTCCCCCAAGTCCATTACTTTGTCTTTTTCCTTTCTGATATCAGCAGCTGGTTTCAGCTTAATACCAAGAACCTGAATAGGTCTTAGCCTGTGAAGATGGAAGCCAAGCTCACAAAATATGACCATCTGGTTCAAAGGAAGCTTACTGGCACACACTTGAAATGCTGGTGTGGAGAAATGCAGGTGTGGAGCATCACAGGCACATGTGGTGAGAAGCAGCATCTGTTTTTTGTTGAGCACCCAACTTGTCCTTTTTCATTGCAGAGTTGCTCTGTGGTATCAGATATACAGTGGGAATGAAAACACTTGTAAAGAAGCAGCAGTGCTTTATTCTTGAGCTGTAATCACTACAAATCATTCTGTGTATTATACTGGATGGAGGCTGAAGAGTAGTGTTTGAGCTAAAATAATTTAAAGGTCCTTTAAAGCTGTTGATTTGATGGACAGCATCCATATGAAATCCAGTGATGCCTTAGCTGATGATACTCGTTAACATAAGGTTATCATTATCATAAAAGGTTAACATTGGCTGCAGGCAGAGGCAAAAGGGAATCTTGCACTGCTTCTATTAGAATGAGCAGCAGCCTGGAAAGCGAGGTAATGGAGATTTCCAGGACTGTTGGGAGTAATAGTGGAACAAGTAAATACATGGGCTGTGTTAGGGTAACCAAGAGTAGGAACAGGTGCATGTATACTTGCATGTACACCAATGCTAGGAGTATAGTTAATAAATTTGATGAGCTTGAAGTGCTAGTCAAGACATTAAAGGCAGATATTGTTGGGATATGAGAGAAGTGGTGTCACACAGAAATAAGCAGTGCAGAATTGGAATTTGGGGAGTCAATATGTATGGGGAGGATAGACAGGACAGGAAGGGAAGAGGGGTTATGCTGTTAGTTAAGAAACACATAAAATCTAAGGAAGTGCATCCAATTAATGTTGGTGAAAAATGCAGTGTCGAGTCTATTTGGTGTGAAATAAGCACTCGGAAAGGAAAAATGAGTGTAGGAATATGTTATAGGCTATTCATTATAGGCCTAATGAATCTGATGATTATAATGAGCAATTGTGCAGAGAAATAGAGTGAGCCAGTAAATCAGAATGTCTTATCATGGGGGATTTTAACTTTCCAGATATTGACTGGAATATGTGGGTTGGTCACTCACACTAGCAAGACTTTTGTGGACTTATTGTATGACTGGTTTCTACAGCAACATGTTTGAGAGGCAGCCAGAGGGAGTAAAACTCTTGATCTGATTATCAGCAGTGATTATCCATGCATTAAGAATTTGCAGATAAAAGAACCATTGGGTGACAGTGATCACAATGTACTGATATGGGAATTACTTATAGATGTAACTACCATCAAGGTTAAAGGGAAGGACTTTTGCTTTCATAAAGGTGACTACAGATGTCTCAGACAGTTTTTAAATTCTGTACAATGGGATCAACTGATGATGTTACCAACGTTGAATTCTAAATGGGAAGCCTTCAGGGACTTACTTTTGGTGGTTACTAGGCTTGTCATTCCAACTAAGAAATACTGTTCAAAGTTTAGCCCTAAATGGATGTCAGATGAAATAATGAGGCTTGTGGCAGAGAAGAAAAATGTATGAGATGCATATAAAGTATCAGGTAACACAGAAGTCTATGGCAGGTATAAACTAGTCTGTAATCAAGTCACAAAGGCGGTTAGGCAGGCAAAGGCAGATTACAAGAAATCTTTGGCGAAGGATGCAAAGAAAAACAGCAAAGAGTTCTTTACTCATGTAAACTCTGGAAGGAAACGAATGAATCAGATTGGACCACTTAACATAGATGGGTTGGCTATTGATGATCATTCTCAGGTAGCTGATAAACTGAATGAGTATTTTGCATCTACATTCACACATGAGGAGTTATTCAATGAGAAGAGTGCCAGAAGTTTATCAAACGCTAACAGTGAGCTAAGTGATTTTGTAATAACTGAAATCAAAGTGGAAGAGAAATTGTTGAAGTTAAATATAAGGAAGGCACCTGGGGTGGACAGATTCTATCCAGTTATATTAAAGGAGGCAGCAAAGGAAGTAAGCAAACCATTAGCCATAATTATGATAGCTTCCTTGGACTCAGGGGAGGTCCCCATGGACTGGAGGTGTGTATCACCAATTCACAAGGGGGTTCAAAAGGTGACACAAGTAACTATAGATCTGTTAGTTTAATTTGTGTTCTGGGGAAAATAATAGAATCACTGGTTAAAGAAGCATTGCAGGATCATCTAGACAAGACTGCAGTAATAGTTAAGACAGCATGGTTTTGTTAAGGGGAAATTTTGTTTGACCAATTTGATTGGATACTACAATGTGGTCACAAAGGAAATGGATGTAAGGAATAACTTTGATATCATATATTTGGATCTTAGAAAGGCTTTTGATAATGTTGCACATGGAAGACTGCTGAACAAATTGGAGCAGTGTGGCATTGGAGGCAAATTACTGCTATGGATGGTTGAGTGGGAGAAGACAGAGAGTGGTAATCAATGGACACAGCTCTTCGTGGACAAATGTTATTAGTGGAGTTCCCCAGGGTTCCTGTGTTGGGCCCATTGTTGTTTTGTATATTTATCAATGATATTGATGAAGGTACATCGGGTTTAATGTCCAAGTTTGCAGATGATACAAAGGTGGCCAGGGTTGTTAATGACAGTAAAGACAGTATGCTACTCCAACTGGATCTAGATAAGTTGGGAAAATGGGCTGAGAAGTGCCAACTGAAGTTTAACATTGACAAATGCAAAGTACTGCATATGGGTAGCAATAACCAAAGAGAAATGTACCACACAGTTGGTACATTTCTCTTCGGTTATTGCTACTACACTCAGGGAAGTGGAAAGTGAAAAAGATCTGAGGGTAATTGTGCAGTCAAATATGAAGTTCGCTGAGCAGTGCAAATGGACAGCCAGGCCAGGTCATGGTGTCTTGTCAATGATATATAGGAATTTTGCTACCAGGAACAGGGAGGTGATTATCCCATTATAAAAGGCAATGGTCAGGTCACACCTAGAGTACTGTGTATAGGTCTGGAGGCCTCATTTTTGGAAGGATGTAGAGTTGCTAGAACAAGGAGTATAGTTAATAAAAGGGCAACAAGATTGGTGAGGGGAACAAAGGGGGTGCTCATATCAAGAAAGGCTTAAGTTCTGCAAATTGCAATGCCTGGAGAGTAGGCACCTGCGAGGTGATCTGATTGAGGTGTATAAGCCCTTGAATGGGTTGAGCAAGCTGAATGCTGATGGGATTCTTCGTCTTGCTCAGACTAAGAACCTGAGGTGGCACAGTTTCAAATTGAGGAAAGATAGTTGTAGAATAGATGTTCGGAAATTTGCCTTTAGCCAGCGAGTAGTTAATTGGTGGAACAGGCTTCCATGTTTTGTTGTGGAAGCTAATAGCCTAAATAAATTTAAGGCTGAGCTGGACTGGCATTTGGAACGAATGGAATGGTGAAATGGGAGGTTTTTTTTTTTTTGGCTGATGCTGCATAAGCTTGCTTTCTTGCATCGTATGCCTCTATTTAAATAGAGGCATATTTTAATCATTTAAAATATTTTCATAATAAGGCATAGTGCCAGGGATCCAGGATTTTCCTGACCATTACCTTCTGTAAGCCTGCTTATTGGGCCAGACATCAGTAAGGAATCCACTGAACTTCCACGGTGATATTTGAGAGCTCTTCTGACTCCAAATAAATTTTAGTCTGAGTTTCTACTGTTATACATGACAATGCAAAATTTTGTTACGTAACATTTTTTCTTAACATTCTAGCAGCTTTGGTGACTACTATTTCTTTCAAGTTTAATGGGCAATCAGATTGAACAGCCAGACTTATTTTCTCTTTGTTGTTTGACTATGAAAGATGCAAATATGGTAAAAGTTATTCTAATTGGCTTTTTCTTCAAAAAACAATATAGTGAAAAATTTTGGATTTATATTCAGTGTTTCTTCTGTCTTTTGGCTTTTCTAGATGCACCTGATAGAGTGCACCTAATCTTAGCAGACATCCACTGTAGTGAATATCATAAAGTTTTATCTCAAATATTTACACCATCCTTTATGACTACAGCAGAAGCACGTGGACAAATGCATAAACTTTTTATGCTTGTAATTATGCAAAATTTGAAAATAATAAAGCAATTAATATTACTGATTGATAGATCTGATTGTGGTGTTTAATGCTCTGAATGGATTAAGTAAGCTAAATGTTGATATCCTTATTCTTGCTCAGACAACACACGCATAAGGGTAGACAAATTTTAATTAAGGAAGGATGACTGCAGGAGATATGTACAGAAGTTTGCCTTTAGCTAGTGGGTAGTTGATTGTTGGAATGAACTTCTACCTGGTGTGTAGTTTGAATAAATTTAAGGAAGAATTAGATAGATTATTAGGGGGATGGACAAGTGATGTCGGAAGTGTTTCCCCCCTGCCTGATGCTTATAAGCTTGCTTGCCTGCATTATTTGCTACTTCTAATAGTTATATAATTGGAGAAGGGACAAGCAAGTATAATGACATTGAGGCTCATTTAAAAGAATTTTTGGTTTTTCAGGCAAGTCTATTATAACCCATTATACTCTCCAAAAATTCAAGATAGCAGAATTAGCATTAGCATTAGCATTAGTAGAGGCATTTGATGCAAGAAAGCAAGCTTATGCAGCATCAGCCAAAAAAAAAAAAAAAAAAAAAAAACCACTTCCACTTCACCCCTCTGTTCGTTCAAAATACCTGTCCAGCTGAGCCTTAAACTTATTTAGGCTATCAACCTCCACCACAAGGGATGGAAGTCTGTTCCACCAACCAACCACCCGCTGGCTAAAGGCAAATTTCCGCACGTCTATCCTACATCTGTCTTTCCTCAATTTAAATTGATGCCCTCTCAGGTGATTATTCTGAGCTAGAGGAAGAATCCCATCAGCATTGAGCATGCTTAAACCATTCAAGGCTTTATACACCTCTATCAGATCACCTCGCTGGTGCCTAGTCTCCAGACACTGTAATTTGCAAAACTTAAGCCTTTCTTCGTAAGAGCATCCCTTTGTTCCACTCACTAATCTTGTTGCCCTTCTCTGTACTCGTTCCAGCAGCTCTACATCCTTCTTGAAATGAGGCCTCCAGACCTGTATACAGTACTCTAGGTGTGGCCTGACCATCGCCTTATACAATGGAATAATCACCTCCTTATCCCTGCTGGAAAAATTCCTGTATATCATTGACAATACTCCATGAGCTACTCTTGCAGCCCGTCTGCACTGCTCAGAGAACTTCATATCTGCCTGCACAACCACCCCCAAGTCCCTTTCATTCTCTACCACTGTCAGTGTTGTACCATAGAGTTGATACGTTGCTCTGGGGTTGCTGTTTCCCATGTGTAGTACTTTACATTTGTCAATGTTAAACTTCATTTGCCACCTCTCAGCCCATCTGCTCAACCTTTCCAGATCCTGTTGCAGAAGCATAGTGTCAGTAGTGTCCTTGACAACCCTGCCAACCTTTGTATCGTCTGCAAACTTGGACATTAATCCCGATATACCATCATCAATATCATTTATAAATACAGAAAACAATAATGGACCCAACACTGAGCCCTGAGGGACTCCACTAATAACATCAGTCCACGATGAGCAGTGTCCATTGATTACCACTCTCTGTCTTCTCCCCCTCAACCACCCCTTTATCCATAGCAGCAATTTGCCTCCAATGTCACACTGCTCCAATTTGTGTAGCAGTCTTCCATGTGCAACAGTATCAAAAGCCTTTCTAAGATCCAAGTATATAATATCAAAGTTATTCCCTGCATCCAGTTCTTTTGTGACTGCATCATAGTATCCAATCAAGTTGGTCAGGCAAGACTTCCCCTTAACAAAACCATGCTGTGTCTGAGCTATAACTGAAGTCTTGTCTATTGGATAAGGTTTCATATGACTGGTTCATTTTGACAACAGTGGAAGATGTACTTACTTCTACATTGATGCTGATTAACAAAGTTAAGTCTTTCTATGAGAAGGTGTTGATTACATAGGCATGCATGTTGGCTGATGTGCTTCAATCATTGTTGTGACATACACATACAATTTGGCTAATCAATAAAATCGATTATCTGACAATCCTCAATCCCAGCCAGAGAATAATGGGCAGCCTGGCTTACCTCCTAGCGGGTGTATGGGCAATGTAGGAGTCCACCAGAGGCCTTGCAGCCAAAAGGCAGCACTTTGCATATACAACACGGCACTTTTCTAGCTTTTACAGTGCAACTGTATTTCTTCACATGTACATTTGGCACAGATGTGGGAACCATTGGTGGTGCCTGACCCCTCCCTAAACACTATGTACACTATGTTAATGGTTAGTAAAGCTTATACTATATTTTGGTTTATAAAGGTAATCAATGGTTAGCTCTGAATTTATTTCAAATGTATATGGTGAATGAAGAGCACACAGTAAATGCTAACAGAGTTTGAGGAGAATGATAGTTGGATGTCATGGGGAAAAATGTCTATGTATTGCTCACAAATTATACATTTCCAGTGTGATAATTAGTAATGTGCTGAAGGAATGGGTGGCCAGAGGCAATGCTGAGCCTAGGCAAGAAGTAACAGGGTAAATATAAATTACAGGATCTGCTAAACCTTGGTAGCATCATCTTGCCATAAGACCATAGAGCTTCCTTATGAATTTGGAACTGCAAGTGTCTATAAGTCAATCAATAAGTGTTTCCATGACATATAGAGAGTTACATACCATAAATTTTTGTGGATGCATTACACCCCCCAAAAAACTTTTCATAACAGAAACAGATACAAACTATCAATTGGCATGGTGTATGAGGAGATGCTGGTGAGCTCTCAGCCTATAATAGAAAGAAATAAGATAATCCATTTATATGGATAGTTTATTCAACATATTTGCCTTTCAACTCCAATCACTTTCTACATCTATATTCCAGCATTTGTAAATCTCTCAAACCAGGTTTCTGTTGCTTGTACAGGGTCATCATTTGATGTAAATTTTATAACCCTTTAAATGAGATTTGGGAAGAGTTAGTTATGTAACAGTACATGATAAGGGTAAGAAAACACTTAGCCATATTATGAGAGATTCCTTAGATTCAGGAGAGGTCCCCATGGACTGGAGATGTGCAAATATATCCCCAGTTGACAAAGTGGGTTCAAAGGGTGACACAAATAATTATAGGCCTGTTAATTTAACTTCTGTTCCCAGGAAAATAATGGAGTTACTGGCTAAAGAAGCGTTACAGGATCACCTAGACAAGACTGCAGTAATAGTTCAGACACAGCATGGGTTTGTTAAGGGGAGGTCTTGTCTGACCAGTTTGATTGGATACTATGATGTGGTCACAAAGGAACTGGATGCAAAAAATAAATTTGATATCATATACTTGGATTTCTGGAAAGCTTTTGATACTGTTGCACATGAAAGACTACTGTACAAATTGGAGCGGTATAGCATTAAGGGCAAGTTGCTACAATGGATAAAGGGATAGTTGAGTGGGAGATGACAGAGAGTGGTAATAAATGGACACTGCTCTTCATGGATTAATGTTATTAGTGGAGTCCCCCAAGGTTCTGTGCTGGGTCCATTGTTGTTTTATGTATTTATCAATGATATCGATGAAAGTATACCAGGCTTAATGTTCAAGTTTGCAGATGATATAAAGGTTGGCAGGATTGTTAATGACAGTAAAGACAGTATGCTACTGCAACAGGATCTGAAACAGTTAGGCAGATGGGCCGAGAAGTGGCAAGTGAAGTTTAACATTGACATATGCATAGTACTGCCTATGGGTAGCAGTAACCCAAGAGAAACATACCAAAGAATGAAAAAGACCTGGGGTAATTGTGCAGTCAGCTATGAAGTTTTCTGTGCTTTTTTTTTTTTTTTTTTTTCTGCTGACGAGGCTACTAGGAGACGGTCGTGTTCAAAGCCGCTAAGTGGATTTTTCTGATTTGAAATTATTGTTTTTCTAAAACTTTTGATTTAAATTTAGTAGTATAACATTATTTTGTGATTTTCTGAATAATTTGGTATATTTATTCTTTATTCGGCCTTGTAATTGCATAAAATATCGGTAAGGGTATCCATGTGTTTGCAACTCCGCTGAACGAGAAGTTCTTTAGCCATATTTAGCCGCTTGATTGAATATTTTTTACATCGAATTATTTCTGTAAGTAGCTTATAAACCTAGTAAGGATCGTTAGTTTATTCTGAATTGAGACAGCGAGATTTGAAAGTTAATTAATACTTAAGTGTCCGTAGAGTTACCGTTTGTAACTTTCCCGCCTTTGTGATACGATAGTTATATACCGTACTAGATAGCGTTAGTTGAACTTCGTTAGCAGTTAAATTGTACTTTTAAATAAATACATATAACGACTTAGATTACAAACGTAATATAATTAATTATATTTAACATAATTAATAACATAACATAATTAATTATAATTAATTAATTAATTAATAGAATCATGACTCAGACCAGAGCAGCAAAGCAAAAGGCTCAAGCTAATGGAAGTGCTGTGGCTCAGAGCAGAACTGAGGGGGGCAGTTGTCCTCTGACTCACAGCCTTATAAAATGCACTGTTTGCTTGATGTTTGCAGAGCAATCGGGTACGGGACATGATACTGCCATGGGGGATGTCTTTGTGTTTGCGCGATGCAAGGAGTGTATCGATATCAGGCAACAACTCAGCGTTCTTGTGGGCCTATATGAGAGCTTGAAGGACAGGGTGGATGCCCTCGAAGAAACTAAATTGAGGGGCCCATCAAGCTCTCAGCTGCCCACATCAACGCCAGAGCTTGCACTTGGGCATCACGTGACACAGAGACAACCCCCAAGGCAGAATGCGCTGGTCCCGAAGGAACTAGTAGTTGTTGGTGACTCTATTGTCAGGGAAACGGGGAACATGCTTTGTAAAAAAGATAGGTGGAACAGGACCAGGGTATGTCTGCCAGGGGCAAAGGTTGATGACGTTGTAGAGCGAATATCATCTTTTAAGGGCACAAAAGGTGATATAGTTGTACACGTTGGCACTAATAATATTAAGAGTAGGAGACCGGCAGAATTACTTAACAAGTACAGGTCACTGTTGAACAAAAGCCGAGAATTATGGTTGAATTTGAAAGTGTCTGCAATTCTGCCCAGACACGATAGGAGGGAGTATATGATGAGAGCCTTGTCGATTAATTCGGCCCTGGAAAGATTGTGCAAGGCTCAAGGGGTAGAATTTTTTTCAGCCTGGACTGTACTTGTTAACAGGAGAGATTGCTTCTACAGGGATGGGATACACTTAAATAGAAAGGGTGCAAGAATATTTGCTGATGCTATCGAGGCAGTGTTAGGTGGGTCGGAAAACTGCTAGCTTGCGGGGAGACAAAGACCAATAGATTGACAGTAGCCACTGGCAGAGGTGAAAGAGATTCTTGCACTGCTTCTATTAGAATGAGCAGAAGCCTGAAAAACAAGAAGCATGGTATTTCAGAGACTGCTGGGAGCCATTGCGGTACAAGTAAACACATGGGTTGTGTTAGGGTAGCTAAGAATAGAAACAGGTGCAGGTATACTTGCGTGTACACCAGTGCTAGGAGTTTAGTAAATAAATTTGATGAATTTGAGGTATTTCTCAAAACATCAAAGGCAGATATTGTTGGGATATCAGAGACGTGGTGTCACACAGATATAAGGGATGCAGAACTGCAATTTGGGGAGTACAACGTCTACAGAAAGGATAGACAAGATAGGAAGGGGGGAGGGGTTATGCTATTAGTTAAGAAACACATAAAAACCAAGGAAGTGAAGCCAGTCGACATCGCTGGACAGTGCTGGTGTGACATAAGCATTGGGAGATCAAAATTGAGAGTAGGAGTGTGCTATTGGCCTAATGACTCTGATGAGTATAATAAGAAACTGTACAGGGAAATAGAGTGGGCCAGTAAATCAGAGAGTCTTATAATGGGAGATTTTAATTTCCCAGATATTGATTGGAATTTGGGGGCTGGTTACTCACACACTAGCAGGGCTTTTGTGGATTTATTGGATGATTGTTTTCTACATCAGTATGTTCGGGAGGCAACTAGAGGGAGTAATACTCTTGATTTGATTATCAGCAGTGATTCTTCATGCATTAAGAATCTGCAGATAAATGAACCACTAGGTGGCAGTGATCACAGTGTGCTGAAGTGGGATCTACTCAAAGAGGTAACTACCATTAGGGGTAAAGGGAAGGGTTATTGCTTCTGTAAAGGCGACTACGATGGACTGAGACAGTATTTAAATTCTATACAGTGGGACCAACTGATGATGTTACCAACAGCAAATTCAAAATGGGAAGCATTCAAAGAACTTATCTTGGACGCTACTAGGCTTTACATACCAACTAAGAAATATTGTTCAAGGTTTAGGCCAAAATGGATGTCAGATGAACTAATGAGGCATATGGCAGAGAAGAAAAATGCATGGGATACTTACAAATTAACACATGACACAGAAGCCTATGATAGATACAAGTTGATATGCAACCAAGTTACAAAGGAGGTTAGGCAGGCGAAGGCAGATTACGAGAAATCCTTGGCAAGGGATGCAAAGAAAAACAGCAAAGAGTTCTTTACTTATGTAAACTCTAGAAGGAAGGGGATGAATCAGATTGGTCCACTTGATATTGATGGGTCAACTGTTGATGATCCTGCTCAGGTAGCTAACAAACTAAATGAATATTTTGCATCGACATTCACACATGAGGAGTTATTCAGCGAGGGGAATGCCAGAGGTGTATTCAACTCTGGCAGTAAGCTACAGAATCTTGAAATAACTGGGAGTAAAGTGGAGGAGAAACTGTTGAAGTTAAACACAAGAAAGGCACCTGTGGTGGATGGGATCTATCCAGTTATATTAAAGGAGGCAGCAAAGGAAGTAAGCAAACCCTTAGCCATAATTATGAGAGCTTGCTTGGACTCAGGGGAGGTACCCATAGACTGGAAATGTGCAAATGTGACCCCAATTCACAAAGGAGGATCAAAGGCTGACAAAAGTAATTATAGACCTGTGAGCTTAACTTCTGTTCCAGGAAAATCAATGGAGGCACTGGTTAAAGAAGCACTGCAGGATCATTTAGACAAGACTTCAGTTATAGCTCAGATACAGCATGGTTTTGTTAAGGGGAAGTTTTGCCTGACCAATTTGATTGGATACTATGATGCAGTCACAAAAGAATTGGATGCAGGGAATAACTTTGATATTATATACTTGGATCTTAGAAAGGCTTTTGATACTGTTGCACATGGAAGACTGCTACACAAATTGGAGCAGTGTGACATTGGAGGCAAATTGCTGCTATGGATAAAGGGGTGGTTGAGGGGGAGAAGACAGAGAGTGGTAATCAATGGACACTGCTCATCGTGGACTAATGTTATTAGTGGAGTCCCTCAGGGCTCAGTGTTGGGTCCATTATTGTTTTCTGTATTTATAAATGATATTGATGATGGTATATCAAGCTTAATGTCCAAGTTTGCAGACGATGCAAAGGTTGGCAGGGTTGTCAAGGACACTACTGACACTATGCTGCTGCAACAGGATCTGGAAAGGTTGAGCAGATGGGCTGAGAGGTGGCAAATGAAGTTTAACATTGACAAATGTAAAGTACTACACATGGGAAACAGCAACCCCAGAGCAACGTATCTACTCTGTGGTACTACACTGACAGTGGTAGAGAATGAAAGGGACTTGGGGGTGGTTGTGCAGGCAGATATGAAGTTCTCTGAGCAGTGCAGACGGTCTGCAAGAGTAGCTCATGGAGTATTGTCAATGATATACAGGAATTTTTCCAGCAGGGATAAGGATGTGATTATTCCATTGTATAAGGCAATGGTCAGGCCAAACCTAGAGTACTGTATACAGGTCTGGAGGCCTCATTTCAAGAAGGATGTAGAGCTGCTGGAACAAGTACAGAGAAGGGCAACAAGATTAGTGAATGGAACAAAGGGGTGCTCTTACGAAGAAAGGCTAAAGTTTTGCAAATTACAGTGTCTAGAGACTAGGCACCAGCGAGGTGATCTGATAGAGGTGTATAAAGCCTTGAATGGTTTAAGCATGCTCAATGCTGATGGGATTCTTCCTCTAGTTCAGAAAAATCACCTGAGAGGGCATAAATTCAAATTGAGGAAAGACAGATGTAGGATAGACGTGCGGAAATTTGCCTTTAGCCAGCGGGTGGTTGGTTGGTGGAACAGACTTCCATCCCTTGTAGTGGAGGTTGATAGCCTAAATAAGTTTAAGGCTCAGCTGGACAGGTATTTTGAACGAACAGAGGGGTGAAGTGGAAGTGGGTTTTTTTTTTTTTTTTTTGGCTGATGCTGCATAAGCTTGCTTTCTTGCATCAAATGCCTCTGCTAATGCTAATGCTAATGATAGGCTGCCAGAGCAGGTTGTGGAGTCTTGTCAATGATATATAGGAATTTTACTAGCAGAGACAAGGAGGTGATTATCCCTTTGTATAAGGCAATGGTGAAGCCACACCGTGAATACTGTATGCAGGTCTGGAGCCCTCATTTTAGGAAAGATCTAGAGTTACTAGAACAAGTACAGAGAAGGGCAACAAGATTAGTGAATGGAACAAAGGGGTGCTCTTGCGAAGAAAGGCTTAAGTTTTGCAAATTACAGTGTCGGGAAACTAGGCACCTGCGAGGTGATCTGATCAAGGTGTATAAAGCCTTGAATGGTTTGAGCAGGCTCAATGCTGACGGGATACTTCAGCTTGCTCAGATTAAGAAATTACAGTGTCGGGAAACTAGGCACCTGCGAGGTGATCTGATCAAGGTGTATAAAGCCTTGAATGGTTTGAGCAGGCTCAATGCTGACGGGATACTTCAGCTTGCTCAGATTAAGAACCTGAGGGGGAATAGAATAAGCTTGCTTTCTTGCATCATATGCCTCAACTAATGCTAATGATCTGTTGAATATTGAGAGGATGATGAAAAAATCAGAAGCCCAGAAATACACACACACACACACACACACACACACACACACACACACACACACACACACACACACACACACACACACACACACACACACACACACACACCAGAGCATTATCCTGCAAAAACATTCCCTGGGTGAGCTTTCCTCAGCATTTGGCTTTTCAGTTTATCCTAAATTGATGAATAATGCTCAGTTGTTATCATTTTACCCTTTACCAGGTAGTCAATAAATAAAATCATATTCTTGTCCCAAAAAACAGATACCATGACCTTCCCAGCAGGCTTCTTGGTGCAGAACTTCTTTGATTGGGGGGGGTAGGGGAGCCATTGTGCCTCCACTCCTTTGACTGTTTTTTGGTCGCTAGATTGTAATGAAACAACTGTTTCATTCACGATCACAATTTGCAGCAAAAAAAATCATTGGTACCTTGCTCAGAGTGGTGAAGAATAGCAGTAGAAGACCAGTCATGCTGTTGCTTTTGATCAGCATTTAGACATTTAGGAACCCATTTGTCAGAAAACTTTCACATGTCCTAAATGTTATGAATTAGATATCCAACATGTTTCCTGGACATGCCTCGAGTTTCAGCTATCCGTTTAGCAGTCCTTCGCCTTTTCTTTGGTTTCTGGATCATAGTAAAACAACCATAAAAGCCATGGTATCTTGCTTAAAATGGTGAAGAATGGCATTTAAAGACAGGATGCCATGCTATGGCTTTTGATCAGCATTCAGATATTTGGGAACCCATTTGGCAGAAAGCTTTCGCATGTCAAAAATGTCGTGAATAATATTTTCAACATGGTTCCCAGGCATGTCTAGAGTCTCAGCTATCTGTTTAGCAGAAATTCATCTATCAGACATTATAGTAGTGAGAATGGCATCAACATTTTCAGGCACTGTCACAGAAACTGACCTTCCTGTCCTCTGCATCCTCATTGTCAAAAAAAAAAAATCCATTTTAAATTTTGCAAACCATCTTTTCATGGTTGAATAGTATGGACACCATTCTCCCAATGTCACCAACATATCAACATGAAGGCACCTCCATAGCCAGGTGGGAAGGAGCAACAATGCGTAGCACACGCTTCTTGATTAGACCGGGGTTCGAGCCCATGCCCACCACATACAGAGGATGCAGAAAGGTCAGGGAATGACCACCGCATATCCCCAGAGCAATATGGCCTTAGTTGCTAATGCTCCTAAAAACCAAATAACAAACAATAATAACCAACATATCAACATGACTTTCCTTTTGTATTTTCTCATGTAAAAACTGGTATTTCATAGATGCTCTATCTTCAGTTTTGCTAAAAGTTATGTTTTGAGTTGACAACCTGTAAGAAATAAATAGATTAAAAATGAATACTATGCTTATTTTTGAGGAAAATGGGATGTTTAATATAAAAAGATATGTTCTTTCATAATTTGACATCTATTTGTTAAAAAAAAAATTAGGGAGTGGGTTGGGCCAAGAATTTATCAACACCTCTCCTTATAAGGCATACCAAACTTGTATGTGGCTAAATATAAGTTGGTACTTTGCAGAGTAAGAAGTTATGCCAGATTTTCTTCTATCTTTTGGACTTATTTGGATGTGTACTTACTATCTGAGCATGTTATGGTAATGATTATGTCCATTGGTCTCAATGGCTCCATTGTATGGAGCCATTAATGTTGCATCTTAGACCAGTGTCCTCCATTTTGGCAGTTTTATGGAAACAGTACTTAAATCTTCCAACACAGTACTTACTCCATGTTATAAAGAAATAATTGTGAATGCATTGTGTGAAGGGAATAATGCTGGAATTTTGTAGTGACTAACACAGAGCATTTATGTCAACCCAAATGAACATTTTTGAGATGAACTGGTATGTAGAATTAGGACAAGGCCAAGTCCTCTTTGTGGAGATTAAGAGGTTTAAAGGAGTGGTTCCACCGAAAATTAGTAGAAAGTCTTCCAAAGTGCATAAAACATTCATTATTGTCCAGAGGTGCATATTAGCTTAATTTTGAGATTACCTGTGTGCAAAAACACCAAAATATTAGAACTGAATATGCTTTATAACTATTAAATTTCTATTCCTGATCAACCATATTTGAAAGGTTTCTAGGAACTATGTCTGTCAGGTTTTAAATCTGGCTTTCCATTACTTACAGGCAGGGGTTGTCCCAGGATTTTCTGAAGGGAGAGGCAGAAGCAGTGTTCTGAGGAATTGTTAAGCTTTAGCATTAGCATTAGTAGAGGCATGCGATGCAAGAAAGAATAGCCTTTATTTAGGCTATCAACTTTCACAACAAAAGATGAAAGTGTTCCACCAATCAACTAACCACTGGCTAAAGGCAAATTTCTGCACATCTATTCTACAATTTTCTTTCCTCAATTTGAATCTGTGCCCCCTCAGGTTCTTATTATGAGCAAGAGGAAGAATCCCATCAGCGTTCAGCTTGCTCAACCCATTTAAGGCCTTATATACCTCAATCAGATCACTTCGCAGGTGCCTACTCTCTAGGTGCTGCAATTTGCAGAACTTAAGCCTTTCTTGGTAAGAGCACCTCTTTGTTCCCCCCTCACTAATCTTGTTGCCCTTCTTTGTTGTTCTAGCAACTCTACATCCTTCCTAAAATGAAGCCTTCAGACCTGTACACAGTACTCTAGGTGTGGCCTGATCATTGCATGGTATAACGGGATAATCACTTCCCTGTCCCTGCTAGCAAAATTCTATATATCATTGACAAGACTCCATGACCTGCCCTGGCAGCCCGTCTAAACTGCTCAGCAAACTTCATATTTGACTGCACAATTACCCCCAGGTCTTTTTCACTGTCTACTTCCCTGAGTGTAGTACCACACAGTTGGTACGTTTCTCTTCGGTTATTACTACCCATATGCAGTACCATTGCAGCATTTGTCAATGTTAAACTTCTGTTGCCGCTTCTCAGCCCATTTGCCCAACTTGTCTAAATCCAGTTGGAGTATCATATTGTCTTTACTGTCATTAACAACTCTGCCAACCTTTGTATCATCTGCAAACTTGGACATTAAACCTGATATATACCTTCCTCAATATCATTGATAAATATACAAAAAACAATAATGGGCCCAACACCGAACCCTGGGGAATTCCACTAATAACATTTGTCCATGAAGAGCAGTGTCCATTGATTACCACTCTTTGATGTCTCCCACTCAACCATCTCTTTATCCATTGTAGCAACTTACCCTTAATGCCATACCTCTCCAATTTGTACAGCAGTTTTCCATGTGCAACAGTATCAAAAGCTTTCCTGAAATCCAAGTATATGATATCAAAATTATTTTTGGCATTCAGTTCCTTTGTGACCACATCATAGTATCCAATCAAATTGGCCTGACAAGACCTCCCTTTAACAAACCCATGCTGTGTCTTAACTATTACTGCAGTCTTTTCTAGATGATCCTGCAGTGCTTCTTTAACCAGTGATTCCATTATTTTCCCTGGAACACAAGTTAAACTAGCAGGTCTATAGTTACTTGTTTCACCTTTTGAACCCCGCTTGTGAATTGTTGATACCTTTGCACACCTCCTGTCCATGTGGACCTCCCCTGAGTCCAAGGAAGCTCTCATAATTATGGCTAAGGGTTTGCTTACTTCCCTTGCTGCCTCCTTTAATATAACTGGATAGATCCCATCCACCCCAGGTGCCTTCCTTATGTTTGACTTCAACAATTTCTCCTCCACTTTGCTTTCAGTTATTACCAAATCACTTAGCTCCCTGTTAGCATTTGATAAACTTCTGGAACCTCCCCTCATTGAATAACTCCTCATGTGTGAATGGAGATGCAAAATACTCATTGAGTTTACCAGTTACCTGAGCATGATAATCAGCATGTAGCAATTAAAGAACTACATTATTTTTTTATCGTAAAGGGGGAGGAAATTGTTCCTGCTTACAAGAATTGGAACCAGAGTATTTTATTGCTGGTTATTAAATTGGCTTTCTTTGCTACTTTTTCTGCTTAAAATGCCTTGGTTGGCAATGCAGTCATAAAAGTTAGAATGTAGCTGCCCTAGCTTCTTAAGTTGTATTAATTGATGCTTACTGTATGAATTCTATTAGGTTTTGCCATACTGTGGGATGCCAGAACCCTTGATAAAGATATCTCAATGAATACTATGAAAGTTAATGATCTCCTGACTCATATTATTAATAGGGGTTAGCTCACATGAAGCAGAGATTACATAAAATAAGAATGCAATGTCAGATAGTATGAAATTCAGGGAAAAAGAATGACAAATTACACTTGTGCCACAGTTAATGCTTTTCAATGTGCTGTAAGGTTTTTTTTTGCCAGTTCTATAAAAATTGAATTTGAAAAATGTACTTACGATCTAATAAAACAGACCCTTTTAAAGTTCTGAATCTCTTTATTTAGCTGTATGGGGGAAAGAAATAAGAAAATTGTAAATTCCTATTATATAATGCATGAAAACACACAAAACAGTTAAAATGTTTTAGTAAATAGTATCTGTACAGTAAAAAATTCTAAATCAGTAACTAAAATGAGTTTAAGGCATTACAGCCAAAAATTCTCCAAACGTCTTCATCCTCCATGCTCTTTCTATATTCCATTGCAGTGCTTTTTGAGAATTTTGGATGATGAAGACAGCATTTACTGCCAAAAGCTACTGTACCATTGTTTTGTATATGATGTTTTTATCTTTATTTGTTTTTTTAATCTGTCTAGTTTTTATTATATTTTATTGTATATTTTTATTTGTTCAGTCAGTTTTTAAAGAATTTTTATATTATAGATCTTGATTTTTTTTTTTTTTTTTTAGTTCGCTAAATTATCAGAACAAGTATGTTTTTAAATCTTTGCCAATCTTTTTATCATATGCAGTGTGGATAACAGTAGAACACATTTGAAAAGTGAATAGATGATAACTAAACATTTACCTCTTTTCCTTCACATGAGGGTTCTGGTATTTGTATGTTACACATGACCAAGTGATCAGTAAAGGTCCTATAGTTTTTTTTAATTAAATGTGTATTGGGAATCAAGGTAAAGTATTTAAACAGTTCAAACAATGGCATTAATTTATTCTAAATGCTGCAACTCACTTTCAAAATAAAATCATATCTAGTTGAATATTTGAAAATGTACAGACAGAGAAAAAGTAAAAAAATGGCTAAAAAAAGGAAGTGATTTCAATCATATGTGAAACTATATCCTTTGCCCATGAAAATGTTCCTTTTTTTTTTAAGGTATTATTTTATCATCAGGAAGTATGCAGCTGAGAGCTAAGGATCTTAAATACAGAATTGAAGAGCTTCAACCTTCATGTATATTTGCTGACATATCAATGGTAGACATTATTGATAGTGTAAGCTATATTTCTTTATTTATTAGTTCATTAAATTTCATTCTCATATTTGAAGGACTATAGACTTAAGACTTGGAAGAATCACAGGTTTTACAGTAAAATAGTAATGTCTACCCCTCCCTATTTGTGAGAGATGGATTCCAGATATAAAATATTCTGAAGCTATGAGACAGCTGCTAAGAGTGCTGGCACCTCCTGGATAGGTAGGATCAGTGCTCTGGGAATCTGGTGGGATGATCTAATATTTAAAATATTAATCAAAATGGAATCAGTTTCTTCACCATTGTTCCTGTTTATAGCTATATTAGGGGGCCAATCTCAAGTTATGTAACATGAGGGGAGGGTTCACTCAAATATTTCAGAACAGGTTTTTATCAAAAAAAATAATGTGATCTGAATTGGAGCATTTGGGCTCTCACTGAAGAAGAAAGCCAGTCAATTGTTAAATGTGGATTATGAGGGTTTCAATTGCTCTTTGATTTTTATGAATCTGGGTAACATATCAATGTCATTATCGTCATCTTCTGCTTCATCCTCTTGTTTTTCTTGTTGTTTATATCTGAGAAACTATCTCAACATTTAAACATAATCCAACAGTTTTATAATCAACGTTTTTAATATAATTGTCAGTTGAAACTGATTAATTTATGCCCAAAGCAGAAATAACATGTGGGAGCTTGACCTTGAACATTTACATACTCCTTGCCTTTTACAAAAGAACTTATTTTAAATCCAGCTAACCTAAAACAATTTGCAGTTGTTTTCATTAACAGCATGAAATTCTTGTAGCTTGCAGTAAATTGATTCCATCAGCATTCCATATCTGTGCTCTGTATCAACATCTTCACATAGTCTATAGTCTAAGGGCTGAAGCTTTGATGTGGTGTTTTGTGATCTGAATTTAACTAAAAACAGCAGTTAATGTGAGAATAACATTGTAAGTTGTGCAATTATCAGTAAATCTGTAAACATCCATTCAGAAGAGGGCAGTTAGGTTAATTAATGACTCATCTCTAACAGTGTCTCTCCACTCTGTCTTTCTGCTGCATGCCTTTTCTACAGATACTTCCATGGGCACTGTTCTTCTGAATTGGTGTCTATAATTCCCACTCTCTCTCTTTCAAAACATTCTGAACACGTGCCACCACCAGCCAACATCCATTTACTGTCCAACTTCAAACTCATAGAACCAACTTTTCATCTTCCTTGTTTATTCATTCAACTGCCGTTTTCTGGAACAACCTTCCTCCATACATATATCCTGAAAATTACAGTCTACAGAAGTTCAAGTCTAATGTCAAGAAATATCTTCTTTCATCTTCTCAACCTCCAACCCAAGCACGGTACTAAGTACTGTAGGTTCTAATACCTCTCGTGTTTGGGGTTTTCATAAAAAAAAAAATAATAAAATTAATTTTAGTTTTCTAGCTTCCATGATGCAATCTCCCTTTAACAGTCATTTAGGGAAAAAAATTCAGCTGTCTTTGATTTGGAATTTATTGTGTAGGAAGAATTTTTTACACAAGAGAAACAGTGCAGCTTCAAAGATTTTCCAATCACCACAGAGGATGGTTTCTCTGTTCCATTCTTATCCATACAAAAGGAGAGTTAAATAAATGTCTTTTTGTTATGCTTACTTCCATGACAAGAATCACCTTTCATCATTGTTTTATTTAGCAGATATTTGTAAAACAAACCAGTTTCATCTATATTGAATGTCATTGGGGGTATAATCTTTTAGAATTTCAGATAAAATTATGAACCAATCCATCATATCACTACTATTTGAACTTTTTATATAAATATTTTTCTCCGAAAGTAACTAAACATCTGCTACTTGTCTTAAATCCTTCATAATTCTTATCGTTAGTAAATTATTCAGCCTCTTTGTGAATAAGTGACCCATTTAGGGAATATTCTTTAATCAGTGCTTAAAAAACACTTAAATGCACATTGGTTTATATTTGCATAATCTGTACTTATTAATTTATAAGTAATTATTATTAATTATTGGTTTCTTTTTGTCACTGTTTTCTACAGCCAGAATGGCTAATTTTATCTGCAATTGTTGGTGTCTTTTTTTCCCTTTGGTGCCACCTTTGAACTTTTACTAAAGTGTATGTATGTCTACTCTGACACTGAAATCAAAACCAGTGACAAGCAGAACAGAAGACATGCCAACAGCACTCATTACACCAGTAAATAAATGTCTAGCACTGTAACTTTGTATAGCACATATGTATAGCACTGTAACTTTGATCTTGCATAATGCTTGAAACATTCTAAGCAAAAAAGGTTTTTAGTAAAGGAGAGTGTGTGTGAACAGCATGTGAATTGATGTGATGAGAACATGCTCTCTGCTAGCTTCTGCTTCGATTTAGCCCAGAAACATTTTGTGTTGACCTAGTTTCATAGGACTCAATCACAAAAATTTAGAACTATTGATCACAGCACTAAATTCAGTTTAAATTAATGAGAATTTTAAAGTGGTATTCCTGTTGAGATTTTAATGGGAAGGTTATTTGTGTTCCATATAGCAAGAAATTTGACTTATTGAGAGTGTATTGTATGTAACAGAGAGCACATGAACTGGCATACTATGAGAAAATTAATCAGTGTCCAAAATCAACCAGCCACCTAGCAATTAATGCTGCGACAGTCACTCGGGTTTGTGAATTCATGTTGTAACAGTGGAGTAATAGCAACTGATAGTATTGAAAACATCTGTAATAACCCTATATGTGTTTTATTTGTGTGTACATGCACAAACCTAGCCTTGTCATAAATACTGTGACACCGTTTGAGTGATTGCACAAAAATTACATATTTTGTCATGTATGTGACACAGGCCCATGCCTGTGTGCAAAATAAGTTTTGGCACCCCTTTTCCTTCTGTGAATATTGAAACTTGTCAATATAACTCATTCAAAACTTTAGTGAATTATATAAATCCTTAAATAAGTGAAAATAAATTATATTCCAATACAATTGAGAATTGAAAATAACTATTACATAAAAATTTACTTGTATATATGTGTGCATGTATTTATAATGAATATGCAATAATGAAAAAAAAATGAATATTTATTAATTATATAAATAATATATTTAGATATAAAAAATAAAAGCAAATCAGATTTAAAAAGCAAGACTACTTTAAATAAATGTAAAGAAGGCTCTTTTTTTCTGGCTTCAGCTAATGAAAATTGTGTAATTCTGTGCAGATCAAAGGCATCACACATTTTATTTTCTAAAGATATTGCTAAATTTGATAATCTATTCTGAGATGTATATTGGATATGATTTTTTATTAAATTTAATTTAGGAAAAGAATGTTTTCCAGTGGCAATAGTCAAAGGAAGAGTTTTGTAAAGAATTTGTAAAGAAATTTGAGCACAGGGGGAATCCCCGGCATCTGAGTCCTTGCAGTTACAAGGATTTGAAAATTAAAGAATTAAAGGAAGCCCTTGAGAAAACTAACCAAGCACTTGAATATTTTTGTGATAATGATCCTCTTCATGATGGTGCAGCAAAACTTGAGCACGAAGTTAAAGACATAACTAAGTGCCACAACACAATTTTATCTGAAAAAATATGGCAAAAAAACAAACAACTCTGGATTCATTCTTTATTCGTAAAACTGAAAGATAGTATAACTTCATAAACTTTACTTAACCTTACATTGTTCAACATATTATAATAAAAAATGTATAATAAAATAATTGTCTCATTTTTCAGTTCCATCCATTTTTTTACTATGTACAAGTACATAATACACATTACGAAAATTTGGTCTCTGTTTTAAGTGGAATTTTTTCAGAACCAATTATCCTTGGATAATGAGGATCCCTTGTATTTGGAAAAGCATGAGAAATTCCTTATTCGAAGTCTCATTAATTGATATTGATGGACTTTAAGTTAAATAACATGTAACTGTTGAAGTAAGTCATTTTTTTCTTTAATTATTGATTTTGAAAGCCTGACAACTTTCTTTTAATCTGTCCAGCTGACATATATTAAGGGATTTCATGTAATAATAAACAAATGATTAATGAAACAGCTTTTATAATTAGAGAATATTTACTGTTGTAATAAAGCTCGGTTGGCTGTCTCAATAAAGAAGAAACAACAAGAACAATCTAATTTCAGTAAATATGCAAAAATAAAAATAAGTCGACAACAATGACAGCCACTATCTTAATATTGGTGACTTAGTCTCTCTCTCTTTACTCACATATAAAATTAATTTCACTTATTTTTTAATTTACAGAAAGTACATTTATCCACCTATTCCACTCTCAAATGAACGATCAAATTCATTTATTCTGGCCAAATATTCTCATGTTTTTTTCTAAATTTGCAAATGTGCCAATAAAAATTATCAGAATTGCATCAATCAATCAACTCTTGATAAACTTAATTACCCAAGAAACCACCACTAAGAAACATTAGTGATTCCTACACAATAACAAATTACAAAACTTTTGATTTTAGTTCTCAACTTTTTTTAATACAGTGATTTTCAGTGAACCGTTGCTAAAAATACAATTCAGTATGTAAATCAGCTGCATGGCTGTCACTTAACATAAATATATTGGTACCAAATAAATCATTACTATCTGTACCACAATGGTGTGGCATCCTTGGAATTAGATATTTGCTGCGCATGCATTGAATGCTTCTTGGCATGATTCTGTTCATGATCGATAATCAGAGATGCAACATCTACAACTGGCCACAATATTTTCCTCACGTTTTTATACTAACTTTGAAATTAATTGACTAGTTATCAATGGCAGTACCTGGAAAAGGTGGCCACTGCTTTCATCAGACACCAGAATATTGACTTGATATTGCAGTGATGTCTCCTTCAAGCCATGCACTTTTAATTCTGCTCACAGTTTGTTACCAGAATTTGCCCATGGCCTTCAAAATGGTAGGAAATATGAGACATTAATGAATTCAGGGTTACTTTTTGTGAGCCATTTCAGAGTGGTTTTGTGTTGTGAGTAGTAGAAGAATTCTGCCAGGATATCCATTGCTGTCCATCATTCTCTAAAATGATGGCCAGCACTTGGATATATTCTCTAGAATGTCTTGTATTTTATGGTTTTTCACAAAATTATACTTCATTCAGCTATTATGGGAGTCTACTAACCACACTATGACTGAGATAGAATGGTGATTTATTTACACTTTCTGGATGTCTTCAGCATCTTCCAAAAGCTGTCGGAAAGGACTATATTTAAATATTTTCTTCATATCTGCAAAAGAGTACCGTTATGCCTAATGTTCACATACCAACAAAGCATTTACTTTGCTTGAACGTCCAGTATTCCTAAGCAGTATAATCAATACATGGTCTTTACCTCTCCAGTATGCCTCTTTTCTTCTGTACTGTGGTTTACAGGAAACCTACTGACACTTGCACCATTTTGGATTTATTTTCATATAAAGACATGAGTAATTACAGACTTGTTAGCTTAAAGAGGTTAAAGAGGTAATGTCAGACTATCTAGACAGGATTGTAATTATACTGTAGTCGCACCATGGATTTGTTAAAGAGTAGTCTTGTCTGACCAATATGATTGGTTACTATGAAGCAGTAAAAAAGGAACTAAATGCAAAAAATAATTTTGACACCATATACTTCGATTTAAGGAAAGCTTTTGATACTGTTGCACAGAAAAGACTGCTGTACAAATTGGAGTGGTGTGGTACTAAAGGCAAGTTACTGCTATGGATAAAGATAAAGAAGGTTGAGTGGGAAAAGACAGAGATGGTTATTAATGGACACTGCTCTTTGCAGGCTAATGTTATTAGTGGAGTCTCCCAGGCTTCAGTGTTGGGCCCATTGTTGTTTTCTATATTTATTAATAATTATGTTGATGGGCTTAATGTCTAAGTTTGCAGATGATACAAAGTTTGGCAGGGTGGTTAATGACAGTATTCAAGGTAAGTTACTTCAACAAGATCTAGAAAAATTAGGCAGATTGGCTGAGAAATGGCAGTTGATGTTTGACATTAACAAATACATGGTAGATGGGTAGCAGTAATCTCAAATTTACATACCAACTCTGTGGTGCTACACTCAGGATAGTGGAAAATGAAAAAAGACACGACAGTTAATTGTGCAGTCAGATATGAAGTTCTCTGGGAAATGCAGACAAGCTGCCAGGGCAGCTTATGGGGTTTTTTCAATGATATACGAAAATTTTGCTAGCGGGGATAAGGAGGTGATTATCCCATTTTACAAGGCACTGTTCAGGCTATATCGCAAATACTGCATACAGGTCTCAATGCCTCATTTTGGGAAGGATGCAGAGCTGCTGGAACAGGTGCAGAGAAGGGCAATGAGATTGGTGAAGGGAACAAAGTGGTGCTCTTACCAAGAAAGGCTTCATTTCTGCAAATTACAACATCTGGCAACTCCTGTGTGGTGATGTGATCAAGGTGTTTAAGGCTTTAAATTGAACAAGTACAGTGCTAATGGGAGTCTTCCTTTTGCTCAGACTACACATGAGGGGCCATAAATTCAAATTGAGAAAGTATGGTTGCAGAACAGATGTGTAGAGATTTTCCCTCAGCCAGCAGGTGGTTGATTGTTGGAACAAATTTCCATCTGTCATTTGGAAGTGGATAGATAGAGAGGAAATGTGCGAATTTTTTTTTTTTGCTGATACTGTATAAGCTTGCTTTCTTGCATCATTTACCAATACTAATTCTATCCTAAGATTGTCCAGCTTTCGAACAATCATTCCCAGAGGGTGTTTCTAGAAGTCTGGACTATCCAATCTAACACAGCCCAAATGCCAACAGCAATAGAAATGTTGGCATGGTTCACCATCGTTTGCACCTCTGGATTGCCTTTTTTTCCTGACCTAAGGTTCCTTCCCACAACATATCTCAGACCCCACACTCTGCAGACACCATATCTCTGTTCTCTTCCCCCTCCTATACCCAGAGCTACTTCTGCTGGAACTACAAGGTCTCAAAGACAGCTAGCATGCAGCCAACTGAACCAATTTGCTAATATTCAGTTCCTGTTATCCCACAAAGATTGCATATTCAAATTAAACATGCCAGAGCCAATCAGCATAACATAGCTTTCAAGAGAAAGCTACATTATGCTGATTGGCCACTTCTGCCTATGTTTGTTGTTGCCATCAAGTCATTCTCTGAGGGGTAAATATGTGCTGTGCAGTTTCTATCTGTTCTGTAGCCCAAAATCTGCTGTTGAAGTCCATGACACTTTGTATATGGTAACAGCCTCCACCCATGTCTTTTTACTTTTTAAATTCCTCTATTTCAATGTTTAGTTGTATATAGTAGTATTATTTGGCCTATATTTCCAAGAGCAGCACTGCCATTCAATAAATTATTTATACTTTAAAATCCATGCAGTATAATGTTTCCTTCAGCTACATGCACATTGCCCTTCAACTCTTATTTTATTCTTAGGTATGATTTAATTAACTGAGATATGCTTCTTGTTGTGATTCATGTCTCTTTGACTGTGGAATTATCTTCTGCTTTCAAAGTGGATTTTTTTTCTAAAGTGTTAATAACCTGTGGAATTCAGAGGTTACTCCAGTGAGCATCAGCATGTGTGCAGATGACCAGCTCTTGCATAGTCTTTCATTTATAGGATGTCCTTGAAACAGTTAGCTAGATAAACCGACAACTGATGACATGTTTCTGCAACTTTACAAAATATACTGACTTTAGGTAATTATAGATTTTTATCCTCACAATAGGAAATAGTTGGTCTCCTTCCAAACAATGACAAGCCTAAATCCAGTGCTCACCTCATGCAGAGCTCTGGTGGTGTACTGTTTTTTGTAGCTCAATGTACGTTTACTGTTTAACACAGTTGAATTCACATATCTCCAATCTCTCCAGATTTATGATGGAGAATCTAGCTTTCTTACTCAGTTTGACCCTTCCTGTTTCACCATGATAATATAGTTGGTCAAAGTTTCCTCAGTCTTTTTGCATGAACTTGGTTTCTCTCTTTTTCTTTTTTACAAAAAAATAATAAAACTATGTTAAAATTTGTATTATTTTTCAGAATTTTGCAAATTTCTCCTTAATTACATTAATAAATTGACCATCAGATTCTGTAGTACATCAGATGGAATAATAGCAATGGTTTCTGTTATTACAGTCGTTTCATAGTACTTGTAGTACTTTACACTACATGCAGTGCAAAAGTGATTAATAATGTCTTAGTAAAACGCCAAAGAAATATGACATAATTTCAGAAGACATATATGCAAGATTTTCCATGTATTGTAAAATCTGAAAAGGTAACATGTTCCCTTTAGATTCACATCTGAAAAGGTAACATGTTCCCTTTAGATTCACATCTGAAGGTAACATGCTCCCTTTAGATGTGAATTTGCGATTTCAAGCATCAGGCAACATGATGCAATACATATTCAAACAAATAAGCATTCAACAACAACATGCAGTATATAGAAAGAAATGCAAAAATAGATGTTAAATGTTTAGTAGTAGTAGTAGTATGTGATGCAAGAAAGCAAATGTATGAGCTTATGCAGCATCAGCAAAAAAAAAAAATCACACCATTCCCTCCAAGTGCCTGTCCAGTTCCTCCTTAAATTTATTCAACATATCAACTTCCACAACGACAGATGGAAGTTTGTTCCAGCAATTAACCACCCGCTGGCTAAAGGCAAATTTCCGCACATCTGTTCTACATCTGTTCTTTCTTAATTTGAATTTATGCCCCCTTAGGTTCGTAATCTGAACAAGTGGAAGGATCCCAACAGAATTCAGCGTGCTGAACCCATTCAAGGCCTTATACACCTCAATCAGATCACCGCGCAGGTGCCTGGTCTCCAGCCACTGCAATTTGCAAAACTTAAGCCTCTCTTGATAAGAGGATCCCTTCATTCCCCTTACCAATCTTGTTGCCCTTCTCTGTACACGCTCAAGTAAATCTACATCCTTCCTAAAATGAGGCCTCCAGACCTGTACATAGTACTCAAGGCGTGGCCTGACCATTGCCTTATACAGAGGGATAATCACCTCCTTTTCCCTGCTAGCAAAATTCCTATATATCATTGACAAAACCCCATGACCTGCCCTGGCAGCCTGTCTGCATTGCTCAGAAAACTTCATATCTGACTGCACAATTACTCCGAGGTCTTTTTCATTTTCTACCACCTTAAGTGTAGTACCACACACTTGGTATGTTTCTCTGGGGTTACTTCTACCCATATGCAGTACTTTGCATTTGTCAAGGTTAAACTTCAGTTGCCACTTCTTAGCCCATCTGCCCAAATTATCTAGATCCTGTTGCAGTAGCACACTGCCATTACTGTCATTAACAACCCTGCCAACCTTTGTATCCTCTGCAAACTTCGATACTAAGCCTGATATACCTTCATCTATATCATTGATAAATATACAAAACAACAGTGGACCCAGCACCGAACCGTGTGGGACTCCACTAATAACATTAGTCCAAGAAGAGCAGCACCCATTGATTGCATCTTTTGCATAGAACATGATCTTTTTCTGAGTTTGGCCAATTACACAGGCACATTGTTAAGAAATATGTTTCCATATAGCAAAAATATACATTTGTAGAAGAACAAAAACAAGTGTTATTAGTGAAATTGCATGGATAGGGAAAGAAGAAGTAGTGATGGCTCTGAAAAGTGGGCCATTTTCAGTTGACAGTAATCAAAGTTATTCCAAGCTATATCCCATTGTCGTGACCTTTCGTAATATATATATATTTGTGTGTATATATATGTGTGTACATATACTGTATTTCCCCATGTATAAGACGCACCCTTTTTCGAAAAATTTGGGGTCCAAAAACTGGGTGCATCTTATACAGTGGTTGTAGATTTTTTACTTGTATTTCCCGCTTTTTCATGCTTGTTGTCTTTGCGCTCATTGTTTCGCACTTGTTACCGATATATTAAGTTATGTTTTGCCACGTTCTGCCCAGAAATGGCCCAGAAAAGATTTTTGTACAGTGCTGAATTCAAGTTAGAAGTGATCCAGTTTGCAAAAGTGAATGGAAATCGTGCTGCTGAACGTAAGTTTGGTCCTCCTCCAACTGAGAAAACAGTCCGAGACTGGCTACGGGAAGAAGAAACCCTACTGAAAACGCCACAGCAGAAGAAGGCCATGAGAGGCAAGTCAGCAAAATGGCCTGATTTAGAGAGGGAATTGAAGATATGGATTGAAGAGCAAAGGGCAATTGGAAGTTCTGTGTCCACAAAGATGGTTCAGCATGAGGCAAGAAGAATTGCTTATGAAAAAGAAGTTACTGATTTCAAAGGAGGACACAATTGGTGATTCAGGTTCATGAAACTGGACTAAGCTAATGGATGGGAGTTTTGACAGTGATGAGGAATTGTATGAATTTTATGATGAATGAAACTTGAGTTCAATAACTTTATGTAATGCATTTTTTTTCAAATTTCAGTCCCCAAAATTAAGGTGCGTCTTATACATGGGGAAATACGGTATGTTTCCATATATATATATATGTGTGTGTGTGTGTGTGTGCAGCAGTAAAGGAAGCAAAAGGATAAAAATATGTGGTTTGTAAAATAGATAAATAGTCTGGGAAAATGGAAATGAAAAGTACACAAGGTGCCTGAACTAAGAGAAGTTTAAGAGATAGTTGAAAATAGAAGTGAAGAAGTGGTTCCCCTTGTTATTTGTTATTTATTATTATTATTTTTTGTTTCCTCAGTCCCAGTTCATATTTGTACTAAGTTTTTCAAATTCTTTCACCTGTTTAACCATTACTTCACTTCCATTTTCGAATATCCCTTAAACTTCTCTTAGTTCAGGCACCTTGTGTACTTTTCATTTCTATTTTCCAAGACTATTTATCTATTTTACAAACCATGTGTGTGAGTGTGTTTTTTTTTTATGTAAACCCCAAACACGAGAGGTGTTAGAACCTATAGTACTTAGTACTGTGCTTGAGTCGGAGGTTGAGAAGACGAAAGAAGATATTTGTTGACATTGGACTTGAACTTCTGTAGACTGTAATTTTCAGGAAATACGTACGAAGGAAGGTTGTTCCAGAAAACGGTAGTTGAATGAATAAATGAGGAAGATGAAAAGTTGGTTCTGTGAGTTTGAAGTTGGACAGTAAATGGATGTTGGCTGGTGGCGGCATGTGTTCGGACTGTTTTGAAAGAAAGAGTGGGAATTATAGAAGCCAATTCAGAAGAACAGTGCCCATGGAAGTATCTGTAGAAGAGGCATGCAGCAGAAACAGTACATCTATGAGACAGCGAGTGGAGAGACTCTGTCAAAGATGAATCATTAATTAACCTAACTGCCCTCTTCTGAATGGAATCAAGAAGCCTGAGAGAAGTTTTGGGGGCACTACCCCAGATGTGGGAACAATATTCCATGGCAGGGAGGATTTGCGATTTATACAGAATGAGCAGCTGTTTGAAAGAAAAGTAACGCCAAGAGCGAAAGAGAAAACCAAGTTTTTTAGATGCAGAGGAAGCAATATTTGTAATGTGCTTGTGCCAAGAGAGATTAGAAGTCAGGGTAATCCCTAAAAGAGATATATCATTTTGCCTAGAAATTGGAGTGTCACTAAAGATAAGCATAGGAGTTTTAGAATGGTTGAAATCAACTAAGTTGTCTTTGCCCCACTGGAGAATAACCTGAAGATCGGCATTTAAGGAATTAGTAGCAGATTTTCGAGAAGTTAAAGCTGATTGAACAGGGCAAGGTTTCTCAAAATGGAAAGTGGAATGCAATATGCTATCATCGGCGAAACTATGGATAGGATTTCCAGTCAATGGAAGAAGGTCATTAATATACAAGAGGAAAAGAGTGGGGGAAACTGACGGAATCCATACTGGCGATCGTTGATAAGACGGAAGGTTTCTAGGTAGCTTAAGAGTTGGTGGTTAATTGATTTCTCCATTACTTTAGAAAGGGTAGAAGTAATTGCAATGGGACGATAATTGGATGGGAGGGATTTTTCATCCTTTTTAGGAACTGGCTGTATGTGAGCAAATTTCCAAACAGAAGGAAAAACACCTTTGGAATAAGAAAGTGAAAAAAGGTGGCAAAGAATAGGAGTAAGTTCAGGTTGTTATTGTTATTTGGTTTTTAGGAGCATTAGCAACTAAGGCCATATTGCTCCGGGGATATGTGGTGGTCATTCCCTGACCTTTCCGCATCTTCCGTATTTGGTGGTCACGGGCTCGATCCCCGGTCTAATCAAGAAGCGTGTGCTACGCACTGCTGCTCCTGCCCACCTTGCTAGAGAGGTGCCAGTAAGTTCAGGAGTACAGGTTTTGAGAACAAGTGGAGAAATACCATCGGGACCTGGAGCTTTCTTAGCATCAAGATTCATCAAAATCCTTCTGACATCCTTTTGACGGAAGACAACAGGAGGCATTGAATGGAGTGTGTTGGGAATGGTGGGAGGTGTTTTACCAAGATCATTAATATATGAGTTGGAAGAAAAATGGGATGCTAGCAGGTCAGCTTTATCCTTGGCTGAAGTGACAACAGAACCATCTGGTTTGGACAGAGGTGGGAGCAGAGATGGACAAAAGTTACGGCCAATAGCTTTGGCAAGGACCAGAATGCTTGGCTACCATTAGGGCAAGAAGCAAGTTTTCTACTCTTAGCCTGTTCAAACTCTAGTTTGGACTGATTAATAACTGTTTTACAGTTGTTGCGAGCTTGGTAGGCAGAAAATGAAACTGAAGAATTAGAAACAAGCCAATTACGATATGCAACATTCTTTTCTTGAACAGCCTTAGCACATTTATTGGAAAACCAAGGTTTAGATAAAGGATGAGATTTTAAAGTGGAGTGTGGGATAAAGGATTCCATTCCAGCAAGAATAATTTCACTGACACAATCTAAGCAAACGTTGACATTAGAAGTTTTGAAACAGTAATCCGACCAAGGAAAAGAAGAAAAGAAATCTCGCAGGTCATCCCATTTTGCATTCTTGTAATGCCAAACAACACGAGGTTGGGAATAGCCATGAGATAAAGGCTCCATTGGAGAAGAGACAATCACCAAGTTGTGATCTGAAGTGCCTAAAGGAACTCTCACTTCGACCGTGTACTTAGAAGGGTTGTTTGTGAGAAAAAGATCAAGCGTGTTGGCTGTATGATTAGGATTATCCGGTATTCTTGTAGGTAAATGAACAATCTGTGCAAGGTCATTAGTAATTGCAAAAGCCTCAGCATCTCGACCAGATGGGTCGGTGTGACTAGAAAATGGAAGCCAGTTGGAGTTGTGAACATTAAAATCACCAAGGAAAATTACCTCACTGTTAGGAAAGTTAGACTGGAGAAAGTCAAGTTGCAAAGAGAGGAAGTCAAAAAGCTCCAAGTGATTAGTGGAGTTGTGAGAACGGTAGAGACAACAGATGAATTTTACACAATGAGGTAGAAAGATTATAAGCCAGAGAAGATCAAAGAGAGTAGATTCCAAATTGCCAAGCCTCTGACAGGGAATATCAGAATGGACATATGCACAAGTACCACCTGCCAAAGGAATCATACAGCGAGTAATTTGGGCATCTGAGATGAGCAGTAGTTGAATAAACCGATAACTGAGATTCTGTCAGAAAAAGTACATGGGGTTTGGCAGACTGCAAGTGGAAATAGACATCGTTAAGATCAGAATTGAGACCACGTATATTTGTGAAATGAAAAGAATTAGGAAGTGCTTGGGAGGTTTAGATCTTTTCGCAGATAAGCTTGCTCTATTAGTTTTACAATTCATTGTGTATTCAATAGTGAGAAAAAGTGGGTGGGACATGCTGTATGAAGTAATGAAATTTTTGGATATGGCGTACACATGGTAAGAATATACCCAGATCCTTGACATAATGTGCCCTCTAGAATGCTCCCCGCAAAGACACTGCTCAGACTCCCTCCAGTCATTATCTGGCAGAGTAGAGTAGAGGGAGCAAGATTATACACTACCTGATCCGGAGTATGTTGTTGTTGTTTGGTTTTTAGGAGCATTAGCAACTATGGCGATATTGCTCCAGGATATGCGGGGGTCATTTCCTGACCTTTCCGCATCCTCTGTATTTGGTGGTGACGGGTTCGAACCGGGGCTAATCAAGAAGCGTGTGCTACGCACTGCTGCTCCTTCCCACCTGGCTACGGAGGCGCCTACCTGATCCGGAAGCTTCCTAGAGAGTTACCATTAGGTTCGGTCCGGCCGAACCTAACTAGCGGCCGGCCTACGAACACCGTTTTAGAGCAGTACCCTCGAAATGTAAGGTATATTGGATTTCGCCACGATGTTCATCATAACCTCAAAAGTCATCAGTCATACTGCATGATGGAAGAGATAGGGAAGGGTTGACCAGAATTTAGCTCTAGAGACTAAACATGGGTTCCACCACTTCAAGCCTCCAATAGGCAAAGTAGTGGTATTGCCTCTGGTAAAATAAGAGGGGCGGCATTCCTCCATTGAAGGGAAGAGGGGTTATGCTATTAGTTAAGAAATACATTAAATCCAAGGAAGTTAAGCCAGTCGACATCGCTGGACAGTGCAGTGTCGAGTCAGTTTGGTGTAACATAAGTATTGGGAGATCAAAATTGAGAGTAGGAGTGTGCTATAGGCTTAATGACTCTGATGAGTATAATAAGAAACTGTACAGGGAAATAGAGTGGGCCAGTAAATCAGAGTCTTATATTGGGGGATTTTAATATCCCAGATATTGACTGGAATTTGGGGGCTGGTCACTCACACAGTAGCAAGGCTTTTGTGGATTTATTGGATGATTGTTTTCTACATCAGCATGTTCGGGAGGCAACTAGAGGGAGTAATACTCTTGATTTGATTATCAGTAGTGATTCTTCATGCATTAAGAATCTGCAGGTAAATGAACCACTAGGTGGCAGTGATCACAGTGTGCTGAAGTGGGATTTACTCAAAGAGGTAACTACCATTAGGGGTAAAGGGAAGGGTTATTGCTTTCGTAAAGGCGACTACGGTGGACTGAGACAGTATTTAAATTCTATACAGTGGGACCAACTGATGATGTTACCAACAGCAAATTCAAAATGAGAAGCTTTCAAAGAACTTATCTTGGAAGCTACTAGGCTTTACATACCAACTAAGAAATATTGTTCAAGGTTTAGGCCTAAGTGGATGTCAGATGAACTAATGAGACATATGGCAGAGAAAAAAAATGCATGGGATACATACAAATTAACACGTGATACAGAAGCCTATGATAGATACAAGTTGATCTGTAATCAAGTTACAAAGGAGGTTAGGCAGGCGAAGGCAGATTACGAGAAATCTTTGGCAAGGGATGCAAAGAAAAACAGCAAAGAGTTCTTTACTTATGTAAACTCTAGAAGGAAGGGGATGAATCAGATTGGACCACTTGATATCGATGGGTCAACTGTTGAAGATCCTGCTCAGGTAGCTAACAAACTAAATGAATATTTTGCATCGACATTCACACATGAGGAGTTATTCAGCGAGGGGAATGCCAGAGGTGTATTCAACTCTGGCAGTAAACTAGAGAATCTTGTAATAACTGAGAGTAAAGTGGAGGAGAAATTGTTGAAGATAAATACAAGAAAGGCACCTGGGGTGGATGGGATCTATCCAGTTATATTAAAGGAGGCAGCAAAGGAAGTAAGCAAACCCTTAGCCATAATTATGAGAGCTTCCTTGGACTCGGGAAGTACCCATGGACTGGAGATGTGCAAATGTGACCCCAATTCACAAAGGAGGATCAAAGGGCGACACAAGTAATTATAGACCTGTTAGTTTAACTTGTGTTCCCGGAAAATTAATGGAGGCACTGGTTAAAGAAGCACTGCAGGATCATCTAGACAAGACTTCAGTTATAGCTCAGACACAGCATGGTTTTGTTAAGGGGAAGTCTTGCCTGACCAATTTGATTGGATACTATGATGCAGTCACAAAAGAACTGGATGCAGGGAATAACTTTGATATTTTATACTTGGATCTCAGAAAGGCTTTTGATACTGTTGCACATGGAAGACTGCTGCACAAATTGGAGCAGTGTGGGAGGCAAATTGCTGCTATGGATAAATGGGTGGTTGAGGGGAAGAAGACAGAGAGTGGTAATCAATGGACACTGCTCATCGTGGACTAATGTTATTAGTGGAGTCCCTCAGGGTTCAGTATTGGGTCCATTATTGTTTTCTCTATTTATAAATGATATTGATGATGGTATATCAAGCTTATGTCCAAGTTTGCAGACGATACGAAGGTTGGCAGGGTTTTCAAGGACACTACTGACACTATGCTACTGCAACAGGATCTGGAAAGGTTGAGCAGATGGGCTGAGAGGTGGGAAATGAAGTTTAACATTGACAAATGTAAAGTACTACATATGGGAAACAGCAACCCCAGAGCAACGTATCAACTCTGTGGTACTACACTGACAGTGGTAGAGAATGAAAGGGACCTGGGGGTGGTTTTACTGGCAGATATGAAGTTTTCTGAGCAGTGCAGACGGGCTGCAAGAGTAGCTCATGGTGTATAGTCAATGATATATAGGAATTTTTCTAGCAGGGATAAGGAGGTGATTATTCCCTTGTATAAGGCAATGGTCAGGCCACACCTAGAGTACTGTATACAGGTCTGGAGGCCTCATTTCAAGAAGGATGTAGAGCTGCTGGAACAGTACAGAGAAGGGCAACAAGATTAGTGAATGGAACAAAGGGGTGCTCTTACGAAGAAAGGCTTAAGTTTTGCAAATTACAGTGTCTGGAGACTAGGCACCAGCGAGGTAATCTGATGGCCTTGAATGGTTTGAGCATGCTCAATGCTGATGGGATTCTTCCTCTTGCTGAGAATAATCACCTGAGAGGGCATAAATTCAAATTGAGGAAAGACAGATGTAGGATAGACGTGAGGAAATTTGCCTTTAGCCAGCAGGTAGTTGGTTGGTGGAACAGACCTCCATCCCTTGTCGTGGAAGTTGATAGCCTAAATAAGTTTAAGGCTCAGCTGGAGCTATTTCGAACGAACAGAGGGGTGAAGTGGAAGTGGTTATTTTTTATTTATTTATTTATTATTTTTTTTTTTTGGCTGATGCTGCATAAGCTTGCTTTCTTGCATCAAATGCCTCTACTAATGCTAATGCTAATAATGCCATGTGTTGTTGGCGCCACACCTCGAACCCTGCTTATGTTGGTTCACACCTGGTGGTCACCCACCGTGTACTTGTGCTTGGAGGTTGTACCCAGGATTACTAACAGTCCCACCATCGTGAAGGTGCAAGCAGAGGATTTGTCTGTCACAGACCGTCTGGACTTCGCCGAAATTGGGTCCACTTGACTTGAGTGTCACCCGAATATCAGTTCCATCAGTGTTTTAGACTCCCAGGTAGCAGGTGCAGCTTGTCTGGCATATCTGAGAGAATGTCTGTGACAACCTCAAGGACCTCAAGTTTAAAACTATATTTATTTATTTAAGACAGATAAAATTACTAGTCAAGTAGTTTGCATTCTTTTTCTTTGCGTTTGCTCTTATCTGTATACTGTCTAACTCTAATATCTTATTCCTCAAAATCTATTAGAGTATTAAAGGGAGATTAAGGAACTATTTCTATCCTTGCGGCTTATTCCTTTTGCCTTAATATTGGTTTATACCTTTGATTTTCACAAGTAACAGATACACTTCTATATTTTCTTTAAGTAACAAAAACACTTGTATATAATTTTTCATAGGTTTTAGAAACATTTGTATATATATTTTTAATAAGGTTTTAATTAATTATTTTAGTTTTTGCTATTTGTAGGGCTAGCAGTTATTTTTGCCCGTCTGCCGTTAATTTTAAGCTTAAATTAACTTAAATCTGTGATTCATACCATATTTAATACAGTAATACCCCGAAGTTACGCGATAGGTGGGTCCGACGAAAATCGCTTAAGTCAAATTCGCGTAAGTCGGGGTACAATTTTGCATATAAATACATGTAAATTTTGTTTAATTGGGACCAAGGACAAACCAAAACACTAGTTTAGAAGGAAAATACTTGATAAAATTGCAGTTCTTTATACATATTAATACAAAATATGTATTAAAAAAATAAATGAGTTACGTATAAAAAAGTTATTTCGATGTCGATGGCTTCATCTGACGTCAGATTCGTCTGACGACACAGCGCCTTTTTTTCATGCAGAATTTCTTCGTAGCAAGCTAATAATTTTTTTATTCCATGCTTTGTAGCTATAATGCGTTCTTCAATTGAGCTGAGACCTTCTGTCAGGCTTGCAGTTGTCATGTGCTTTATGTGCTTTTCTGGTGGAACTGGGTGTGAAGTGTCGGATACTTCAGTGATGTTTTGCTCACGCATCTCTATGAGCCCATTCATTGTCAGCTCCTGACTATGTGAATCCAACAGCTCGTTGACATCATCACCATTGACTTCCAAATCTAATTGCCTGGGAAGATTAACAACTTCTTCTATCACATGAGCGACATGATCAGTTTCTGGCGTTGTTTTCGTCTCGGTTTTGAAGGAAAAAAAAATGGACAAAGTTACTTCCAGACACCATTAAATTTTTTTTTTTTTGTGAATTTCATCCCAAGATTCTTCAATGATTCTTATGGCATCTAAAAGATTGAATTGTTTCCAAAAGTCTTTAACAGATATCTCACTATTTTGTCTCATAGCTTCATTCAGACATGCAAACGAACGCCTTGTGTAGTAAGCCTTGAATGTTTTGATGATTTCCTGGTCCATCGGTTGATGCAAGTTGGTTGTGTTTGGAGGCAAAAACAACTTTCACACGTGGGTCGAAATTAATTAGGGTGGCAGGAGGGTGACCGGGTGCATTGTCAATAAGAAGCATCACTTTAAATGGAATCTGTTTAGACTTGCAATAACGTTCGATTTTGGGTATGAAATGGTGACCAAACCAGTCCTCAAAAATGGAAGCTGTCACCCAAGCTTTATGATTTGACTTCCAAATCACTGGTAAGCTAATTTTAGATATACACCAAATGAAAAAATCAAGAACTGTGTAACTCTGAGTTCGCGTAAGTCGGGGTAGTGTAAGTCTAGGTATTACTGTATATCATAAAAATGGTTAAAGCTGGCATATAACTAGCAGAAAAAGATAGTTTTAGTTGTTATTGATGGCATATATTGAGAGGTGCTAGCCCTATGAAAACATGCCTTTCAATGTAAGCCTTATTCAAAAATAAATGATAAATTTTGTATTTTCAGTATTTTTGGTTTTTTAGATTTTGTATTTTATATTTTTATTTTGTAAATATGGAATTATTATGATTATTATTAGCTTTTCTTTATATAGAGGCTGATAGGGTCCTTTGTATGTTGCAGATATTCATGGCCAATTCTGTTTTTGAATTTTAATATGTTATGATTGGTACCATTTTATGCTATAACTATTGAATTAAAAAATCGGTGTGTGTGTGTGTGTGTGTGTGTGTGTGTGTGTGTGTGTGTGTGTGTGTGTGTGTGTGTGTGTGTGTGTGTGTGTATCATCAAATCAAAAGCAGCTTTCTCAGTGCCAGAATTGGATGGTTACTCTACAGGGTACAGCACTGGACATCTTCTTCTGAGCAGCCTGAAAACATGTGGGATTCCTTAAAAAACTGTCTAGCATTTAATATTGATAATGCACCTGTGGTAGGTCTAAAAACTGGAGTATCAAGGGTATTAAAAGAAGAGATTGAGCACTTAGTGGCAATAGTCATCTTATTAACCCTTGTCATCTTATTAATTTCTGTAATGAAAAGGGAACTGCATACCTTCTTGTGAAAGTGGATGAATACTTGATGGAAATTTACTACTATCTAGAAAGAGGAAAGACAGATTTAAACAATTTCAGCTGAAATTGTTTGAAATTGAAACCTTTGAAAAAAATTTGTTGAAAGAAGAGATGATAAAAGCAACATGAGCACTTTTCAGGGGTACCAAATTGAAAAGTACAACAAACAATCCATCCCTAATGAGTCACACCGACTTGTGTTTAAATCCATTTCATGATCCAAAAGTTTTGAAAGAAGACAAATTGATGAACTCAAGAAAAAGAATTTCTCTGAACTGCAAACTTCTGTTAAGAGTAATCCTAAACAGGACAAGCAAGCTGATAATTCTAGGCATGTTATCCTCACACTCATGCAGAAAGTCTGTTCATGTTTCTCTTTTCTGGCTTGAATAAAGCAATTTGCTTGTTTCTTTTAAATATTATGCCAACATTTTAAAATCCAAATATAGTTTTCAATCTAATGTACCTCACATCAATGTACAGGGGCATATTCAAGGGTGGGCAGAGGGAAAATATGCTCCCAAAAATTTCAAATTTTAACCAAAAATTTGAAACTAAAAAAATGAATGCAGGAGGCATTCTAAAAAATTCATTACCATAGCAGACTAAACTTGACTGAGTCATAGGCATTTCTAAGTGAGGAAGTATTAAGAAATACTTCCTCATTGTGCAAAATTGACTACTCAGTGTACAAGTTCCCATTGAAAAATTATGTACTTATAAATGCTGAGGTAGCACAAATTTTATCATTTGGCAGTCCATTTTCAAATTTGAAATTTTTTGTGGACAAGTTTTTGGTATTCCCTGTCATCATTAAAGATAAAGAAATAGATGTTTTTCCACATCAGTTCTGTCATTTTAAGTATGAGAACCTATGAGATGCTATTTTGAAAGAAGAAAGAATTGATGTACAATGGTTCTTGATTAGAGAAGTGACAAGTGCATAAGGAAGCAGGAAATATAACAAATTACCCCAAACAGTGGCAGATTCAGGGTAGAGGCACTGGGGCATGTACTCCCTGTCGTTTTTCGGAAAATATGCCTCAATCGTTTAAATTCCCTTTACCTACAAAAAAAATTTTTTTTTTTTTTTTTTTTTCATTGTTAACATAGGATTTTATCTATTTTTGCCTTGTGGCTCAGCTATTTTAAACTGACTACAGTTGGCAACACTGATGCTGATGTGATCACCATTCTAGTTCGAGACATCATGCAGTTTGGTCGTACGTAATGTTTACTTCAAAGTAATTCAGACTTTAGCTGTGTGCCTGTGTCCACCAGTCACATTATGTTTGAGTGTCTATTTATTTTGTTCTGTGCATTATTTTATGCCTTGTTTGTGCACAAACAAGGCACGAAATGGTACCCCTCCTGTCATATTTTTCTGGATCTGCCACTGATCCCGAATCATGCTGGCCATTCTTAACGGTTCCTCATACCAATGCTGAGTGTGAGAGAATATTCAGCCAGGTTAGAAAAACAAAAACTCAGTTCAGTTTCTCTTTCTGGTGAAGCTTTGGAAATGTTTCTGATGGTCAACTCTAGATAGCAGGGACTTTGTTTTCAGCAGAACTTTGACTCAACATTTCTGAAGAAGGCAATGTCTGAAACAGTATTTTCCTTGAAGCAGTCATGATCAATTGATGTCTAACAGACAATCCAAACAGAAATACACAGACAGAAAAATCCTAGGTAATCTGATATTTAAAAGCATACTGTACTCATAAACAATGCTATATGTATGTTGCCAGTGGACTTTAAAAAAAATTCATGCTTGCAAATGCTTGATCACCAGCTTTTTGAAAATCAAAAGTTTGCAGTTCTGCATTTGAAGTCAGGACTTTATAAACTGTTCCATTTTCATAATACAACTTGTTTCATTTTGCATATTTAAGAGTTGAGCATATTTGCATGTTTATTTGTATAGTAGTTACTAGCATTATCAGGCACATTTTGTTATTTACAGGTTTTATGTGAAAATAATTTTATTTTACATCTGAAATTGGTTTTAACAAATATGCAGGCCACATAAGGTCAAACCAGTTTCAGTATCCCTTTTTAAATAAATAAATACTGTTGAGGAAATAAGGCAAGAGAGAGAGAATGCCTGCTGATAAAGTGTACTTGACTCTCTTTCATCATTTCCCATCAAGAATTAATATGAAATTCTCACACCATTAGGGTTATAGTTATTCTGCCTCAGGTGGAAAAAGTAGAGTTTTTCCTGTGAGTATTTCTAGACTGCACAACATGCAAATTGGCCCATGAACTCTCACTTGTATGGACATAATGCACTGATGCAATATGGTTAGATGCTAAAGATGCCAACTTTAGCATTTAACCAAAAAAAAACATGCCAACAAACTGACGTTGCTGTGAAGAAAACTAGCAGTTGGACTTTCTCTGTTGTAAATGCAGAATTTAATATCAGAATAATAATCAAAAAATTAATTCAGATAAATTTCACTTTTGTATATTAATTTAATATTTAAAAATAAACAGTAGTTTTGAAATGCATTGCACATAAGATTATTTTATGTTCACATGATGTAATAAATGAAATTCAAATAATAAGATTATTTTTGAATAGGTATCAGAAACATGTACATCACTGAAAACGAAAGTCTTAGTTACCTACTCAAGTGATAAAAGGTTAATATATCCAATTTTTTTTGTTAGCAAGTATTCTTATGAAAACATTTTTGCACTTATCAAATAAGATTATTAAATTTGAACAAGTTAAATTTAATTTTAGTTAAGGTGATGCTTAACTAAAATTAAAATGCTTTACTGGTAGTGGTGAAAGAATTTAGAATCCTTGTTGAGCTGAAGTTGATTCCTTGTTTCTGTAAACGTCAGTTGGGCAGTGAATCCAAATATTTGGTTCCATCATTTTTTAAAAAATCCCCAAGTACAGTAGTATAGTAGTACTCAAAAACATGCAAACTATGGAAGCAAGGGAAAAAAATTCAAAAATATAAAGTATAAAACAAAGTGACATACTCAGAGGCGAGAAGACAAATAATGAAAACAGAAACAAAGCATACGTATGCCACAGCCACTCAACATTTCCAATCAGTGGGGATTCAAACTGATGTATCAGTTCCTCCGAATATATCCATTGCTAATTGGGCATGTTCATTGCTCGCTACCTTGAAACAGTCTCCTTCTCAACAAACAACCGAACAAGCCAGTAACACCCCAATTACCATACCAACTGATGTTTCCTCAACAAAACCAAAAGTGTCAGAAACCATGAAATCACAATCATCACTCTCCACTGGAATGGGCATTGATGAACGGCATGATTCAGATAATGGAATCTTAGAATTACATGCAGCCGATGAGATGGATGTGACCTGCCCTTTCTTTTCTAAGAAAGGCAAAAAAAAAAAAAAAAGAAAAAAAAGTGGATCGATACAAGCAAACTGCAACTAAAAAGCAGTCAGAACCAAAAACATGCCATAAAACCACATAATGGAAAGAATCCTTCAATAGAATTGTAGTGTCCTTCGGAATACAAAAGACGTTTTGCAGTATCTTATCGATTGGTACAAGCCAGCTGCCATTGCTTTACAGAAAACTCTCTTAAATTCTTGAGTGTCCTACCATTAAGAGCTATGCTATCTTTAGACACGCCAACTCATGGAGGGATGGCGATTATTGTCAGAAACAACATTCCATCCAAACATGTTTCTTTTAGACTCCTTTTGAGGTAGTGGCGGTGTGCATTGTAATTGGTATTATTCTCACAATAGCTTCTATATATCTCCCTCCTAATTTCTCTTTCTCCTTGGATGACTTAGAAAACTTAATAGATCAGCTGGTGCCTCCGTAGCCAGGTGGGAAGGAGCAGCAGTGCATAACACACGCTCCTTGATTAGATCGGGGTTCAATCCCATCACCACCAAATATGGAGGATGTGGAAAGGTCAGGGAATGACCACTGCATATTCCCGGAGCAATATGGCCTTAGTTGCTAATGCTCCTAAAAACCAAATAACAAACAAACAATAGATCAGCTGCCATCTCCCTTCTGCTTATTTGGAGACTTAATGCTCATCATTCGCTATGGGTATCTCCAAAAGTTGACAAAAGGGGCAGACTAATAGAAGCCCTGCTGGATACTCATCATCTTACTCTATTAAACACTGGTGAGCCCACATATATCCATTTTTCTACAGGATCCATGACTGCAATAGACCTTACAATCTGTTCTCCATCCATATATGCCAATACGGAGTGGTCAGTTCTAGATAACTCACTAAACAGTGATCATCTACCGATCCCTTGCAAGATACAAACACGAGTAAACTTGTCCTCATCACAGTGCTCCAACTGGAAATTCCGTAGGGCACGTTGGCACGAATACTCCTGTCTAACTCAGTTTGACGATGATGTAATCCAGTCCTAGCCCATAGATGACGTCACCGATCATATAACCAACCAGATGTTGCATGCTGCTACTTTTTCAATACTTAAATCTCAACCTGGAAAACGTAAACACAGCAGTTATTGGTGGAATCAGGAATGCACACATGCTAAACAAGAAAAAAATAGAGCTTGGAATTTGTTTTGAAAATTTCCTACATCTGGTAATCTTATTAACTTGAAAAGACTCAAGGCGAAGTTCTGCCTTGAGTCTTTAAAAAAAAAATGTGCAGTCCCCATCCTCAATCCTAAATGGGAAAGGACAGGAGTTGCCCACACCAACAGAAATAGCTAATGCATTAGGTGAATCATTTGCCAGTATATCAGCAGTGTCCACATACAACCAAACCTTTCAAAAAATTAAGGCATCTGCAGAAACAAAAAATAAATTTCTCTAAGGTATTGCATCTGTACAATCAATCATTCACTCTAAAGGAACTTTTGAAGTCTCTCAATAAAACATCCAGTACTGCTGCTGGTCCAGATGGAGTCTGCTATATAATGTTAAAAAAAACTAAATAACAATGCACTAAGCTTCCTGTTGGTTGAAATTCTACAGCAGAATATTTTTAGAAAACAGTTACCCGCAATCCTGGTATCACTCAATTGTTCTAGCTTTTCTGAAACCAGGGAAGGATAATACCATCCCGCATAATTACAGGCCGATTTCACTGACTAGCTGTTTAGGAAAAGTCTTAGAAAGAATAGTACACAAGTGGCCAACGTGGTTTCTGGAAACCAACAATCTGCTAAACAGAAATCAGTACGGGTTTTGGAAGAATCGCTCAACCTTAGATGTAATGATCAAAGCAGAAGCAAACATCCGCAATGTTTTCGTAAGGAGACAGCATATGGTCATGGTTAATGTAGATATTGAGAAAGCTTTTGACACCACGTGGCGATATGGTGTCCTTCAGGACACCATATCGCCACGTGGTGTCAAAACCTTCATTCTTTTGGATTGAAGGGGCAGTTACCCCAATTTATACAGAACTTTCTACACCACAGAATGTTTCAGCTATATGAACAGTTTATCTAAACTATTTGAACAAAAAGAAGGTGTACCACAGGGTTCCATCCTAAGCACAATAAGAATTACTAATATGACACGAAACATACCAAAAACAGTTGAATCATACATGTTTACCAATGACCTGATTATCTCTTGTCAGTCACAAACTATGAATGCCATTGAAAGGCAACTTCAAATATCCATAACCAGAATAGAATTGTGGGTGCAATGGAATGGCTATTCCTTAGCAGAAAATAAATCAACAGCAATGTATTTCTGCAAAATACATTGCTGTTGATTGCATAAAAAATAACCTGACTCCTCTTACCAATAACTTTCGTTTATTGGGTTTGTATCTAGACAATAAACTTAATTTTTATAATCATATAGCCTACCTTAGAACAGCCTGTCTAAAGAAATTGAACATCTTAAGAGCTGTCTCTGCTAGGGTGCTGATAGACACTCACTATCACATCTCTGTACAACTTTAATTTGGTCCCACTTAGATTATGGATCACCTGTGTATGACTCCACGAGGAACAGTTCCTTGTTGCGGCTAAATACAATTCAGCATAGTGCCCTATGGATAGCCATGGGAGCCTTCAGAACATCTCCAGTCCACAGCCTATATATTGAGGCAAATGAACCCCAATTGCACCTCAGGTGAAAAACCTTACTTTGTAATTATGCTGCAAAAATTAAAAGTATTCCATCTCACCCCAGCTTGGAATACCTGTTTGATCCTCAAAATGTAATGTTATACCATAATAAACCTAATGAAAACCATCCTGCGGGTCTTCAATTGCAAGAGATCAAGAGCAGTTGGAATATTAACTTTCAGCATATCCTTGATGACTATGCTTCTCCTGAACTTCCCTGGATTCAATTTTCACCTCATTGTGATACTTTCTTTCTGAGATAGGGAAAATGCTACCTGCAAAACAACAACCTACAGCAGCTACATGAAGCCCACCTCTTAGAAAACTCAGGAAAACTGCTTATATACACTGATGGCTCCAAAACAGATAAGCTGTAGGTGCTACAGCAATTTCTTCTACCTTCTCGATATCTCTTCCTACTGAATGCAGTATCTATACCACAGAATTATATGCAATAAAACTGGCCCTAGCTAAAATAAGTAAGCAGCATTTCAAGCAAGCTTTGATATACACTGACTCCTTAAGTGCAGTCACCCCCATTCAGTCTGTTACTTCTTCCCACCATCCCATTCTGAAACAGATCCAATACAGATTATATCAATATCAAACATCAAACCAGATGGTCACCTTCTTCTGGATCCCTGGTCATGTCGGCATCCCAGATAATGAACATGCAGATCATGTTGCTAAACATCCTGACAGTACATCATTCTGCCATCTGAAAGTCCCATACACTGATTATAAATCCACTATTAAAACAGCATGTAGGACTCAATGGTCAGAACTGTGGCAAACACAAGTCAATAATAAACTATTCCAGATTAAAAAAGAACATCAGCTGTGGACTTCTAGTTTCAGGAGAAGCAGGCAAGAAGAAGTCATTTTGGCAAGACTTTGAATTGGTCATTCTCATACAACATATCTGTTCTTCCTTATTGGAGAGATCCTCCTCAATGTCTCATTTGTCAGACCCAGCTAACAATTAAACATATTCTAATAGAATGCCCTCAGTATGCAACTATCCGAAAATCCAGTTTCTACTCTTTATCCAATTTGCAGGAAACTTTAACTTTATTACCCGTACTTGGCAAAAATGCAAATTTTGAAGAACTATTTCAATACAATGCACAAAGTTATATAACCATCTCTGAAAGACATAAAATACAATTTTCAGTCATAAGAAATCCATGAACAGGCACAATATAGCCCAGGAGGCCCTTGTGCCAAATATCCTCAATTACAACAACAACCAGTTCTGTGGAGGAATCTTTTAAATTATATATACAGAATGTTATTTCTTTCATGCTCAGGTTTGAACATAATAAATTCTGTAAAAACTAAATATATATGATTTTCCTTTGCACTCAATCCATTTTCAGTTTTGCTATTCATTGCTGAAGTTGTGATTAATAAGTGTGATGTAATCAATTCTTGGGTTGTTTATTTTATTACAAAAATTGTTGTTTTGGGAACACATTGCCACAGTTAGGAAGTTTTTATTTGGTGCTTATTGAAACTTAATCTCATCCATGTGTCAAACAAGGATATTTATTAGAAGATAATTAGAAAGCATTTTAATTTATATGTGGGATCCATCGCATATTATGTCTCCACTGTTTGGTCATTTAGTAGCACCTCTGCTGTTAGACCTGTGTTGGGGGTGAATATTGGATTCTTAAAGAATTTAACCATAAGATTGATGTTCATGATATTTCCTCAAGAACTGCCATGCTGCAGAATCTTGATTTAATTGATCTTAGGACTGTTTGGCCAATTACTTAAATTTGACTAATTCTGATGAAGACAGAAGATTATCACCCGGAAGAGATGATAATCTGGTTTTACCATCTGTTAGCCAGGAGGATTGCACAGAACTGCTTCATACAAGCCTTGTACTTGGATCACTATTTCATAGACTGAAGAACTGTAACCAGTACTTCATTAATGCTATCTTTAATCTAATTAACAATTTTATGATTGACGAACTGATGCTCTGAATCCTGAGTATTAGGTTGTTGAAAAGGAATAATATTTAAATGTTTTGTAAGCCTTCTAGTTTTGTAAATGGGTATCTGCCATGTATTGGGGTGTGTGTGTGTGTGTGTGTGTGTGTGTGTGTGTGTGTGTGTGTGTGTGTGTGTGTGTGTGTGTGTGTGTTACTTTATACCTTTTTTAAAATAAAGGATTTTATATAAAAATGAGCATATGGCAATACTGTTTATAAAACTCCTTGATTATATGGAAGGTAGAGTTGTACCTTTTGTGTGGGAAGAGGGGTAGGATTTAGTTGGTCCATCACCAACTCATTTGATTGGTACTTAAGTACATTTTTCTAAAAAAAATTACTTTCTGGTGTTTTATTTATTTTTTTTATATTCAAATGCCATCTATAAATATCTAGTGATATGTTACTAAAACTTATTTTTTAATTCAAGTTCATTTAACAATGAGTATAATGGCTAAGGTAAAGAAAGCCTGCACGAGAACGACAAGAAACATCAGATAACTTATGCGGAAAATTAGTTTCCTGACACCAGACTTTAGCGCTACTCGCTTGGTAAAGACAGTAGGTGTTATCGGTCTGGAGCAGAAATCGAGAAGGATATATTGATTGACAGGTAGGCGTGGCAAACAATGAAATGATTGGTGGTGGGCGTGACAGACGACAAGCTACTGTGTAGTCATTGGTTGGCATTATGATGTGTATTTACCAGTAAAGAACGGTGCATAATAGTTTTGTAATGAACGGTGAACAGGTAATAGTAGCGATGAATCTTTTAAAGATGGAAGAAATTTGTAAGGAAAATAAAATGTTACTTGATTTTTTGATGAAAACTAAATTGAGAAGACTGAAATTGTACTGTTTTAAGTGCAATGATTATTTTCAACTAATTGAATCAAGAACAGTCATGTGGAAAGTTGTGGTGTTGTGAAAAATGTTCTTCATGAGTTTCTTTATTGAAACATAGTTTTATGGAAAATACAAAACTTTCATTGAAAAAGATAATGTATATTATATACTTATATACAGTATATACTTTTGGTCAACGTGGACGCCAGTAACTATTACAGCATTCCATCTGGAGATTTCGAAAATGACAGCAATTAAGTTTTATAAGAAACTAAGAGATATTTGCGAATTGCAGTTGATAAAAAAACACATTAAGTTGGGTGGATCGGGGAAAATTGTAGAAGCAGACGAAACTGTATTGGTAAAACCAAAACATCACAGAGGATGAAATTTAATTGCTAAGAAGAAATGGGTTATTGGTGTGTTTGAAAGAGAATCTAAATTTGTCTTCATGAAATTGATAAAAAATCGGAAAGCAAAAACTCTTTTGCGCATTATTAGAAAAGTAGTGAAGGAAAATACTACCATCATAACAGATGAATGGCATGCATATAGCCGTAATACAGCCTTAGAAAAAATAATTACAAACATTTAACAGTGAAACACAAGGAACATTTTGTAGATTCACATACAGGAGCACATACGAATAATATCGAAGCCCAGTGGAAGAAACTAAAAAAGTGTAACTAAAAGAGTAAATGGTAGCTGTAAACATATGTTTGATGGGTCACATCAATGAATATATGTGCCGTCAAATTTATATGAAAAATCATGAAGATACATTTCACAATATTGTTACTCAAATTGCGAATAGCTATTCAGGTCCAACTGTATGATTTGTACTCATGAATTTTTTTTCTGAGAAAGTTTCGTTCCGTTCATTTTTATGTTCTTCATTGTGTTTTTTTTTCTCATTATTAAAAGCAGCTTTTCGGAGTTGATGAGTGTTTTTACTGTATTATTGATTTAGGTTTGGTTACGAAAAAAGGAAAAGGTTTCTTTGTTTTTCGTTTTATTTTATAACCTGAGCTTAAATGGTAGGTTAGGAAATAAAAGAAAAGGTTTCCTTGTATTTCGCTACCTAACCTTAAATGTTAGATTGGGAAATAATAGAAAAAGAAAGAAAGATTCTTTTTATATACACACACACACACACACACACACACACTGAATAGCTATTAAGGTGCTGATTTATGTTATGATACGTGTGTATCCGTGCGAGTGTCTTTAAAAATAAAAGTACAGTAATAAAAAATTAATATTTTGTTAATAAACAGTTTATGTGCTAGTCCAGCCATGATTCTAATGAAAAAAGTTACCCCCCTCCACTTTGGGAGGGGTCAAGCTCCCATGGGATTCAAGTCGAGGTAACCTGACCTTTTTTCACCATTATGAAATACTGTAATGGTGAATAAAGGTTAGGGCACGTGCGATTAGGACACATTACCATTAGTGCTGCTAAAGTGATACTAAACCGATGTTATCGTGTGTGTTGGGTTCGCGCACCAATCAGCACATCATTTGCCACGCCTACCTGTCAGTCAATATATCATTCTTGACTTTGCTCCAGACCAATAACATCTACCATCTGTTTACCGAGTGAGCAGCGCTAGAGTGCCGTATTAGGAAACTAATTTTTCGAATAAGTTATCTGATGTTTCTCGTGCAGGCTTTCTTTACCTTCGCCATAATTACCAAACGGTATTTTGATAGGAGATTCTTCAAATTGCCAAGTTTTACAAATGATTAAAAAGATGAGCTCCCCTTCTTAAAAAGGACATTGCAACAAATAACATGGAGCGTACTTTGTGTTGCTCAGAGTTCTCCATTGAATAGGGTAACCATTCAGACGTAACTTTAGAAAATGAAAAAAAAAAAAAAAAAAAAAAAAAACAAACATGCAGTTGTGGCTGCTGTTAAAAGTTCTAGCCAAAGATTTGTTTGTTTCTTTCTTTTTTTTTTTTTTCAATAAAGATTTAAGTGGGTGGTTGACTACTGATGAATGTATGCATTCTGCACAACAAGAATTTTATTTAAATATTTAACAGCAAAACACAATAATTTATATCATTCAATGAATTGCACCGCTGCATTAATTAAAGATTTGGTTTGATAAGAAATTCACCTATGCACAAACAAAATGGGAATCAGTTTGGTGAACAGTTCTTTCAGCTCATCTTTCAATTCAAGAAATAAGTATAGAACTGAAAGATATAAGCTGTCAGCTATTGTAGATACATCAAATCATAAGAATTTGAAGTTTTATCTTTGTCTGGTAGTTCATTCCCAACATGGGTATGCAAGAAAGCAATCCTAAGAATCATAAGAATTTGAAGTTTTATCTTTGTCTGGTAATTCATTCCCAACATGAGTATGCAAGGAAGCAAACTTATAAAGCATTAAAAAAAAAAAAAAATCTTCCCACATCACTTGTCCCTCCTCTACAATAATTTATCTAGTTCTTCCTTGAATTTATCCAAACTGCCTAATTCCATAACAACAGGTGTAAGTTTGTTCCAACAAGCAACCATCTGTTGGCTGAAGGCAATCTTCTGCACATCTATCCTGCAACCATCCTTCCTCAATTTGAATTTATGTTCCCTCATGTGTGTAGCAGGAGCAAGGAAAAGTGCTGTCAGCATTGAGTTTGCAAAATCCATTTAAAGCTTTAAACACCTCAATCAGATTATCCCTCAGTCTCCAAATGCTTCAATTTGCAGAACTTAAGCCTTTCTAGGTAACAGCACCCTTCTGTTCCCTTCAACAATCTTAGTATCCTTCTCTGCACCAACCAGCAGATCTACATCCTTCCTAAAATGAAGCCTCCATACATGAATGCAGTACTCAGGATGTGGCCTAACCATTGCCTTGTACAAAATGGAATAATCATCTCCTTATCCCTGCTGGAAAAGTTCCTGTGTATAATTGACAAAATTCCTTGAGCTGTCCTGGCAGCCTGTATTTACTGCCCAGAAAATTTGATATCTGATTATGCAATTACCCCTGGTGTTTTTTCATTTTCCACTACCATGAGTATAGTACCACACAGTTGGTATATTAATGTGGGATTATTGCTACCCATATGCAGTACCTTGCATTTATCAATAATAAACTTAACTGCTGTTTCTCGGCCTACCTACATAATTTTTCTAGATCTTGTCACAGTAGCTTACCTTGATTACTGTCATTAACTACCCTGCCAACCATTGTATCATCTGCAAACTTAGACATTAAGCCTGATATAGCTTTATCAAAATAGTTAATAAATACAGAAAACAGCATGAGGCCCAGCACTGAACCCTGGGAGACTCCACTAATTGATAATATTAGTCATTTCTGGATATATCAGTAAAACCGTTAGAAATCACATTGTGGAAATTGGAAAACTTAGTAAAATCTTAATTACATTGTCAGTTATTGCTACTATAATGATCTTAGAGTCTTCTTAGGCCTTTCATAACTTTTTCAATCTTGTTCTTTGCTGAGTAAAGAGCCCAGATATAGAAATAAGCTTGTGATTACAACTAGTAAGTCTTGGATTATGCTATTGAAGGCAAATCATATGCAAGTAGTCTCCCAATAATTAAATATAAAGGAACCGCACTTTTGAGCTCCTCTAAGATCAAGTACCTAGCCCTTGATGACAGGCCCTCTTTCGTGCACCATGTTAAACATTTAAAGAACAAAGTAAGGATGATATACTCAAAGAAGAATCACAAAATCCGGTTGGAAATTGAAAGGTAAAGCTGTTTACCTGATGTATGACTCCATATTTAAGGTACAGTCAAACCTGTGAAATCTGTCAACCTAGGGACCTGATGCTTATTGTACCTTGGAATTTTCTGGATTTTGGATAGTCATATCATAGTGAAAAATACTGAATTTTTGTACTGCACCTTGTTTTTATAGTACCACTCAAGTGCAGTGTGTGTGGGGGTGTTTTTTTTTTTTTTTTTTTTTGTAGTGTACAGTAAAAGTAAAATGATTTATTTTCTCTTCGGAAAGAGAAAAGCAAAATTATACACAATTAGTAGTTCACCAAATTCCCAATGTTTGGCATATTTGACTATACAGCCATTTCTCCAATAGACAATGGCCAGTATATGCATTTTAAAAGGGGTATTTAATATTCATTTAGGTGGTATATGAAAAATGAAAATGGATAAAAGTTGCAGTATTGAATATGTATGAATTACACTTTTAAGAGATTCCAAAAAGCATTTGCAAAATATGGGTAGTAAATCATTACCTCAGTCTAATGCATCATGTTTTTGAGGTAAAGGGAAGGGTTTTTGCTTTCGTAAAGGTGACTACGGAGGTCTGAGACAGTATTTAAATTCTGTACAGTGAGACCAACTGATGATGTTACCAACATCAAATTCAAAATGGGAGGTATTCAAAGAATTAATCTTGGAAGCTACTAGGCTTTACATACCAACTAAGAAATATTGTTCAAGGTTGAGGCCTAAATGGATGTCAGTTGAACTAATAAGACATGTTACAGAGAAGAAAAATGCATGGGATACATATAAATTAAAGGGTGACATGGAAGCCTATGATAGATATAAGCTGGTCTGTAACCAAGTCACAAAGGAGATTAGGCAGGCAAAGGCAGATTATGAGAAAACTTTGGCAAAGGATGCAAAGAAAAACAGCAAAAAGTTCTTTACCTATGTAAACTCTAGAAAGAAAGGGATGAATCAGATTGGTCCACTGGATATTGATAGTTCAACTGTTGATGATCTTGCTCAGGTGGCTAACAAATTAAATGAGTATTTTGCATCTACATTCACACATGAGGAGTTATTCAGGGAGGGGAATGCCAGAGGTGAATTAAACTCTGGCAGTGAGCTAGATGGTTTTGTAATAACTGAGAGGAAAGTGGAGGAGAAATTGTTAAAGATAAACATAAAAAAGGCACCTGGGGTGGATGGGATAAATCCAGTTATATTAAAGGAGGCAGCAAAGGAAGTAAGCAAACCCTAAGCCATAATTATGAGAGCTTCCTTGGACCCAGGGAAGGTACCCATGGACTGGAAATATGCAAATGTGACCCTAATCCACAAAGGAGGATCAAAGAGAGACACAGATAATTACAGACCTTTTAGTTTAACTTCTGTTCCAGGAAAATTAATGGAGGCACTGGTAAAAGAAGCACTGCAGGATCATCTAGGCAAGTCTTCAGTTCTAGCTCCGATACAGCATGGTTTTGTTAAGGGAAAGTCTTGCCTGACCAATTTGATTGGATACCATGATGTGGTCACAAAGGAACTGGATGCAGGTAATAACTTTGATATCATATAGTTGGATCTTAGAAAAGCTTTTGATACTGTTGCACATGGAAGGCTGCTGCACAAATTGGAGCAATATGGCATTGGAGGCAAATTGCTGCTATGGATAAAGGGATGGTTGAGTGGGAGAAGACAGAGTGGTAATCAGTGGACACTGCTCTTCGTGGACTAATGTTATTAATGGAGTCCCCCAGGGTTCAGTGTTGGGTCCATTGTTGTTTTCTATATTTATAAATGATTTTGATGATGGTATATCAGGCTTAATGTCCAAGTTTGCAGATGATACGAAGGTTGGCAGGGTTGTTAATGACACTAATGACAGTACACTGCTGCAACAGGATCTAGAAAAGTTGAACAGATGGACTGAGAGGTGGCAAATGAAATTTAACATTGACAAATGTAAAGTATTACTTATGGAAAGCAGTAACCCCATAGTAATTTATCAACTCTGTGGTACTACACTGACAGTGGTAGAAAATGAAAAGGAGCTGGGGGTAATTATCGGGCAGTGCAGATGGTCTACAAGAGTAGCTCATGGTGTCTTGTCAATGATATACAGGAATTTTTCTAGCAAGGATAAGGAGGTGATTATCCCCTTGTATAAGGCAGTGGTTCCCCTTGTATAAGGCAGTAGTCAGGCCACACCTTGAGTACTGTATACAGGTCTAGAGGACTCATTTTAAGATGGATGTAGAGCTGCTGGAACAAGTACAGATAATGGCAACAAGATTAGTGAATAAAATGAAGAGTTGCTCTTAAGAAGAAAGGCTTAAGTTTTGCAGATTACAGTGTCTGGAGACTAGGCACCTGCGACATGATCTGATTGAGGTGTATAAAGTCTTGAATGGTTTGTGCATACTCAATGCTGATGGGATTCTTCCTCTTGCTCAGAATAATCACCTAGAGGGCATAAATTCAAATTGAGGAAAGACAGTTGTAGGATAGATATGCGGAAGTTTGCTTTTAGCCAGCGGGTAGTTGATTGGTGGAACAGACTTCTGTCTTTTGTTGTGGAAGTTGATAGCCTAAATAAATTTAAGGCTGAGCTGGACAGGTGTTTGGAACGAACGGAGGGGTTGAAATGGGAGTGGGTTTTTTCTTTTTTTTTTTGCTGATGCTGTATAAGCTTGCTTTCTTGCATCCTAGGCTAATGCTGATGCTAATGTTCAAATTGTGAGATGTAAAAACTGAGTAATTCATTTATCATTGAGTCATTAATCTTCTTGCTAACAAGCAGCAGTTAGATGACCCCATGTCAAAAAAAAATTTATTGATATTGTTAGATCATGGTAAAAATATATGGTTGTGTTGTAAATCAAAATCTGAAAACTAAATTTGCTGATTTTCAGTTGATCTATTGGATCTGCTCATTTTTCCCAAACATAGCCAGATAATGGATTTTCAGATTTGTAGCTTTGCCCTGTTGGGACTGACTTAAGATTGCAGAACCATCTCCAGTGATATCCTGCAAATAATAAGTGGATGATTGCACCTAAGGATATTAATGTATATTAATGGAATAATGATATTCCATTAATTGACTTGGTTATATTAAAAAGAAGTTTGAAATATGCCACTAAATAAAATATTTCAATTGAAATAATGGGTATAGGACATATACTACCATATTTGAAATTCATCAAATTCATATTTGATGAATTTGAAGTGCTGATCGGAAAAGTCAAGACATCAAAGGTAAATAATGTTGGGATATCAGAGACATGATGTCACACAGATATAAGCAGTGCAGAATTGTAATTTGGGGAATACAATGTGTACAGAAAGGATAGACAGGGTAGGAAGGGAGGAGAGGTTGTTCTGTTAGTCAAGAAACAAAATCTAAGGAAGTGCATCCAGTTGACATGGGTGGACAGTGCAATGTTGAGTCAGTTTGGTGTGACATAAACATTGGGAAAGGAAAAATGAGAGTAGGAGTGTGTTATAGGCCTAATTAACTCTGATGAATACAATGAACAATTGTGCAGAGAAATAGAGGGGGCCAGTAAATCAGAATGTCTTGTAATGGGGATTTTAACTTCCCAGATATTGACTGGAACTTGTGGATTGGTCACTCGCATGCTTGCAATACTATTGTGGATTTATTAGAGAATTGTTTTCTACAGCAACATGTTTGATGAGCAACCAGATGGAGTAATACTCTTCATCTGATTATCAGCAGTGGTTATTCATGCAGTAAGAATTTGCAGATAAAGGAACCACTAGGTGAGAGTAATCACAGTGTACTGATGTGGGATTTACTTGAAGATTTAACTACTATCAAGGGTAAAGGGAAGGGTTCTTGTTTTCGTAAAAGTGACTACAATGGTATCAGACAGTTTTTAAAATTTGCACAATGAGATCAACTGATGATGTTAAAAACAGCGAATTCTAAATGGGAAGCCTTCAAGGATTAATCTTGGAAGCTAATAGGCTTTTCATAACAACTAAGAAATACTGTTCAAGGTTTTGACCTAAAGGAATGTCAGATGAGCTTAATGAGACTTGTAGCAGGGAAGAAAAATGTCTGGGATGTATATAAATTATCAGGTGACACAGAAGCCTATGGCAGATATAACCTAGTCTGTAATCAAGTCACAAAGGAGGTTAGGCAAGTTAAGACTGATTACAAGAAATCCGTGGCAAAGGATTCAAAGAAAAACAACAGATTTCTTTACTTACGTGAACTCTAGAAGGAAGGGGATGAATCAGATTGTGGTCCACTTGATGTTGGTGGTTTGACTGTTGACGATCATGCTCGGATATCTGACAAACTGAATCAGTATTTTGCATCTATATTCACACATAAAGAATTCAGTAAGGAAGGGGAGAAGAGAACTCTAAGAGGGAGCTAAACGATTTTGTAATAATAGAGAGAAAAGTGGAGGAGAAATTGTTGAAGTTAAAAAACATAAAAAAGGTTAAAAAACTTGGGGTGGATGCAGTCTATCCAGTTATACTGGAAGCAGCGAGGGAAGTAAGCGAACCCTTAGCCATAATTATGAGAGCATCGGTAGATTCAGGGGAGGTCCTCACGGACTGGAGATGTGCAAATGTATCCCTAGTTCACTAAGGGGGTTCAAAGGGTGACACAAATAATTATAGACCTGCTAGTTTAACTTCGGTTCCAGGGAAATTAATGGAGTCGGTGGTTAAAGAAGTGATGCAAGATCACCTAGACAAGAATGCAGTAATAGTTCAGACACGGCATGGATTTGTTAAGTGGAAATCTTGTCTGACCAGTTTGATTGGATACTACAATGTGGTCACAAAGGAACTGGATGCAAAAAATAAATTTGATATCATATACTTGGATTTCAGTTCATACTGTTGCACATGGAAGACTGTTGTACAAATTGGAGCTGTGTGGCATTAAGGGCAAGTTGCTGTAATGGATAAAGCGATGGTTGAATGTGAGATGGCAGAGAGTGGTAATAAATGGACACTGCTCTACATGGACTAATGTTATTAGTTTGTTTGTTATTTGGTTTTTAGGTGCATTAGCAACTAAGGCCATATTGCTCCGGGGATATGCGGTGGTCATTCCCTAACCTTTCCGCATCCTCCGTATTTGGTGGTCATGGGCTTGAACCCCTGTCCAATCAAGTAGCCTGTGCTACACACTGCTGCTCCTGCCCACCTGGCTACGGAGGCACCACTGTTATTAGTGGAGTCCCCAAGGGTTCGGTGCTGGGCAGTATCCAAGTTTTCAGCATGATACAATGGTTGGCAGGCTTGTTAATGACAGTAAAGATAGTAGGCAACTGCAACAGGATCTAGGAAAGTTAGAATTGGCTGAGAAGTGGCATATGAAGTTTAACATTGACAAATGCAATGTACTACATACGGGTAGCAGTAACCCAAGAGAAATGTACCAACTGTGTAGTACTGCACTCTGGGAGGTGGAGAATTGAAATGAGCTGGGGATAATTGTGCAGTTAGATATGAAGTACTCTGAGCAGTGCAGATGGGCTGCCAGAGTAGGTCATGGAGTCTTGTTAATGATATATAGGAATTTTTGCTAGCAGGAACAAGAAGGTGATTATCCCATTGTACAAGGCAATAGTCAGGCCACACCTTGAGTACTGTGTATAGGTCTGGAGGCATCATTTTAGGAAGAATATAGATTTGCTAGCACGAGTGCAAAGAAGGGCATCAAGATAACGGCAGATAGACAGCTTGATCTTACCCCTTTTAACACCCCTTACAAACACATAGGGAATCACAGGATTAGCAGGCAGGGCAGAGGTGTTGAAATCCTGTTCAACGATCAATTCCAGCCAATAAGGACACGAGTGAGTCAGTCAAATAACTTTGAGGCCTTCTGCACGATGCTGAGGAGTCCTCTTCACCAAATCCAAGGCTGCCTGGTTTACATTCCTCCAGACCACAATGAAGACTCTAGATAGTTAGCAATCAACTTAGTGCCTAAAATTCCAACTGTTGTAGTAGGTGATTTCAACTTGCCACTGCCCAGGCATGGGGGTGCCCTCGAGGGCCTTTAACCTTACATGGTTAGCGACGCAACCAACTAGAGCATGTCAAGTGCTGGACCTAATCTTCTACAACTTGCAAGACAACAAACTGCTATCTAGCAACTTTCAATTCCAATCTAATCACTTGCCAATTGCATGTAAACTATCCTTACAGAGCAATTCCCTTGGGTTCCCTGACAAGTACTCTGCTGAATTGCTTAGGATAGCCTTCTCTACTAAATATCTGAAGCCAGAGCTCATTCTCCAATGCTTGATTAGGTTTGATTGGGGCATCTCTATTCTGAGCCATTGGAGGATGCCATTATGCTCTTGTCCAAACAACTGAAGTCAGTTGCACTACGTGGTGCAGCCAGAATCACCAGAATTAGTAACAGGTCGAATCAGGGTTTTAATAAGGAAACTAAGAGAGCTTTCATCAAGAAGCAGAAGGCCTACCGGAAATGGCAGAAAACCCAACTTCCCTCAGGCCTTTCCATCTTTAAAAAAGAAAGGGCATGCTTCTTGAAAAAGAAAATGCTGGTCCTAAACCAAGCTGTTCTCGATAGGTTGAAGAGTGGTAGAAGGATCCTTTCGCATCATCTAGCCATTGAAAAAGTAATTCAGCCAACAATTGCCCAGCATTGCTTTGCGCACAGGCCTGAGTACCTGCTTACCGTTTTGCACAGGAGATCGACAACTACCAATCTTCTTGATACCCTCTTCAGAATTCAGTGCACCCTTAACACTAAATCACAGATTGATATCATATTCCTCGACATTAAATCGGCTTATGACAGAATACACCTCCCAGCTCTTTATCATTCTGAAACACTACTTCGGCCTGACAGAAACCTTACTTCAAATTTTGAAGTCTATTTTACTTCATAAACACCTGTCTGTGACCCACAATGACTTTCATGTAACTATTGACGTCTCAAGAGGCATTCCGCAAGGAAGTGTACTCTCAGCTATCCTGTTTGCACCTGTTTTGGGGCCTTTCCTAGCTCAGAATCCTAACTTTGTCTCTTACGCCGACGATCTGAAGTTCTACATGAGCTTGGACCATAATCATCAGATTCATAATATCAACCAACAAGCTTCTAGGCAGATATTGAACTTGGAAAATTATCTTGCCACAATTGGGCTGCACCTGAGCCCTTCCAAATCAGCTCAACTGATGATAACCAAGAAGGGAGTCAAAAATGATATCCAAATCTTTGTTAGTGGGGAGCCGATGCAAACCTTGGCCTCACCTGGGATGTTGGGCTCACCTTTCAGCCTCACTTTGTCAGGATGAGGCAGAAGACATACATGGCTCTTTGGGCAGTGCGTCACGAGCTCGTTGGTGTGCATCAGCCAGCACTGCTTGTTCAGCATATCCTGAGGTGTATTACACCGATCCCTCTCTATGCATCAGAAATTGGTCATCTGCCCCTGCCTCATACCTTCACAAGTATCTCAGTTTAGAGTACTGGTTGCTTAGATGGATGAACAGGGTGGTGGGCCACCCCCTAACTATCTCCAGATCGATCCTACAAGCAAATCTGGGCACCACTCCCTGGAGACATATCATGACAAAAATGTCCTGATGCTTGCATGGCTTATAACGGGGCAAACTGATGCTCCATCAGTATCCACATTAATCTCTGGCCCGAGGAGGTCAAGAGGGGAGCACCCCGACTCCTGTCTCCCTTTGCACCTTACATTATCAAGCATTGATTCTCTGAGGAATATGTTTCCAGCCAATTGTCTTCGGATCTTCAATAAATTTAGGATCCACCCTGATAGGTTCTGTGAAGACAAGCTCTTGCAGGAAGGAAATCCTCAAGAACTGCTACCAGATAATGAATGTATGATACTCAGCTGCGACTTTTTTTTTTTTTTAACTTGTCTATTTGTATTTGACAAAGACTTTTTGTCTTCATGCAATTATATATTTTGTATATTATTGTATATTTTGTATATTTAATCCTGTAAATGTCTCAGGTCGAGCATGCATGTACTCTTGTTTATTGTACATGTGTTCCTTGCACCTTAGTCTGTAAATATTCACACCCTTCTGGCACAGAGCTGTCCCGGGGTGACCCAAGGTTTCTTGGGAAATAAACTGATTTTAATAATAATAATAATAATAATAAAAAGATTGGTGAGTGGGAAAAAGGGGTGCTCTTACCAAGAAAGACTTAAGTTCTGCAAATTGCAGCATCTGGAGATTAGGCACTTGCGAGGTGATCTGATTGAGGTGTCAACCATCAATTTATCCATAGCATCAATTTTCCTCCAATGCCGCACTGCTCCAATTTGTGCAGCAGTCTTCTATGTGCAACAGTATCAAAAGACTTTCACACAAACGGATGTTACAATCCCCCCCAGGAGAATCCATCTCAGAATGGGTTCGTGAGTTTTACGAACCATCTCCATCACAAAAAATATTGCAGAACAAATGGACACAGATGCAAGAAACCAAGGAGAGGAACCAGTTCTTGAAATCTTTGCTGAAGAAGAAATGGATACGGGTAAACCATATTTTTCAAAGAAAGACAAAACCACGGTAGACAAAGTTAAATCAGCTCCAAGGAAGCAATCCGAGGGAACATCTAACCCCAAAAGACAGATACGATATCCAATGGAACTGTTGAGGTTTTTGCTCAAACACAAATGATGTTATAGACCTCATCACTCAGTACCACCCACTAAGTATCTGCCTACAAGAAACCATTTAAAACCACAGGACAATAGTATAATCAAAAATTATATCACATATAGAAGGGATCGCATAACGAATGGAACAACGAGAGGAGGAGTTGCAATATTAGTTAACAGACATGTACCTTCCCAAACAATACCATTGAACACACAATTAGAAGCAGTTGCAGCCCATCTAGCAATAGCAACATTACCATAGCCTCAATATATCTACCCCCTAATCAAGAATTCCGATTTAAGGATTTCGAAGAGCTGATCACTCAACTACCACCTCCATTCTGCATCTTAGGTGACCTAAATGGACACCACCCACTATGGGGTTGATCCCAAAATAGACTAGAAGGGTAAGCAAATAGAAAAATTAGTTGTCGAGAACAACCTAATGATTTTAAATGAAGGCACACACATATTTCCACCTTCCATCAAAAAGCAGTTCTGCAATAGACTTATCAATCTGTTCCCCAACACTGTTCCCTATGACTAAATGGAGCATGCATGAGACTCCATTGAGCAGCGACCACTACCCCATTATTTTGAAAATCATGAAGAATATGCCATGCCAAGCCAGTAGGCACCCCAGATGGAAAATATATGATGCAGATTGGGAAACATTCAGGTTACTAGCCAAGTTAGACTGCAATATTATTAAATGAGAATCAGTAGCCTATGTTACTGATAGTATGCTTCAAGCTGCAGAAAAGACAATACTTAAAACATCTTCTAACATTAAAATTTATCCAAAACCATGGTGGGACAAAGAGTGCCGGGAAGCTAAAAAAGAGAGAAATAGAGCCTGGAACCTCTTTCGCAAAAATCCAACAACAGACAATCTGATACAATTCAAGAGAGCTAGAGCTGAGGTCAGGAAAGTGCAAAAAAATAAGCAAAAAAGCTGCTTGGATGAAATTTGCATCCACTATAACTATTTCCACACCAGCTACACTTATCTGGAAAAAGATCAGAAGGATGACAAACAATTCTCAATTTAAACCCCTCTCCATTGCTAAATTGGAAAGGACAGTTGGTTACAAATACCTTAGATATAGTCAATGTGCTTGGTGAAAATTTTTCAAATACATCTGCTAATTGTGCATACCCCACTGCTTTCAAAACGTACAAGAAAGAGGCTGAAAAATAAAACTAAATTTTTCTAGCAATCAGTGTGAACAATACAACTTGCCGCTCACAGTAGCAGAACTAAAACAAACTCTGCTACAGGCGAAACACAGCGCAGTCGGTCCTGATGAAATCCATTATGCAATGATACAACAATTAGATGAACAGCCTCAATTAGCTCTGTTAGATCTATACAACAAAATATACCTTGAAAATTCTTTCCCAAACAAATGGCACTGCGCAATAATACTAGCTCTCCCAAAACAGGGAAAAGATCTATCAGACTCCCAGAACTATCGTCCCATAGCTTTGACTAGCTGCTTAGGCAAGATCTTAGAGAAAATGGTCAACAATAGACTAACATGGTATCTAGAAAATAATGATCTTGTCAACTCAGAACAATTTGGCTTTAGAAAAAATTGCTGTACCTTGGATGTACTTATACAACTGGAAAATCAAGTAAGAAATGCTTTTCTCAGGAAACAACACCAAGTCATGGTTAATTTTGATATCCAAAAGGCATATGATACCATGTGGCGACATGGTATACTTAAAAGGTTACATCAACTTGGCCTTAGAGGACATCTACCCCTCTACATATACAATTTCCTTAAGAATCGGACCTGAACAATACACTTTTGAATATATTTTATCAAGAAGAATGGGTCCCTCAAGGATCTGTACTTAGTGCCACACTTTTTGCAGTCCACTTCAGCACAATAATAGAACAAATCCCAAACAATATCTTTACAACTGTTTATGCTGATGATTTCAGCATTTCTTATCAAGCGCAGCATATGAGGACAATAGAATGGCAATTGCAAGTAGCCATTAACAGAGTCATAAAATAGACAGAAAGAAATGGATATAGAATATCGGTACAAAAGACTGCATGTATACATTTCTGCAGAAAAAGGAATCTCCATCCTGACCCAGAACTCAGGCTGAAAGAACAGATCATCCCAGTTAAAAATAGTGTCCATTTCTTAGGATTAGTTTTTGACAAAAAACTGACTTTCCTAGAGCATATCAGTCACATAAGAGTCCACTGTTTGAAGAAAATTAACATCTTGAAGGTCCTATCTGCTATATCCTGGGGAGCAGACAGAACAATCCTACTATGTTTATATCGCCTTCTCATTTGGTCTAAGCTAGACTATGGTGCCCCAGTCTATGATTTGGCAAGACCTAGTGCCCTGAGATGGCTCGACCCGGTACATCACTGTGCACTCCGTTTAGCCCTTGGAGCTTTCCGCACCTCACCCATGCAGAGCCTGTACGCTGAAGCTCGCTCAAGAACCTCCTCTGCAAATCAGAAGACAAAATCAGTTACTCTCTTATGCAGCTAAAATAAAATCCTTACCAGACCACCCTCTACAGAAAACTCTTTTTGCTTCTGAATGGGAACAGCATTATCAGCAACAACAAAGAATCAATAAACCTGCAAATGGGAGATTAAAAAACTTTTTTCTCAGTAGAGAGCTTAACCTAGATAACATAATTCCTCTGATGAAGCAGTCTACTCCACCATGGATAATCAGACAACCTTTATGCGACTTTTCCTTCCACATTTGGGGCAAACAAACCCTTTCTCATATAAACCATCAACAGCTGCATGCTGCTTGTAAGGCACAATTTTCAGATCATTGCTTTCTATATACAGATGGATCCAAAACTGATTCTCATGTGGAAGCGGCAGTTTACTTTTCTGACATCACATTGGCCCAAAAACTCCCAAAAGACTAGCATTTATACCGCAGAACTGAAAGCCACATGTTAGCACTAAACGAAATCGACCATTCAAGTTTTCAAAACAGCATAATTTTTACTGACTCCCGTAGTTCCATGATGGCAATACAAAATATCAGTTCTAACAAACATCCACTACAACAGCAGATTCAATACAGAATATCAAAACTCCTTGAACAACGTCGTAACATTAGATTTTGCTGGATCCCAAGTCATGTCGGAATACATGGTAACGAGCAAGCAGATAGAGCTGCCAAAGAAGCCAACAACAATATTTCTGCATCAGAATATATCCCTTTCTCAGACTACAAACACACATTATTGACAAAAGTGGGATACATCACTGGCAGCAGCAATGGCAAGTACTTACCACTAACAAATTGCATCAGATAAAAAGATTACTCCAACCATGGAAATCCAGCATTCAGAAAAATAGATGCGATGAAGTGATACTTGCTAGGTTAAGGATAGGACACATTTTAGTCACACTTATCTTTTGTGAGGAGAGGATCCCCCCCCCATGCCCTATCTGTCACACACAACAAACCGTAGAACATGTACTGATTACTTGTCCAGCTTTTGCAGTGACCGCCGAAACTCCTTCAAAGAGCTAAACAAACATCACTCCCTCACTCTCAAAACCATACTGGAAGATAGAAAAAATATAGCAGATGTTTTTCAGTTCCTCAAGAAAATAAATTACTATAATCAAATATAAAACCAAATATTATCTCTAAAGCAAGCTATAGTCATTCTCTGTTACTCTTGGAAATTATTACCAGCAATATACGAATTAGAACAAAACCGTTATATAAAATCTTACAGGCTCATTTTAGCCGCAGTAGCTCTTGCGCCAAGAATTCTTAAATAAAATCAAATCAAAAGCCTCTCTAAGATCCAAATAAATAATATCAAAGTTATTCCTTGCATCCAGTTCTTTGGTAACTGCATCATAGTATCCAATCAAATTGGTCAGGCAAGACTTTCTCTTAACAAAACCATGCTGTGTCCGAGCTATAAATGAAGTCTTGTCTAGATGATCCTGCAGTGCTTCTTTAACCAGTGCCTCCATTAATTTTCCTGGAACAGAAGTTAAACTAACAGGTCTGTAATTATCTGTGTCACCCTTCGATCCTCCTTTGTGAATTGGGGTCACATTTGCACGCCTCCCCTGAGTCCAAAGAAGCTCTCATAATTATGGCTAAGAGTTTGCTTACTTCCTTTGCTGCTTCCTTTAATATAACTGGATAGATCCCATCCACTCAGAGTGCCTTTTTTATGTTTATGCTCAACAATTTCTCCTCCACTTTCCTCTCAGTTATTACAAAATCATCTAGCTCACTAACAGAGATAGTGAGCTAGATGATTTCCCTTCCTCTGGCATTCCCCTCCCTGAATAACTCCTCATGTGTGAATGTAGATGCAAAATATTTGTTTAGTTTGTTAGCCACCTGAGCAGGATGCTCAATAGTTGAAACATCAATATCCAGTGGACCGATCTGATTCATCTCTTTCCTTCTAGAGTTTATATAGGTAAAGAACTTTTTTCTGTTTTTCTTTGCATCTGTTACCAAGGATTTCTCATAATCTGCCTTTGCCTGCCTCGTCTCCTTTGTGTCTTGGTTAGAGACCAGCTTATATCTATCATAGGCTTCCATGTCACCCATTAATTTATATGTATCCCATGCAATTTTTTCTCTGCAATATGTCTCATTAGTTCATCCGACATACATTTAGGCCTAAACCTTGAACAATATTTCTTAGTTGGTATGTAAAGCCTAGTAGCTTCCAAGATAAGTTCTTTGAATGCTTCCCATTTGGCATTTGCTGTTGGTCCCACTGTATAGAATTTAAATACTGTCTCAGACCATCGTAGTCGCCTTTACGAAAGCAAAAACCCTTCCCTTTAGCCTGACGGTAGTTACCTCTTTGAGTAAATCCCACTTCAGCACAATGTGATCACTGCCACCTAGTGGTTCCTTTATCTGCAGATTCTTAGTGCATGAAGAATCATTACTGATAATCAGATCAAGCGTATTACTCCCTCTAGTTGTCTCCCAAATATGTTGATGGAGAAAACAATCATCCAATAAATCCACAAAAGCCTAGTGTGTGAGTGACCAACCCACAAATTCCAGTCAATATCTGGGAAATTGAAATCCACCATTATAAGACTCCCTGATTTACTGGCCCACTCTATTTCCCTGTACAGTTTCTTATTATACTCATTGGGCCTATAGCACACTCCTATTCTCAATTTTGGTCTCCCAGTGCTTATGTCACACCAGACTGACTCGACACTGGACTGTTCAGTGTCGACTTCACTTCCTTTGATTTTATGTGTTTCTTAACTAATAGCATAACCCCTCCTCCCTTCCTATCCTTTCTATCCTTTCTGTACACATTGTATACAGACAAATGGACTGCAGAACTGGAATTTGGGGATACTCCCCAAATTCCAGTTTTGCATTTCTTATATCTGTGTGACACCACGTCTCTGATTTCACAACAATATCTGCCTTTGATGTTTTGAGCAGTACTTCAAATACATCTAATTTATTTACCAAACACCTAGCATTGGTGTACACACAAGTATACATACACCTGTTACTATTCTTAGCTACCCTGACACAACCTATGGGTTTACTTGTACCACAATGACTCCAGCAGTCTCTGAAATATCCTGCATCTTGTTTTCCAGGCTGCTGTCATTCCAATAGAAGCAGTGCAAAGATCACTTTCATCTCTGCCAGTGGCTACTGTTAATCTATTAGTCCTTGTATCCCCCCCAAGCTAGCAGTTTTCCGACTCACCTAAAACTGCCTCGATAGCATCAGCAAATAATCTTGCACCCTTTCTATTTAAGTGTATCCCATCCCTGTAGAAGCAGTCTCTCCTGTTAACAAGTACAGACCAGACTGAAAAAAATTGTACCCCTTGAGCCTTGCATAATCTTTCCAGGGCTGAATTGATCGATAAGGCTCTCATCATATAGCTCCTCCTATTGTGTCTGGGCAGAATTGCAAATTTCATATTCAACCCTAATTCACGGCTTTTTTCAACAGTGACCTGAACTTGTTAAGTAATTCTGCCGGTCTCCTACTCTTAATATCATTAATGCCAATGTGTACAACTATATCACCTTTTGTGCCCCTAAAAGATGATATCCTCTTACAACGTCATCAACCTTTGTCCCTGGTCCTGTTCCACTTATCCTTTTTACAAAGCATGTTCCCTGTTTCCCTGACAATAGAGCCACCAGAAACTACTAGTTCCTGTGGGACCAGTGCATTCTGCCTTGGGGGTTGCCGCTGTGTTGTGTGATGACCAAGTGCAAGCTCTGGCATTGATGTGGGCAGCTGAGAGCTTGATGGGCCCTCAATTTAGATCCTTTGAGGGCATCCACCCTGTCCTTCAAGCTCTCATATAGACCCATAACAACGCTGAGTTGTCGCCTGATTTCCTTACACTCCTTACATTGTGCACACCAAAGACATCTCCCATGGCAATATCATGTCCCGTACCTGATTACTCCACAAATATTAAGCAAACAGTGCATTTTAAAAGGCTGTGATTCAGAGGGCAACTGCCCCCTCAGTTCTCCCCTGAGCCACAGCACTCCAATTAGCTTGAGTCTTTTGCTTTGCTGCTCTGGTCTGAGAGATGATTTCGATTTAATTTCAATTTCAGTACAAAATTATAACCCTAAACTTGTATCCCAACACAGTTATAACACTATATATATTTTTCAGTATTGAGTATTATCTACGAGTTCCGTTTATATAACTTCCATATGAAGTTATATAAACTTCATATGGAAATTTTAGCATTAGCATTAATAGAGGCATTTGATGCAAGAAAGCAAGTTTATGCAGCATCAGCCAAAAAAAAAAATAAAAAATAAATAAATAAATAAATAAAAAAAAAATAACCACTTCCACTTCACCCCTCTGTTCGTTCGAAATACCTGTCCAGCTGAGCCTTACACTTATTTAGGCTATCAACTTCCACAACAAGGGATGGAAGTCTATTCCACCAACTAACCACCTGCTGGCTAAAGGCAAATTTCCTCACGTCTATCCTACATCTGTCTTTTCTGAATTTGAATTTATGCCCTCTCAGGTGATTATTCTGAGCAAGAGAAAGAATCCCATCAGCATTGAGCATGCTCAAACCATTCAAGACTGTATACACATCTATCAGATCACCTCGCTGGTGCCTAGTCTCCAGACACTGTAATTTGCAAAACTTAAGCCTTTCTTCGTAAGAGCACCCCTTTGTTCCATTCACTAATCTTGTTGCCCTTCTCTGTACTCGTTCCAGCATCTCTACATCCTTCTTGAAATGAGTCCTCCAGACCTGTATACAGTACTCTGGGTGTGGCCTGACCATTGCCTTATACAAGGGAATAATCACCTCCTTATCCCTGCTAGAAAAATTTCTATATATCATCGACAATACACTATGAGCTACTCTTGCATCCCGTCTGCACTGCTCAGAAAACTTCATATCTGCCTGCACAACTACCCCCAGGTCCCTTTTATATTCTACCGCTGTCGGTGTAGTACCACAGAGTTGATACGTTGCTCTGGGGTTGCTGTTTCCCATATGTAGTACTTTACATTTGTCAGTGTTAAACTTCATTTGCCACTTCGAAGCCCATCTGCTCAACCTTTCCAGATCCTGTTGCAGTAGCATCGTATCGTCTGCAAACTTGGACATTAAGCTTGATATACCATCTTCAATATCATTTATAAATACAGAAAACAATAATGGACCCAATACTGAACCCTGAGGGACTCCACTAATAACATTAGTCCATGATGAGCAGTGTCCATTGATTACCACTCTCTGTCTTTTCCCCCTCAACCACTGCTTTATCCATAGCAGCAATTTCCCTCCAATGACACACTGCTCCAATTTGTGAAGCAGTCTTCCATGTGCAACAGAATCAAAAGCCTTTCTAAGATCCAAGTATATAATATCAAAGTTATTCCCTGCATCCAGTTCTTTTGTGACTGCATCATAGTATCCAATCAAATTGGTCAGGCGAGACTTCCCCTTAACAAAACCATGCTGTGTCTGAGCTATAACTGAAGTCTTGTCTAGATGATCCTGCAGTGCTTCTTTAACCACTGCCTCCATTAATTTTCCAGGAACAGAAGTTAAACTAATAGGTCTATAATTATTTGTGTCACCCTTTGATCCTCCTTTGTGAATTGGGGTCACATTTGCACTTCTCCAGTCCATGGGTACTTGCCCTGTGTCCAAGGAAGCTCTCATAATTATGGCTAAGGGTTTGCTTACTTCCTTTGCTGCCTCCTTTAATATAACTGGATAGATCCCTTCCACCGCAGGTACCTTTCTTGTATTTATCTTCAACAATTCCTCCTCCACTTTGCTCTCAGTTATTACAAGATCCTCTAGCTTACTGCCAGAGTTGAATACACCTCTGGCATTCCCCTCGCTGAATAACTCCTCATGTGTGAATGTCCATGCAAAATATTCATTTAGTTTGTTAGCTACCTGAGCAGGATCATCAACAGTTGACCCATTAATATCAAGTGGACCAATCTGATTCATCCCCTTCCATTTAGAGTTTACATAAGTAAAGAACTCTTTGCTGTTTTCCTTTGCATCTCTTGCCAAGGATTTCTCGTAATCTGCCTTCGCCTGCCTAACCTCCTTTGTAACTTGGTTGCATATCAACTTGTATCTATCATAGGCTTCTGTGTCATGTGTTAATTTCTATGTATCTCATGCATATTTCTTCTCTGCCATATGCCTCATTAGTTCATCTGACATCCACTTAGGCCTAAACATTGAACAATATTTCTTAGTTGGTATGTAAAGCCTAGTAGCTTCCAAGATAAGTTCTTTGAATGCTTCCCATTTTGAATTTGCTGTTGGTAACATTATCAGTTGGTCCCACTGTATAGAATTTAAATACTGTCTCAGTCCACCGTAGTCGCCTTTACGGAAGCAATAACCCTTCCCTTTACCCCTAATGGTAGTTACCTCTTTGAGTAAATCCCACTTCAGCACACTGTGATCACTGCCACCTAGTGGTTCATTTACCTGCAGATTCTTAATGCATGAAGAATCACTACTGATAATCAAATCAAGAGTATTACTCCCTCTAGTTGCCTCCCGAACATGCTGATGTAGAAAACAATCATCCAATAAATCCACAAAAGCCTTGCTAGTGTGTGAGTGACCAGCCGCCAAATTCCAGTCAATATCTGGGAAATTAAAATCCCCCATTATAAGACTCTCTGATTTACTGGCCCACTCTATTTCCCCGTACAGTTTCTTATTATACTCATCAGAGTCATTAGGCCTATAGCACACTCCTACTCTCAATTTTGATCTCCCAGTGCTTATGTCACATCAAACTGACTCGACACTGCACTGTCCAGCAATGTCGACTGGCTTCACTTCCTTGGATTTTATGTATTTCTTAACTAATAGCATAACCCCTCCTCCCTTCCTACCCTGTCTATCCTTTATGTAGACGTTGTACTCCCCAAATTCCAGTTCTGCATTCCTTATATCTGTGTGACCCCACGTCTCTGAAATCCCCACAATATCTGCCTTTGATGTTTTGAGCAATACCTCAAATTCATCAAATTTATTTACTAAACTCCTAGCATTGGTGTACACGCAAGTATACATGCACTTGTTCTTTTTCTTAGCTACTCTAACACAACCTATGTGTTTATTTGTAACCCAATGATTCCCAGCAGTCTCTGAACTATCCTGCATCTTATTTTCCAGGCTGCGGCTCATTCCAATAGAAGCAGTGCAAGAATCACTTTCACCTCTGCCAGTGGCTACTGTTAATCTATTAGTCCTTGTATCCCCCCAATCTAGCAGTTTTCCGACCCACCTAACTCTGCCTTGATAGCATCAGCAAACGTTCTTGCACCCTTTATATTTAAGTTATGTATTAATTAATTATGTTACGTTTGTAATCTAAGTCGCTGTATGTATTTAGTTAAAAAGTACAATTTAATTGACAATGAAGTTTAACAAGATTAATAGATTTTACTGATTAATTGACAATATTATATTATATTATATACTATACTTTACCAAGCTTACGCTATCTAGTTCGGGATATAACATTGTATCATATAACAATGGCGGCAAGTTACGAACGGTAAATCTACGGACACTTCAGTATTTTTTAACTTCCAAATCTCGCTGTCTCAATTCAGAATAAACTAAGGATCCTGACCAGGTCTATAAGCTACTTATAAAAAATAATTTAATATAACAATTGGTCAATAAAGCCGCTAAATATGGCTAAAAAACGTCTCGTTCAATGGAGTTGCACATCCGCTGAACACGTGGATTTGATACCCTTACCGATACTAAGTAATACCTACAAACTCTCTATCTAAGTTAAAATTTAAACTAAGTATCGTAACTAGGAATATAAAGCTACTCTAGAAAATAAATTAATATGCCAATTTAAGCTAATAAAACAGAAAAAACTTCTCTATTCCAGGAGCAGTAAAAACTTTGCCTGCACAAGGCTGAGTATCAGGCGATATAGGAAACTTATTACATCTGAATACTCTCCTGACCATTGTTCCCGACAATGTTCCACTGTTTGGGCATTGTGACCCACATGAATAGTGATTTGCCTTGTTGACCATTCAGCTTCTATCAACCCAATGGTCCAACCTCTTTCAAGGTTCATCAGCTGTGCTTAATATCACCTTTAATGAATATGAATGCTTAAGCAGTAATGCAGAATTTCTAATTAACCCATGACCAATAAAGGGTTAAAGAAAGAGTGTCTGACTTATTAGAAGGAAGGAGCAAAAGGAATGGTTCTTTAAGATAAAATAAATAAATTTTACCCACTGGTTTGGACATTCCTCTTAATAATTTTTTTCATTCCCAGAAAACCCTCAGTCTCTTAGACCTCACATGAAAGTTCAGGGTCATTTGATTAAATGGTTATTTCCTCATTGTTTTGTTTGCCTTTTAAGGTTTACTCATATTTTTATAGTACCTTCATATTCATGCATCAGGATGGAGTAACAAACACATTACTAGACATTCTACTGCACTGATCAGCTTGACATTCTAATAATTTACAGCCCTATGTATATAACAGTTTTGCATGCAAATTTTCAAATAAATCTAACCATATTTTCTAGGTGAAGCAATTTCAGTGGCAAGCAAGCAGTGTATATAGTTTCTAATCCTTTGAAACAATAATAAAATGTACCATTCACATTACACCCACACCAAAATGTATATTGGAACTATTGTATCAGATTAATGCTGCATGACAAAAAGCAAATGGTTCACATACCATGAGACACTCTTTGAATGTTGTACAGCGATTAGCATTATTTGAAGCATATGATGCAAGAAAGCAAGCTTTTACAGCATCAGCCAAAAAAAAAAAAAAAAACACTTCCCATTTCACTCATCCACTCTAAATGTTTGTCTAGTTAAGCCTTAAATTTATTTAAGCTATCAACTTCCACAACAACAGATGGAAGTCTATTCCGGCAATCAACTACCTGCTGGCTAAAGGCAAACTTCCGCACATCTATTCTACAACTGTCTTTCCTCAATTTGAATCTATGCCCCCTCAGGTTCTTAATCTGAGCAAGCGGAAGTATTCCGTCAGCATTGAGCCTGCTCAAACCATTCAAGGCCTTATACACCTCAATCAGATCACCTCACAGGTGCCTAGTCTCCAGATTGCTGCAACTTGCAGAACTTAAAAGCCTTTCTTCGTAAACACACTCCTTTGTTCCTCTCATCAATCTTGTTGTCCTTCTCTGTACTCTTTCTAGCAACTCTACATCCTTCCTAAAATGAGGCGACCACTCCAGACCTGTAGTAGACAGGTCTGGAGGCCTTATTTTGAGAAGGATGTAGACATTTGTAGTAGGTGATTTCACAATATAACTTTATGTTTACACAGTGATGGGCCAACATGAGAGTTTTAGCAAACTTCCCATTGTTGCAAGCAGTTGGCACTATACCAAGTATGGTATACAGAAATATTTAAGCTTTTATGGTAATAATTTGACCAAAACATTCCTGAATGCCTTTCTGGCTGAATGAGATAACTGGATTCCAGTTTTTAAATGTTGGCAAGTGTGATGGCCTTTGATAATTTGAGGCTGTTACTCTGAATACCCACCAACACCAAATCTTGAACCACAGATAAATTAATACTTGCCAAATGAGAAATAAACTCTTCATTTGTAGTAGGTACCCCATCTTATTTGGGAAGTGTGATTTGTACTGCAAATGCTGGGGAAATTTATAATGATAGCTCACTTATTTGCAGCGAAAGATCAGTGCTATTACGAAAAAGTTTGGCCTTCCAGGTAAGTATTTTCATTTTCTGTAGTTTTTCTGTTAAACAAGTATGCAAATACTGTATATTAAATACTTCTTAAATGGGGGCTTGAAACTTAAATGCTCTGAATTATTTAAATGTATTCATATGTTTGTATACACAAATATATTAATGATTAATGAACATGCAAACACAATCTCATAGAACATTAAGCATATTGTTATATGAAAGTAACAATGACTTTATTTTAGAGAACGGAAGGGATGGATAAACTTCAATAAAGTTCTAGAAAAAGCACTTGATAACCATCAGGTAATAGTTAATATATATTTAATTATACATTTTACTGTAATAGTTGCATTTAATAAAACCATTTGTTATATAAAGTATTTTTCTGACAGGATCGTTTAGGAGTAGGAGATGCAACCCTGGGCCCCGAAATTTACTTATATATATATGTGGAGAAAAAATTGACGTTATAAAAAATTAATAAAATGCACAATATTATGTTTACCTACTACAATGATAAATCCCAAATTAAAATAATTCCAGATAACTTAGGGCATGGATAACAAATTCAGAAGTGCTCAGGATGCACAATCAGTTCTCCAAGGCTATATTAGTATGTACACAGCACAATGGTGTGGCATTACTGAAAGAAGTATTTTCACATATTACCACCTTGCATAAAAATATGCAATCTCATGACCAATAACAATTATGAAAGTTTGTATAATTTATGCATTTTATATTAGTGTTATTTCCTTGAAGTATCACCATTCACCATTATTTTCATATGGGTTTAACATTGTAAACTTGTAAAAGAATACAACACTTGAGGGCTGCATCTGATCTGCCAATTTGACATGATTGCTATAAAAGAAGAGAATACAGCAGAGCCAGTGGAAGCATTAATTAAAATAAATTTAATAAGTTTTAATAAGGCAAGTAGCTTTTAGGGTGATGAACCCCTTCCTCAGCAAGAAAGGTACATACATACATACAGAAATGCAAACATAACATAAAACATTAGGAATGGAATAAATTATACTAAATAGGCTGTGCATGATCAGATGACTGGGAGAGCGTGTAAATTATTTGGAATTGGAAGTGAACAGGACCCTTCCTTTCCTAGATGTTTTGATGAGATGAGTGCGCCTTTGTCTGGAAACTTCAGTATACTGGAAACCAATGTGCTGCTGGCAATTCATGAACTACAGGTCAGCCCATGCCCCTTGTCATCTAAACAGCACTGCACACGCTTTACTCTCTCAAGCTTGGAGCCATTCCAGCTCAGAGGAAGCAAGGTGCACTGAGGTTTCTAGGTAAAAGCTGACCTCACCAATTCTGGATACCCACCCATGTGTTAGAAAGGTGCTTACTACAAGCACAAGAGTTTGCAACTCACCTGAGGCCCTCGCAACAGTGACAGTGTACCTACTCCTTATATTCTGTATTACCCAGGCGCCTCAGACCAGATTTCTAAGATCCTGCATAAGTACCACATGAAATGCATACAACTTCATGGTAGGAGTTTACAATCTCTAGTCTTGAGAGTAAAAACGCCCATAGTCCCTCTCTTATGCTGTGGCATTGTATACCAGGTTACTTGCCACGATTGTGGCATCTGCTATGTAGGGGAAAGCTCCAGACTTCTTCAGGACCGCCTCACGGAACATGATAGGTCCATCTGCCTGGGTTGATGCTCTGCAATCGCAGAGCATTTTTGGACAACTCATCATGACCTCAATCCCAGGCATGATAGTGAGATGATCGACCAATCTTGACACTGTTATCACTGCATATGGTTAGAGTCCCTAAATATATCCAGCTGTCACAAAGTTTTAAATCGCAGAATAGGTACAAGGCTATACCCAGTTTTGGAGTAAATAGTTTGCAAACACGACAAATGCTGGCAGCAATTCCATATGCTATGCACACCGTGCACCAACAACAATCGCCTGATCTGGCCTAGTGAATGACTGAACACTCTCACGTTCATGTATACACTCTCCCAATCATCTGATCATGCACAGCCCATTTAATATAATTTATTCCATTCCTAACGTTTTATGTTATATTTGCATTTCTGTATGTATGTATGTATGTATGTACCTTTCTTGCTGAGATAGGGGTTCGTCACCCTAAAAGCTAATTGTCGTATTAAAACTTATTAAATTTATTTTAATTACTTCTTCCACTGGTTTGCTGTACGACAGGCCCTCGTTATAATGTGGTTCGCTCTATGCTGATTTGCTATAACACTGTTTTAGCATTAGTAGAGGCATATTATGCAAGAAGGCAAGCTTATGCGGCATCAGCCAAAAAAAAAAAAAAACACTCCCATTTCACCCCTCTGTTTGTTCCAAATACCTGCCCAGCTCAGCCTTAAATTTATTTAGGCTATCAACTTCCACAACAAAGGATGGAAGTCTGTTCCATCAACCAACTAACCGCTGGCTAAAGGCAAACTTCTGCACATCTATCCTACATCTCCTACATCTCTTTCCTCAATTTGAATTTATGCCTTCTCAAGTGATTATTCTGAGCAAGAGGAAGAATCCCATCAACATTGAGCATGCTGAAACCATTCAAGGCTTTATACACCTCAATCAGATCACATCGCAGGTGCCTAGTCTCCAGACACTGTAATTTGCAAAATTTAAGCCTTTCTTTGTAAGAGCAACCCTTTGTTCCATTCACTAATATTGTTGCCCTTCTCTGTACTCGTTCCAACAGCTCTACATCCTTCTTAAAATGAGGCCTTCAGACCTGTATACAGTACTCAAGGTATGGCCTGACCATTGCCTTATACAAGGGGATAATCACCTTATCCCTGCTAGAAAAATTCCTGTATATCATTGAAAAGACACTGAGCTACTCTTGCAGACCATCTGCACTGCTCAGAAAACTTCATATCTGCCTGCAAAATTACCCCCAAGGGCTTTTTGTTCTCTGCCACTGTCAGTGTAGTACCACAGAGTTTATACGTCACTCTGGGGATACTGCTTCCCATATGTAGTACTTTACATTTGTCAATGTTAAACTTCATTTGCCATCTCTCAGCCCATCTGCTCAACTTTTCTAGATCCTGTTGCAGCAGCGTACTGTCGTTAGTGTCCTTAACAACCCTGCCAACCTTCGTATCATCTGCAAACTTGGACATTAAGCTTGATATACCATCATCAATATCATTAATAAATACAAAAAACAACAGTGGACCCAACATTGAACCCTGAGGGACTCCACTAATAACATTAGTCCACAATGAGCAGTGTCCATTGATTACCACTCTCTGTCTTCTGCCCCTCAACCATCCCTTTATCCATAGCAGCAATTTGCCTCCAATGCCACACTGCTCCAATTTGTTCAGCAGTCTTCCATGTGCAACAGTATCAAAAGCTTTTCTAAGATCCAAATATATGATATCAAAATTATTCCCTGCATCCAGTTCCTTTGTGACCACATCATAGTATCCAATCAAATTGGTCGAGCAAGACTTTCCCTTAAGAAAACCATGCTGTGTCTGAGCTATAACTGAAGTCTTTTCTAGATGATCCTGCAGTGCTTCTTTAACCAGTGCCTCCATTAATTTTCCAGGAACAGAAGTTAAACTAACAGGTCTATAATTACTTGTGTCACCCTTCGATCCTCATTTGTGAATTGGGGGTCACATTTGCACATCTCCAGTCCATGGGTATGTCCCTTGAGTCCAAAGAAGCTCTCATAATTATGGCTAAGGGTTTGCTTACTTCCTTTGCCGCCTCCTTTAATATAACTGGATAGATCTTATCCACCCTGGGTGCCTTTTTTATGTTTATCTTCAACAATTTCTCCTCCACTTTCCTCTCAAAATCATCCAGCTCACTGCCAGAGTTTAACTCACCTCTGGCATTCCCCTCCCTGAATAACTCCTCGTGGGTGAATGCAAAATACTCATTTAGTTTGTTAGCCCCCTGAGCAGGATCATCAACAGTTGAACCATCAATATCCAGTGGATGATCTGATTCATCCCTTTCTTTCTAGAGTTTACATAGGGAAAGAATTCTTTGTTGTTTTTCTTTATATCCTTTGCCAAGGATTTCTCATAATCTGCCTTTGCCTACCTAATCTTCTTTGTGACTTGGTTACAGACCAGCGGCGCCTCCGTAGCCAGATCGGAAGGGGCAGCAGTACATAGAACATGCTTCTTGATTAGACCGGGGTTCAAGCCCATCACCACCAAATATCGAGGATGCAGAAAGGTCAGGGATTGACCACCGCATAACCCAGAGCAATATGGCCTTAGTTGCTAATGCTCCTAAAAACTCAACAACTACAGACCAGCTTATATCTATCATAGCCTTCCATGTCACCCATTAATTTATATGTATCCCATGCATTTTTCTTCTCTGCCATATGTCTCATTAGTTCATCTGACATCCATTTAGGCTTAAACCTTGAACAATATTTCTTAGTTGGTATGTAAAGCCTAGTAGCTTCCAAGATAAGTTCTATGAATGCTTCCCATTTTGAATTTGCTGTTGGTAGCATCATCAGTTGGTCCCACTGTATAGAATTTAAATACTGTCTCAATCCATCGTAGTCACCTTTACGAAAGCAAAAACCATTCCCTTTACCCTTGATGGTAGTTGCCTCTTTGAGTGAATCCCATTTCAGCACACTGTGATCACTGCCACCTAGTGATTCCTTTATCTGCCCATTCTTAATGCATGAAGAATCACTATTGATAATCAGATCAAGAGTATTACTCTCTCTAGTTGCCTCCCGAACATGCTGATGTAGAAACAATCATCCAATAAATCCCCAAAAGTCTTGCTAGTGTGAGTGACCAACCCACAAATTCCAGTCAATATCTGGGAAATTAAAATCCACCATTATAAGACTCTCTGATTTACTGGCCCACTATTTCCCTGTATGGTTTCTTATTATACTTATCAGAGTCATTAGGCCTATAACACACTCCTACTCTCAATCTTGATCTCCCAATGCTTATGTCACACCAAACTGACTTGACACTGGACTGTCCAGCAATGTCGACTGGCTTCACTTCCTTGGATTTTATGTGTTTCTTAACTAATAGATAACCCCTCCTCCCTTTCTATCCTGTCTATGCTTCCTGTACATATTGGACTTCCTAAATTCCAGTTCTGCATTCCTTATATCTGTGTGACACCACGTCTCTGATATCCCAACAATATCTGCCTTTGATGTTTTGAACAATATCTCAAATTCATCAAATTTATTTACCAAACTCCTAGCATTGGTGTGCATGCAAGTATACATGCACCTGTTCCTATTCTTATCTACCTAAACACAACCCATTTGTTTACTTGTACAACAATCACTCCCATTTGTTTACTTGTACAACAATGAGCAGTCTCCGAAATACCCTGCATCTTGTTTTTCAGGCTGCAACTCATTCCAATGAATGCAGTGCAAGAATCACTTTCACCTCTGCCAGTGGCTATTGTTAATCTATTAGTCCTTGTATCCCTCCAGGCTAGCAGTTTTCCGAGCCATATAACACTGCCTCGATAGCATCAGCAAATATTTTTGCACCCTTTCTATTTAAGTGTATCCCATCCCTGTAGAAGCAGTCTCTTCTGTTAGCAAGTACAGACCAGGCTGAAAAAAATTCTATCCCTTGAGCCTTGCACAATCTTTCCAGGGCTGAATTGATCGACAAGGCTCTCATCATATACTCCATCCTATCGTGTCTGGGCAGAATTGTAGACACTTTCAAATTCAACCCTAATTCATGGCTTTTTTTCAACAGTGACCTGTACTTGTTAAGTAATTCTGCCAGTCTCCTACTCTTAATATCATTAGTGCCAATGTGGACAACTATATCACCTTTTGTGCCCTTAAAATATGATATCCACTCTACAGCGTCATCAATCTTTGCCCCCGGCAGACATACCCTGGTCCTATTCCACCTATCCTTTTTACAAAGCATGTTCCCCGTTTCCCTGACATTAGAGTCACCAACAAATACTAGTTCCTGTGGGACCAGCGCATTCTGCCTTGGGGGTTGCCGCTATGTTGTATGATGATCAAGTGCAAGCTCTGGCATTGATGTGGGCAGCTGAGAGCTTGATGGGCCCCTCAATTTAGATCCTATGAAGGCATCCACCCTGTCCTTCAAGCTCTCATATAGGCCCATAACAACACTGAGTTGTTGCCTCATTTCCTCACACTCCTTACATCGCGCGCACAGGCTCACATCTGGTGAGTATGGGCTTGGCAAACCCAGGGTCCTGAGCTGGATATCATCATTCTTCTCTTTCTTGGTGATGCCTTCTACTTCTCTCTCTCTCTCTCTCTCTCTCTCTCTCTCTCTCTCTCTCTCTCTCTCTCTCTCTCACACACACACACACACACAGGGGGTAACTCGGGAATTTTTTTTTTGGCTGGTGCAACATAAGCCTCAGGCTTCCTTGTACCATATGACTAATAATAATAAAAATTAATAAAAGGGTGCAAGAATATTTGCTGATGCTATCGAGGCAGTGAAAGGTGGGTCGGAAAACTGCTAGCATGGGGAGGATTCACAGACTAAAAGGATAAAAGTAACTGCAGGCAGAGGTGAAGATGATTCTTGCACTACTTCTATTAGAATAAGCAGTGGCGTGGAGCGAGAGGTGTTGGGGGTTTCACGGGCTGTGTGGCAGTCATCGTGAAACAGGTGGGTATATGGGATGTGTTAGGGTAACTAATAATAAGAATAGGTATATGTATACCAATGCTAGAAGTATAGTAAATAAATTTGATATATTTGAGGTGTTGGTCAAGACATCAAAGGCAGATATTGTTGGGATAGCAGAGATGCGGTGTCACACAGATATAAGGAATGCAAAACTGGAATTTGGGGAGTACAATATGTACAGAAAGGATAGACAGGATAGGAAGGGAGGAGGTGTTATGCTGTTAATTAAGAAAAACATAAAATCAAAAGAAGTTCATCCAGTTGATATAGATGAACAGTGCACTGTTGAGTCAGTTTGGTGTGACATAAGCACTGCAAAAGCAAAAATAAGATTTGGAGTGTGTTATAGGCCTAATGACTCGAATGAGTACAATGAACAATTGTACAGAGAGAGTGGGCTAGTAAATCCGAATGTCTTATAATGGGGGATTTTAACTTCCCAGATATTGACTGGAACTTGTGGGTTGGTCACTCACACACTGGTATTTATTGGATGATTGTTTTCTGCAGCAGCATGTTCGAGAGGCAACCAGAGAGCGTAATACTCTTGATCTGGTTATCAGCAGTGGTCATTTGTGTATTAAGAATTTGCAGATAAAGGAACCACTAGGTGGCAGTGATCACATTGTACTGATGTGGGATTTACTTAAAGATATAATTACCATCGGGGGTAAAGGAAAGGGTTTTTGCTTCCGTAAAGGTGAGTACAGTGGTCTCAGATAGTTTTTAAATTCTGTACAGTGGGATCAACTGACGATGTTACTAACAGTAAATTCTAAGTGGGTAGCAATCAAGGAATTAATTGTGGATGCTACTAAAAGTTTCATACCTATTAAGAAATATTGTTTAAGGTTTAGGTCTAAATGGTTAGCAAATGAACTAATGAGACTTGTGACAGAGAAACAAAATGCATGGGATGCATATAAATTATCAAGTGACTCAGAAGCCTATGGCAGATATAAGCTAGTCTGTAATCAGGTCACAAAGGAGGTTAGGCAGGCGAAGGCAGATTACGAGAAATCTTTGGCAAAAGATGCTAAGAAAAACAGCAAGGATTTCTTTACTTATTTGGTGCCTCCGTAGCTAGGTGGGAAGGAGCAGCAGTGTGTAGCACACGCTTCTTGATTAGACTGGGGTTCGAGCCCATCACCACCAAATACGGAGAATGCGGAAAGATCAGGGAATGACCACCGCATATCCAGGAGCAATATGGCCTTAGTTGCTAATGCTCCTAAAAACCAAATAACAACAACAACTTTACTTATATGAACTCTAAAAGGAAGTGAGTAATATGATTGGTCCACTTGATATCGTTGGTTCGACTGTTGATGATCCTGCTCAGATAGCTAACAAACTGAATGAGTATTTTGCATCTATATTCACACATGAGGAGTTATTAAGGTTTGAAAATGGCAGAAGGTTATCAAATTGTAGCAGGGTGCTTAATGATTTTGTAATAACTGAGAGCAAAGTGGAGGAGAAATTGTTGAAGTTAAACATAATAAAGTTGCCATCTCTCAGCCCATCTACTCAACTTTTTTAGATCCTGTTGTAGGATCTAAATCAAGCAGATCAAGATTGATCAAGACCACCTCAATCAGATCAAATTGGAGGCGCCTAGGCTCCAGATGCTGCAACTTGCCGACTTACGCCTTTCTTTGTAAGTCCACCCCTTTGTTCCTCTCACCAATCTTGCTGCCCTTCTCTGTACTCATTCTAGCAACTCTACATCCCTCCTAAAATGAAGCCTCCAGACCTGTATACAATACTCAAGGTGTTGCCTGGCCATTGCCTTATACAAAGGGATAATCACCTCCTTATCCCTTCTAGAAAAAAATCCTATATATCATTGACAAAACTCCATGACCTGCTCTGGCAGCCCGTCTGCACTGTCAGAGAACTTCATATCTGACTGCACAATTACCCCCAGGCCTTTTTCATTCTCCACCTCCCTGAGTGGAGTACCACACAGTTGGTACATTTCTCTTGGGTTACTGATAACCATATGGAGTACTTTGCATTTGCCAATGTTAAACTTCATTTGCCACTTCTCAGCCCATCTGCCTAACTTTTCTAGATCCTGTTGCAGTAATATACTATCTTTACTGTCATTAACAACCCTGCCAATCTTTGTATCATCTGCAAACTTGGACATTATGCTTGATATACCTTCATTGATATCATTGATAAATACGCAGCAATAAGCCCAGCACTGAACCCTGAACCCTGGGGGACACTTCACTCTGATGTTGGTAGAATTGCCTAAGGCTGTGATATAGGAATATAATTGTTTTAGGAACTATTAAAGATTTAAAATTTAGGTTAAGGGCTTAGCATAAAATTCTTTTATGTATTTAGTAAAATCATTTGACTGTACCAAGTTCTGATTAGTTGGGGGGGCGGAGAATATTGATTCTGGTAGTTTATGGACCCACATAGGTGGCACACTGCAGGAAAAGATTAGCCACCCATGGTTTATATATTTCACAAGACAGTAAAATATTATTTTTAACTCCTGAAGGTTTATATAATTATTAAAGCACATTATGTGGGGACTTTCAAAGTATTTTAAATGAGGAGACACTTAATTCAAGTTGTGTTAAATTTTTGTTTTATTGAAATGTATTAGAAGGTACAAATGAGAGGGAGAGTACTGATGATTCTGAATAAAAGTGCACAGGATGTGGACACCCATAGTAACACCATATACATCGATGAGCAAAAACATTATGACCCGTACATAATATGATGTTGGTCCTCCACGTGCTGCCAAAACAGCTTGTACCAGCAAGGCACGGATGCTACAAGATTTCTAAATGTCTTGTGGTATCAGGTACCAACATGCAACCAGCAGATCCTTTAACTCCTGTAAGGTCCATGGTTGAGACACTGCTGATTGGAGTTGTTGTTCCAACACAAATGCTCAATGGCTGAGGAATTTGGAGGCCAGGGCAATACCTGGAAGCCTTCCTCATGTTTCGCAAACCGGTCTCAAACAATCCGGGCTGTGTGGCATGGCGCATTATCCTGCTGAAAGACGGCACTGCCAGAGGGGAAGACTGTTGCCACGAAAGGGTGTACCTGGTCAGATGTTTAGGTAGGTGGTAGATGTCAGAGTGCCTGGCACATGGATGACTGAACCCAGGGTATCCCAGCAGAACATCACCCAAAGCATGACACCGCAGCCATCGGCTTGTTTTAGTCCTACGGTGCATCCAGGCACCATCATTTCCCCAGGTAAATGATGCACATATACCTGGCCATCCACATCGATGCTCGTGTTCCCATTGTAGGCGCTGTCGCCGGTGAACCGTGGTTAGCATGGGCACTTGGAGCGGCCTGCGGCTACGCAGCCCCATTTTCAGCAGGGTTCGATGTACTGTGTGTTGTGACACATCCTCCCATCACCAGCATTCCAATTACCAATGAGATGCACCACAGTCACCCTTCTGTTGCCACGTTCCATCCAGGAGAGCCTTCACTCACCTCAAGCTTTGATGAGCCGTTGTCGTCCAACACCGTTGGACGAGAACGTGGGTTCGTGGGTTCCCCCTCCTCGGACCGCCTTCAGTAGATATTAACCATGGCTGACCATGAGCATCCCACCAGCCATGCTGTTTCAGATATGCTCTGACCCAGTTGTCTGCCCATTACAATTTGGCCTTTGTCAAACTCGCTTAAGTCCGCTGTCTTTCCCATCTGAAGAACAAGAGTAACACTGATTAACAGAGCTCATTATTGGGTGTTTTTTATACCACCAACATAATATGATGTAGGTGGTATAAACCCACGCATTCACCCTAGTTTACCTGCAGTTGCTTCAGTTTGCTTAACGACTCGCTAGTCATAATGTTTTGGCTCATCGGTGTATGTACTATGATGTTTGTTGTGTCCATTCTTTTAGAATGTTTCTAAAAAAAATTAAAAATTGTTACCAATGCATGGGTTAAGTGTTTACTTATTGAAAATACTTCCCAAAAAAACTGCACTTTAGACCAATTTCACACTCTTGATAATATAAATGTATAGAGTTTTTAGCCATACATAAAATATACGGCTTTGTCCATTAAACATTTCTGCTTTGATTGTAATTATACCTAATCTAATCTTTAGATTAACACATTTTTCTGTATACAGTTATCAAAAAAATTGTATTTTGTGTTTTGAAAAGTTAAATTGTTCTTTTTTAGTTATAACTAATGTTCTTATTCATGTAAAATAAAATAATAATTTTCTTTATATAAAAAAAAAGTTCTTTGAATACTAACTGCCAACCTGGCAAACCACACAGTGGCCCTTCACTGTTCTAAATCTTAATCGAAAAATTTTTACTGATATAGTACAGTTTTTATTATATTATATGATATTCATTAATAATTTGTTGTTTATTCATTTGCATTTTACATTAAAATAATGAAAACTGAAACTCAATATTCTGATTTTCTAGTGTGCAAAGACATTAGGTACTGACATAATGACAATATTCTTTACCAGTGGAACCTCTGGGTTTCCTAAAATGGTTCAACATTCACATTCAAGTTATGGAATTGGACATATTGCAACTGGGAAGTAAGAACATAGATGTTTTGCTACTTTGTATTATTTTTAGAAAACAATAAAGAGGCCAAAATTGTTTTCCCTTAGTTTTAGGATACATTATTGACATTTTCTATGGAAGTTGATTGTAATAATCCATTACTCTAGCTGAATGCAAATTTTTGCACATCTGTTCTTCAGCCATCCTTTTTTAATTTAAATTTGTCCCTTGTGTAACATTTGTCTCTGTATCATAGGAGCTTTATATTCCTATAAATGAGCTGTCAAGACTATTTTTGAACCAAAAGAGAATATAAACAGTGGAGCTATCCTTTTTCGTGATATTTAATTCATTATTATAAGATAATCTCCCACGGAAGCAATTTTTTATGATTATAAATAAACGTTTTCCTGTGCTATAACATGGAAATGAATTTATTATAGTTTATGATGGTACATGTGCTGGATGAGCAGAACTAGTTTTAAAATAATTAGGATTATTTTTACCTTTATTTAACCTAAGCAGATAAGGGTGCAATACAGAGAAAATATATAGAAGTATATAGGTGTTCAGTGCTAAATTAGAAATTTTAAATCCTACAGGTTTTATGCTAACCATTCATTAAAGAAATTTCACTTCCTCCCAATGTAAAATCCACTCTAGAGATACTTAACTATTTATAACAACAATATCAAATTTTTGTCTGTTTTCAGCTGTAGTAATAGGCCACTTGTATCAGTGGCTTCTGAGAAATGTAGCTTTTTTTCCAAACTAAAAGTAATCAAAAATTGAGATCTACAATGATCCAAGAGAGAATTATGAACTTCACTGATTTCAGTTTAAAAATATATTTCTGGAAAACTAAACTATTATATTAACATTTTCCCACCTTAAGGCCAGAAAAATAATTTTTTATGGCCTTAAGGTGGGAAAATGTTAATGTATAGTTTGTTTTTCTAGCAATATTTTTGACCAGTTTGCTACCAACAAAGTTCTTTATAATATCAATGATGTACTTTCTTCTTTATTTTGTTTCTGTTTTGAATGACATATGTGATATTTGTCAGTTATATTTTTGTATGTTTCACATTTCAATAAAACAATATTAAAAACTTTAAAAAAGTTTAACTTATGAAATCATTGCAGTAGCTGCTGTTATAAGTTTTGCTATTGGTACCAGAATCCCTAGTACTGTTCTTCTGTTAGGCTACCTCTTAAATACAGAATACAGGTATAGAAACCTCTTTTGAAAATGGTGCAGAGAAGAATAACAACATTTATCTGGGTGCACAGAAAGTTTTTTTTTTTTTGTTTTTTACAAACAAAAAAAAAAACTGGAGGAATTTCAAAATCTAGAAACTGGGCATCTGGTCATGATATAATTGAAGCTTTTAAGGCATTGAAAGTGTTGAGTTAATGGTAATGACATCTTTACTATTTCTCAGTAGACGCAAGAGGACATAATTTAAAATGAATGGTTGCAGAAATTTACGTTCACCAAAGAGTAATTGATTGTTGGAATAAACTTCCACTAAATCTCAACAAAAATAATTCAAATATATTTAAAGAAGGATTGAATAAATTATTAAAGGGATGTGCACTTGAAGTTTATTTTTTGGCTGATGCTATATAAGCTTATATCATTTTGGCCATATTGATAAAAACGTGGCCAACAAGTAGAATGTTTAATGGGAAAAGAAGATGTAGAAGAATAAAAACAGCAGATTGGTCAGTAAACGTTCACTGTTATCTATTTATTGTGTGTTAACTTTATTTTTAGCAGATATTTTTAGTATAGTTTGTTTCTCCTGATAACTTCATATATTCAGTGGTACACAGCCAGATAAAAAGGTCACTTAGTACAGCTTCCCCATACAGTTACATCATTTTTTTTTTAAATGTCCTTAAAGTAATAGATAAGTTCTGAAGAAGGGTGAGCAAAGAAAACTTTTTACTTTTCTAGCATGTGGTTTATATATTTTTGATTATGCAGGACTGTTATAACTTAAGAGTTCTTTCTTATACAGTATTCATTTGCCATCTGCAGGGGATAGTATTAGTATTGACAAATTATGCAAGGAAGCAAGCTTACATATAGCACCAGCAACAAAAAATAGATAAAAAAAAAAAAAAAAAAAACACTTTTCACATCACCTATACATCTAATAATTTGTCTAATTCCTTAAATTTATTCAAAACTTCCCATATCCACAAACCACATGGAAGTTTGTGACAACAGTTAACTACTCTCTGACTGAAAGCAAATTTCTGCACCTCTCTGTCTCTCGCTCTCTTCCCTGAAACCATCCTTCCTCCATTTGAACTTATGTCCCCTTACATGTGTTGTCCAAGCAAGAATAAGGATGCCATCAATATTTAGCTTACTCAGTCCATTCAAATCCTTAAACACCTCAATCAGCTCTCCTCACAGTTGCATTCTTTCTTGACACTGCAATCTGTAGAACTGAAGTCTTTCTTGGTAAGTGTACCCTTTGATTTCCCTTACTAAACTTGTTGCTCTTCTCTGCATCCATTCAAACAGATCATATCCTTCCTGAAATGAAACATCCAGATCTCTTAATTCGGTACACAAGATGTGGCCTTACAATTGCCTTAGCACACCTCCTTGTCCCTGTTGGCAAAATTCTTGTTTATCATCGACAAAATTCCATCAGTTTTCCTAGCAACTTGCCTGTGTTGCTCAGAGGACTTCATATCTGATTGTACAGTTAACCTAGGTCTTTCTTCTTCTCTGCTAAATTGAGTGAGTGTGGTATTACACAACTGGCAGGTTATTAGCATTAGTAGAGGCATATGGTGCAAGAAAGCAAGCTTATATAGTATTAGCAAAAAAAAAAAAAAAAAAAAAAAAAAAAAGCAACACCTTCCCATTTTGCCCATCCATTAACACCAAATGTTTGTCTAGTTCTGCCTTGAATTTATATAAGCTGTCAATTCCTACAACAGATGGAAGTTTGTTCCAGCAATAAGCCACCTGCTGGCTAAAGACAAATTTCTGCACATCTATTCTAAAACTGTCTTTCCTCAATTTGAATTTATGTCCCCTCAGATGACTAATGAGCAGAATTCCATCTCATTGAGCTTGCTCAGACCATTCAAGGCCTTACACACCTCAATCAGATCACCTTGCAGGTGCCTAGTCTCCAGACATTGCAATTTGCATGATCTAATTCCATTTGTTTCAATCACCTATCTTGTTACCCTTTTCTGTACTGGTTCAAGCAGCTCTATATCCTTCTTAAAATGAGGTGTGACCCAACCATTGCATTATACAAAGGGATAATCACCTCTTTATCCCAGCTAGAAAAATTCCTGTATATTATTAACAAGACACAATGAGTTACTTTGCAGACTGTCTACATTTCTGAGAAAACTTCATATCTGACTGCACAGTTACACCAAGGTCTTTTTCATTCTCTACCACCCTGAGTGTAGTACCACACAGTTGATATGTTACTCTGGGGTTACTGCTAGCGATGTGCAGTTCTTTACATTTGTCAATGTTAAACTTCAGTTGCCACCTCTCAGCCCATCTGCTCAGCTTTCCTAGATCTTGTTGCAGTATCATGCTGTCATTAACAACCCTACCAACCTTCATATTGTCTGCAAACTTGGACATTATCGAGGATGCTATCGAGGCAGTGTTAGGTGGGTCGGAAAACAGCTAGCTTGGGGGGAGACAGAAGATGAACAGATTAACAGTAGCCACTGACAGAGGTGAAAGAGATTCTTGCACTGCTTCTATTGGAATGAGCAGAAGCCTGAAAAACAAGATGCAGGATATTTCAGAGACTGCCGGGAGTCATTGCGGTACAAGTAAACACATGGGTTGTGTTAGGGTAGCTAAGAATAGAAATAGGTGCATGTATACTTGCGTGTACACCAATGCTAGGAGTTGAGTAAATAAATTTGATGAATTTGAGGTATTGCTCAAAACATCCAAGGCAGATATTGTTGGGATATCAGAGACGTGGTGTCACACAGAAATAAGGAATGCAGAACTGGAATTTGGGGAGTACAACGTCTACAGAAAGGATAGACTGGATAGGAAGGGAGGAGGGGTTATGCTATTAGTTAAGAAATACATAAAATCCAAGGAAGTGAAGCCAGTGGACATCGCTGGACAGTGCAGTATCGAGTCAGTTTGGTGTGACATAAGCATTGGGAGATCAAAATTGAGAGTAGGAGTGTGCTATAGGCCTAATGACTCTGATGAGTATAATAAGAAACTGTAGAAAGGAGGATGTAGAGTGGGCCAGTAAATCAGAGAGTCTTATAATGGGAGATTTTAATTTCCCAGATATTGACTGGAATTTGGGGGCTGGTCACTCACACACTAGCAAGGCTTTTGTGGATTTATTGGATGATTGTTTTCTACGTCAGCATGTTCGGGAGGCAACTAGAGGGAGGAATACTCTTGATTTGATTATCAGCAGTGATTCTTCATGCATTAAGAATCTGCAGATAAATGAACCACTAGGTGGCAGTGATCACAGTGTGCTGAAGTGGGATTTACTCAAAGAGGTAACTACCATTAGGGGTAAAGGGAAGGGTTATTGCTTTCGTAAAGGCGACTACGATGGACTGAGACAGAATTTAAATTCTATACAGTGGGACCAACTGATGATGTTATCAACAGCAAATGCAAAATGGGAAGCATTCAAAGAACTTATCTTGGAAGCTACTAGGCTTTACATACCAACTAAGAAATGTTGTTCAAGGTTTAGGCCTAAATGGATGTCAGATGAACTGATGAGGCATATGGCAGAGAAGAAACATATAAATTAACACATGACACAGAAGCCTATGATAGATACAAGTTGATCTGTAACCAAGTTACAAAGGAGGTTAGGCAGGCGAAGGCAGATTACGAGAAATCTTTGACAAGGGATGCAAAGAAAAACAGCAAAGAGTTCTTTACTTATGTAAACTCTAGAAGGAAAGGGATGAATCAGATTGGTCCACTTGATATCGATGGGTCAACTGTTGATGATCCTGCTCAGGTAGCTAACAAACTAAATGAATATTTTCCATCGACATTCACACACGAGGAGTTATTTAGCGAGGGGAAAGCCAGAGGTGTATTCAACTCTGGCAGTAAGCGAGAGAATCTTGTAATAACTGAGAGTAAAGTGGAGGAGAAATTGTTGAAGATAAACACAAGAAAGGCACCCGGGGTGGATGGGATCTATCCAGTTATGTTAAAGGAAGCAGCAAAGGAAGTAAGCAAACCCTTAGCCATAATTATGAGAGCTTCCTTGGACTCAGGGGAGGTACCCACAGACTGGAGATGTGCAAATGTGACCCCAATTCACAAAGGAGGATCAAAGGCTGACACAAGTAATTATAGGCCTGTGAGTTTAACTTCTGTTCCAGGAAAATTAATGCAGGCACTAGTTAAAGAAGCACTGCAGGATCACTTAGACAAGACTTCAGTCATAGCTCGGACACAGCATGGTTTTGTTAAGGGGAAGTCTTGCCTGACCAATTTGATTGGATACTATGATGCAGTCACAAAGGAACTGGATGCTGGGAATAACTTTGATATTATATACTTGGATCTTAGAAAGGCTTTTGATACTGTTGCACATGGAAGACTGCTGCACAAATTGGAGCAGTGTGACATTGGAGGCAAATTGCTGCTGTGGATAAAGGGGTGGCTGAGGGGGAGAAGACAGAGAGTGGTAATCAATGTACACTGCTCGTCGTGGACTAATGTTATTAGTGGAGTCCCTCAGGGCTCAGTGTTGGGTCCATTATTGTTTTCTGTATTCATAAATGATATTGATGATGGTATATCAAGCTTAAGGTTGAGCAGATGGGCTGAGAGGTTGAGCAGATGGGCTGAGAGGTGGCAAATGAAGTTTAACATTGACAGATGTAAAGTACTACACATGGGAAACAGCAACCCCAGAGCAACGTATCAACTCTGTGGTACTACACTGACAGTGGTAGAGAATGGAAGGGACTTGGGGGTGGTTGTGCAGGCAGATATGAAGTTCTCTGAGCAATGCAGACGGGCTGCAAGAGTAGCTCATGGAGTATTGTCAATGATATACAGGAATTTTTCCAGCAGGGATAAGGAGGTGATTATTCCATTGTATAAGGCAATGGTCAGGCCACACCTAGAGTACTGTATACAGGTCTGGAGGCCTCATTTCAAGAAGGATGTAGAGCTGCTGGAACGAGTACAGAGAAGGGCAACAAGATTAGTGAATGGAACAAAGGGGTGCTCTTACGAAGAAAGGCTTAAGTTTTGCAAATTACAGTGTCTAGAGACTAGGCACCAGCGAGGTGATCTGATAGAGGTGTATAAAGCCTTGAATGGTTTGAGCATGCTCAATGCTGATGAGATTCTTCGTCTCGCTCAGAATAATCACCTGAGAGGGCATAAATTCAAATTGAGGAAGGACAGATGTAGGATAGACATGCTGAAATTTGACTTTAGCCAGCGGGTGGTTGGTTGGTGGAACAGACTTCCATCCCTTGTCATGGAAGTTGATAGCCTAAATAAGTTTAAGGCTCAGCTGGACAGGTATTTTGAACGAACAGAGGGGTGAAGTGGAAGTGGTTTTTTTTTTTTTTTTTGGCTGATGCTGCATAAGCTTGCTTTCTTGCATCAAATGCCTCTACTAATGCTAATGCTAATTAAACCTAATATATATCTTCATCGATATCATTGATAAATACACAAAACAACAATAGGCCCAACACGGACTCCTGTCAAACACCACTAATAACATTAGTCCATGAAGAGCAGTGTTCATTAATTACAATTCCTGACTTTTCTCGCTCAACCATCCCTTTATCCATAGAAGTAATTTGCCTTTAATGCCATACTATTCTAACTTGTACAGTAGTTTTCCATGTGCAACAGTTTCAAAAGCTTTCCTGAAATCCAAGTATATGATATCAAAATTGTTTTTTGCTTCCCTTCCTTTGTGACCTCATAGTAGTATCCAGTCAAATTGCCATCTTGTTTAACTGCCATCTTGTTTAGATGATCCTGTAGTTGTTGTTGTTGTTTTGATTTTTAGGAGCATTAGCAACTAAGGCCATATTGCTCCGGAGATATGCGGTGGTCATTCCCTGAACCTTTCTGCATCCTCCGTATTTGGTGGTCATGGGCTCGAACCCCGGTCTAATCAAGAAGCATGTGCTATGCACTGCTGCTCCTGCCCACCTGGCTACGGAGGCACCATGATCCTGTAGTGCTTCTTTAATCAGTGCCTCCATTAATTTACCTGAAACAGAAGCTAAACTAACAGGTCTGTAATTACTTGCATATCTCCAGTCCTTTAGGAACTTCACTGAGTCCAAGGTTGTGTGTGTGTGTGTGTGTGTGTGTTGTGTGTGTGTGTGTGTGTGTGTGTGTGTGTGTGTGTGTGTGTGTGTGTGTGTGTGTGTGTGTGTGTGTGTGTGTGTGGGCTTCTCCATAGCCAGGTGGGCAGGAGCAGCAGTGCTTAGCACATGCTTCTTGATTAGACCAGAGTTTGAACCTGTGACCCACCAAATACGGAGGATGCGGAAAGGTCAGGGAATGACCTCCGCAATATACTTGGAGCAATATGACCTTAGTTGCTAATGCTCCTAAAAAACAAATAACAACAACAATCCAAGATTGTGCTAAGGGCTTGCTTACTTCATTTGCTGCCTCCTTTAATATAACTGGATAGATCCATCCACCCCAGGTGCCTTTCTTATGTTTAACTTCAACAATTTCTCCTCCAATTTGCTGTCAGTTATTAGAAAAACATTTAGCACACCTCCTAGGGATTTCAGCGACTAAGGCCATATTGCTCCAGGTATATGCACATAAAGTTCCTTTACATGCAGATTCTGGAGAGTGCCAGAAGTTTATCCAGAGTTTGATAAACTTCTGGCACTCTCCTCATTGAATAACTCCTCATGTGTGAATGTAGATGCAAAATACTCATTCAGTTTATCAGCTAACTGAGAATGATCATCAATACTCAACCCATCTATGTTAAGTGGTCCAATCTGATTCATTCGTTTCCTTCTAGAGTTTACATGAGTAAAGAACTCTTTGTTGTTTTTCTTTGCATCCTTTGCCAAAGATTTCTCATAATCTGCCTTTGCACACCAGCTTATATCTACCATACCTAGAAATCTTCCGTCTGATCAACGATCACCAGTATGGATTCTGTCAGTATCGATCCACTGGAGATATTCTGGCTTATGTTACCCATTTATGGACTAATTCAATGGAAAGGTTCGGTGAAACACAAGTAGTTGCTCTTGACATCTCAAAGGCTTTTGATCGTGTTTGGCATAAAGGTCTTCTAAACAAGCTTCCATCTTATGGTTTGCCAACTGTTTTTAGTAATTGGTTATCCAGTTTTCTCTCTGATCGCTCACTGAGGGTGATGGTAGATGGCTCTCTGTCTTCAACTTCTCCACTAATGCTGGTGTCCCCCAAGGTTCAGTTCTTTCCCCCACTCTTTTCCTCATGTATATCAATGACCTTCTTCCATTGACTGGAAATCCTATCCATAGTTTTGCCAATGATAGCACATTGCATTCAGCTTTCCATTTTGAGAAACCTTGCCCTGTTCAATCAGCTTCAACTTCTCGAAAATCTGCTACCAATTCCTTAAATGCCCGATCTTCAGGTAATTCTTCAGTGGGGCAAAGACAACTTAGTTGATTTCAACCCTTCTAAAACTCAGTCTTGTCTTATATCTCGCAAAAAGGATTCTTCTGCTCCTATGCTTATCTTTAGTGACACTCCGATTTCTAGGCAAAATGATATATCTCTTTTAGGGATTACCCTGACTTCTAATCTCTCTTGGCACAAGCACATTACAAATATTGCTTCCTCTGCATCTAAAAAACTTGGTTTTCTCTTTTGCTCTCGGCATTACTTTTCTTCCAAACAGCTGCTCATTCTGTATAAATCGCAAATTCGCCCTGCCATGGAATATTGTTCCCACATCTGGGGTGGTGCTCCCAAAACCTCTCTCAGGCTTCTTGATTCCATTCAGAAGAGGGCAGTTAGGTTAATTAATGATTCATCTCTAACAGAGTCTCTCCACTCGCTTTCTCATAGACGCACTGTTTCTGCTGCATGCCTCTTCTACAGATACTTCCATGGGCACTGTTCTTCTGAATTGGCTTCTATAATTCCTGCTCTCTCTTTCAAAACAGTCCGAACACGTGCCGCCACCAGCCAACATCCATTTACTGTCCAACTTCAAACCCACAGAACCAACTTTTCATCTTCCTCATTTATTCATTCAACTGCCGTTTTCTGGAACAACCTTCCTTCATACGTATTTCCTGAAAATTACAATCTACAGAAGTTCAAGTCCAATGTCAACAAATATCTTCTTTCGTCTTCTTAACTTCAAACCCAAGCACGGTACTAAGTACTATAGGTTCTAATACCTCTCGTGTTTGGGGTTCACATAAAAAAAAAAAAAAAAAAAAAAAAAAATATGATTTTGTGCCACCTGATTATTAATATGCATCCCATGCATTTTTCTTCTCTGCCACAAGTCTCAGTTCATCCGACATCCATTTAGGCCTAAACCTTGAACAGTATTTCCTAGTTGGGACAAAAAGCCTAGTAGCTTCCAAGATTACTTCCTTGAATGCTTCCTTTTAGAATTTGCTATTGGTAACATCGTCAGTAGATCTTTAAAAACTTTCTCAGACTATCGTATTCTCCTTTATGACAACAAAAACCTTTCCCATTACCCCTGATGGTAGTTAAATCTTTGAGTAAATCCCACATCAGCAAGCTGTGAACCCTGCCACCTAGTGGTTCCTTTATGTGCAGATTCTTAATGTATGAAGAATCACTACTGATAATCAGATCAAGAGTATTACTCCCTCTTGTTGCCTCTCGAACATGCTGCTGTAGAAAACAATCATCCAATAAATCCAACAAAGCCTTGCTAGTTTGTGAGTGACAAACCCAGAAGTCCAAGTCAATAACTGGAAAATTAAAATCCCCCATTACAAGACATTCTGATTTACTTGTCCACTCTATTTTTCTGTACAGTTGCTCATTATACTCATCAGAGCATTAGACCTATAATGCACTGCTACTCTCAAATCAAACTATCACATCAAACTGACTCAACGTTGCACTGTCCATCCATGTCAACTGGATGCACTTCCCTAGATTTTGTGTTTCTTAACTAATAGCATAACCTCTCCTCCCCTCTTATCCTGTTTATCCTTTCTGTACACAATGTATTCCCCAAATTCCAATTCTGCATTCCTTATATCTGTGTGAGATCATGTGTCTGATATCCCAACAATATCTGCCTTTGATGTTTTGACCAGCACCTCAAATTCATCAAATCTATTTATTAAACTCCTAGCATTTTGCTGTACATGTAAGTATATATGCACCTGTTCTTATTCCTAGCTACCCTAACACTGCTCATGTATTTACTTGTTCTGCGATGATTCCCTGCAGTCGCTGAAATCCCTAGTAACTTGTTTTCCTGGCTGCTGCTAATTCCAATAGAAGCAGTGCAAGAATCACTTTCACCTCTGCCAGTCGCTACTGTTAACCTATCAATCCATGTATCCCCCCCCAAGCTAGCAGTTTTCCCACCTAACATTGCCTGAATAGAATCAGCAAATATTCTTGCACTCTTTTTATTTAAGTGTATCCCATACCTGTAGAAGCAGTCTCTCCTGTTAACAAGCCCAGACCAGTCTGAGAAAAATTCTACCCTATGAGCTTTGTACAGTCTGTCCAGGGCTGAATTTATTGACAGGGCTTTCATCATATACTCCTTCCTATTATGTCTGGCCAGATTCACAGACACTTTCAAATTCAACCCTAACTTGCATCTTTTTTTTTTTTTTTTCAATATTGACCTGTACTTGTTAAGTAATTGTGCCGTTCTCCTGGGAGCCTGGTTCTACCATTATTCTGGGATTATTGTTATTCATATTCAGTACCTTGCTTCTTTTGATATGTTAATGAAAAATTACTGCATTTGGGTAAATTAATGCCTCGTAGGAAATAGAGGATTAAGGACAAGAACAGTAAATTTTTAAATATGTAAATGCATAGGCTGTGTTAGGGTAAGAACAAGTGCTTGTATACTTGCATGTATACCAGACCTAGTTGCATAGTAAATAAATTTGATTAATTTATTTACTATGCATTTATTTATTTATGGTGCTGGTCAAGTAATGAAATGCAGACATTGTTGGGATATCAGAGATGTGGTATCACTCAGATATAAGGGATGCCGAATTTAAATATGGGGAGTACAATGTATGGAGAAAGGACATAGTGTTGATTGTCGAGTGGCACTAGGGTTCCCCCAACTCTGCAATACAGAAAGGACAAACAGTACAGGACAGGGGAGAGGTTATGTGCTTAGTTAAGAAGCACGTAAAATTTAAGGCAGTGTATTCAGTTTACATGGGTGGCCAGTGCAATGTTGAGTCAGTTTAATGTGACATAAGCACTGGGAAAACAGAAATGAGAGTAGGAGTGTTATAGGCTGAGTTACTGTGATGAGTACTATGAACAACCGTAGAGAGAAACAAAGTGGGCCTGTAAATGAAAATGTCTGATAACGGGAGATTTTAACTTTCCAGATATTAACTAGAACTTGTAGGTTGGTCATTCATGCACTAGCAAGATTTTGTGAATTTGTTGGATGACTGTTTTCTACAGCAGCAGCATGTTAGAGAGGCAACAACAGAGAACATTACTCTTGACCTGATTATCAGCAGTGATTTTTCGTTCATTAAGAATTTGCAGATAACAGAACCACTCGATGGTGGTCACAGTGTGTTGATGTTGGATTTACTTTAAAAAGTAACTACCATCAAGGTTAAAGGAAACTGTTAAAGTGGAAGAGAAATTGTTAAAGTTAAACATAAAAAAGGCACATGGGGTAGTAGTAGTATTAGTAGTGCCATGTGATGCAAGAAAGAAAGTGTATGAGCTTATATAGCATCAGCCAAAAAAAGAAAAAAAAATTTACAAAACAATTCCCTCTAAATGTTTGTCCAGTTCCTCCTTAAATTTATTTAACCTATCAACTTCCACAATGACAGATGGAAGTTTGTTCCAGTAATTAACCACCTGCTGGCTAAAGGCAAATTTCCGCACACCTATTCTACATCTGTCTTTCCTCAATTTGAATTTATGCTCAGAATTCAGCGTGCTCAACCCATTCAAGGCCTTATGGATGGGATCTATCCAATTATATTAGGGAGGCAGCACAGGATGTAAGCAAACCCTTAGCCACAATTATGAGAGCATCTTTAGATTCAGGGGAGGTTCCTGTGGGCTGGAGATGTGCGAATGCATTCAGAATTCACAAAGGAGGATCAAAAGGTGACATGATTAATTACAGACCTGTTAGATTAACTTGTGTTACAGGGAAAATAATAGAGTCACTGGTTAAAGAAGTACTGCAGAACCATCTAGACCAGGGGTGGGCAACAGCCGGCCCGCGACGATGTTGAATCCGACCCCCTCGGTAAATGCATAAATATAGAAAATCCATACCTGACTACACTCGCCGTAAATGTTCGGCTTAATTCAGTTCAGTCGGGAATCGCGGCCAGTACAACAGTAACCAAGTGATTCTACGCAGCGTCAAAGAGTTATTTCTTAATTATTATTGTAGCATCGATCGAACGAAGTTCCTTTGGGTTTGACTTCTTATTGAAAAAAATAATATTGGTGCGAGATATTTTATGTTTTATGCCTTTTCTAATTATTACAATTTTTAATTTAATATAATTTATAGCCCATAAAATGAGCCAATTAAAAAAAAAAGAAAAATTGATGCCGAATGCCGCATTTTCAATGATAATTGGACATTCAGATATTTAATTGCAAATATAGACGATAAAGCTGTTTGTTTGGTTTGTAACGAAACTATTTCCGTTTTTAAAGAATATAATCTAAAAAGGCATTTTTCAAAAAAAACATTTCGTAAAATATAAGCTATTTTCACCGGAACAAATGAAAATTGAAGCAGAAAATTTAAAATGTGGTTTGTGTAAGCAACAAAATACTTTGAAAATTTTGTCAAAACAGATAGAGCTCTGACAAAAGCTAGTTACATTGTTGCACATAAGGTTGCAAAACAATGTAAATCATTTTCTGACGGGGAATTTGTGAAGGAATGTTTGATAGATATTGCTAAATTATTATGCCCTGCTAAAAAAAAACTGACGTTTGAAAAAATTTCTGTCACGAAGAACTCTTGTGAGACGAATTGATAATATTTCGAGTAATTTATGCGATCAATTAAAATTAAAATTGGAAGATTGTACTTACCATGCACTGGCTTTAGATGAGTCATGTGACATTACCGATACGAGTCAACTTTTAATCTTTATTAGAGGTATAAATCATAGATTTGAAATTATGGAGGAATTACTTTCTGCATGTCCTATGAAAGACACAACGACTGGCGAAGATTTTTTTATAGCTCTTCAAGAAGTTTTGCAAAAACATAATATAAAGTGGGACAAAATTGTCAACATCACAACCGATGGGTGTCCTAGTTTGACAGGAAAAAAACATTGGATTATTAAAAAGAATAAGCAACGAAATAAAGCATATTCCAGGAAAAAGAAATAATTTTCTTACATTGTATAATTCATCAAGAAACCCTTTGCAAAAGAGTTTTAAAACTGAAGCATGTTATATCGGTTGTAACGAAAGTAGTTAATTTTTGTTAAATTTAAAATTTTTAAAATTTTAAACCACCGGCAATTCATAGCATTTTTGAAAGAAATTGAATGTGATTTTACTGATATTCCTTACCATACGGAGGACATAAGATGGCTTAGTCTTGCAAAAGTGTTAAAACGATTTCATGATTTGTTGGATGAAATTGTAAACTTCTTAAATGCTAAGGACAAGCTGAATGAATTTTGTGAATTAAAAGATGAACAATGGCTGAACGACTTTTTCTTCTCTGTTGATATGTTTTCGCATCAAAATGAATTAAATTTATTACTACGAGGGAAAGGACTATTTATTTTTGATATGTATACAAATGTCGCATCGTTTACAAGAAAACTCAAGTTATTTTCTCAACAATTCCTAAGTAAACAGTTAACTCACTTTCCAATCTTACAAAAAAAAAGAGAAAAAAACTTGAAATGTGCTGATTTTAAGAAATATGAGGCTATAATAAGTGACTTATTTAATGAATTTACAAGAAGGTTTGATGATTTTCAGAAAATTTCTAAAGATCTATCTTTAGTAAGCCTACCATTTAATTTTAATGTCAATGATGCACCACCTTGTATCCAGTTGGATACAAGGTGGTGCATCATTGGAACTGATAAATTTACAATCAAATTTAAAGAATCAATTTGCTGAAAAAACAACAACGGACTTTTATGCCTCGTTAAATCCAGAAATGTTTAAAAATATTCTGGATAATGCGCAGAAATATTTGGCATTCTTTGGATCGACATACCTATGCGAAACTACATTTTCTTTAATGAAAAATACAAAGAGCAAAATTAGATCAAGAATAACGGATGAAAATTTAGGAGCAGTTCTACGAATAGCCACTAGTGAATTGAATCCCAATTTTGATGAAATCATAAATCAGGAACATTCCAAATGTAATCCCTCACATTAAAGTTTTTCTTTTTTTGTATTTACTTTGTTATCATAACAATAAAAATGTTTATTCCAAATTGTAGTTCTTATCTGTACCTATCTATAATCGACTTCTATTTAAATATTGTATTTACTTTTTTTTAAAAATGCATTAATAATTTGGTAATTCAAGTAATATAACATTTTTTAGGTTCTGATTTTTTTTATTAAATCGTTCAATCTATTCCGGCCCGCATTACGATGCGAAAATTTCATTCGGCCCGCATCATGATACGAAAATTTCATTCGGCCCGCTGACGAAAAAAGTTGCCCACCCCTGATCTAGACAGAAGGGCACTTATACTTTAGTCACAGCATGGGTTTGTGGAGGGGAGACCTTGTCTGACCAATTTGGTTGGATATGATGCAGTGAGAAAAGAACTGGATGCAAAAAATAATTTTAATATCATATACTTGGATTTCAGCAAAGTTTTTGATACTGTTGCACATAATAGACTGCTGTACAAACTGGAGCATTGTGGCACCAAGGGAAAGTTACTGCTATGGATAAAAGGATGGTTGAGTGGGAGAAGACTGAGTGTGATTATCAATGGACACTGCTATTTGTGGACTAATGTTATTAGTGGAGTTCCACAGAGTTTTCTGCTGGTCCCATTGTTGTTTCCTGTATTTATTAATGATATTGTTAACCATTTATCGGGTTAAAATCAGTTTGCAATGATAGAAAGGTTGGCAGGGTGGTTAATGATAGTAATGAAGGTATGCTGTTGCAAAAAGGTGTAAAAAATTTGGCAGATGTGTGAGAAATGCATTTGAAGTTTAGCATTGACAACTGTTATCAGGTTTAATGTCTAAGTTTGCAGATGATATAAAGGTTGGCAGGGTTGTTAATGACAGTATGCTACTGCAACAGGATCTAGAAAAGTTGGGTAGATGAGCTGAGAAGTGGCAATTGAAGTTTAACATTGACAAATGCGAAGTACTGCATATGTGTAGAAGTAATCCCAGAGAAGCATACCAACAGTGTGGTACTACACTCAGGTTGGTGGAGAATGAAAAAGACTTGGGGGTAATTATGCAGTCAGATATGAAGTGTTTTAAGCAGTGCAGACAGGGTGCCAGAGCAGGCCATGGTGTCTTGTCAATGATATACAGGAATTTTGCAAGTAGGAAAAAGGTGATTATCCCTTTGTATACGGCAGTGGCCACACCTTGAGTACTGTGTATAGGTCATGAGGCCTCATTTTAGGAAGGATGTAGAGTTGCTAGAATGAGTATAGAGAAGGGCAACAAGGTTGGGTTAGGGGAATGTAGGGGTCCTCATACCAAGAAACACTGCAAATTGCAGTTGCTGGACACTAGACACCTGCAAGGTGATCTGATTGAGGTGTTTAAGACTTTGAATGGCTTGTGCAAACTTAATGCCAATGGGATTCTTCCTCTTGTTTCAGGCTGTGCACATGAGGGGGCATAAATTTAAAATGAGGAAGGATAAATTTAGTTAGAAGGATAAATAAATTAGTTTGAGTAAATTCAAGGAAGAATCAGACAAACTATTGGAAGGGAAATAGATGAAATAGGATTTTTTTTTTTTTGGCTGATGCAATATAAGCTTGCTTTCTTGCATCATTTGCCATTATTAATACTAATGCTAATATTAATAACACAAAAAATACAATGCATTTAATTTTCTATTTATATAACATAAAATTTATGATAAGGTTGACAGTATAATAGTGAAAAAAAAAGATAAGAATAAGATTTTGGCACAGGATATATATACATGCACAGTGTTGGTCCAAGGTAGAGGCTACAGGTCTATATTTTCTTTCCATTTGTGATCCAAAGAGTGTGGATTTTTATTCATGTGCAGTGATTAAACCTATTGATTCCCAGGAACACAGCTTTAAAATTCTCTTTGGTTGCTTTAGCCCATCCTCTTTATGAAATCATGGGACTTCCACTATTCATGCATAAAATGCTAACTATTCTGCACCCCAATTTAGCCTTGAAGAACACAGTAATCTTCAAAGCATTGGAAAAACAAGTTCAATATATGTCCTGGAAAAATATCAGTTAAGTCATTGTGAAGATAGATTAAACTGGTGGTGTGCTGCGAGATTAGGAAAGCCTAAATCAAGTTTGAAAGGCACGACTGAACTTGGTAGCTGCTAAGTCACTAGGATTGAACAGAGACCAATCTTCTCCATTTGTACAGGGATGGGATACATTTAAATAGAAGAGGTGCAAGAATATAACCATGATTAGCATTAGCAGAGGCATTTGATGCAAGAAAGCAAGCTTATGCAGCATCAGCCAAAAAAAAAAAAAAAAAAAACTTACCATTCACTTCTCGATACACTCCAAAAGTTTGTCCAGTTCTTCCTTGAATTTATTTAACCTATCAACTTCCACAGTGACAGATGGAAGTTTGTTCCAGCAATCAACCACTCGTGGGCTAAAGGCAAATTTCCACATATCTATTCTGTAACTGTCTTTCCTCAATTTGAATTTATGCCTGCATGCACACTAATGCTAGGAGCATTTTAAATAAATTTGATGAATTTGAAGTACTGATTGAGTCATCAAATGCAGACATTGTAGGGAGGTTATGCTGTTAGTTAAGAAACAAATTATACATAAGGCAGTACATCTAGTTAAAATGGGTGACAAGTGCAACGTTGAGTCATTTTGGTGTGACCTAAGCACTGCGAAAACAAAAATGAGAGTAGGAGTGTGCTACAGGCCTAATGACTGTGATGAGTATACCAAACAGCTATATAGAGAAATAGAGTAGGCCAGTAATTCACAATTGCCTATAATGGGGAATTTTAACTTCCCAGATATTGACTGGAACTTGTGGGTTGGTCACTCACACACTAGCACGACTTTTGTAAATTTATTGGATGACTGTTTTCTACTGCAGCATATTAGAGAGGCAACAAGGCATATTCCCCTCTGTCCCCTCCCCGAATATGCTCTTGATGTTACCAACATCAAATTCTGAATGGGAAGCAACCAGGGAGGTAATCACAGAAGTCACTAGGCTTTTCACACCAGCTAAGAATTACTGTTTATGGCTTAAACTTAAATGGGTGTCAAATGATCTAATGAGACTTGTGGCAGAGAAGAAAAATGCGTGGGTTGCTTATAAATTATCAGGTGACACAGAAGCCTATCTTATATATAAATAAATCTGTAATCAAATCACAAAAGAGGTCAGGCAAGCTAAGACAGATTATGAGATGTTTCTGAAAAAAGAATGCAAAGAACAGAAGTAAAGAGTTATATGCTTATATTAACAGAAGAAGAAAGGGGTTGAATCTCACATTGCCACATGATGTCAATGAGTTAACTGTTCATGACCATGCTCAAGTTGCTGAAAGGTTGAATAGGTATTTTGCATCTACATCAGCCATAATTATGAGAGCACCCTTGGATTCAGGGTAGGTCCTTGAATGGGGATGTGCGACTGCCGTAGCCGAGTGGTCAGTGCATGGGTGCATAAATACATGTGCCTTGAGTGAGCACGGTTCAAGCCCGTGACTGTTAATATCGTGCTGTTTCTTGTATTCTGTCTATCTTGTGAACTCCTCTGACCATTTGGTCATCCCGGAGTATAAACAGAAAATTTATTTTATTTATCTTTAATTCATAAAGGGGGATCAAATGAGTAATTACAGACCCTGTTAGTTTAATGTCTGTTCTTGGGAAAATAAGGGAGTTATTATTTAAAGAAGTAATGCAGAATCATCTAGACAGGGATACAATTATACTGAAGTCACAGCATGGATTTCTTAAGAAACAGTCTTGTCTGACCAATGTGATTTGATACTATGGTGCAGTGATGAAGGAACTGGATGCAAAAATAATTTTTATATTATATACTTAGTTTTCAGGAAAGCTTTCGATACTGTTGCACATAAAAGAGACACCACCGTAGCCAAGTGGGCAGGAGCAGCAGTTCGTAGCACATGCTTCTTGATTAGACCGGGATTCGAGCCCATGACCACCAAATATGGAGGATGCGGAAAGGTCAGGGAATGCCCACCTCATATCCCCGGAGCAATATGGCCTTAGTTGCTAATGCTCCTAAAAACCAAATAACAAACAAACAAACAGCACATAAAAGACTAACAAACTGGAGAAATGTGGCATTAAGGACAAGTTTGAATAAATTAAAAGAGGAACTAGACAAATTCTTAGTGGGTATGGATGGTTGAAGTGTGTAGTTTTTTTGTTTGTTTTCTTTGGCTGATGCTTTATAAGCTTGCTTTCTTGCATCATTTGACACTGCTAATCTTGGGCATCTCTCTTCGCGACCGCATCACTAATGATACCATCCGTGCCAGATGCCAACAGCAACCAACCATTGCCGACCAAATCCAGAAGCGAAGGCTTAGATGGTTTGGCCACGTATGTAGAATGGGAACGAACAGAATACCATCCACACTCCTTTGGAGACAACGACCCACCCAATGGAGCATCCAACGGACCGCGCCTAGGAAAACATGGGCCAAGCAAGTGGAAAATGACTTGAAGAGCCGACGTCTCGACCTTAACCAGGCCAGGACTGACGCCATGGATCGTAAGGTATGGAAGAACATCACAGAGCAAGTCCGAAACCCTGCGGCACCTACAGCAGCATATTGGTTGCGTGGCCAACCGCCTCCCAAAGCTGCCAGCTAAGGACCAAAGAAGAAGAAGAAGACACTGCTAATACTCATTAGTAGTATCAAAAAAACAGGATGCCCCTTCACCCAAATGAAGACTCCATAACTTTCAAATGTGAACATCGTGAACTATTAATTTTGTGTTTTTATTGCAAAAAGAAACTGTAGAAATACAGTGCATCTTTTATATTGTTTTAGCATTATAGCTGAATTATTCCATAATTGAATATGAGATGTCCAAAACAAATATAATAATAAGAATAATAATAAAAAACCTCACTGAAGAAATCATTCAGATTTATTTATATATATATATATATATATATATATAACAACAATTAGAGGACTTATATAAACATTTTATAATCACCCCTGTTGATAAAACCTCTTGCACTTACGCCATTATTTGTAAGGTGTGTCCGTAGCTAGGTGGGCAGGAGCAGCAGTGCATAGCACACACTTCTTGATTAGACCGGGGTTCGAGCCCATGAACATCAAATATGGAGGATGCGGAAAGGTCAGGGAATGACCATCGTATATACCCGGAGCAATATGGCCTTAGTTGCTAATGCTCCTAAAAACCAAACCAAACAGCAACAGCCATTATCTGTAAAGCCTTTTATTTCCAAATATTAAATACAGAACTAAATTCCAGTGCCACCTGTAAGTCCATCACTAACAACAGCAGTATCATCACAAAGAAGTTAATTGCTTTCATCAAGAAACTAAAAATCAACTTTAATAACTACAACTTTCCTTACATTTATTTCATACCTAAGTTCCATAAAAACCCTATAGGATTTAGGTTTATTACATCCTGAAAATACAGTTATGCCCATAAACCCACAAAACTTTAGAAAAGTTACTTAAACCTATAATAGACATCCTTCCTAATAGTAGAATAACTAATAACAACATTCCAGTTATTAATGTCCTGAGTACTGACAACATTTCTCATGTGCAAACTTTTGATTTCAATAGTCTATTCACTAGCATAGACCTAACTAACTTAAAATTGGTCCTGAATGAAATTTATAATAAATACAAACATATTATTGGTTGTAATTCAGTTTTTTGGAACAATCTCATTAATCTCTCTGTCTCCAATAACTACATTTTTGATGGCAAATCTGTATACTTGCAAACTAAAGGTACCCGAATGGGTAGCCCCGCTAGTTGTATCTTAGCTAACCTATATCTATACTGCTCTGAGACCTCTCTACCCTCAAATATTAAACTTTACAGATATATTGATGACTTATTGGTATCCAACTACCCTACATTTATACATGACTTTGCTGATATTTATCCTTCAGAACTTACTCTGGAAAAAACAAATAATAATGATTCTTCAGCAACTACTTAGACTTAGATATTAATAGCCTTCATACCACAATCAACATACACAATAAAAGAAATGCTTTTAATTTTAATGTGGTCAGTTTTACCCACTAGCACTCTAACATTTCTAAAAAAAAGTACATGCTAATATAATACTCTCCCAGTGCATCAGAATTGCGACAATATGCAGTAGTGACAGTCTCTTTGCTGACAACATTAAACAACTCCATGATAAATTGCGGTGCAATAATTTCCCTACAGCATTCCTCTACCATCATTTCAAAAAAGCGGTAAATATTATAAAATTCAAAAAACTTATAAACTACAACTTGGATATAAACAACATATTTACCGTTTGATTACATATTACTTTCAGGCTTGTACATAATGTATAGTTATATACCCCCTAGCCTCTGTCATGTCTCACAGTGTAGAAAGCTTGTGTCCACAGATTGGCAATACATGGGGGGTATTGTGTTCTGTTATGTCCCATTTTTTTTTTTTTTATTTACAATAAATATATTATTTATTGTAAATAAAAAATGCTTAAAATGCTTAAACAAATGCTTAAACATATTAAGCCTTTGTCCAGACATCTATCCAGGGACCAACTATGGTACGGGTTCAGCAACCCCGGGCAACCCGAGCACAACTATATTACTCTTCTTTTTCAAATTACTTTCTACTTTACTTTTATTTCCTTTTATTCATGAGAAATAAAACTACATTTTATTTCTCCTGCACCATTAGGCTGGCCAAAAGCAATATCGAGATACTATTACTCTGCTAACGTTCCTTTTTTCCTCTGATACAAAGTTTTGTCTTTCTACACTACTTTGTCAGTCATTAATAATCTCCCTCTTTTGTTTATAATCAAACCTCATTTGTTTATTTACCTACTTCCCTAGGCACCTCCGTAGCCAGGTGGGAAGGAGCAGCAGTGCGTAGCACACGTTTCTTGATTAGACCAGGGTTCAAGCCCGTCACCACCAAATAAGGAGGATGCGGAAAGGTCAGGGAATGACCACCGTATATCCCGGAGCAATATGGCCTTAGTTGCTAATGCTCCTAAAAACCAAATAACAAACAAACAAAAACCTACTTCCCTGTAACATGGGACATTTCACTTTGACGACTCCACTTCCTCCCCCTCACACGTGGTTGCTTCAACTGATATAAACACTCTGGACAGCGATCGATCTATTGGTTGTATCCTTGATTTTCTAATGTTACTTTGTAAACACCACAGGCAACTATTTCACAGATTCTGTTCCAAACACAGTAAGTTGAAGTAATTTTTGTAATGTATCTATACTTTTGACTTCAAAAGTTTTTTTTTTTTAAATTTTACTCTTTTCTTTTTGGTATCTGTCAGGTTGGCTATGATTTATACATTTCGCACGTATACATCATAATAGAAACAGAGACCCTGCTTATTGTTGTGGCTCCTATGATTTTGGCTGCCAACCCTTTGAAGAAGTAGTTAAAGCTTTAGGACCCACTACTTTAGGTAACATTGTTATCTTCATTATTATTTCTATTTTTATGTTAATCAATTTATTTCAGGTTATCTCCTTCATCTTACAGGCCTTCTCAATTTTTCCATGGTAATTACAATTGACAGGTCAACATCCCTTCCCTATACACTGAATATATATATATATCTGTTCATATAAAGTTCTTTAATTGTCTGCAGCCTCTTTATACTATGGTTTTCTTATACCTCCAAAGTACAACCAAACTTAAACTTTTTGTTAAAAATTTATATGGTTACTGAATATTCATTAAACAATTTTTTGAATTGTTTACTGAATATTTTTCATATTTCAAAAGAATGTGTATAATATCACTTAGTTTTAAGATCTAATGAAAAAAATTATTCCATTGATAATTTATCACATAAATTTTAGTTTAGTTTTCTAACATTAATCGGAATGCTCCATATAGTATTTTGTTTTCTATTTATCAAGGTCATATAACAGAAATAATTCTTGAAATACATCACATAAGTTTTTCCCCTTTCTTTTCTAGGTGTTTCCTTGATTTGACTCCTGAGAATATTGTTTGGAACCTCAGTGATACTGGTTGGGCTAAAATTGCCTACAGTAGCCTATATGGTCCTTGGAATCAAGGATCTTGTGTTTTTGTCTATGATATGCCTCGTTTTAATTCTTTGAAAGCCATGGAGGTAGGTATTTAAAAAATTTCACTTTATTTTAAATCTTACAAATATTAGTGAAAATATGATATAAGGTAGCACATTTGTGATGAAAAAAAGGAAGTCTCCCTTCCTGTTATTCTACTTCATGAAAGTATTTGTATATATTTAAATTGCTTCTTAAATCTACATAAGTTTTTGGATTCTGAAAGGATAGGTTATGTTATAGCTTATTTCCAAAGCTGAAAGCAAATTCCATTCTGCAATTCAGTTTCCTTAATTGTAATCTGAAAGCATTCCTGATAAGCTTCTTTCCTGGAACCACAGTGATGGAGTGCTTCACAAGAAATTTTTAAATGGATGGACAGCAATAAAAAAAAAAAGGATGGAAAAATGCACTTAAGGGAATTTGCACTGGTTACCACTATCCAGTGCAAATTCCCTTAAGTGCACTTTTCCATTCCTTTTTTTTTTTTTTTTTCCTGAAAATTGTGCCATCACCTTAGAACTCATCTGTAGTATTTCTGATTCACTGTATGACCATGCAGGACAAATTGATAATAAACCCTGTGAATCAGAAACTATGACAAGCACGAATGTCACATTTGATTGCAATTGTCTTGTTTTTTTTTTTTTTGGGTCTTGGAGAAGACAAGAGTTTTCCATATAGAGGCCTTTGTTGCTGGGAAAGCACATACACCCATGGTTCATTAGAAGAAATGATGGAAGAAACAAAGTGGGGTCATTAGTAACACATTGATGAAGATACTGATATGCAAGAATTCACTGTTCTTTGTTATCAGTGAGAATGAGAGACTCACTAATGATCACATTTGTGAATAGGATATGCCTTATCAAACTTGGCTGAAATGTGTTAGGCTTGTTTTAAAATTGATTGACTTGTTCCATAAGAAATGCTGATTTCACTAGCCACTTCATGGATAGTTAAGTCAGTCATTCCTTATCAGATTATGAACAGGAATAATTGAATCATTGGTTTCTGAAGTTTTGAAGAGCAGCCAGAGCTAGTACCACTTTCGATGGATGAGAAATTACCTTTAAACATTGCAAACTACTGAAAAGTTTTCAAACATAGTAATAGTAACAGAGGCATGTGATGCAAGAAAGCAAGTGTATGAGCTTATCTAGCATCAGCCAAAAAAAAAAAATTCACACAACCATTCCCTCTAAACGTTTGTCCAGTTCCTCCTTGAATTTATTTAACCTATCAACTTCCACGATGGATGGAAGTTTGTTCCAGCAATCAACTATCCGCTAGCTAAAGGCAAATTTCCGCACATCTATTCTGCAACTGTCTTTCCTCAATTTGAATTTATGCCCCCTTAGGTTCGTAATCTGAGCAAGTGGAAGCTTGGTGGCTACCAGGCTTTACATACCAACTAAGAAATATTGTTCAAGGTTTAGGCCTAAATGGTTGTCAGATGGACTAATGAGACATGTGGCAGAGAAGAAAAATGCATGGGATACATACAAATTAATGGGTGACATGGAAGCCTATGATAGATATAAGTTGGTCTGTAACCAAGTCACAAAGGAGATTAGGCAGGCAAAGGCAGACTACGAAAAATCCTTGGCAAAGGATGCAAAGAAAAACAGAAAGGAGCTCTTTACATACTTGAACTCGAGAAGGAAAGGGATGAATCAGATTGGTCCACTGGATATTGATGGTTCAACAGTTGAGGATCCTGCTCAGGTGGCTAACAATCTAAACGAGTATTTTGCATCTACATTCACGCATGAGGAGTTATTCAGGAAGGAGAATGATGTAGGTAAAGTAAACATTGGCAGTGAGCTGGATGATTTTGTAATAACCGAGAGGAAAGTGGAGGAGAGATTGTTGAGGATAAACATAAAAAAGGCACCTGGGGTGGATGGGATCTATCCAGTTATATTAAAGGAGGCAGCAAAGGAAGTATGCAAACCCCTAGCCATAATTATGAGAACTTCTTTGGACTCAGGGGAGGTACCCATAGACTGGAGATGTGCAAATGTAACCCCAATTCACAAAGGAGGATCAAAGGCTGACACAAGTAATTATAGACCTGTTAGTTTAACTTCTGTTCCAGGTAAATTAATGGAGGCACTGGTTAAAGAAGCACTGCAGGATCATCTAGACAAGAATTCAGTTATAGCTCAGACGCAGCATGGTTTTGTTAAGGGCAGGTCTTGCCTGACCAATTTGATTGGATACTATGATGTAGTCACAAAAGAACTGGATGCAGGGAATAACTTTGATATTATATATTTGGATCTTAGAAAGGCTTTTGATACTGTTGCACATGGAAGACTGCTGCACAAATTGGAGCAGTGTGGCATTGGAGGCAAATTGCTGCTATGGATAAGGGGATGGTTGAGTGGCAGAAGACACAGAGTGGTAATCAATGGACACTGCTCAACGTGGACTAATGTTATTAGTGGAGTTCCTCAAGGTTCAGTGTTGGGTCCATTGTTGTTTTCGGTGTTTATGAATGATATTGATGATGGGATATCAAGTTTAATGTCTAAGTTTGCAGATGATACAAAGGTTGGCAGGGTCGTTAAGGACACTACTGACGCTATGCTGCTGCAACAGGATCTGGAAAGGTTGAACAGATGGGCTGAGAGGTGGCAAATGAAGTTTAACATTGACAAATGTAAAGTACTACATATGGGTAACAGTAACCCCAGAGCAATGTATCAACTCTGCGGTACTACACTGACAGTGGTGGAGAATGAAAAGGACCTGGGGGTAATTGTGCAGGCAGATATGAAGTTCTCTGAGCAGTGCAGACGAGCTGCAAGAGTAGCTCATGGTGTCTTGTCAATGATATACAGGAATTTTTCTAGCAGGGATAAGGAGGTGATTATTCCCTTGTATAAGGCAATCGTTAGGCCACATCTTGAGTACTGTATACAGGTCTGGAGGCCTCATTTCAAGAAGGATGTAGAGCTGCTGGAACGGGTACAGAGAAGGGCAACAAGATTAGTAAATGGAACAAAGGGTTGCTCTTACGAAGAAAGGCTTAAGTTTTGCAAATTACAGAGTCTGGAGACTAGGCACCGGCGAGGTGATCTGATAGAGGTGTATAAGGCTTTGAATGGTTTGAGCATGCTCAATGCCAATGGGATTCTTCATCTTTCTCAGAATAATCACCTCAGAGGGCATAAATTCAAATTGAGGAAGGACGGATGTCGGATAGATGTGCGGAAATTTGCCTTTGGCCAGCGGGTGGTTGGTTGGTGGAACCGACTTCCATCACTTGTTGTTGAAGTTGATAGCCTAAACAAATTTAAAGCTCAACTGGACAGGTATTTCGAACGAACGGAGGGGTGAAATGGGAGAGGGTTTTTTTTTTTTTTTTTTTTTTTTTTGGCTGATGCTGAATAAGCTTGCTTTCTTGCATCATATGCCTCTACTAATGCTAATGCTAATCCCATCAGAATTCAGCATGCTCAGCCCATTCAAGGCCTTATACACCTCATTCAGATCACCTCGCAGGTACCTAGTCTCCAGCTGCTACAATTTGCAGAACTTAAGCCTCTCGTGGTAAGAGGATCCCTTCATTCTCCTCACCAAACTTGTTGCCCTTCTCTGTACATGCTCAAGCAAATCTACATCTTTCCTAAAATGAGGCCTCCAGATGTGTACGCAGTACTCAAGGCATGGCCTGACCATTGCCATATATAAAGGGATAATCACCTCTTTTCCCCTGCTAGCAAAATTCCTGTATATCATTGCCAATACCCCATGACCTGCTCTTGCAGCCTGTCTGCATTGCTCAGAAAACTTCATATCTGACTGCACAATTACTCACAGGTCTTTTTCATTTTCTACCACACGGTTCATTCCTCTGGGGTTACTTGTACCCATATGGAGTACTTTGCATTTCTTAATGTTAAATTTCAGTTACCACTTCTCAGCCCATCTGTCCAAATTTTCTAGATCCTGTTGCAGTAGCACACCGGATGTTGCAATTACTATCATTAGCAACCCTGCCAGCCTTTGTATCATCTGAAAATTTTGACATCATTTAGTCTTCTCCAAAATCTGTTTCTATTGCACTTTTCCCTAATTTGGTGGAAATTTGCTGTTCAGTAAAATCACTCATTTTAAAAAAGAAACGAATTTCATAAAAACACCTTTCATTCAACATTTGCAAATTTGGACTGCAGATAAGTATGTGATTCATGAATTACTATATGTAAATGAGTCAACCAAACATGTTTCAGCAAGTCACAACACACACACTATGATGCTGCAATTTCAAGATACAAATTCAGTCCCAGAACTCTTATCATTAGTATTAGCAACGGCACATGATGCAAGAAAGCAAGCTTCTATAGCATCAGCCAAAAAAAAAACCACCCTTATTTCACCCATCCCTCGCTCCAAATGTTTGTCAAGTTCTGCCTTGAATCTATTTAAGCTATCAACTTCTACAACGACAGATGTATGGAAGTTTGTTCCAGCAATCAACCACCTGCTGGCTAAAGGAAAATTTCCACACATCTATCCTACACCTGTCTTTCCTCAATTTGAATTTATGCCCTCTTAGGCAATTATTCTGAGCAAGGGAAAGAATCCCATCAGGATTGAGAATGCTCAAACCATTCAAGGCTTTATACACCTCAATCAGATCACCTTGCAGGTGCCTAGTCTCCAGATGCTGTAATTTGCAAAACTTAAGCCTTTCTTTGTTCTGTTCACTAATCTTGTTGCCCTTCTCTGTACTTGTTCAACAGCTCTACATCCTTCTTAAAATGAGGCCTCCAGATCTATATACAGGTGTGGTCACCTGTATCAAGGTGTGGCCTGACTATTGCTTTATACAAGGGGATAATCACCTCCTTATCCCTGCTAGAAAAAATCCTGTATATCATTGACAAGACACCATGAGCTACTCTTGCAGACCGTCTGCACTGCTCAGAAAACTTCATATCTGCCTGCACAATTACCCCCAGGTCCTTTTTATTCTCTACCACTGTCAGTGTGGTACCACAGAGTTGATACATTACTCTGGGATTACTGCTTCCCATATGTAGTACTTTAACATTTGTCAATGCTAAACTTCATTTGTCACTTCTCAGCCCATCTGCTCAACTTTTCTAGATCCTGTTGCAGTAGTGTACTGTCATTAGCATCATTAACAACCTTCCTTTCTGATAAACTATCATCAGTATCATTTATAAATACAGAAAACAATAATGGACCCACCACTGAACTCTGAGGGACTCCACTAATAACATTAGTCCATGAAGAGCAGTGTCTATTGATTAACACTCTGATTACACATTGATTAACACTCATAGCAGCAATTTGCCTCCAATGACACACTGCTCCAATTTGTGCAGCAGACTTCCATGTGCAACAGTATCAAAGGCCTTTCTAAGATCCAAATATATGATATCAAAGTTATTCTTTGCATCCAGTTCCTTTGTGACTACATCATAGTATCCAATCAAATTTGTCAGACAAGACTTCCCCTTAACAAACCCATGCTGTGTCCGAGCTATAACTGAAGTCTTGTCTAGATGATCCTGCAATGCTTCTTTAACCAGTGCCTCCATTAATTTCCCTGGAATAGAAGTTAAACTAATGGGTCTGTAATTAACTGTCTCCCTTTGATACTCCTTTGTGGATTGGGATCATATTGGCATATCTCCAGCCCATGGGTACGTCCCCTGAGTCCAGGGAAGCTCTCATAATTTTGGCTAAATGTTTGCTTACTTCCTTTGCTGCCTCCTTTAATATAACTTGATAGATTCCATTCACCCCAGGTGTCTTTCTTATGTTTATCTTCAATTTCTCCTGCCCTTTACTCTCAGTTATTACAAGATTATCTAGCTTACTGCCAGAGTTGAATACACCTCTGGCATTCCCCTCCCCGAATAACTCCTCATGTGTGAATGTAGATGCAAAATATTCATTTAGTTTGTTAGCTCCCTGAGCAGGATCATCAACAGTTGAACCATCGATATCAAGTGGACCAGTCTGATTCATCTCCTCCCTTCTAGATTTTACATAAGTAAAGAACTGTTTGCTGTTTTTCTTTGCATCCTTTGCCAAAGATTTCTCGTAATCTGCCTTCGCCTGCCTGCCTGCCTAACCTCCTTTGTAACTTGGTTACAGACCAGCTTATATCTATCATAGGCTTCTATTTCACATGTTAATTTATATGTATTCCATGCATATTTTTTCTCTGTCACATGTCTATTTAGTTCATCTGACATCCATTTAGGCCTAAATCTTGAACAATATTTCTTATTTGGTATGAAAAGCCTAGTAGCTTCCAAGATTAATTCTTTGAATGATTTCCATTTTGAATTTGCTGTTGTTAACATCATCAGTTTGTCCCACTTTATAGAATTTAAATACTATCTCAGACCACCATAGTCACCTTTACGAAAGCAAAAACCCTTCCCTTTACCCCCGACGGTAGTTGCCTCTTTGAGTAAATCCCACTTCAGCACACTGTTATCACTGCCACCTAGTGGTTCCTTTATCTGCAGATTCTTAATGCATGAAGAATCACTACTGATAATCAGATGAAGAGTATTACTCCCTCTAGTTGCCTCCCGAACATGCTGCTGTAGAAAATAATCATCCAATAAATCCACAAAAGCCTTGCTAGTGTTTGAGTGACCAAACCACAAATTCCAGTCAATCTCTGGTAAATTAAAATCCACCATTATAAAACACTCATATTTACTGGCCCACTCTATTTCTCTGCACAATTGGTCATTATACTCATAAGATTCATTTGGCCTATAACACACACCTACTCTCATTTTTCCTTTCCCAGTGCTTATGTCACACCAAACAGTCTGTTTGTTGAGTCTGTTTGTCACACCAAACAGACTCAACATTGCATTGTCCACCAACATCAATTGGATGCACTTCCTTAGATTTTATGTGTTTCTTAACTAACAGGATAACTCCCCCTCCTCCCTTTCTGTCCTGTATATCCTTTCTGTACACATTGTACTCCCCAAATTCCCCAAATTTGATCACACCTTGTGGATATTTGTTTTCCAGATGATCTAGTCTGCAGAACTAGAATCTCCTCCTATTAGCATATCCACAAAATTCCTTCGTGGCAGCATATTTGACATGCTGCACCCATTAGTATTAATAGTGGCATATGATGCAAGACAGCAAGCTTATAAAGCATCATTAATTGTCTTATTCTTCCTTGAATTTATTCAAACTACCAACTTCCTAAACAACAGTTTGAATCAAAATCAAAACAACCAAAACAACATTTTGGAATTCAAAAGTACATCACCAAGGGTGTCAAGACTAATACTCAAGATTTCTAAGAGGTACAAGCTAAAGATTATAATGATTTATGCACCAACATCGAGTCATGATGATGAAGAGGTTGAAGAAATGTACACTGAAATTGAGAGTCTTCTAGATGAGCAGAAAACCCACTACACTATTATTATGGGAGACTTCAATGCTAAGGCTGGAAAAAGGCAAAACAGTGCAGAAAGAGGAACTATAGGAAATTTTGGAATTGGTGAAAGAAATAAAAGAGGTGAAAGACTTGTGGAATTTGCAGAATCTCAAGGAATGTCAGTAATGAACACTTTTTTCAAGAAAAGGGTGAACAGAAAGTGGACATGGAATAGTCCAAATGGATTAACAACTAATGAAATCGACTTCATCCTCACTAACAGAAGATATATTGTGAATGATGTTACCGTCCTGAATAAGGTAAATGTTGGAAGTGATCACAGAATGGTAAGATGTACACTTGATATAGATGTAGGAAAGGAAAAAAACTGACTCGAGTAAATAATACAAAGGTCTTTGAAATAACAGAGGAGGAGAAAAAGCAGTATGTACTGGAACTTAAGAACAAGTTTGAGCTTCTGCAGACTGCTCAGGACCAAGATATCGACGAGGAATATTACAACTTTCTGAAAGTGATAAAGCCCAAGAAACCTATAGGGAAAAAGAAATCCAAAGAAGAAAAAATTAGTCAAGAAACACTTGCCATGATGAACCAAAGACGACAAATGAAGAGCAAGAAAAACACTGACAGGGAGAAAATTGAGTATACTGAGTTATGCAAAGCCATTAGAAAGAGACTCAGAGAGGACATAAGAAGATTTAACACAAGAAAAGTAGAACAAGCATTAAGGGAAAACAAAGGATTTAAATCAGCAGCCATGAGCAGTAATACAGAAAGACAAATGATACTGAAACTGAAGAATAGCGATGGTGTACTTATAAACAGCAGAGAAGGCATAATTTAAATAGCAGAAGACTACTATAGAGAATTATACAAGGAGCGAGGGAATGATACCAGCAGTGGGGAAGATGGATTGCAAAGTAGCAACACATACGACATACCCGATATTCTTCCTGATGAGGTAGAACATGCATTGAAGAAAATGAAGAATCGGAAAGCCCCGGGGGAAGATGAAGTTACTGTAGAGTTGTTAAAATTGGGAGGAAGAGACATAGCACAAAAACTGGCAAGGCTCTTCACAAAATGCATTAGAAAAGGTGTGATGCCTAAGCAGTGGAATAATGCAATCATAGTTTTGCTGCATAAGAAAGGAGATAAATCAGAAATTGGAAATTATAGACCAATTAGCTTGCTATCCCACATCTACAAGTTGTTCACAAGGGTCATTACTAACAGATTAGAAAGAATACTTGATGAGAATCAACCGAAAGAGCAAGCTGGCTTTAGGACAGGATTCTCAACTATGGATCACCTTCATGTAATATCACAGCTAATGGAGAAAGCAAATGAATATAAAACACCATTATGCCTGGCATTTGTGGATTATGAAAAGGCATTTGACTCCATACAGCATAAGGCACTGGAAAGACAAGACATAGATACTCCATATGTTATGATTTTGAAGAAAATATATGAGAGTGCTACATCCTTTATTAGACTAGACAAAGACAGTAGCAAATTTAAAATCGAGAAAGGAGTTCGACAAGGAGACACAATATCTCCGAAGCTGTTTACTGCTGCCCTTGAGGAAGCTTTCAGAAGATTAGACTGGTCGCAGAAAGGAGTCAATGTGAACGGAGAGTACCTAAACCATTTACGATTTGCAGATGACATTGTGGTCATAAGCCACGATCCCAAAGAATTAGAGGAAAATCTTAATCAGTTATGCACAGTTAGTAAGGATTTTGGACTAAAGATGAATATGGCTAAAACAAAAGTAATGATGAACAAGTATGCCACGGAAAGGGAAATAATGATTGAAGGAGCAGTAATTGAAAAGGTGGAGTCATATACTTATCTGGGACAAGTTATTAGCTGTAATAATGATAAATGGCTGGAAGTCAAGAGAAGAATAAATTTTGGATGGATAGCATTCAGGAAATATAGTCACATACTGAAGAGTCACATCCCAGTTTGTCTGAAATGTAAAATAATGAATCAATGTGTACTCCCCACCATGACTTATGGAAGTGAAACTTGGGCACTCACCAAAAGAATGGAAGAGAAGCTAAGAACTACACAGCGAAGAATGGAACGAATTATATTGGGAATCAGACTGTTAGATAAGAAGAGAAACATATGGATTAGGCAGCAAACTCAAGTAAAGGACATTCTTATCAAAACTAAAGAACTAAAATGGTCTTGTGCAGGACACATAGCTCGAAGACATGATGACAGATGGACTAAGAAAATAACAGAATGGTACCCAAGAGGAGCTAGAAGAAAACCTGGAAGACAAAGGCGGAGATGGATAGATGAAATTCATGAGTTTGTGGGTAGTAAATGGATGGCCAGTGCTCAAAACAGAAGGAACTGGGAAGTTGCTGGAGAGGCCCTCATCCTGCAGTGGATTGAAAATGGCTGATGATGATGATGATGATGATGATAAACAATCAACCACCTGCTTACTGAAGGGAAACCTCATCTGTCCTGCAAATATCCTTACTCAATTTGAATTTATGTCCCCTCATGTGTAGTCTGAGCAAGTATGCTATTAACATTGAGCTTGCTCAATCCATTCAAAGCCTTAAAAACCTCAATCATCACCTTGCAGATGCCTAGTTTCTAGATGCTGCAATTTGCAGATTATATATTTTCTAAAATGATATCAAGACTTGTATGTAGTATTTGAGATGTCGCCTAAACATTGCCTTGTATGATGAGGTAATCACCTCATCCCTGCTAGCAAAGTTTCTGTATATCATTGACAAAAAACCCCATGAGCTGTCCTGGCAGCTTGTCTGCATTGCTCAGAGAACTTCATTTCTGACTGCGCAATTATCCTGAGGTCTTTTTCATTTTCCACCACTATCCTGAGTGTAGTACCACACACACGCACACACACTTGGTGTGTTAATTTGAGATTACTTTTACCTATTTTCAGTACCTTGTATTTGTCAATGTTGACCTTCGACTGCCATTTCTCAATCCATCTGCTTAATTTTTCTAAACATTTTTGCAGTATCATATCTTGATTACTATCATTAACTACCTAACCAACCTTTGTAACATGTGCAAATTTAGACATTAAGACTGACATATATCTTCATCAGTATCATTAATAAATACAGAAAACAACATGGGTACATACAGTAAACAACAATACATGCAGAAAACAATGGGCTCAGCACTGAACCCTAGTTGTTGTTATTTGGTTTTTAGGAGCATTAGCAACTAAGGCCATATTGCTCAGGGGATATGCGGTGGTCATTCCCTGACCTTTCCACATCCTCCGTACGCACTGCTGCTCCTGCCCACCTGGCTATGGAGGCGGCCCTGAACCCTAGATTTACTCCACTAATAACGTCAATCCATGGAGAGCAGTGTCTGTTAATAACCACTCTCTCTATCTTCTCCCACTCAACCATCCCTTCATTCATAGCAGTAACTTAACCTTAATGCTAGCTGATGCTCTATAATTTTGCTTCCTTGCATCATATGCCTCAACTAATGCTAATGTTAACTTAATACCGTCATCAATATCATTAATAAATACAGAAAATGGGCCAAGAACCGAACCCTGTGGGACTCCACTAATGATTAGTCCACAAAAAGCAGTGTTCATCAATAATAGCTCTCTCTCTCTCAATCATCTTTTTATCCATAGCAGTCTTTTATGTGCACCACTATCAAAAGCTTTCCTAAAATTATTTTTTTGCATCCGGTTCCTTTATGACAGCATCATAATATCCAATCAAGTTGGTCAGACAAGATTTCCTCTTAACAAACCCATGCTTTGACAGAAGCATTACTGCAATCCTGTGTCCTATATTATTTCTTTAATCAATGACTCCATTATTTTCTTTGGAACAGAAGTTAACCTAACAGGTTGCTATTTACTCATGTCACCCTTTAATCCTCCTTTGTGAATACATTCACACATCTCCACTCCATGGTTAAGTGTTTGCTTACCTCCTTTGCTGCCTCCTTTAATATAATTGGATAGATCCCATCCATCCCAGGTCCTTTTTTATGTTTAACTTCAACAATTTCTCTTTCACTTTCCTCTCTGTTATCAGAAAATCATTTTGCTGCCTGTTTGAGTTTGATAAACTTCTTGCTTCTCTCTCTCTCTCTCTCTCTCTCTCCCCCCCCTAAAGAATTCTCATGTGTGAATGTAGATGCAAAATACTTAGTCAGCCTGTCAGCATCCTGAGCAGGATCATCAACATCAAGTGGACCAATATGATTCAGCTCCTTCCTTCTATTGTTAATATAAGAAAAGTCATTGCTGCTTTGCAAGCGACCTCTCATAATCTGTCTTGGCTTTCCTAGCCACCTTTGTTACTTGATTGCAGTTTATATCTACCATAGGCTTCTTTATCATCACCTGATAATTTTTAAGCATCTATGCATTTTTTCTTCTCTGCGCATGTCTCAATAGTTTATCTGACATTCATTTAGTTCTAAGCCTTCAACTGTATTTCTTAGTCGGAATGAAAATCCATGTAGCTTCTGTGATTATTTTCCTGAATGCTTTCCATTTAGAATTTGTTGTTGGTAACAATATTAGTTGGTTTTACTGTATAGAATTTAAAAACTGTGAGAGACTACTGTAGTCTCCTTTGTGAAAGCAAAAACTCTTCCCTATCAAAAACTGATGGTAATTACATTAGTATTAGCAATGGTCACATGGTGCAAGGAAGCCTATGGCTTATGCTGCACCAGCCAAAAAAAAAATAAATAAATAATAAATAACAGTAAAATAAAATAACAAAAAATAAATAAAATAGTAAGTATAAAAATAAAAAATAAATAAAATAATAATAATAAAAGAATAATAATAGACAACCTATGTATTTCCCTCCTACCATGGGTAATTATCTAGTTGACAGGTGCCTCTGTAGCCAGGTGGGAAGGAGCAGCAGTGCATAGCACATGCTTCTTGATTAGACCGGGGTTCGAGCCCATCACCACCAAATACGGAGGATGCGGAAAGTTCAGGGAATGACCACAGCATATCCCGGAGCAATATGGCCTTAGTTGCTAATGCTCCAAAAAAACCAAATGACAACAACATATCTAGTTGACCTTTGAATTTCCCCAAACTGTCAGCCTCTACCACCCATGTAGTTAACTTATTCCAGTAAGTTTTTTTCTTCTGCGAATATCGATGCAAAGTAACTGTTGAGTTCATCTGCAACTTCAGCTGGGTATCTAATACTATCCCACTTCCATTACATAAGGGTCTGATCTGGTTTGTCCTTCTCTTCTTTGCATTTATATATGTGAAGAATTCCTTATCCCCCTTCTTTGCCTGCGATTTCTCATAATGTGCCTTTGCCAGCCTAACCTTTTCTGTGGCACTGTTACAAATCAATTTGTAGCTGTTATAGGTTTCAGTACTTTTTATTGCTTTGTAACTTTTCCATGACGTCTTTTTCTGCTCAAGTAATCTAACGACTTCATTATTCACCCAACTTGGAATAAATACATTGTGATTACTGCCACCTAGTAGTCTTTTATCTGCAGATTCTTAATGCAAGAATAATCACTGGTGGTAATCAGATGAAGAGTATTACTCCCTCTTGTTGGCTGTCTAACTTGCTGCTGTAGAAAACAGTCATCCAGTACATCCACAAAATTCTTGCTAATGTTTAAATGAGCAAGTCACAAGTTCCAGTCAATATCTTGAAAGTTAAATTCCCTGTTATAAAACTTTCTGATTTACTGGCCCACTCTATTTCTATGTACAGCTGTTCATTCTACTCATCAGAGTCATTAGGCCTATAACTAGGGCTCACAATACCGGTCAAAATCTTAATATGAGTATTTCTGTATTTTTCATTTATGAAACCGGGATACCGGTATTCCAAAAAAACATTTTTTTGCAATAAATTTTGACAATTAGGTGCAATAAAGTAAGGAAAAAACGAGTAATTGCTTGAATTCACATTTTAAATCAAACTTTTATTACAATAATAAATATTCTAGAAAAAATTATTAAACATACAGTTATTCTAAAAACAAAAAAATGAGCATCCACACTACCTGTCTGAATAAAGTGAGCTCTTAAGAAACTCAATAGCGTTATCATTTAAACTGGATCAAATTTTGGATTTTGGTACATATTTAATTAGTGGCAGAAAATGTCCTTTTGGATTCTGTGCTGGTTGGTGCTTTGTACTGAGATAGTCGTAGACTAGTTGCAGTTTAACCTCTCCCCCCCTTATCCCTCATCAAAAAATCTTATTTCCTTTTTATCAAAAATAAAAAATATTTCCTTTTTGACTTTTTATGGCACTATATCTGTATTAACGAAAGAAAGGGACTGATGGTTAAGCTTGGTGAGGAAACCAAATCTAAGTTGTGGGGGGGGGGGGGGGGTGTTATTTATTAACTTTTATTTCCCTGTACCTTAGTATTGCCATCAGTGGCCATTGTTATGATTTTCGTACAGCAGCAGCTCCCCTCAAGCACTAAGCTCCACAAGCTACCCGACTGCGTTAAAAAATGAGTTTCCAGGAGCTGAGAGATATTCACGATTACACAAGTATATATATTATATATCGTATATATATTATATGTGAGCTATCAGTTTCTTGAGAGCAATGACACAAATATAAAACAAAAGTCATTTATCATACAAATATACTTACAATACATAACTGGTGTTCATTTACATCTAATATATTCATTTTTATCATTTAATCTGTTAATACATGCTATCATTTCCATAAAATTTCTCTCAATTAATAATCTTAACTCTCTCTACAGCTTCAAACACTAAACTAATTCAATCTTAATCACTTCCTCATATTTCTCTAAATTACTTCCTCGTATTTCTCTAAATTACTTCCTCATATTTCTCTTAATCACCAATATCAATTCTTTTCACAACAGCAATCCATAAGTCACTAACTTAATGCTAACAATTCCATGTAATCTCTCTTAATTTAGCAATATCAATTTTCTTTACAACTTCAACCAATAAACCAACTCAATACTAAACATTTCCTTATTTCTCATGTTTCTTCAACTTCAACCTTACTCTAAAATAATCTCCCACTTTATCTAAGTATCATTTCCAAAACAACACAGTTCAGAGGACTTACCTTCCTTCTCTTTCACGGTGGGATTCCTTCCATGGAGTGCAATGATCTCTCTCTCTCTCTCTCTCTCTCTCTCTCTCTCTCTCTCTCTCTCTCTCTCTTAGTTTAACTCTTCATCTCTGCTGTATAGCTCTTACAATACTGTCTTATTTCGGGATTTCGAGAAGAGTTCTCTGTTAATACTGAAGGAAATTGCCACAACAGTAGAAGAAGAAGCCAGGGCACTATCTGACTGGCTTGTTATTCAATTTCCAGATTAACTTCTAGCACAGAAACATGCCGGTGGAACCCTTCACTATATAGCTGGAAGCACCCAGAACTGGACCCAAACTGAAGGAAATAAATAAGGTGCGAGCACCTTATTTATTTTCTTCTCATTTATTTATTTATTGAATTGATTGCAAGTTACAATTGCCCTTTGTACTACATTTTTATATGCAAGCTTATGTGCAAACCCCAGAGGGGGTTTGCACGCATTTACGTATCTCTCCCTATCTAATTTAAACCTGACCCAATCATGGTATTATTCTTTAAACTCACTCTTCTTCCTTTGGTGGGAAGAACAGAATATTTTTCCAACACAATAAAACGCTTTCATCTTTTACTTCAAGATCACCTGTTCACAATACCTTTGAACTGCTCCGTACTGACACCCTTTCCAAAATGCACATCCAAAATCCAAAATGCTGCATCCTCAAGTAGTGGTGTAATAGAGGGATTAAACTATAGTTCAGAAGCTTTTAATTTTAACCCTTCCACACTTGCCATACCATTGTTCACCATATTCCTTAATTGCACTACCAGGTGTACTGCCACTAAAGGAAATATTTCTGTAATGATGTTTTTGTTATTCATTAAGTGCTTTACTCTTTACTTACACACACACACACACACACACACACACACACACACACACACACACACACACACACACACACACACACACACACACACACACACACACACACACACACACACACTCTATACTTACTAAAAGAAATATATTTGTAAGATTTTATGTTTTACAGTTTAATGACGTTTTCAGGTTTCCATTGCATTTGTATTGGTATAACAATCCCTCATTTGCAAATTGAGCAGTATTAATGATTTATTGTTGTCGATTTTATAACCTTTATGTGAATAAATCATGGATAATTATTTTTTTAAATGAGTACCGAAAAACTTGTATTTTTCTATCAATACCAGGATTTGAATACCAGAAAAAAATGACTGGGATCCCAGAATCTCAGAATTGTAAGCCCTACCTATAACACACTCCTGTTCTCATTTTTGCTTTCCTAGTGCTTATGTCATGCCAAACTGACTCAACATTGCACTGCTCACCCATGTCGACTGAATGCACTGCCTTAGATTTTATGTGCTTCTTAACTAAGAGCATAACCCCTCCCTCTCATCCTATTATCACTGTCCATCCTGTGTACAATGTATGCCCCATATTAAAATTCTGCATCCCTTATATCTGGGTGATTCTACGTCTCCGAAATCCCAACAATGTCTGCATTTGATATTTTGACCATCACTTTAAATTATTTACTATACTACTAGTATTGGTGTACATTCAAGTAGCATGCACCTGTCTTTACTCTTAGTTATCCTAACCCAGCTCGTGTATTTACTTGTTTCATGACACCCCCCCCCAGCAGTATTTGAAATCCTCAGCACTTTGCTTTCAAGGCTGCTAATCATTCCAATAGCAGTAGTGCAAGAATCAATTTCACCTCTGCCTGTGGCTATTGTTAATCTGTTAGTCTCTGTTTCCCCCAAGCTAGTAGTTTTTCAATCCACCTAACACTGATGCCATCAGCAAATATCTTGCATCTTTCTATTTAAGGGTGTCCCTTCTCTATAAAGCATTCGCTCCTGTTAACAAGCACAGGTTATGTTGAGAAAAATTCTACCTCATGAGCCTTGCACAATATTTCCTGTGTTGAATTGATTGACAAAGCTCTCATTGTATACTCCCTTTTATTGTGTCTGAAGGGAAGTGCAGACAAGTTTAACCCTAAGTTTTATGTATCTAGATTTAACTGGACTAATGGATTATGTTACCAAAAGTATTGGGCACTAAAAGAAAAGGGATTATCTGTTTGAAGGTGATACAGCAGATAAACCCTTTTCTCTTGGTGTAATTTTAGATTAGTAGTATTAGAATGATCAGTGATGCAAAGAAATGGACTCTTTTAGATTTGCCAAAGAAGCATAAAAAAAAAGCTTCCTTGGTCATTCTTTAGCATTAGTTGAAGCATATGATGCAAGAAAGCAAGCTTATAGAGCATCAGCCAAAAAAAATCAAAACTTTCCATTTCACTCATACGGTCACTTAAAATGTTTGTTTAGTTCAGCCTTAAATTTATTTAAGCTGTCAACTTCCACAACAACAAATGGAAGTCTGTTCCAGCATTCAACTATCCTGCTGGCTAAAGGCAAACTTCTGCACATCTATTCTACAATTGTCTTTCTTCAATTTGAATCTATGCCCCATCAGGTTCTTAATCTCAGCAAGTGGAAGTATCCCATCAGCATTGAGTCTGCTCAAACCATTCAAGGCCTTGTACACCTCAATCAGATCACCTTGCAGGTGCCTAGTCTCCAGATGCTGCAGCTTACAGAATTTAAGCCTCTCCTGGTAAGAGAACCCCTTTGTTCCTCTCACTAATCTTGTTGCCCTTATCTGTTCTTGTTTTAGCAACTCTACGTCCTTCCTAAAATGAGACTTCCAGACCTGTACACAGTACTCAAGGTATGGCCTGACCATTGCCTTGTACAAAGGTATAATCACCTCCATGTGGAGGTGATTATACCTTTGTACAAGATTATACCTTGGGTCCATTATTGTTTTCTGTATTTATAAATGATATTGATGATGGTATATCAAGCTTAATGTCCAAGTTTGCAGACGATACAAAGGTTGGCAGGGTTGTCAAGGACACTACTGACACTATGCTGCTGCAACAGGATCTGGAAAGGTTGAGCAGATGGGCTGAGAGGTGGCAAATGAAGTTTAACATTGACAAATGTAAAGTACTACACATGGGAAACAGCAACCCCGGAGCAACGTATCAACTCTGTGGTACTACACTGACAGTGGTAGAGAATGAAAGGGACTTGGGGGTGGTTGTGCAGGCAGATATGAAGTTCTCTGAGCAGTGCAGACAGGCTGCAAGAGTAGCTCATGGAGTATTGTCAATGATATACAGGAATTTTTCCAGCAGGGATAAGGAGGTGATTATTCCATTGTATAAGGCAATGGTCAGGCCACACCTAGAGTACTGTATACAGGTCTGGAGGCCTCATTTCAAGAAGGATGTAGAGCTGCTGGAACGAGTACAGAGAAGGGCAACAAGATTAGTGAATGGAACAAAGGGGTGCTCTTACGAAGAAAGGCTTAAGTTTTGCAAATTACATGTCTGGAGACTAGAGACCTGCGAGGTGATATGATTGAGGTGTATAAAGCCATGAATGGTTTGAGCATTCTCAATGCTGATGGGATTCTTCCTCTTGCTCAGAATAATTGCCTAAGAGGGCATAAATTCAAATTGAGGAAAGACAGTTGTAGCATAGATGTGCAGAAGTTTGCCTTTAGCCAGCGGGTGGGTGATTGCTTGAACAAACTTCTATCTGTTGTTGTAGAAGTTGATAGCTTAAATAGATTCAAGGCAGAAATTGATAAACATTTGGAGTGAGTGGATGAGTAAAATAAGGGTGTTTTTTTGGCTGATACTATATAAGCTTGCTTTCTTGCATCATGTTCCTTTGCTAATGCTAATGGTTTTCAGGGGCATTGGGAACTAGAACTATTGATTTGTTTAGTGTATCAAAAGGAATGTCTGCATTCACCAAGAATGAGAACAACAAAACCTCATAGGACAAATTGTGTTAGAAAATCGAAGTTAACCAAAAGAGACTGCCAGACACTGAAAAGGATTGTAGCCTGAAAACAAAACTACTTCCTGAAAAATCAGTGGAGAAGTTAAAAAATGTGAGTCTCAACAATCCAGTTTCTATTGAACCAGTTTGGTGAGAACTTCATAAAGTGCAATGTATGGCAGAGCTGCTATTGCCAAACCACTTTTTGCTGATGGTAAAACTAGAAAAAGGACATAATAGTGTAAGAAGCACAAAAACTGGATGATGATTGGAAATGTCACATTTTCAGATGGATTATTTCAGATGGACATTTTTCCAATATCAAGGAGAGGTCATGTTTGTCTAATGCCAAAAGAATCGCATCATCCTGTCTGTCTTGTACCAACTCTGAAACATGGAGGAAGATTGACAATGGTTTGAGCAGTAATACCTTGGTATTCTTTAGGTCCTCTAAAATCCCTGAATGGTCAAATTACTGCCACCATTGATATTCTGATGATCAGGTTCATCTCATGGTGCAAACATTGTTTCCAATGCTCCAATACACACAGCCAGATTTGACCAAGATTGGTCAAATCTGACTGTGTGTATTGGAGCACAATCACCAGACTTAAACATTATTGAGCCACTGTGGGGATATTTAGAGAGGCAAGTGAGAAGCAGGTTTTCTCCTTCACCACTCATGGAGCTTGAAATGGTCTAGTATTCCTCATAAGCCATTTCAAGATTTATTTGAACCTATTCCACAAGAATACAAGCTGTTTTAAAACCAAAGGTGGCCCAACACCATATTAGTGCATACCTGCAACTCCTATCTCAGGTATTTCCATTGTTTTGTCCACTTCTATACATTTTCAGTATTAAAAATAGATTGTTCACAGGTATGTTCATGATGGATTAAAAATGTAGGGTGGTATTAAAAAGTGAATAATTTTGTATTATTTCTTGCCAACAAAAGGCATTCCCCACTGTGATGATGGGCTAGCTGCACCTGTTCAAGGGTTAGGAGTTTATACCACAAAAATATATGCTCTTGAGAGTTGCAAAAATTAGAAATGTCATTTACAAAGTGAAATAAAAGTTCAACTGTTTCTCTTGTGAGGAAAATAAAACAGTAGTTCTTGTTAACTACAAAATTATTGAATGCTAGTTCCATAAAATAAATGGTGTATATAAATCAAAGTTAAATTTATAGATTATATGGTTTAAATATGATGTAACCATATACAGTAAGTCCCCGACTTACGTAAGCCCGAGTTACTTAACTTCAGACTTAAGTAATTTTTTTTTTCACTCAAATTTTTTTTTTTAGGATTGTAAAATTTAAAACAGTAAACAAAAATTGATAAGCAATCGATAACGATGAACATGGCATGCACAAATTACACAAGTGAGATACGGAGTAACAAACTTAAAAAATAGGAATGAAGAGAAGATTCTGAAAATTTATTTATGTTAGTGTATTTCTGCCTAAACCCTGTGAAGTTCTTTACAGAAAATTTCATTTTGACCATTATCATGGTGCCGACTAAGAGAATAAGTGACAGTGTTACTAGTAAATCTATCAAGAAAAGGAAAGCGATCGATTTGGATCAGAAAATTAAAATAAGGATGTACGAAAATGGTCAAACATTACCAAGTATCGCACAGAATTCAGATTTTGCAGTGTTAATGGTGAACACAATAATAAAGGACAAAGACAGAATACAAGAAGCAGTGAAGGGATTGGCACCAATGCAGCCAACTATAATAACCAAGGCAACAAAATACATATCAGTTTTTACAGTACAATAACATGCATTGTTCATTCTTTTATGTTTTCTTATGTGCCACTCTGGCTACTTCACTGTTCTCCCCAGATAGTTTTTAATTGAACCAATTAAAAATATATAACTATTTTTCTATATATTTAACTAATATATAATTAATATATAAAAATATATAATTAATATATAACTGTCTTTTTCTTATTCTTCTGAGGATATTATGTGGTTTTCACATATCAGAGATATTTTATTAGTCATTCCTGAGTTATGTAAAACTCGACTTACGTAAGAAGTCCTGGAACGTATCTCTCATGTATGTTGGGGACTTACTGTACAATTTAAATATCATGTGTATTATATACAAGTTACAGTAATACCCCGCAGTTACGTGATAGGTGGGTCCGACGAAAATCGCTTAAGTCGAATTCGTGTAAGTCGGGGTACAACTTTGCATATAAATACATATAAATTTTGTTTAATTGGGACCAAGGACTAACAAAAACACTAGTTTAGAAGAAAAATATTAATAAAATTGCAGTTCTTTATACATATTAATACAAAATATGTATTAAAAAAATAAATGAGTTACGTAAAAAAGTTATTTCGATGTCGATGGCTTCATAAAATCTAACAAATTCGTCTGACGACACAGCGCCTTTTTTTCACGCAGAATTTCTTCGTAGCAAGCTAATATTTTTTTCATTCCTTGCTTTGTAGCTATAACGCGTTCTTCGTTGGAGTCTGTTTTCTAAAATTTTTAAGCCCTTTTCAATTGAGCTAAGACCTGTCAAGTTAGCAATTGTCATGTGCTTTTCGCCGTTGCCTCATTTAGGCCTGTAGCACGTGCAATATCACATGGTCTTTCATTTCGCTCAAAGCGTTTCACAATTTCATATTTTTTATCTATAGACAGAGGCGGACTGGCCATAAGCCTTACAGGGGAAACCCCGGTGGGCCGGTGTGATTTTGGCCATAAACCATAGTATGAGGCCACTATAAATTTTCCCGGGTAAGAATTTTTGACTCAGTCCCCCTCTGTTTATTGATAATTGCTTTTCTTTTTCTCTCTGAATCTGCAGTGTCTTCACCAGTATGCTTCCTTTTCACACCTTTTAAGTATTTTACTCATTTTTAGGAAATAAAGCACAATTACAAAACAAGGAGGCACGCTTGATATGCATAAAAAAAAGCTGCACACATGTAGCAACTGAATAAACAACACCATAATGGCAGAGATACACTACTAACACCTCACATTTCTAGGGGTTACTACCATAAAACAATAAAAATCCAGTTGCGTTTCTGCTAGTGGAATCTGTTATAAACTGGTAGTAAACTTGATCTAATTGCATACTGGAATTGTGTTGGTTTTTATGTTATTATGGTGAAATGTGTTTCCCCTTCACTGATATAAAAAACATAAATACATTTTCAGAATCTTCTCTTCGTTCCTATCGTGTTGCGTTCGGTTGGGGTGATTCTGCATTTGACTGCCATTTCTTGTAAACACAAAGGCCAATCGTGCATAAGCCAATTCGGTTCGTGTTATATTATAAGATATCGATACCATATTTATAAATAGTGTATGATCGAATTCATGTAGTGTAAACACGTGTTATACAAGGACTGACTGTATATGGCTCGACCAACGCGATCCATTTCTCTCATGAAAACGATGTAATTTCCGACAAAAGTTGAGCACGAATTTGAACGCACACATATAAATATGACAGTTGGAATACAAATTCTTGTATATGTGTGCAGCTCATGCGCAGCAAAGTTGAATTTTGTTCATCTTTTACTCTCACTCTCCGCCGTCGCACTGTATATCGATAACATACGAAAAACGACCTTGAAGATAGTGGGCGGCAGTGTTGCCAAACGAAAAAATCAAGAACCGCGTAACTCCGAGTTCGCGTAAGTCGGGGTATTACTGTATTATGTGTTACAAATATTTTAGAAGCATAACACTTTAAATGCAGTATTCTCTTACCAGGACATAATAAGAACAGTTTGCTCTTTTTTTCCTTTTTTGCATTTTAGACTCTTCAGAAATATCCAATTACCACATTTTGTTCTCCATCAACAGGGTATCAATTGCTTCTTCAAGAAAATCCAAAATATTTCCAATTTCCTCATTTGTATCATTGTGTTACTGGTGGGGAGGCTCTTGTAAGTATTATTTTCTGAATAATAATAAAAGTAATATGCTTACAGAAATGATTTATAATACTCTTTATATAATTTATTTGAATTTTACGAGACTTATTTTAAATCAGTTGTCTTTATTATAGAAACCCACCGAAAAGTTGAAGCATCACCTTATGTCTTTGACATAAAAAAAAAGTTACAATACAATATTGAAATTAAAGTAGTAGTAGTAGTGGCATGTGATGCAAGAAAGCAAGTGTATGAGCTTATGCAGCATCAGCCAAAAAAAAAAAAAAATCACACCATTCCCTCCAAATGCTTGTCCAGTTCCTCCTTAAAATTATTTAATCTGTCAACTTCCACAATGACAGATGGAAGTTTGTTCCAGCAATTAACCACCCGCTGGCTAAAGGCAAATTTCCGCACATCTATTCTACATCTGTCTTTTCTTAATTTCAATTTATGTCCCCTTAGGTTCGTAATCTGAACAAGTGGAAGGATCCCATCAGAATTCAGCGTGCTCAACCCATTCAAGGCCTTATATACCTCAATCAGATCACCACGCAGGTGCCTAGTCTCCAGCCACTGCAATTTGCAGAACTTAAGCCTCTCTTATTAAGAGGATCCCTTCATTCCCCTCACCAATCTTGTTGCCCTTCTCTGTACACGCTCAAGTAAATCTACATCCTTCCTAAAATGAGGCCTCCAGACCTGTATGCAGTACTCAAGGCATGGCCTGACCATTGCCTTATACAGAGGGACAATCACCTCCTTCTCCCTGCTAGCAAAATTCCTATATATCATTGACAAAACCCCATGACCTCCCCTGGCAGCCTGTCTGTATTGCTCAGAAAACTTCATATCTGACTGCACAATTACTCCCAGGTCTTTTTCATTTTCTACCACCTTAAGTTTAGTACCACACAGTTGGTACGTTTCTCTGGGGTTACTTCTACCCATATGCAGTACTTTGCATTTGTCAAGGTTAAACTTCAGTTGCCACTTCTTAGCTCATCTGCCCAAATTATCTAGATCCTGTTGCAGTAGCACACTACCATTACTGTCATTAACAACCCTGCCAACCTTTGTATCATCTGCAAACTTCGACATTAAGCCTGATCAATATCATTGATAAATATACAAAACAACAGTGGACCTAACACCAAACCCTGTGGGATTCCACTAATAGCATTAGTGCACGAAGAGCAGCACCCATTGATTACCACCCTCTGTCTTCTCCCACTTAACCATCCTTTTATCCATTGTAGCAACTTACCCTTAATACCATTCTGCTCCAATTTGTACAATAGTCTTCCATGCGCAACAGTGTCAAAAGCTTTCCTGAAATCCAAATATATGATATCAAAATTATTTTTTGCATCCAGTTCCTTTGTAACCACATCATAATATCCTATCAAATTTGTCAGACAAGACTTTCCCTTAACAAACCCATGCTGTGTCTGAATTATTGCTGCAGTCTTGTCTAGATGATCCTGCAATGCATCTTTAACCAGTGACTCCATTATTTTACTCAGAACAGAAGTTAAACTAACTGGTCTGTAATTACTTGTGTTACCCTTCGATCCCCCTTTGTGAATTGGGGATACATTTGCACATCTCCAGTCCGTGGGAACCTCCCCTCAATCCAAGGATGCTCTCATAATTATGGCTAAGGATTTGCTTAGTTGCTTTGCCGCCTCCTTTAATATAACTGGAGAGATCCCATCCACCACAGGTGCTTTTCTTATGTTTAACTTCAACAATTTCTCCTCTACTTTGCTTTCAGTTATTAGAAAATCATTAAGTATCCTGCTACAATTTGATAACCTTCTGCCATTTTCAAACCTTAATAATTCCTCATGTGTGAATGTAGATGAAAAATACTCATTCAGTTTGTTTGCTATCTGTGCAGGATCATCAACAGTCGAACCATCGATGTCAAGTTGACCACTCAGATTCATCCCCTTCCTTTTAGAGTTTATATAAGTAAAGAAATCCTTGCTGTTTTTCTTAGCATCTTTTGCCGAGGATTTCTCGTAATCTGCCTTCGCCTGCCTTACCTCCTTTGTGACCTGATTACAGACTAGCTTATATCTGCCATAGGCTTCTGAGTCGCTTGATAATTTATATGCATCCCATGCATTTTTCTTCTCTGTTACGAGTCTCATTAGTTCATTAGATAACCATTTAGGCCTACACCTTGAACAATATTTCTTAATAGGCATGAAACTTTTAGTAGCATCCACGTTTAATTCCTTGAATGCTTCCCACTTAGAATTTACTGTTGGTAACATCGTCAGTTGATCCCACTGTACAGAATTTAAAAACTGTCGGAGACCACTGTACTCACCTTTACGGAAGCAAAAACCTTTCCTTTACCCCTGATGGTAATTAAATCTTTAAGTAAATCCCACATCAGTACACTGTGATCACTGCCACCTAGTGGTTCCTTTATCTGCAAATTCTTAATACACGAATGATCACTGCTGATAACCAGATCAAGAGTATTACTTTCTCTGGTTGCCTCTCGAACATGCTGCTGCAGAAAACAGTCATCCAATAAATCCACAAAAGTCTGACTAGTGTGTGAGTGACCAACCCACAAGTTCCAGTCAATATCTGAGAAGTTAAAATCCCCCATTATAAGACATTCCGATTTACTAGCCCACTCTGTTTCTCTGTACAATTGTTCATTGTACTCATTCGAGTCATTAGGCCTATAACACACTCCTACTCTTATTTTTGCTTTCAGTATAATCAGAACCAAAAATTGCAATTTTGGGGACAGTGCTATAAGATATCAGCTTAAGTTTCTTTTATTATGTAATTATAAAACTTCTGATTTTAAATTTTTTTTAATTACGAGGTCTGCTATTAGTGACTATATATAAATCATGATAATTAGTTGGAAGAGGGTCATAAACTAAATGAATATTTTGCATCGACATTCACACGTGAGGAGTTATTCAGGGAGTGGAATGCCAGAGGTGTATTCAACTTTAGCAGTAAGCTAGATAATCTTGTAATAACTGAGAGTAAAGTGGAGGAGAAATTGTTGAAGATAAACACAAGAAAGGCACCTGGGGTGGATGGAATGTATCCAGTTATATTAAAGGAGGTGGCAAAGGAAGTAAGCAAACCCGTAGCCATAATTATGAGAACTTCCCTGGACTCAGGGGAGATACCCATGGACTGGAGATGTGCAAATGTGACCCCAATCCATAATGGAGGGTCAAAGGGAGACACAGGTAATTACAGACCTGTTAGTTCAACTTCTGTTCCAGGGAAATTAATGGAGGCACTGGTTAAAGAAGCATTGCAGGATCATGTAGACAAGACTTCAGTTATAGCTCGGACACAGCATGGGTTTGTTAAGGGGAAGTCTTGTCTGACTTCCCCTTAGTTTCTCTGAAGTGTTGATAAAGGTGTTTTGCCTTTTCACGAATGATAAGTGAACTTAACGGAATTTTATTTTGAGTTCGGTCTTCTATCCACAGATTTAAAGCCTTTTCCATTTTTTCTAATTTAACATCACAAGTTACAGAGCAAATTTTTTAAGCAATTAATGCATTTTCACGGACACTACGGCGGATTTTTTTCCCGATTTCTTAATTGATCGTACTGTTGACTCATTAATTTTATAATATTTTGCCACAGACAAGACACTTTCAGCATTAGAAATTTTGTCTAATAACACAATTTTACTCACTAATGTCATCATCCTTCTTTGATCTTTTCACAATTCCCTTGTTATTCGTAGCCATATTTTTGTAGGTGTTAGAAAAGAACTTGTCCACAATAAAGTGGACAAGTTCTTTTCTTTTAACCGTTAACACGCTCAAAAAAGTCTGTTTACAGTAACACCCTGCAAAACGGTAGATTTTTCACTTTTGTAAGCATATCAATTTATAAATTGATAAATTTATTCAATTTATCAGCATTTAAAAGCAAACGACGGGAAACCTTCCACGACAAGCGCATAAGACATACTGAACTAGGATTAACGGGAAATCTCCACGCTCACAATTTTTTCACCCCTCTCCTCCCACCCACTGAGCCCAGTTTTGACAGTGAAAGATGATTTTAGCCACGCCTGTGTTTTTTATGGTGAAAAATGTTCTTGGCGCTTTAAAATTCACATTTTTTTTAGGTTTCATTTCATTTTAAATCAGCGACCAAACTCAAAACCGCGAATACAGATACCACGAATACCTGGAGTTTACTGTACTTTATATTTGTCAATGTTAAACTTCAGTTGCCACCTCTCAGACCAACTGCTCAACTTTTCTAGATCTTGTTGCAGTAGAGTACTATCATTAGTGTCATTAAAAACCTTGTCAACCTTCGTATCATCTGCAAACTTGGACATTAACTGATATACCTTCATCAATATCATTAATAAATGTAGAAAACAACAATGGACCCACCACCGAACCCTGGTGGGAAACTACTAATAACATTAGTACACTAAGAGCAGTTTCCTTTGATTACCACTCTCTGTCTCTTCACACTCAACCATCCCTTTATCCATAGCACCAGTGCCTCCTTTATTTTCCCTGGAACAGAAATTAAGCTAACAGGTCTGTAATTACTCATGTCACCCTTTGTGAACTGGGGACACATTTGCATAACTCCCGACCTTGGGAACCTCCCCTGAGTCCAAGGAAGCTCTCATAATTATGGCTGTCGGTTTGCTTACTTCCTTTTCTACCTCCTTTAATATAACTGGATAGATTCCATCCAACCCAGGTGCCTTTCTTATGTTTAACTTCAGTAAGTTCTCCTCCACTGTGCTCTCTCAATTATTGCAAAAACATTTAGATCCCTGCAGAGTTTGATAAACTTTTGCCATTCCTCTCCCTGAATAACTCCTCATATGTGAATGTAGATGCATAATACTCATTCAGTTTGTCAGCTACCTGAGCAGAATCATCAACGGTCGAACCATCGATAACAAGTGGACCATTCTGATTCATCCTCTTCCTTGTAGAGTTTATATAAATAAGGAAATCTTTGCTGTTTTTCTTTGCATTCTTTTGCCAAAGATTTCCTGTAATCTGCTTTTGCCCGCCTAACCTCCTTTGTGACTTGATTACAGACCAACTTAAAACTACCATAGGCTTCTTTGTCAACTGACAATTTATATTTCGGCCTAAACCTTGAACAATATTTTTTAGTTGGTATGAAAAGCCTGGTAGCTCCAAGATTAATTCCTTGAATGCTTACCATTTAAAATTTGGTGTTGGTAACATCATCAGTTGGTCCCACGTATGGAATTTAAAAACTGTCTCAGACCACTGTAGTCACATTTACGAAAGAAAAAACACTTCCCTTTACTCCTGATGGTGGTTACATCTTTGACTAAATCCCACATCAGCACACTGTGAATATTGCCACTTAGTGGTTCCTTTATCTGTAGATTCTTAATGCATGAAGAATCACAGCTGATAATCAGATCAAGAGTATTACTCCCTCTGGTTGCCTCTCTAACATGCTACTGTAGAATACAATCATCCAATAAATGGCGCCTCCATAGCCAGGTGGGCAGGAGCAGCAGTGCATAGCACACGCTTCTTGATTAGACCGGGGTTCGAGCCAGTGACCACCAAATACGGCGGATGCGGAAAGGTCAGAAAAATGACCACTGCACATTCCCCAAGCAATATGGCCTTAGTTGCTAATGCTCCTAAAAACCGAATAACATAGCTTAACATAACATCCAATAAATCCACAAAAGCCTTGCTAGATGTGAGTGACCAACCCACATATTCCACTGGATGCATGTCCTTAGATTTTGTTTCTTAACTAACAGCATAACCCCTCCTCCCTTTCTATCCTATCTGTACACATTCTACACCTCAAATTCCAATTCTGTTTTCCTTTTATCTGAGTGACACCATATCTCTGATATCACAACAATATCTGCCTTGCATGTTTTGACCAGCTTTCAAATTCATCAAATTTATTTACTGAACTCCTAGCATCGGTGTACATGCAAGTAAACATGCACTTGTTTTTATTCTTAGTTACCCTAACACAGCCCATGTATTTACTTGTTCCACGATGACTCACAGTAGCCCTTGAAATCCCCAGCACCTTTTTTTCCAGGCTTCTGCTCATTCGAATAGAAGCAGTGAAAGAATCACTTTCACTTCTGCCTGCGGCTACTGTTAATGTATTAGTCTATGTATTCCCCCAAGCTAGCAGTTTTCTGACCCAGAGTCAATGGCATCAGCAAATATTCTTGAACCCTTTCTATTGAAGTGTATCCCATCCCTGTAGAAATAGTCTAGTCTCTCCTGTTAATAAGCACAGACCACACTGAGAAAAATTCCACCCCATGAACATTACACAGTCTCTTCAGGGCTGAATTGATTGACAAGGCTGTCATCATATACACCCTCCTATCGTGACATGAAGTACACCATTCACAGACTAGCTGATGAAGAGGCACTTAGCTTCGAAAGCTACTATGTATTTTAATGCTTTTATTATATATATTTTAACTCTTTTATCTTATTGTATTTTAACACTTTTATTTTATTTTATTTCTGTTTTATCTTATGTATATATAATTTTTATTTTAACCAGTTAGTCGGTCTTCGCAAGAAACTTTGATGATATAATGCAACCCGATGCACAAGGCCTGTTTTCTAAGAAATAGCAAGTTCTTGAAATATCTCCAAAATATTTAAGTATTTCTATTGGGATCTATTCAATTTAATTGCAGTATTGTCAACAAAACAGCTTAATCTTTATGTGGCAGATTAGTATTGTCCATATTGTCACGAGTGTCAAGAAACCTTAGAAGAGAGCAATATAGTTACTAACTTCTTGTGCTGTACATTAAATATTGTAGTCAGAGATTTAAATTTGTGTAGGTATTTTGTTGCTCAGCCTTTATAACAGTGTGTGATGATTATTATTATTTACATAATAGAGTAAAAACAATTATGATCATTAATGGAAAAGAAGCACTGGAAACAATATTGATATAACTACTAGCATTAGCATTAGTAGAGGCATTTGATGCAAGAAAGCAAGCTTATGCAGCATCAGCCAAAAAAAAAAAAAAATCCACTTCCACTTCACCCCTCTGTTCGTTCAAAATACCTGTCCAGCTGAGCCTTAAACTTATTTAGGCTATCAACCTCCACTACAAGGGATAGAAGTTTGTTCAAGCAATCACCCACCCGCTGGCTAAAGGCAAACTTCTGCACATCTATGCTACAACTGTCTTTCCTCAATTTGAATTTATGCCCTCTTAGGCAATTATTCTGAGCAAGAGGAAGAATCCCATCAGCATTGAGAATGCTCAAACCATTCATGGCTTTATACACCTCAATCATATCACCTCGCAGGTCTCTAGTCTCCAGACATGTAATTTGCAAAACTTAAGCCTTTCTTCGTAAGAGCACCCCTTTGTTCCATTCACTAATCTTGTTGCCCTTCTCTGTACTCGTTCCAGCAGCTCTACATCCTTCTTGAAATGAGGCCTCCAGACCTGTATACAGTACTCTAGGTGTGGCCTGACCATTGCCTTATACAATGGAATAATCACCTCCTTATCCCTGCTGGAAAAATTCCTGTATATCATTGACAATACTCCATGAGCTACTCTTGCAGCCTGTCTGCACTGCTCAGAGAACTTCATATCTGCCTGCACAACCACCCCCAAGTCCCTTTCATTCTCTACCACTGTCAGTGTAGTACCACAGAGTTGATACGTTGCTCTGGTGTTGCTGTTTCCCATGTGTAGTACTTCACATTTGTCAATGTTAAACTTCATTTGCCACCTCTCAGCCCATCTGCTCAACCTTTCCAGATCCTGTTGCAGCAGCATAGTGTCAGTAGTGTCCTTGACAACCCTGCCAACCTTTGTATCGTCTGCAAACTTGGACATTAAGCTTGATATACCATCATCAATATCATTTATAAATACAGAAAACAATAATGGACCCAACACTTGAGCCCTGAGGGACTCCACTGATAACATTAGTCCACGATGAGCAGTGTCCATTGATTACCACTCTCTGTCTTCTCCCCCTCAACCACCCTTTTATCCATAGCAGCAATTTGCCTCCAATGTCACACTGCTCCAATTTGTGTAGCAGTCTTCCATGTGCAACAGTATCAAAAGCCTTTCTAAGATCCAAGTATATAATATCAAAGCTATTCCCTGCATCCAGTTCTTTTGTGACTGCATCATAATATCCAATCAAATTGGTCAGGCAAGACTTCCCTACTTAATGAAACCGATGTTGCCTTTCTTATGAAAATATTTGAATTGGTTTTTAATTTTTGTGTTTTACTAATAATAGAAATTAACTCATCTTCTGCAGAATACTGACACAGTAATGAAATGGAAAGAAGCAACTGGACTTTATATTTATCAAGCATATGGTCAGACTGAAACAGTAAGTAAAAACTCAATTTGATTTTTTTTTTTTTTTTTTTTTGTATCTTGTTGTACGCTTAATTTTTAGTGCTGTATTAGATAGTTACTATGAATCATGTAAATTAGCAGTGTGGATTGTCTTCTTTGTGATGTTCACCCAGTGTTGAATCAAGACTTTTTCACTAGGGAAAGTCGGAAGTAATAATGGAGTTATAACTTGAAATTTTCTCCTTCTGGGGAGGTCCATTCAGGATCTCCACTGTGTTTGCCTGTCAAGTAAACCATTCAACATCAGTTAATTGTAAAGAAGCAGGAATGAAAGAATTGTGAATATGGGGTTTCAATTTATATATACAGGGTGATTTAGGAGGAATAGTAAATATTTTGGGAGGTTATAGTATCGATTAATTTGAGTAAAAAAGTTCATATAAACATGTGTCCAATTCTCAATGGATACAGAGATACAGCTTTTTTAAACTGGCACACACGAAGCCATTATAAGAGGTATTAAAGAACGATAAATGACTTATTGTTTGTATTTACTGACTTTTTGAATGATACAAAACACATTGTATTCAGATACACTGTTAGTGGTTACCTGTTGTGTATCTTGTTATTAATAAAATGAAAGTAAATAAAAAAAACAGATAATTGGCAAATTTTTTACAGTTTACAATAAATGTTCGAAAATCCCATCACTAACCTCAATGCACTTTACAACTCTTGTTGTAATATGATGTGTTGTTCTTCTGAGGTCGTCTTGGCATTCCTTTATGAGGGTGGCAGTATCGAAAATGAAAGTGAGCAATTCGTCTCTTGTATTCACCTTTTCTTTGTATACTGTGCTTTTCATCCATCCCACAAACAAAATCTAATGGAGACCTTGGTTGCCAATGAACTGGACCATCGCAGCCTATCCATTGTTCAGGGAAAGTTCAATTTAGATATTGTATCACAAGATGGGTATAATGTGTAGGAGCTCCGCCATGCTGATAGTACATACCAATCCTTGTAGCCAAGGGAACATCCTCCAACAGTAGTGGAAGTTCGTTTTGCAGAAATTCTAGGTAAATGGGCCCTGTAAGATGATTTTGTAACACAACAGGCCCAATCAACTGATTTATGATGATACTGCACCACACAGAGAAGAGATGTTGAAAATTTGTTTCTACAGTGGCATGTGGATTTTCGTCTGACTGCCTATGAGAGTTACGGGTGTTGTTGATGCCTCATTACAGGTGAAAGTAGCTTTATCGCTGAACAGTATTAATGGAATTAATCGCGATGAGCATTTACCCACCGACAAAATTCCAATCGCTGGGCATCCTCTCTTGGTTGAAGGTGTTGCACCCACTGTATGTGAAATGGATACAAGCCATCCTTACGTAATGTTTGTCAGTTAAGTGTATACACTCTTGAATCCAGTATTCTGCAGTTAGGAAACTGTCGACAGTATTCTCTACAAGCAGCAATAGCACTTCCACCACAAAAACCATTGACAAATACCATATCGGCATATTCAGCATGTGTGAAGATGTGTGGCATTCTTAACAACAATTTTAATGCCGAACAGTATCAGGTAATAACTGCTTCTTGGTCACATCTGATTCAGGGTGGAGCTGTGTGTGCTAGTTTCAAACAGCTGTATCTCTGTATCCATAGAGAATTGGACACATGTTTATATGAACTTTTTTACTCAGAATAATCTATACCATAACCTCCAAATATTTACTATTCCTCCTGAATCACCTTGTATATATTTTTAACTAATCAAGTTAAAAAAAAAAAGCTTAATATAAATTTATAGTGCATTTCATTAATTCTGAGAACTTCCAAATTTTAACAAATTTATTAGGTCTGCTCTGTATGGCAGTTGGTAACTTGGAGTGGAATATAGTCCACTCCACTTAGAGTGGAATATAGTCCACTCCATTAGGTAGTCTGTAACTACACTATATATGCATGTCTCCATTGCAAACTAACTTAATAATTTAGTGAATTTTTGATTTTCTATGTTTGGTTTGATTAGGAAATTTGAAAAAGGAGATAGTAATCAAAAACTTGGAAAACAGAAGCGTGAAATAGAAAAATGCATGCACAACAAAGTTTCTGACACTGCCAGATAGAACAGTTACCACATCATTCTTACTTGATTATGGGATACCCTTGGCCAAATATTAGGAAGGATAAATAAATGCGTGGATGTGAACTGTAATTTTTTTTTTTTTTTAAATAATCTACTAAATTTACTGGGCATTTTATTCAAGCACAACTAACTTTTTTGATAGTTGTTTGAGCTTGTAAATCAAAAAAAAAAAAAAAAATTCAGTTCAAAAGGGATTCCTATTTTTTTGCTTGGAGTATAATGTTATTAAAAGCATCTTCTAAAGCACTTCTGTGTATTTCCTGAAACTTGAAGGGAGTGGAGCAACTCATGTAAATTATTATAATGAGTATGCCAATTGAAATTCAGTTAGAATAAAAGTACCATTATCAGAAAATGAGAATTTTCTGTTAAAAAAATTTAGATAAATAAATAAACATGCTTTAGAAGATCACAGTAATGTTTTTCATTATGAAAATGTTGTGAATTTTTTTTTATTACTTTGTTTAATTTCTCTGTTTTACATATTCTAAATTTACTTTTATTTATTCAACATTTGAACCCTTATTTACCTTGAGAGTTAAGTTAGTGACAGTCTGCCACATTTAAAAGTGCTACAAAGAGTTCATTATATGAATCTCGGGCAAATGACTGAGTTTGGCCATGAAGGGAAAGTGCAGCACTATTTAACCTTGTAATCAGTTACAATCAAATGTTGTTGCAATAAAGATTCTCTCTCTAATTTTCTTTATACATATAATACAATGGATGCCATTTATTGAGCTCACATTAGGACACAGTCTAATTGATAACAATAACCCATGAAACAAAAAGACAGCTGTTTATTGATGCTGAGTGGAAATGTGGACAGAAATAAAACATTAAAATCAAGCAATATAAAATAAAATACTTTGACTGTCCACTATTTCTTTGAGAAAGTCATAATGTTTCTGGAAATCCATACAAACCATTAAAATCATGAATTAGAGAAAGGATTAATGCTCTACTGTAAAACAGTCAGATTACAGATACACTTCTTTCTTTCACAGAGTAATGACATCAACAGCAGTCATGCAACATATTGAAGTTCAAGAATAAATTGGGATGTCACAATCACTTCAACTACACATGCATAAACCAAAGTGCTTATTACAATAAACACAGAAAAAAACTGTGTATTAGTATATGTCTGATTGGGACTTCATAAAGCTGATAACATTATTTGTGATCATAATAAATTCTGTAATAAGCAAAAGTATTATAAATTTAATATCACATAGCCACCACAAATAAACCTTCCTGACTTCAACAGAGGTCAAATAAGAAGAGGGATCTAAAATGGCAGTAAGAGTTTTCAGTAGCATAATTAAATTTCTATACTTAGTTCTCACTTGATCAGGAACAGGCAAATTGCATTCAAGTTTAGTATCTATACGTGGAGTCATAGGAATTCATATCGCAGGGAAGTTAGCAACAGTGTTGTAAATGCTATCAATAGTAAAGTTTGCTCACATATCCTATATGCTGTGAAATATATGATGATGGGGGGCATCATCATATATAATTTTTTTTTTTTTTTTTTTTGTTAGTTGTTGGCGCATCGGCTTCTGTGGCCATAATGCACCTCCCAAAGTTTTTGCATTTTACTCTGATCCAAGCCCGAGGCGGGATTCGAACCCACGATCTTTGGGTTGCCAGGCAGGCACTTTACCCACCTGGCTAGCCCAGTCAGCATATATAAATTCATGCATGAATACCCTTACCATGTAAAAGTGAATTTTATTGCTGAATAATAATAGCGTCACAGCTTCTGTTGCACAGACATACTAAAATCACTGGAGACCAGTGATTTATTATGGCATATGTTTTGATTGTTGCCCAACTTTGTTAACTCTCAGAGTTTGGGAATTTGCACTGCTACTTCACTGAAATAGCCTGAAAGGACAAGGACAGGACTGATAAAGTTAGAGCTGAAGATTAGGGATTAAGGGCATAATTTTTCCTCTGAGATGAGATCACAATTGACAGATCTCATAGAATTTTGTTATTGGCAATCCTGCATTAATCAAGATAGGGATTGCCATATTCATTCTATCTGTAATTCTTAGATACAGCGGAAGTTAGATGGCTTTTTTTTTATTTTTTTATGAAAACTTCAAACACGAAAGGTATCAAAACCTATAGTACTTAGTACCATGCATGGGTGGAAGGAAAATGCCGGAAACTTTGTACCATGCATGGGGGGAGGGGGATGCCGGAAACTTCGCTCTAGAGACTAAACATGGGTTTCACCACTTCAAGCCTCCAATAAGCAAAGTGGTGGTATTTCACCGGTTGATGAAAGTCATCTACCACCTCTAAGATTTGCTTCTGATATCCATTGATTCTGAGGTGAGGCAACAGCAGTGCCATGCATCGACATTATTTATAAGCCTGTTGTACACCGTAAGTACTGTTATTTATGAAAGAAACAGTTGTTTTTGAAAGGTATAGGTTTTAAATACTTTATTTTTAGCACTTTCAGTGTATTGTATTTTAACTTTTTGCAGTAATTATCTAATGTATATTGTTTTATTTATCAACATTCTGTGTATAGGTCATATGTTATTTAAAAATATATTGAGGGGTAAGGTATTTTTATTTTAGTCTTTCAGTGGCTATTTTGCACTCTTGCTATTCTCATTTGCAATAAACAGGTTGTCATCAGTGAGAATAAATTCACTTTATTGCTTTAAATATACTCAATAATATATGTGTTAGAACTAAATGTTTTTCCACATAAGCCTCTTCTACATTCTTTAAAACATTTGAATGCAATGTACCCATTCCTTAGTTCAGCAAAAATTTTGGGGGATGGCACTTATTTAGCATTAGTAGAGGCACATGATGCAAGATTATACAGCATCAGTCAAAAAAAAAAAAAAAATGCCCTTCCCATTTCACTGATCCATTCATTCCAAGTGTTTGTCTACTTCTGCCTTGAATTTATTTAAGCTATCAACTTCCACAACAACAGATGGAAGTTTGTTCCAGCAATCAATTACCTGCTGGATAAAGGCAAACTTCTGTACATCTATTCTACAACTGTCTTTCCTCAGTTTGAATTTATGCCCCCTCAGCTTTGTAATCTGAGCAAGAGGAAGAATCCCATTAGCATTGAACCTGCTGAATCCATTCAAAGGCCTTATACACCTCAATCAGATCACCTCGCAGGTGCCTAGTCTCCAGAAGCTGCAATTTGCAAAACTCAAGCCTTTCTTCATAAGAAAACCCCTTTGTTCCCTTCACCAGTCTTGTTGTCCTTCTCTGTACTCGTTCTAGCAACTCTCCATCCTTCCTAAAATGAGGCTTCCAGACCTGTACACAGTACTCTAGGTGTGGCCTGACCATTGACTTGTATAACGGGATAATCACCTCCTTATCCCTGCTCGCAAAATTCCTGTCTATCATTGACAAGACCCCATGACCTACTCTGGCAGGCTGTTTGCACTGCTCAGAAAATTTCATATCTGAATGCACAATTACCCCCAGGTCTCTTTCATTCTCTACTACTCTGAGTGTAACACCATCCAGTTGGTACATTTCTGTGCGGTTACCGCTACTCATATGCAGTACTTTGCATTTGTCAATGTTAAACTTAAGTTGCCACTTCTCAGCCATCTACCCAACTTTTCCAGATCCTATTGCAGCAGGATCTGGAAAAGTTGGGTACTGTTATTAACAACCCTGCCAACCTTTTTACCATCAGCAGACTTTGACAATAAGCTTGATATACCTTCATCAGTATCATTGATAAACATACAAAACAACAATGGGCCCAACAACAAACCCCGAGGAATTCCACTAATAACATTAGTCCACATAGAGCAGTATCCATTGATTACCACTCTCTGTCTTCTCCCATTCAACCATTCTTTTATCCATTGTAGCAACTTGCACTTAATGCCATACTGCTCCAATTTGTACAGTTGTCTTCCATGCGCAACAGTATCAAAAGCTTTCCTGAAATCCAAGTATATGATATCAAAATTATTTTTTGCATCCAGTTCCTTTGTGACCACATCATAGTATCCAATTGAATTGGTCAGACAAGACTTCCCCTTGACAAACCCATGCTGTGTCTGAATAATTACTGCTGTCTTGTCTAAATAATCCTGCAATGCCTCTTTAACCAGTGACTCCATTATTTTCCTGTAACAAAAGTCAAACTAACAGGCCTGTAATTTCTTGTGTCACTCTTTGATCTCTCTTTGTGAATGATCGATACATTTCCACGTCTTCAGTCCTTGGGGACTTCCCACAAGTCCAAGGTTGCTCTCATAATTATGGCTAAGGGTTTTCTTACTTCCTTTGCCACTTCCTTTAATATAACTGAATAGATGCCATCTACCCCAGGTGCCTTCCTTATGTTTAACTTCAACAATTTCTTCTCCACTTTTCTCTCAGTTATTACAAAATCATTTAACCCCCCGTTAGAATTTGTTAAACATCTGGCCTTCTCCTCCTTGAATAACTCCTCATGCATGAATGTAGGTGCAAAATACTCATTTAGTTCAGCAGCTGAAAGTGATTAGCTATAGTCAAACCATTGATATCAAGTGGACCAATCTGATTCATCCCCTTACTTTTAGATTTTATATAAGTAAAGGAGTCTTTGCTGTTTTTCTTTGCATTCTTTGCCAAAGATTTTTCATAATCTGCATTTGCTTGCCTAACCTCCTTTGTGACTTGATTATAAACTAGCTTGTATCTACCATAGGCTTCTGTCTCACCTGATAATTTGTGCATTTTTCTTCTCTACCATGAGTCTCATTAGTTCATCTGACATCCATTTCAGCTGAAACTTAGAGGAGTATCTCTTAGTTGGAACAAAAGGCCTAGTAGCTTCCAAAATTACTTCTTTGAATGCCTCCCATTTAGAATTTGCTGTTGGTAACGTCATCAGTTGGTCCCACTGTTAGAACCTAAAAAATCTCTTGAGACCACTGTAGTTGCCTTTACAAAAGCAAAAACCCTTCTCTTTACCCCTGATGGTAGTTACATCTTTAGGTAAATTCCACATCAGTACACTGTGATCACTGCAGCCTAGTGATTCCTTTATCTGTAAATTCTTAATGCATGAATAATTACTGCTGATAATCAGATCAAGAGTGTTACTCCCTCTTGTTGCCTCTCCAACATGCTGCTGTTGAAAACGATCACCCAATAAATCCACAAAAACCTTGCTAGTGTGGAAGTGACCAACCCACAAGTTCCAGTCTATATCTGGTAGTTAAAATCCCCAATTATAAGACACTCTGATTTATTGGACCACTCTGTTTCGCTGTATAATTGTTTTTTGTACTCATCAGAGTCATTAAGCCTATAACAAACTACTACCCTCATTTTTGATTTCCCAGTGCTTATATCACACCAAACTGACTTAACATTGCACTGTCCATCTATTTAACCTGGATGCACTTTCTTAGATTTTGTGTTTCTTAACTAACAGCATAACTTCCTCCTCCTTTCCTATCCTGTCTATCCTTTCTGTACACATTGTACTCCCCAAATTCCATTTCTGCATCACTTGTATCTAAGTGATACTACATCTCTAATATCCCAACAATATCTGCTTTGGATGTCTTAACCAGCACTTCAGATTCATCAAATTTATTTACTATACTCCTAGAATTGGAGTACATGCAAGTATACATGCAGCTGCTCTTACTCTTAGTTATTCACACAGCCCATGCATTTACTTGTTTCATGACTCCAAACAGTTTCTGAAATCCTGAGCAACTGGCTTTCCAGGCTGCTTCTCATTCCAATAGAAGCAGTGCAAGAATCATTTCCCCCTCTGCCTGCGGCTACTGTAAATCTATTAGTCTGTGAATTCCCCCAAGCTAGCAGTTTTCCAACCCACCTGACATTGCCTCGATAGCATCAGCAAATATTCTTGCACCTCTTCTATTTAAGTATATTCCATTCCTGTAGAAGCAGTATCTCCTGTTAACGAGCACGGACCATGCTGAGAAAAATTCTTCCCTCCAGAAAAATTCTAATCTCTCCAGGGCCAAACTGATTGACAAGGCTCTCATCATATACTCCCTCCTATTGTGTCTGGGCAGGATTGCAGACACTTTCAAATTTAACCCCTTCCCAGAACATTTTATTTCTGAGAATGTGCCTTAACGGATCGACTTTTTTTATTTTACAGAATACTCACTGTATAGAGTTTTGTGTTTTTTATAAATTTTTTAGTAGAAAATACATGAGCATAATTAACCTATTTGGGCTATCCCGAGTTATCTTGTGTATGCCTAAAAGTATGCAAATTATAACGATTTTTTTAAAAATAAATTAGCGCTTGAGCTAAAAGAAGGGAACGGAAAAACACTCTTCACTACTCATTATATAAATAAATTTAAAAAACCAAGTGGAATGCACAAACAGTATCCTCCCACCACAAGCAATAATCCTGAACTAACTACATTCTGACACATGGCTGCTGCAAGTGGATAGTCTAGGTAAGCATCGCTTACAGGTGGCAGTTCAAGATGGCGCCGAAATATTTTTCGATATTCTTTTCTAATTGGTTAATGCTTACGAGTATTCAGTATTTAGGATGGTAAATTTTATTATGCTTACTGGCAGCACATAGGAGTATGCGCTACTGTTCTGGCATTGCTGTACAATAAGTAAATATAAGCAAAATGAAAGCCAGTAGTCTGCTGCCAGCCATAAGAACTCTCGGGATTTATCTGGCTAATGCAAAATTAGCTAGATAAATGTCCGAGAAAATACATTTCAATTGTATATTTGGAGGTATTATTGTTTGCTTCGGGTATTATTGTATCCTGAGATATTTCATATAGTTCCAAGTAACTAGATAGTATGAATCAGAGCTGTACTGCTCAATATGTTCTATGTTGATAATAATATTAGTAAAATAATAAGAGGAGTTTACCTCAATATAGTGCGTAGAACACTTCCATATGATACCCTCCAGAAATTAAAACGGAAAAAACGAAAAAATCGACAACTTACTGGTACATTAGAGTAAATTATAAATAATTAAATAATCAATTTAACACAATTCAAATCAATTTAAAACAATTAAAAAATCAAATTAATGCAATTAAAAGAATTAACGAAAATATTTAATTATACATTAAATACAGCTCTGATTCATACTATCTAATTAATTTTTAAACTCTTATTGACTATTTCATTCACTTCCTGTCTCTCCAGCAAAATCTCCAACAAAATTACATTAAATCTACACTATGGTACTCGGCCCAAAGTTACCATATTTCTTGTCTAAAATATTGCCTTCAAAACAACATCATTCCAAAGTTTGCCAGGGTGAATTTAAATCAAAAAATTTCAGCCATAAAACAACTAACACTGGCGACATCGCATAATATTGTTAAGCTTGCCTTAAAATCTCGATATTCGAATAAACAAAAATACCTTTCTCAGGTTAGGAAGCTTCGCGATAAATTAAAAAATTATCTACATCCGAACGATTGGTCTGTATTGAAGACCTCCATAGATTTGCGACGGGAAGCACAGACCTCAGAAATAAAAAACAGACACGTTAATAAGTTGCAAACATTATCGGATAGTTCAAGACATGTTCATGCGAATTCTAACACATTATCGGATAGTTCAAGACATGTTCATGCGAATTCTAACACATTATCGCGGGCTTGCGACCAAGTTCATACGAGTTGGGTGACTTCTCCCCCACAGACACACAACGTGCTACCACAGAATATGCCAGCTAGTTCACAAACACCCCCTCACCCAGTATCCAATGAACCGACATATCAACAGGTTATAAATCTTTCCTCGTGTACACTATCGCAGGACCAGATTTTGCTTTTATCCAAAGGACTAAATTATAATTTACCACCTCGAAAACTGCCTAAAAAACAATGCGTAATTGATATTGAATTTGGACTTTGTAATGTTCCACAAAAAGATGTATTTATTCAACAAGTTAACCAAGTAGTGAATAACATAAAAGAAACGCGACTTCCTAAATTGAATACACATGACAGTTCAGCTTTACGAGAACTTCGGGGAAATAAGGATATTATAATACAGAGGGCAGATAAAGGAGATACAGTGGTAATACTAGATAAACACGATTATATTAATAAGTTAGATTTAGTTGTGTCAGATACCTCCACTTATCGTGAAGTAGACCAGACACTGTTTACCAATTTGGTCAATCAATACAATAAAACGTTAACCACGTATCGAAAAAACGACTACATTACTATGGTTCAGTTAAAGGTATTGAAGTCCAGAACATACAATATTCCTGCACTTTTTGGTAAGGTAAAATTACACAAGACTGGGTTTCCTATTCGACCTATTGTTTCCTACAGGAACTCAGCATTTTCATCCTTAGCCACACATGCATATAACATTATAAAACCCTTTAGACAGGTAATACAATTTGGAATTAAGAACTACAATACATTACACTGTAGACTCGGCGACAATGACAACTTATTCTCACTAGATGTTACCTCATTATATACGAATGTAAACGTTGAATACACATTAGATATTATTTGAGATATGTTAAATAAAAACTCGACACCGATTAATTATACGAAGCTACCTATTAAGGAAATTTTTCACTTAATTAAACTGTTAGTTGAGGCAAACTACATCACCTTTCGAGACAAGGTGTACAAACAAATTTTTGGATTACCAATGGGTTTGAGCCTGAGTGCTTAATGTCAGAGATCTATCTCTCAACGATTGAGCAGATACATTTGACACCTTTTTGAACTTGTATCACATACTATGGGAGGTATTTAGACGATGTTCTAGTTATTACCAATAGTAATACTATCCAAGACATTTTGCATTCGTTTAATAATATTCATTCTAGACTCAAATTTACATTGGAAAGGGAGGATACAGATACAAAGTCATTAAACTTTCTAAATTTCATGCTTACCCGGGACTCGAATAAAATACAATTTAGCATCTATCGAAAACCTACAAACACCAGTATGCTTCTACATTATAATAGCTATTACCCGTTCACCTACAAAAGATCGATTATCTTTAATCAATTTCTTAATGCCTATAAATATTCAACGACGGATTCTGCTTTGGACTCAGAAATACAAATATTAACTAGCAGAGTTAATAAAACTAAAAATATTAAATATTTTGTGGTAATGGAATAACGCATTATTCCATTACCACAAAAAACTGAATTAGGGTACAAGCTAAGGATAAGATACAAAATATTACACCAATCAACAATAGTAATATCAAAAAATACTTTATTTCTGTCCCATATGTTGAACAGTGGCACAAACAGCTTAACAGATTCTTTAAAGATACCGTATTTAAAATTGTGGCTAGGCCAATATGGAAGTTACACACTATACTGAACAATCGCTTGGTTCTTTCAGTGTTCGCAACACAAATTAATGATCTGGTATACAACATTTCTTGCGGTGATTGCGACTCATCTTATCAAGGTTTGACCCGATTTTCTCTTAATATTCGTGTAAATCAACGTGAAGCCTCAGTTCGTGCTTCTCGTACGGCAGCGTCAGAATTAGCCTTTCATGCCATTAACGAAAAACATACTTTTTTATTTAACGAGGCCAAAATACTTAACGTTCAACATAATTATACGCAACTATTAATTGCAGAAACCGTTGAAATTAAATTACACGAGAATTCGGTTAATGTTCGGCGGCCATATTTGATCTCCGATGCGTGGACCTTTACGCGCATGCGCGAAGACAAATAATCTCTATTTAAGTATCAGGTTAAACCCGATTCGGTAATTTTCATTCCTGTGATCACGACATACGGTCAAAAAGCGTTGTCAGCTTCAGGAAGGAAAATCATTTTGAATATTTTCGTTAATTCTTTTAATTGCGTTAATTTGATTTTTAATTATTTTAAATTGATTTGAATTGTGTTAAATCGATTATTTCATTATTTATAATTTACTCTAATGTACCGGTAAGGTTTTCGATTTTTTGGTTTTTTTCCGTTTTAATTTCTGGAGGGTATCATACGGAAGTGTTCTATGCACTATATTGAAGTAAACTCCTCTTATTATTTTACTAATAGTTCCAAGTAACTTTTAAAACTAAAAACGAGATATCTCGGATAACCCATGAAGGGGTTAACCCTAACTCGTGACTTTTTTTCAACATTGAACTGTACTCGCTTAGTAAATCTGCAGAACTCCTACACTTAATGTCATTAGTTCCAACGTGTACAATGATATCACTTTTTTGTGCACTTAAAAGATGATATCTGCTCTACTACGTAGTAGTAGTAGTGGCATGTGATGCAAGAAAGCAAGTGTATGAGCTTATGCAGCATCAGCCAAAAAAAAAAAAAAAAAAAATCCACACTATTCCCTCCAAATGCCTGTCCAGTTCCTCCTTAAATTTATTTAACCTATCAACTTCCACAATGACAGATGGAAGTTTGTCCCAGCAATTAACCACCCGCTGGCTAAAGGCAAATTTCCGCACATCTATTCTACATCTGTCTTTTCTTAATTTGAATTTATGCCCCCTTAGGTCTGTAATCTGAACAAGCGGAAGGATCCCATCAGAATTCGGTGTGCTCAACCCATTCAAGGCCTTATACACCTCAATCAGATCACCGCACAGGTGCCTAGTCTCCAGCCACTGCAATTTGCAGAACTTAAGCCTCTCTTGGTAAGAGGTTCCCTTCATTCCCCTCACCAATCTTGTTGCCCTTCTCTGTACACACTCAAGCAAATCTACATCCTTCCTAAAATGAGACCTCCAGACCTGTACGCAGTGCTCAAGACATGGCCTGACCATTGCCTTGAGTTTGCCTAGGGTTTGCTTAGTTGCTTATTTCCCATTTCCCTGACAATTGAGTCACCAACAATAACTAGCTCCTGTGGGACCAGCGCATTCTGCCATGAAGGTTGCTGCTCTGTTGTGTGGTACAGAAGAGTGAGCTCTTGCATTGAGTTGGGCAGCTGAGACTTGATGGGCCCCATCTTAATTCCTTCAACAGCATCCACCTGACTCTTCAAGTTCTCATAGACTCCCATGAGAACGCTGAGTTGGTGCCTAATTTCTTCTCATTCTCTGCACCTAGCACACAAAATGGCTAGATCATGTCTGGTTCGAGAGAGATCCCCAAACATGTTGCATTTTGCACATTTTTTTAGACTGTGATTCATTGGAGAATCATCCCCTTCGGTTCTCCTGTGAACCATAGCACTTTCGCTACCTTTGTGCAAGTTGCTTTTCTGATCTAGTCTGGGGTATGATTTCCATTTAAATACAATTTAATTAACAATAAAAAATTAAAAGGATTTATATATTTAATTGATTAATTGCCAATACTATACTAAGCTAACAGATTCCTACTACAGTGCTATGTACTACGTATTACACTATCTATTTTACGTTATGACTTACGTTATCTGTTTGTTTCAGGTATGTTTATTAAAAAATCAGTCTCTTACACTCTATAATCATCCTAGTATGTGTCTGTTACATAGTTTGTGGTTTATTGTTTCTTATTTTAATTTGAAATATATGAGTTTAATGTAATCTGCAATTTATGTTCAATAGACTGCTCTCTGTGCAATGTTTCGATGTCTTGAATATAAACAGTCTTCCATGGGAAAACCTATACCTGGGATTCATTTAACAGTAAGTATAGCTATACCTTCTTATCTTAATTGTATATATTGTTGGTGTTCTTTAAGGCTTAATAATGTCTATCTCTCAGTAATATAATTAACTAAAACTGAATATTCTCATTTGTTGTAATTAATTCTAAAGAAATTATTACAATGAGTGACCAGTTATGATTTTATACATATTATTTTAAGCTTACTTTCCAAAAATGGAAAAAGAGCTTGTGAGATCATGTCTTCCTCCCTAAATAATTACGTTAGAACCCGGATAAGAAGTTTTCCAAGGGACTGGAGGTCTAGAACTTCTTACGTGGGAAAATATTTTAGAAGGGAAAATGACTTAAGGGTATGAAATATTAACTACACAAATAAAAATGAACAGATACACATACATAAGTTAAAGATGATTTTTAAGTTCTATTTCAGAATTTATAAATATTTTACTCAGCCTATGGGAGATATTTTTAATTTCTAATTGCTTAAAATTCTGTTCATTAAACTCATTACCAGGTTGGAAGGATGCTCTACAAAGGAGTTTCAACATACCTTAAAAGGTCAGAATTACAATAAGACAGAGCAACAATCCACTAGTAATTCAGAACTGTCCACAACCATCAGAACTTAATGCTTAACATGGTCTACATGTCCACTTATGGATATCAATGGAAACAATTGCAACATGGCACTTCCATAATATCAAAATCTTAATCCTAAAAAGGTTTTAGCGCTGAAAGCCTCAGACTACAGAAAGTTCACTAATCAAACATGTTAGTGCATAATATCATTTCAGTTCGTATTAAATCACTGAAATAGGTGAAATGGCATTGTTTCTGTTATATTTCATATTGTGATTGCCTTCACAATGATTGCTCTGATATTGAACTACCTCGAATAAGCAATGCTCCGACAGTGGATTCTGGAATCGGCAACACTTCGCCAGCAGATTCTCAGCGGATACCATTACCTCACAACCCCCAGGTGGTGGTATCTTCTGAGAAACATTATTCTTCTCCATTGGCGAAGCTTTGCTTATTGGAAGTAGTGCAATATCAGGGCAACTAGGTGTGAAGGCATTCACAATATGAGATACATATATATCAAAAACAATGCCATTTCACCTACTTCAGTGGTTTACTACGAACTAAAATGATGCTTGGCACTAACCTGTTTGATTACCAAATGTTTATATTGTTTAATATTTTTTAATATTAAAAATAAATAATTTATATATTTAAAAACATTAAGTGGGAAAACGTCATTTTAATAATACATTATATTCTTTATCACGAACTTTTTATGCGGGAAAACTTCTTATGTGGGAAAATAATACGTTACAACATACAGAGTTAAAATTGGGACTTAAGAAACCAAACTTCTATATGGGAATTTCTTATTCGGTTTCTACTGTATGTTAAATTCTGACTGAAACTAAATTTTAGGAGGATACTATACTTGTAGCATATCTATCCATGGTACAGTTTTCAGAATGTAGGTTACTGTGGCAAGAGATCATCAGCAAAAATTAAACTTCTCACATCACCTGCTAATACTCCAGAATTTGTCTAGTTCTTATTATCCAACTACCCCCATTTCTGCACATCCTTCCTTCCTCAATTTAAATTTGCCTCCTCACTATTCTTGTTGCTGTTCTCTTCACCCATTCCAACAGATCCATACCTGTATGCAATACTCCCTGTTGGCAAAGTTCCTGTATATCATTGACAAAACCCAATGAGCTGTTCTACTGCAGAATTATCTGAGGTCTTTTTCATTCTCCACTACTCTGAATGTGGTATTACATTCTGGGATTACTGCTATCCATGTGATGTACCTTGCATTTGTCAATACTATACTTCAGTTGCCACTTCTGAGCCCATCTACATAAATTTTCTAGACCTAGTTGCTGTCATAACCACTCTATAAACTTGGACATTAAGCCTGATATGCCTTCATCAGTATCATTAATTAATATTGAAAACAACGATGGGCCTAGCACTGAACCCAAGAAGAGCATTGCTTCATTCGTAACCGCTGTTTATGTTTGCCCACTCAACCATCCCTTTATCCATAACAGTGGGTATTGACTTTACGCTGGTCGAAATCACAATTATTTTGGTGCTCTGAAATATCTGTTTTTTTTTTTAAGTGAGTTATTTTGCTTCCATCTGGTTTTAAAAGTGTCCATCGGATTTATTATTGTTCAGTGAGTTGATAGATATTTTTATGGCAAACGTCTTTGCCTTTGCGGAATTATGAACATATTTAGATTTTGCTTTGTCCCGCTAGCAACATGCTTTAGGATTAGCATTAGCAAAGACACATGATGCAAGAAAGCAAGCTTATATAGCTTCAGCCAAAAAAAAAAAAAAAAACCCCTTATTCCACCCATCCACTCGCTCCAAATGTTTGTCAAGTTCTGCCTTGAATCTATTTAAGCTATCAACTTCTACAGCGTAGGATGAAAGTTTGTTCCAGCAATCAACCACCCGCTGGCTAAAGGCAAACTTCTGCACATCTATCCTACAACCGTCTTTCCTGAATTTGAATTTATGCCCTCTCAGGCAATTATGCTCAGCAAGAGGAAGAATCCCATCAGCATTGAGCATGCTCAAACCATTCAAGGCTTTATATTGTTGTTTTCTGTATTTAAAATCATTTATAAATACAGAAAACAACAATGGACCCAACACTGAACCCTGAGGGACTCCACTAATAACATTAGTCCACGATTAGCAGTGTCCATTGATTACCACTCTCTGCCTTCTCCCACTCAACCATCCCTTTGTCCATAGCAGCAATTTGCCTCCAAATGCCACACTGTTCCAATTTGTGCAGCAGTCTTCCATATGCAACAGTATCAAAGGCTTTTCTAAGATCCAAATATATGATATCAAAGTATTCTTTGCATTCAGTTCCTTTGTGACTACATTATAGTATCCAATAAAATTAGTCAGACAAGACTTCTGCTTAACAAACCCATGCTGTGTCCGAGCTATAACTGAAGTCTTGTCTAGATGAGCCTGCAAAGCTTCTTTAACCAGTGCCTCCATTAATTTCCCTGGAACACAAGTTAAACTAACAGGTCTGTAATTAACTGTGTCTCCCTTTGATCCTCCTTTGTGGATTGGGTCACATTTGCACATCTCCAGTCCATGGGTACCTGCCCTGAGTTCAGGGAAGCTCTCATAATTATGGCTAAGGGTTTGCTTACTTCCTTTGCTGCCTCCTTTAATATAACTGGATAGATTCCATCCACCCCAGATGCCTTTTTTATGTTTATCCTCAACAATTTCTCCTCCACTTTCTTCTCAGTTATTACCAAATCATCTAGCTCACTGCCAGAGTTTACTTCACCTCTGGCATTCCCCTTCCTGAATAAATCCTCATGTGTGAATGTAGATGCAAAATACTTGTTTAGTTTGTTAGCAACCTGAGCAGGACCATTAACAGTTGAACCATCAATATCTAGTGGACCAATCTGATTCATCATTTTCCTTCTAGAGTTTACATAGGTAAAGAACTCTTTCCTATATTTCTTTGAATCCTTTGCCAAGGATTTCTCATAATCTGCCTTGTCTGCCTAATTTTCTTTGTGACCTTGTTACAAACCAGCTTATATCTATCACAGGCTTCCATGTCACCCATTAATTTATATGTATCCCATGCATTTTTCTTCTCTGCCATATGTCCCATTACTTCATCTGACATCCATTTAGGCCTAAACCTTGAACAACATTTCTTAGTTAGTAAGTAAAGCCCAGTAGATTCCAAGATAAATTTTTTCAATGCTTCCCATTTTGAATTTGCTGTTGGTAACATCATCAGTTGGTCCCACTGTATAGAATTTAAATACTGTCTCAGACCATCGTTGTCGCCTTTACGAAAGCAAAAACCCTTCCTTTCCCCCTTATTGGTAGTTACATCTTTGAGTAAATACCACTTCAGCACAATGTGATCACTGCCACCTAGTGGTTCCTTTATCTGCAGATTCTTAATGCATGAAGAATCACTACTGATAATTAGATGAAGAGTATTACTCCCTCTAGTTGCCTCCCGAACATGTTGCTGTAGAAAATAATCATCCAATAAATCCACAAAAGCCTTGCTAGTGAGTGAGTGACCAACCCACAAATTCCAGTCAATATCTGGGAAATTAAAATCCCCCATTATAAGACTCTCTGATTTACTAGCCCACTCTATTTCCCTGTACAGCTTCTTATTATACTCATCAGAGTCATTAGGCCTATAGCACACTTCTACTCTCAATTTTGATCTCCCAATGCTTATGTCACACCAAACTGACTCGACCCTGCACTGTCCAGCGATGTCGACTGGCTTCACTTCCTTGAATTTTGTGTTTCTTAACTAATAGCATAACCCCTTCTTCCTTCCTACTCTGTCTATCCTTTCTGTACACATTGTACTCCCCAAATTCCAGTTCTGCATTCCTTATATCTGTGTGACACCACGTCTCTGATATTCCAACAATATCTGCCTTTGATGTTTTGAGCAATACCTCAAATTCATTAAATTTATTTACCAAACTCCTAGCATTGGTGTACTTGCAAGTACACATGCACCTGCTCCTCCTCTTAGCCACCCTAATGCAACCCATGTGTTTACTCGTACTGCAAGGACTCCCAGCAGTCTCTGAAATATCCTTTGTCTTGTTTTCCAGGTTTCTGCTCATTCCAATAGAAGCAGTACAAAAATCACTTTCACCTCTGCCAGTGGCTACTGTTAATCTATTAGTACTTGTATCTCCCCCAAGCTAGCAGTTTTCTGACCCACCTAACACTGCCTCGATAGCATCAGCAAATATTCTTGCACCCTTTCTATTTAAGTGTATCCCATCCCTGTAGAAGCAGTCTCTCCTGTTAACAAGTACAGACCATGCTGAAAAAATTCTATCCCTTGAGCCTTGCACAATCTTTTCAGGGCCGAATTGATTGACAAGTCTTCCATCATATACTCCCTCCTATTGTGTCTGGGCATAATTGCAGGCGCTTTCAAATTCAACCGTAATTCATGGCTTTTTTTCAACAGTGACCTGTACTTGTTAAGTAATTCTGCCGGTCTTCTACTCTTAATATCATTAGTGCCAACGTGTACAACAATATCACCTTTTGTGCCCTTAAAAGATATCTGCTTTACAATTTCATCGACTTTTGCTCCTGGCAGACATACCTTGGTCCTGTTCGACCTATACTTTTTACCTAGCATGTTCCCTGTTTCCCTGACAATAGAGTCACCAACAACTACTAGTTCCTGTGGGACCAGCGCATTCTGCCTTGGGGATTGCCGCTGTTTTGTGTGATGATCAAGTGCAAGCTGTGTCATTGATGCGGGAAGCTGAGAGCTTGATGGGCCCCTCAATTTAGATCGTTCGATGGCATCCACCCTGTCCTTCAAGCTTTCATATAGGCCCATAACAACACTGAGTTGTTGCCCGATTTCCTTACACTTGTTGCATCGTGCACACACACAAAGACATCCCCTATAGCAATATCATGTCCCGTACCCAACTGCTCTACAAACATCAAGCACGCAGTGCATTTTAAAAGGCTGTGATTCAGAGGGCAACTGCTTCCCCCTCCCCCCCAGTTCTCCCTGAGCTACAGCGCTCCCATTATCTTGAGCCTTTTGCTTTGCTGCTCTGGTCTGAGTCATGATTTCGATTTAATTTCAATAAAACTTATTTCAATTTCATTACAAAATTATAACCCTAAACTTGTATCCCAACACAGTTATAACACTATATATCTATATATATTTTTCAGTATCGAGTATTATCTACGAGTTTGGTTTATATAACTTCTGTATCAAGTTATGTATTAATTAATTATGTTACGTTTGTAAAATCTAAGTCGTTATATGTATTTAGTTAAAAAAGTACAATTTAATTGACAATGAAGTTTAACAAGATTAATAGATTTTACTGATTAATTGACAATATTATATAATATACTATACTATGCTATACTCTACTATCTAGTTCGGATAAATTTTTTTTTTTTTTTTTAATGAAATCCCCAAACACGAAAGGTATCAAAACCTATAGTACTTATAGTACTTAGTACCGTGCATGGGTTGAAGGAGAAGTATGGGGGGGGGGGATGCCAGAAACTTTGCTCTAGAGACTAAACATGGGTTTCACCACTTGAAACCTCCAATAAGCAAAGTGGTGGTATTTCACCAGTTGATGAAAGTCATCTACCACCTAATTGATGATTAATTGATATTACTATACTCGCTATCTAGTTTTTCGTTAAACCTTACGCTACCTAGTTTTTTGTGAAACCTTATGCTACCTAGTTTTTCGTTAAACCTTACGCTACCTAGTTTACACGTTGTATCGTATAACAATGGCGGGAAGTTACGAACGGTTAATCTACGGACACAACATATTATTTACTTTCCAAATCGTGCTATCTAAATTCAAAATAAGCCATGGAGCTTGACTGGGTCTATAAGCTACTTAATGAAAATAATTGAGTCTAACGATTAAGTCAATAAAGCGGCTAAGTATAATTAAAAACTTTCGTTTGCGTGAGCTGCAAAACCTGTCCACATGTGGATTTGATACCCTTACCGGCACTAAGTAATAACACACAAAATTACTATCTAAATTCAATTTAAAGTAAAGTATTGTTACTAGGAATATAAAGCAACTCTAAAAAATAAATTAATATGCCAATTTAAGTCAATAAAAAACATTTCTATTTGCTGGAGCCGTAAAAACTTCACCAGTTTACATGTACTCTCGCACCCACTCTTGCCTGTTCGTAACGGTCACGCCGTATAGGTCCTGCTGCTGATTTTAGTTATTTCTTCTCCAGTGAAATTTAAATGTTATTTTGAAGAGAACAGTATCAAAATGTGCTTACCTCTTAGATTAATTGATTTCATGTTGCTGACTGATAAAATTATCAATTAGCAAAATCACAGACAAATATTTTGAGGGATACATAATCTGGTCCAAATAAATATGCTATTAATTGGGTAGCCATTTCTTCTTCCCTAATCTAAAGAACAAAGGCCTTTGCTTCCAGCGATAGGTCACGTGACCTCTAAGGACTACAGCCATTGGCCTTTTCCTTGCTTGGACTGGGTATTTTAAATACACCTGTTTTTAATAAAAAATATGAATTATTGATTGATAGTACAATATTTTCTAAGTATAATAATTGATTATATGCAAATATGTTTATTGCGTGACAAAAATATCCAAGATTAATTGTCAGAATTTATTGTTGAAAAATTTTATACCTATAAGTTTTATACCTATTACAATTGAAGCCATCCCTCTTAACAAATTTCTATTATGAATCAATAAATTATTAGAATGATAATTGACTTGAATTACTATGACGTCACTTTACACTTGGTTTGGTGAGACCCTTCCCTTCATTCCCTACTGACGCAGTGCCATGGTATGGAATTAGTCTGAACTTTGAAATTCAGGAGAACTACTGATTTTATTTGATAAAATTCAGGAGATCTCCCTGGAAATCAGTGGACTGTGCACAGTGCTAAACAACCCTGTCCCCCTTTTCATCCCAGTTGCTTAGTGTTACTCTACCATGAGCTCAAGAGAAGAATCAAGCTCTTCCGCTTGCGAAGACTCAGACTAGCCCAATCTCCATACTTCGAAGTCTGGAGGGAAACCAAAGAGAAAGAAAAAGAAGACCAAGAGGAGGTGTAGGGTCTGGCCCCTTTCTCCCTCTAATAATCCCTTGAAAAGAGAGAGAAACAGCAGCTCTTATACTGCTCAACCGAACCAGTCCATCATGGGTGAACCGGACTTTACCATGTCCACACCAGTGACTACTTCCATCCTGGAGTCCCTTGCTAATGCTCTACCTGCATCAACTCCAGTTTTTTAGCACCCACCCACAACACCAGCTCCCTCGGCCACTCTAGTTTAAACACTGCCACTCCAGTCCAACCTGTGCTGTCTGCTGAAAATGGATCCTTGGACAGTTATGTGCAGGCCTCCCCTGCTTCTCCAGCTCACCCTCTCCCAGCTCTCACTACTGACAAAAAAAAAAAAAATAAATAAAATAATAGGTGGTGCTGATCAAGCCCTTTGTTGTCAACACCCAAGGAGGAAGCAATGGCTGCCTCCATGTGACATAATTAAACTACTCAAATTGTCAATCAGCCATAAATCAGGAATGGAAAATGCAATCATAAAAATATATATTTTTGAATCAGAATAATGGACTGATGTTCTAGGCAGTGCTCTGTGAATTTTTTGTGATTTTTAGTAGTTCGAACCATTCAAATTGGATATATTTTATGTTCCTTGAGCTCTCCAGGTGACAGTGAGTCCACAGACACTTGTTTTATGCCGAATTTCTAAGGCGTTCAGTTGATATGGACGTTTTAAAATCTGTGTATCACGACGTTCGATCTAGTGATCTGCACTATTGCAATGCCATATAGGTTCGGCCAATGGTTTAAATTGAAATATTTGTGATTGAACTATGTTGCTTGTAGCTATTCTACTAGTCTGAACATTGCCTAGAACATTAGTCTATTATTCTGATTCAAAAATATATATTTTTTATGATGATTACATTTTCCATTCCTGATTTATGGCTGATTGACAGTTTGAGTAGTTTAATTATTATTATTATTTCATTATTATTATTAGCTATGTGGTGCAAGGAAGCCTGTGGCTTTTGCTGCACTAGCCAAAAAAAGAAAAAGTTCCTGAGTTACTCAGAGAGAGAGAGAGAGAGAGAGAGAGAGAGAAGAAAGAAAGAAGGAAATCACCAAGAAAGAGAAGAAGGAAATCACCAAGAAAGAGAAGAAGGAAATCACCAAGAAAGAGAAGAATGATGATATACAGCTCAGGAACCTGGGTGTGCCAGGCCCATACTCACAAGATGTGAGCCCCCTGGAATTATGTCACATGGAGGCAGCCATTGCTTCCTCCTTGGGTGTTGACAACAAAGGTCTTGTTGTTGTTGTAGGTCACGTGACCATAAGGCCTTGTTTTGATTGGCTGAAGCCACAATACTGAAGAGAGCTAGCTTATTCCTGGTGCGACTCGAGTACTCATATAATGATTATAATATTTCACATTAAAATATTCTATTGACTTCTGTAATGCCATTACCCCTTGTTTCTTTCCCAGGGCTGAGATAGTGCCCCAACAACTTGTGACGGAAAGTATTGCGTCTATAGAGAAATATCAAGGAATTTGTGTTCCCCCCCCTCACACCTCTGACCACAGACTTAGCATGGTTAAGGACCAATTTTTTTCTGGACAGTCTATGTTGTTCTTACTGCTGCCATCGTTCTTAGTGCCTCCAAACACCCCCCAGAGAAATTAGTTCCGAGTCTCTGGGACAACTCTCACCTGGGCATCCTCCCCCACGTTACTGGTGGGAATAGCCCAAAACTTTCCAGAGGGATTGCTTTGGAACTACTGGACCATGGACTTGTGGTATATGTCAAACAGCGACATTTGCAACCTCTACAAGAACAGCAGAAATTAAATCCGATAATCCAAACTCTTCCCGTTAATCCGTAAATCATGGACTCAACAGAAGAACGACAAGAAGAGACAGAATTCTTACTAACTGAGACCAGAGCCATACAGACTGCTGACATGACTGAAGATATGATAGAAAAACCAGGAATAACTCCTCAGAGCAGAAGGAACAGGAAGAAGTAACAAACACTTAGGCTGACGTTGCAGTTCCCAAACAGCAGGACTCTTACCCTCCACACTGACTCCACCCTGCCAAATGGCCCAGTTCTCATGCAGATGCTAACATTAAGAACGCAACTGGAAGCATTAATGGCAAACTCCAACAGCAGGATCACGATATCCTGAAAGAGGCCTCTGAGGTCGGGAAAACTCATGTCTAAGAATATATAAATTCATACACCGACCATTGAATAAAATTTAATATGACTACAATCTTTACACAAAAAAAAAAAAAAAAAAAAATATTTACAATAAACTATTACGGAATGCTAAAAACTGTAATAAAAGATCATTTACAATAAAATTTGCTAAAATATAAAACATTATATTTTAGCAAAAGCAGCATCAAATCTCCCCGGAGGACGCTATTATTTTGGATCGTGCACATGGATACTGGGAGCGTAAATGGCTCGAGGGTTTACGGATTAGTTCATCCAGTAGGAATACAATAAACAGAGATAGAGGTATACGTATTAATCCTATCTTTGAAACAATTATATTAAGGTCGGATGAACGATTTTCTTTGCCACGTTCCTGAGACATTTCCGCTTCCAGTTCTGACCATGTGCCGATTGAACCACGTGGAGAAATACCACGTGTGGAGGTACCGTGAGCCTGCTACTTAAGGAGATGTTGCAGGAAGTCATATCACTGTTGAAGAAGGGAGCTGATGCTCCCGAAAGCTTCAGATTTTTAGCGCTTTTAATGTTTTATATTTTAGCAAATTTTATTGTAAATGATCTTTTATTACAGTTTTTAGCATTCCGTAATAGTTTATTGTAAATATTTTTTTTTTTTTTTGTGTAAAGATTGTAGTCATATTAAATTTTATTCAATGGTCGGTGTATGAATTTATATATTCTTAGACAGCAGGATCACGACAAGACTGAAAAGCAAGATAATCACTATATGGAATAAAATGGAAATTATTCTGTTCAATACATAACATGAACAAGAGAAAGCCACAGCTAAATTGGAGGCCTACTTGGATGAGTGGGAGCAACCCTCACTTAGAGCCCCCAACTTGGTGGTCCTCAGACCGGCAGTAGACACTAACGGTGCCCAGACAAGTGAGGAACTGAAGACAACCATCATGACTCAAATAAAGGATGACCTGAAAACAACAAGAATAAAGAGCATAAGAAAAACAAGGAACGTAGGAGTCCTAATAGAGACTGAAACCAGGCAAGACATAGATTACATTATGACAAACACCAAAATTATTAAGATGGGACTCATGGCTGAGCCTCCAAAAAGGCGAGGCCCCTCGATCCTAGTCTTCAACGTGGATAAAGACATCACAGCTAAACGACTGGAAGATGAGATCATCACAAGGAACCTGCAAATGCCTAACTCGGGAGAAGAACAGTGGAGACTTGTGCAGCCAAAATATTACACAAAGTCAAGGACAGGCTCGAATCACAACTGAATTGTGGAGCTAGCCCCCGGCCGCCTGGCAAGTGTTGAAGAGCCAGATAAGACTGTACATTGACCTAAGTGCTATAAATGCTGCAGGTTCAGTCACACCTCCCATACATGCTCCCAGACCAAACCAACCTGTGGACACTGCTCTGCCAAAGGGCATGAGTATAAAAACTGCCCCAACAACAAAGAGCAACAACCCATTTGCGTGAACTGCAAGTCCCTGAAGCTGGAGCACTCACATTCTATTAGAAATCCAAAATGCCCCACCTTCGTAAAAACAAAAAGCTTTTACCAGTCTAGAACTGACTATGGCTATATGAGCTAAAAGGTATAACACAACAAGGTTACTAATATTCCAACAGAATGTGCAGCAGGCCAGGGCAGTGCCCGAACAACTCAGAAGAAAGGTTGACGAAGAAAATGCTGATATCTTAATCATACAGGAGCCATACACTCACACAAAACAGGTGAAGGGATAACCCCGGGATGTATACAAAATAGTGCAAACTAAGGAGAACCTGTGGGCTGCAGTACTAGTACGAAACCCCAACCTGACTGTCACAAAAATAACCCAACTATGCACAGCCTGGGCTGCTTGTGTGCACATCATTTCACCACTAGGCCCCCTTTTACACTGTCTCCTTGTACTGCAGGCCAGGAGAGGAGATCACCCCTGCAATCAGTTACCTGCAGACACTGCTGAATACACTTCCCAACCAGATCATCATTGGGGCAGATGTCAACTGTTGATCCCCGGCCTGGCACAGTCAAACACTAGATAGGAGAGGCACACATAATGGGTGGCGATTTGAGGAGTTCCTGAAAAATTCTCCTACGGTAGTATTAAATCAACCATGCCACTTACCGACCTTTTGTAACACTATTTGGGAGATCACAATAGATGTCTCCTTGGCAACCACCAATGTGGCCGGATGTTATGGACTGGGCAGTCCAAGACTCCTGGACGACGTCAGACCACAGAGTGCTTACCTACAAAGTTAACCGGACAGTTAGTAGAACTCCAGTAGTCAAACGCATGATGAACCGTTTTTCAGTTAACAAGGCTGACTGGGAACTCTTTGGGAGGCTGCTGCACCAGGCAGTGGGGCATTGGATGGAGGCTGACCAACAACTTAATCCAAATGAGATCCAGAGGAGGGTCATAAAAATTATCATTAACGCTAGCGAAACAGCAATGTAGAGGAAGATTCCAACCCCGGGCGCAGTCCCCTGGTGGACCTGAGAAATTGAAACATTGAGAAAGCAAATCATAAAGGCAAGAAAAGAGTTTCAAAGGGCGAAACGTATCTGGCTGGAGCTGGAAGTAAGACTGTTAAGGGAAAGATACAATATTGTTAGAAACAGCTACACAGACCTGATACGCAAAATCTAGAGGAAGGCCTGGGAGCACCTGGTCAACACAGCTGGAAACACCGATCCTTACCAGAACAGGTAAGAAGAGAAAATGTGAAGAGAAAATGAAGCATACAAAACACAGCAAATAGAACAGCCCTTTGCCATGGAGGAATTGCATGCCGCTGCAGCCCTCATAAGGAATAGAATATGTCCAGGCCCAGATCTTCTGGAGCTGGAAATTATAAAAAAGGTAGTAGACACCACCCTGGAACTGCTCCTTAGATTATACAACGTATGCCTAAGAACAGGAACTTACCCAGCCGACTGGAAACTGGGAACAACCCGACTCTTATCGGCCAATTGCTCTGCTCCCAGTGGCAAGTAAGCTATTCGAAAGAGTGATGGTAAAAGAATAACTCCCTACTACAAAACAGCTGGACTCGCCATTCCAACACAATATGATTCAAACAAGGAACTTCGACCATCGAAGACCTAAGTGGCCTTTTGAGGATGGCAGCGGGGTGTGACAAAAAAATATTTCCTTGCCATCTCAGTCGATTTCGATGGTGCATTTGACTCCATTTGGTAGCTGAGCATCCTAGCTAGACTGAGAAGGGCAAACACACCTATGAATTTGTACTGTTATGGAATCCTACTTAACCAACAGAGAAATCCAGGTAATAGCACCGTATAATAGGTTCATCAGCTCACTCTACAGGGGCTGCCCCCAGGGTTCAGTTCTAGGGCCACTTCTCTGGAATATGATCCTAGACGAATTCCTGGCCCTGGAGGAAATAAACTCCCAGGCCTTCGCAGACAATGTAATACTGACAGTCGCTGCTGAAAGCCAAGCACAAATGGAAGTCCAAGCAAACCAAGCACTTAAACTCCTTCAAGACTGGACCACTGTCCACTTCTTAAAAATATCATCTACAAAAACTAAATCTATACTGTTGAAAGGCAGCCTAAACTTAAGAAGACCACCACAAATTAAAATCCATAGCCAGTCAATCAAACTAGTTGCCGAACTGAAGCATCTAGGTATCATTCTAGACACCAACCTGTCCTTCCACCCTCATCTCAAATACTTGAGAGAAAAAATAAGAAGATATGCTGGATTAATAGCCAGAATAACAAGAAAAGACTGGGGACTCAAAAAAAATGCACGCTAACACTGTACTATAAAGCCTTCTTCACCCCGGTGATTACGTACGCTTCCCCCGTGTGGTTCCATAGCGCCACAACGGTGGTTATCAAATAGGTCTTGGACACCATACAATGCTCAATTCCCTGGTCATCACCTGTGCCTGCTGTACTATTAGTATGCATACCCTGGCGGGGGTCCTGCCCCTCAACTTAGAAGTTATGTTGTTGTTATTTGGTTTTAAGGAGCATTAGCAACTAAGGCCATATTGCTCCGGGGATATGTGGTGGTCATTCCCTGACCTTTCCGCATCCTCCGTATTTGGTGGTCACAGGCTCGAACCCCCGTCTAATCAAGAAGCATGTGCTACGCACTGCTGCTCCTGCCCACCTGGCTGCAGAAGCATCGCCTAGAAGTTATACACTGCGGAATGACGTACCACCTGACCAAAGGATTACCCTACACTGGGGGATACACCATCAACCTAGCAGAGAATAGAGGAGAAGAAAGGACCAGACTTGAGAATCATGTGCAGCAGGCATGGCAGGAAAGGTGGTCTGCTTCAACAAAAGGGGAAATTACCAGGAAGTTCCTGCCTACAGTCGGACGTGTATCCTAGAGACCCCCTCTTGGTTCCACCCAGGTCTATTTACAGTGTTTCTCCTGACGGGTCATGGTGCCTTCAATGCCAAGTTAGCTTATTTTCTAATAACGGAAGACCCCCTCTACACATGTGGAGAGACAGAAACATGGTCCCACATTATGTACAGTGGTGACCATTATGAGGACCTCCGCTGTCGCCTTATGATGGAACTCACATATCTACCAGCAGGACTGGAGCATCACCTTCTAGACTCGAGGGAGGAATTCCTGGCCTTCACGAAATTTGCGCAAGAGATGTTTTCTAGGTGGAGGACACTTATTGCTATTCATCACAACTAAAGCCAGTAACTGAATGAAACAACTGATCCTAATTGAACAGAAACATTCAAACGGAAAAATTCAGCTAACCACACTAAGGACCTTTTGCAACAGGACCATGACTGGACACGGAACTGACGCAGTCCACTGCTCACCTGTCTTGAGATCCCTCTGCGGTGGAAGACACCAGTGATTACCAAGTCAGACTTGACTCTACACACCTTCTGAACCTGACACCAGCAGCTGTGACCTCTGAGACAAACTCATCGGACATGACTATTGCTGCAGCCTGCTGCCAAGGCCATTGGCCTCCACATATCAGTGCACTGTTGCACGGTACTTTCTTCCTATTTCCTGGCCTTCCTATCTCCTGGGTGGGGGGAGGAGAAGTCCATTGTCTCCTCCCCTTCTCGCCACCCCATTTTCTTACATCTGGTGTGGCATGGGCATGCCTCACTGACTATCTGGGGTTGCCTTCTCTATCGACCCCCACCTCTGTCTTACTCCCAGTCTTCAGTCTCCCCATCCTCTCTCTAAATTTGTGACTGCATCTAATGAAACCAAGACTATTCCAAACCCACACTCAAAAACTTAAGTCAACCGTGCAACAACCCTATTACCATTCATCCTATCCCCCCTTCAACATAAAATATAGTAACTTTTTTTTTTTGTAGGTCCTAGCCACTGAAATCTCAGGAAATTAGGTGGTAGGACCTGCCAGAGTAAATATAACTATACAGGTGACCCCCGCCTAACGCTGATAATTGGTTCCGTAAAAACAGAGCGCTAAGTGAATCCGCGCTAAGCGAGCGCCACATTCCCATAAGGTAACATATGTATTTGTGAGTTGCGGTCGGTGCCATAGGATATTTCCTAATCAATAATAAACGGTAGTGAAAAGATGCACAAAAGTCTGTCAAAATATTTAATATTCAAATATTTGTACATATAAAATATTCTGCATTACATACGTATATAATTATGTGGTAACTACTTTCGTATCAAAATTAAACTTAAAATTCCAATTAAAATCATGAATTTAATTGATCTAAATTGATTTAATTTAATTGATGAATTTAATCATGAAAAATGTGTCGATTTTGGGTTGAACTTTGGCCCTCTTCCAAATAAATTAAAAGAGGTATTAATTTTAAATCCCCCGCAGCGTTACCACCCAACAATAAAGTCAACCGATCCTTCGCCGCTTTGAAACCTGGTATGTTTTTTTCTTCTTTACGTGGCATGTGTTTTTTTTTTTTTCTTTCAATATGAAACTTCTTTTAGGCATTCGTTTCCACAAAAGGCCTGCTTCATCTATGTTAAAAACTTTGTTGAGAAGTATAATACATAATACCCCTCTTCAATAATTTTAACAAGTTCTTTTTCGAAAGTTTCGGCTCCTTAATCTGCACTTGCGGATTCTCCCTGGATTTTAAATCTATTCAACCAGCCCTTACTTAAATGGTTCCACATTTTTTTTTTTTTTTTTTTTTTTTTTAGGTGAGTTTCTTCAGATCATTATATTGGCTAATCTCTCTCTCTCTCTCTCTCTCTCTCTCTTTTAATAATATTAACCGAATTCTGCATTGGATATTATCTTCAATAAAATTAGTTAAAGTCTTTCCATTTCAATCCTAATAGCCGGCCTAGCCCTAGTTGCTTGCAGTGGAACAGTTATCTTTCCTGCTGCTAAAATTAATTCTTTATTTTTTTTTTATAATTGTTCTTACAGTTAAACTTGCAAATCCTAAATTATGGCACACACATTCGCTTGTCTTTGACCCGAATCGATTCGCTTCAAAATGTCTAATTTAATTTTCAAATTCAGTCTTTTTCCTTACATTTATAGTCTTCGTATTGCGCTCAGATGTTGTTGCTTTTTCATTCTTATCGGCCATTATTAACTCTTCGAAAATGTAACTGCGTTGGTTGCATTAATTACGATACAATGTTCAAGTAAACTGTCCGTTTCGCACGATGTCTAATACGAGTGATGAGTAGACTTCGGATAAATGCATATAACGCAAATATTACAAGCAATATACTTGATAATTTATTAAAATGTTGATCTCGGAACTACGTAACAAGTCACTGTACTGCAATTAAATTAGCGTGCGAGAAAATTTCACTGAGCGTGGGAAAATTTCTCAAGTCGGCGTGGAAAACGTTTTAATGCTGTTTTGCTATTCATTTTCAAGCTATCGACTCCAACAAATGAAACGATTTCGTTTAAATATGCCAAAAATTCAATCTGTAAAAGAGCGTTATAGTGATCTGTGACAGCGTTATAGTCAGATACGGGTTATAATATAAGAACAGCATTATAGCGAATCAGCGTAAAGCGAACCGCGTTATAATGGGGGCCTGCTGTACTGGGTGTACCTGGTCTGCCTCCAAGGGGCCAAGTGCGGGCAACGGTGATCCCATTAGGGACTCAATGGCTAAAAGGCCGGATGAACAACAGTACAAAATATTACACATCACGATATCCATACACTTTTAAATCTCTGGCTTTTAGTGTACTGTATCACATGACAATGTATACTACGCAGAGATGGGGGAAACCCCTGGTGACATTTGACCCAAAAACACTTTACACTTTACTGACAAAAATAGGATTGCCAATATTGGCTGCCATTATTGTCGGACACATGAAACATTGCTCCATAAATGTTGCTTTATAAGAGGTGTTTAAATTATAGTCTAAGTTTCAAAAAAGTGCTCCCATAAGAAGATATAAACTGCAAGAGTCCATTGGTGAGAAACTTTTGGTTAATCATTGGGATTTACACCAGATACTAGTGTTATTTTCTGTTTTCCTTTGTTTGCGAGACTGCACGATCGTCATGTGGCTTGCAGAGGGAAAATAGAGAAGCGCTCAGAGATAACGTGGCTGCTGCACTAGGATGACCCTTGACTGGGGAGGGTGCTCCATCTGTGCAAACCAAGCAGACTACTGATCCAATCTAATTGTGATCAAAATTGTGTTTCTAATGCTACGAAATATGTACTTATTGATTTCTCCACCATAAACTTTCCAAACTTCCTTCTGGTGCATGTTACAGTAATTTAAATGTCATCATCACCTCTGCCACCCCAGAAACCTCATAGGGAACTAGCTCTAACTCTCTAGGGGCATTTCAGCACCTGGCTGTTCCCCCCCCCCCAAAGTGATAGCGGGAATAGCCAAAAACTTCAAAGGCACACCAGTGGCCACCAAATACACAACGAACTTACTTGTGGCAGGCATCATTTGCCAGCATTTTACAAACCCAGACAACCCTATCAACAATTTCTCGCTCATCCAAAGTCTCTCAAATGCAATCTGTAACAGAATGGAGGGGAAAATGGAAAAAATCAAGGTCCCGAGCAATCAAAACAAACTGAAGACATTCACATCTTAATGCCCCAACTGGATGACCTGGAAGACACCTGGTCTGGGCCCCCTGACCAAACGAAAGAACCAGAAGACGAGTTCCCAAGTCGGAACGGGAAACCCGTTCCCAGACTGAGGCGAGGGAGCTACAAGAGATAAACACAACACAAAAAAATCAGCAAGACGACAAATAGCAGGACACACCCTGGATCCTACACTACCAGAAGGCCTTGTATACGAGGTTTCTCTTCTTCAAAACGGTCCTGGAAAATATTTTCAAAGAACACCCACACAGAGTACCTACTGGACTCAGAAGAGCCCAGATAGTAACTATATTTAACAAAATGGAGACCATGCTCGTGTATACCTATTTAGAGATCAAAAGAGCTACCACATGGATCCAAGCGTACTTAGAATGTGGGGCAAACCAAATGCCATAGCGCATGCCCACATATGCCCAAGCGTTGAAGACCAAAACACAGGGACCACTGACGATGACAATGCAAACTGCACCCAGATGAAAGACGTTACTGCCAACTCCTCACTTGGTCATCTTCCGAACAACCACCACAGAAGAACACTCCACCAGTGAAGCAGTAAAAAACACAGTCATAATGAAACTAGAAGAGGACCTCAAAATGACCAGAATTAAATCTGTCCGGAAAATGTGAAACACAGGTGTAATAATTGAAACCCTAACACAGGAAGACACCCAAAAAATAATCGCAAACCCAAAGATCCAAACCTTTGGTCTGGAAGCTGCACCGCCCCCCCCACTAAAAAAGAGGATCCAGCATAATTATATACAGGGTTGTTAAAATTAAAGTGTCCCTATGTAGAGGGCTCTGGAGCGAGTTCTAAGGCTCGTGCTGAAGAGAAATTTGGACAACAGGCACAATAAAGAATGCACTTGCAATTTATTGGAAAAAAAAATTAGTTACAAAATTTGTCACTGTATGGTGCGTAACTATCTTAGTTATGATTATGCAAATAACTTATATCATAATCGTAAGTTATTGCCACAGTGTCACTACTCAGCTCTACTGTACTGTATAAAAGCAAAGCAGTCTCTTCAAAATCATACGGTAGATGTTTGCCTGCACTACAGCAGCAATGCTAAAACATTGCAGGAAAAGGCACTATTAGTGAAGCTGTACTATCAGAACAGCAACAATGCAGCTGCAGCTATGACTTTGTGTTGTCTGCAAAATGATTGCGAAATTTGAAGCGATGGAACATTTTGGTGTTCAAATGACCAGAGGAACAACGGTACATGACACTACACATATACAAGATCCATACACTTTTAAACCTCTGGCATTGACAGTGTTCTGTTTCACATCTACAATTTATACTACACGAAGATGGGGAAATCCCTGGTGCCGTTTGACACTAAACACACTGTTCAACCAGGTAGAGGCCGAAAACAAGTGGACTCCTCTCGTGTTGAAGATGTGGCTATGACTGTCATGGATTTATCAAGTCAATCTCCATGTGGTAGCACAAGTGTGCCAGCTGTTTCTCGTGAAGTGGACATGCCGTATTCCACTGTAAGGCTAGTAATGCGTCAGGTGTTGTGGTACTATCCTTACAAGATGCACATACTACAGCAGCTAAAGCATGGTGATGCAGATATTAGTTTCACATATGCACCTCAGTTTCTGGCACAAATGACAGTGGATATCACTTGGCCATGGAACAACCTTTGGAGTGATAAAGCCCACTTCTGCTTAAATGGACAAGTGAATACGCACAACTGTCACATTTGGGCGACAGAAAACCCTCAAGTTATCCAAGAGGTCCCATTGCATTCTTGAAAAGTGACAGTGTGGTGTGGATTTACAGACAGCATTATTGTGACAGTGTGGTGTGGATCACTGGACAGCATTATTATGAAACGTTGGCAAATTTTGCAATACCAGAGCTGCAACAACGTGGGTGCCTTCAGGATACCACAGTTATGCAAGATGGTGTGCCACCCCACTTCCACCATTGTGTCCAAAGATTGCTAAGGCAACACTTTACAAACAAACGAGTCATCAGCCGTTGTTTCCAGACATCTTGGCTACCCCCGATCACCAGACCTCACCCCCATTCGACTTCTGGTTGTGGGGTTTTTTTGAAGAACCAGGTGTATTGGGAAGGATATCAAACTCTGGCAGATCTGAAAGACAGCATTAGACGTCATGTGCTGGCTATTCTAGTTGACATGTTACGTTCTGCTGTAGAAAATGCTGTCTTCGAATGGAAACTGTTGTTGACCAAAATGGAGCACTTGTAGCACTTGTTCAAGTGATTTGGATTGCTACAGCGCCATATAGTGACAAATTTTGTAACTAATTTTTTTTCCAATAAATGGCGAGCGCATTCTTTATTGCACCTGTTGTCCAAATTTCTCTTCAGTACGAGCCTTAGAACTCGCTACATAGGGATACTTTAATTTTAACAACCCTGTATAACACTGATAATGACCTGACACCAACCACGTTATGAGATGAGTTATACCTGTATGCAAGAAATCTCTGTCAGGAACACTAATAATCCCAAGATACCAAACCAAATCCCGAACAGGCTGTACCACCAACTGGATTGTAGAGCTGTTGGCAGCTGCCTGGAGGACCATCAACCAACACAACAGGGATTTTATAAACTGGGTCAGCCACCGTTACAACGAGCATGTGACTGTCCCAGAGTGTTTCCGGTGTGGCCGTTTTGGACAAACCATCCACGTCTTCCCAAACTCGGAAAACATAACACTACACTGAGATAGGCCATGAATTCAAGACATGCCCTAAATGCAAGATCTAAGGCAGTTGCTGCACAACTACTGAAGATAGCCAAAGAAGAAAACATTGATGTGATGCTTATACAGGAGCTGTATACTCACAGCAAGGAGGTCAGGGAATGCCCCCCGAAGTATAAGATAGTTCAGACCAGATGCAAAACCCCATGGGCAGCCATCCTGATAATTAATCCTGATTACAGAGTAATAAGCTTTCAAAATACTATCTCCCTTGGGCTGCATGTGCCCACATAATTACGTCATTAGGAGAATTTTTTGCAGTCTCACTCTGCAGTCGGCCAGAAGCTGACATCCTTCCAACCATAACCTAGCTGCAGGCCATTTGTACAGAGTTTCCAAATGCAAGAATCATCATAGGCACTGATGTTAACTGCTACTCAAAACTGTCCTTCCTCCCACACCTACAGTATATCCAAAAGAAGATAAGAAATTACACAGCATTAGTGGCAAGGGTCACCCGCAGGGACTGGGGTCTAAACCGACGTACCCTAGCCCTGTTTTACAAAGCAGTCTTTATTCCAGCCATCTCATATGCTGCAGGGGTCTGGTATCATCGGGCAACTATTGTCACAAATCAGAAGAAATTAGCCACCATTCAAAGAGCAATACTACTTACTATCACCAGCGCCTGCTGCATGGTGAGCACTCCTGCTCTCCAAGTCCTCGCTGGAGTCCTCCCTCTAGATCTTGAAATAATTAGATGTGGCATGTTGTATCATCCGTCCAAAGGAATCTCCACTGCCACCATTGGATTCACCACCAACCCAGCAATCATTTGCAAGACAGAGAAAAGGTGCCTTCTCGCTCACCTGCAGCAGGCCTAGCAGGACAGATGGATGACATCCACTAAGGGAACAATTACAAAGAAATTCATCCCTGAAGTAATGTTCACATTCCCAAAAGCCCCAAGCTGGTTTTCCCCTAGCCTGTACATAACGTACCTCCTCACAGGCCACGGGTTTATATAAGAAAAATTAACGTCTCTGGGTATCACAGTTGATCCACGCTGCCACTGTGGCACACTGAAAAATCTTGGCACCATATAATGTATGACTGTCCTGACTATGAAGACTTGAAATCTATTCTGATCACAAAGATTATTAATTTGCCAAAGGTCCAAGAACATATACTAATTCATACCCACGACAATTATAAATACTTCACCACTTTTGCACAGGATGTCTTCGACAGACAAAGAACATTAAGGAGTCTAAACCACCAAGAGCAATAACTTGAGACAGAATCGGGGCACTCTTCTCCAGTAGTATCAACCGCTGACCTCATCGAAGCTCAACTGAACTGAACTGAAATTCACTTCTTTGATATCTGCAACTGAATCTTCAGGCAAGATCTACCAGTACCTCACTCAAGACTCCAAACCCAGAGATGGAGACACCAGCAGCTTTTCTGCCACAAGCCACATTGGCAACCAAACCGAGCACTCTAGCCTGGTTTTCTTTTACTCTCCTCCCCGGCCGGGGGGAGGAGATTAGTTACTGTCTCCTCCCCCACCACCCCTTCTTTTGCCTGGTGAGACCTGGGCCTGCCTCACTGATTTTCTGGGGATTGCCTTCTCTATCGTCCCCATACCTCTGTCTTTCCCCCAGCCTTCAGCTCTCCCCCTCTGTCTATCTTGTAGTGTACACTCTACACAACTTATCAATTAATAATGTCCAAATTTAAACCATGTTTACGTTACCCTTGGCCTTTTATATTCCAGTGTTAACCCCCTTTTTTATTTATTATTTATTATTTTTTTTTTTTACATAGGCACTTGCCAATGAAATCTTTGGAAACTAGGTGGCAGGGCCTGCCAGAATACAGAAATCTACTGGCTACCTGACCTGCATCCCCGGGGCCAAGCACGGTAACAGTTGGTCCCAACAGGGGCCCAACAGCTAAATGGGCAGAACAACAATGGTCCACTACACATCCGTCCACTCCCCACACACTTTTTAAATCTCTGACCTTCACAGAGTTCTGTGCTACATAAACAGAGTACACAGCGTGGAGATGGGGGAAACCCCTGGTTCCATCAGACAATTAACACACTTGCACTTTGCTGCCCACCGGCATGGTATAGTGAAATCCGGAACGACACAGTGTGGTGAATGGACAGTGCCTTGAGGAGTACCTTGCAGATAGCTCCTACTCAATACTAAACCAGCGAAACGATCTCCCGACATTTACTAGTACTACATGGGGAGCCACAATAGACATCACTATGGCCACCAGATCTATTGCAGACCACATCACCTCTTGGACCGTCACTGAAAACTGTACTACATCCGACCACAGAACAAATGCTTTCCAGCTGAATTGATCAATAGTCAGAAACACAATACCTAGACAAATGGAACACAGGTATGCTATTGAAAAGGCTGACTGGCCCCAATTCCAGGAAACCTACAGATGACTGCACATACACTCAAAATGGAAGAATCAACATCAAGCTGAACTGGTGAAGCTCATCACAGAGGCTGCAGACAAATCTATAATAAGGAAGAAACTGTCTCCGCGAGCTGTATCCTGGTGGAGAACCAAGCTGCAACAACTAAGACAGACAGCAAACGCTTGCTGGAAAAATTTCCAATGTGCCAGACAGAGCTGGCCAGCTGCAAAAGTTGAAGCGCTACAAGAGCAATATCGTACAGCAAGGAATCGATACACAGCCAAAATTTGAGAGAAAAAAACAACACACGTAGGAGCATCTAGTCTCCATGGCAGGAAATGACAACCCCTGGGGAGTGGTCTATCGGGTGACCCTAACAAACTCATCCCTGCAACCAGGAAACCGCAATTGGAATATACAAAGACATGGCAAGAATCAATTAACAGTATCCTAGATGGCATGTTTCCGAAACATTTGGACCCATCCACCCTGGAACAAACACAGCTCTGCAACAAAATATCTCCTACACAACAACACAGGAAGAGGAACCCTTCACCAGGATTGAACTGGAGATTGCAGCTGCCAAGCTGCAGAACAAGAAGTTCCCAGGGGAAGATATCTTAGAACCAGAGATTATTAAGAAGACAGTTGAGACCATTCAGGAGGAAATATTAAAGCTGTACAACAAATGATGCCTAAAAGAAAGATACATTTCTCCCGTGCTTGGATGATGGCAGTGCTCCAACTAATCCTAAAAAACTCAACGAAGCAGCAGGACCTCCTGGGGTCCTACTGATCCACTGCACTCCTGACAGTACTCAGCAAGCACTGTCAGGAGTGCAATGGGAACACCTGCTAAGAAATAGGATAGAAAACCACTATTCAAATACAGGCCTAGAATCCTCAAATCAATTCGGCATTTGGAAAGGACACTCCACCACCGATTCCCTGCAAAACATTGTCAAAGCTGCCACATATGATCGGAAATGCTTCCTTGTCAAATCATTGCAGTCGCCTTTGCCACGGCATTTAACACCCTCTGGTGGCCAAGCGTCCTCGGAAGCCAACCATCCAGTCAACCTATTTAAGTGCATAAGTATATACCTATCCAACAGATCTGTCAAAGTCACTGCTCCATACTGCACAGTTACAAGATCAATTTACAGAGGATGCCCACAAGGCTCCATTCTGGGCTCGCTTCTTTGGAATGTGGTCCTGGATGGATTTCTAAATCTCAATCTTGGAAATGCCCCATCCCAAATCTATGCAGATGACCTCATTCTGATGCTGGCTGAGGACAACAGCAGAGCAAATCTGGAAATTACAGCAAATCAGGCACTTGCTACCCTACAATAATGGGCCGATAGAAACAACCTAGCAAAATCTTTAACAAAAATAAGCACAATTCTATTCCAAACACCTGGACGTGATAACCACTGACTCGACCCAAAGATTTGATCAAATAGCAGGCATATTGCTACCAAGCCTTATTGGCAATCTGTGCCTGCTCCCTTGCCTGGCCCACTTTACTCTACTCCCTAGTGGGGGGGAGGTGATAGTCCTCCTCTCTCCTTCCCTCCTTGCCATCCCTCTTTTCCCCTCTGGTGGGGTAGCCATGCCCCACTGACATCCGATTGGGGTCGTCTTCATTATTGACCCCATCCTTCAGTCTCTCTCTCCCCTCTATCTCCACGCTAGTGTATGCCCCACACATCAAAATCTAACTTTGTCCAAATTACTTTTCGCTCACAAACCCTGAGACTTCAAGTGCTCTCCCCATGCAATCAATCAATTATTAAATAATTATTATATGTATGTATAGATTTTTTTTTAAGGTCTTAGCCACTGAAATCTCAGGAAATTAGGTGGCAGGACCTGCCAGAGTAAATACAAACTACTAGGTACCAAGTCTGCCTCCACAGGGCAAAGTGCAGGCAATGTTGGGACTCAGCAGAGGTCTGGTGGCTAAATGGCCAGAAGAATAATGGTACACGACACCACACACTTTTAAATCTCTGGCCTTTACAGCGAACTGTATCACACCAGAATGTAAACTACACGGAAATGGGGGAACCCCTGGTGCCATCTGACCCTAAATACACTTTACATTTTATTGACAAAATACTGTGTTGGATCAGGTCTCAGTACTTCAAACCAAGCTGGAAAATATAACAAAAGACAACAACAATAGGATCACTATGGCCATTAGGGGAGACATAGTAATCCTTTGGAACAAACTAGAAACCATCTTAATGAAAGAACACCTTCAACAAGAAAAGACGAAAGCTAAGCTTGAAGCCTTTATGGAAGGTAGAGAAAAGCAAATGCCATAGCTCTCTCTCTTCTCTCTCTCTCTGCTGTGCTGAGGACACTTGCTGCTCCTTCTCCCTCTACAGATGTAGCTCAAACAAAAAAGAAACCACCTATCCAGTGGTCAAATTTGGTCATCCTAAGACTAAAGGAGAGTGAACCAGCAACCACCACAGAGAAAATTAAAACTAAAATAATAGAATCAATGAAAGACGACTTCAAGACAACACAAATTGAGCCAATAAGGAAGATAAGAAGTACGGGGATAGAGATAGAGATAGAAACTGAGACAAGAGAAGAAATACAAGGAATAATAGTGACTCCTAAAATCGCAACTTTAGGCTTAACTGCAGAGCTGCTGAAGAGAAGAGGGCCAACTGCCATTATTTTTGCTGTTCGAAAGGATATTACCCCCAACAATTGACAGAGGAGATATATCCCCTAAAAGGCAGAAATGCTGTTAACTGGATTGTGTTCTCCCCAGAGGTCTGGCGAGCAATAAAAACCCAAACAAGAATATATATCGAGTGAAGCTGTCACCACTTTAGGGAACATGTGGTCATTCCCAAGTGCTTTAAATGCTGCAGGGATGGCCAAACTTCCCACACCTGTGCTCAAACAACAACAACATGTGGCCACTGCTCCGAAAAAGGGTACGACTTTAATAGCTGCCCAAACAAGTCCAAAGAACCTGTCTGTGCGAACTGCAGGGCAGCGAAAATGAATAGCAATCATTCCATAAGAGATCCTAAGTGCCCGTTGTATACAAAAGCCAAGAGAATGTACCAGAGTAGGACCAATTAGGGGAACTAGGCCAAAACAGTTCAATACCACGGAAATCAAAATTCTTCAGAGCAGTGGCTGACCAGCTCAGAGTGAAGGCTGACGAGGAAAATGCTGGTATATTTATAGTCCAAGAGCTGTATTCCCATGAAAAACAGGCCAACGTGTACCCTTTGGCTTACAAGACCATTCGGCATGATGAAGAAAATCCCTGGGCAGCAGTGCTCATCAGGAATCCTAATATAACAGCCACCAAAGTGATGCAGTTATGTACGACCTGGGTGGCTTTGCACCCATGTAATCACACCCATTGGATCCTTTTATGTGGTTTTATATTGTAGACCAGGGGAAGAAATCAGAAGCGACGAGGAAATATCTTTCGGACATATACAGAGTTTGCCATAAATCACAGCTTTGGCTCTACCCAGGACTGCACGTCACTTACCTACTGACGGGTCACGGACTTTTCAATGTAAAACTTGCAGTCTTTGAACCCCTGGAGGATCCACACTGTCCATGCGCAGAACATGAGAGCTGCCAACATTTGATGCACAATTGCCTGCTGTACAACAATCTACATGGAATCCTAATCACCAGGCTAACTTACTTACCTCAGGACCTTTGAACACCAACTCCTGGACACCTTTGACGAGTATAGTGCCCTTACCAAATTTGCACCAGACTTATTTGCAATAAGGAGAACACAAAGTGCAGTCAATGACGTGCATTGTTTGCCCAGTGCTCCATGCACATAACTGAGCATCCAAACTGGACCAGACTGTGACCGTTATGGTGGGACCTCGCTCCCAGGATTGAACCTCCATCGCAAAGGATAGATGACCCATCACCACCTATGCAGACTTTATTAGACAACAGTCTCTCTGGATGGGATTCTTTCTCCAATGTGCGATGCAATGACTGGACATGGCCACAGCAGCTCTGCTGCAGCATGCCACCTGGCACTTTGAACTGTGGGTACCCTTTCCCAGTTCACTTTTAAAACCCCATCCCAAGACAGGGAGTGGGAGGAGACGGGCCTCTGTCTCCTCTCCTCCCCTCCACTGCCTCTCCTTTCTTCCCCTGGTGGGGATTGCCCCACTGACACTCCTGAGATCGCCTTCTCTTTCTTCACCATACTTCCACCTGTTCCCCCCCAAACTTCAGTCTCCCTCCACTCTACGTTTACTGACTGTGAACATCCCAACTGCAAGCTGTTCAACTCCAATGTCAAAATTTAACCTAACCTTCATTTAAAACCCATCTCATCCTTATCTAAACCTCTATCATCTACTCAATTTTTTTAACATAGGCCCTAGTCACGGAAATCACAGGAAACTAGGTGGCAGGGCCTGCAAGAGTAAATAACTGTAATACTGGTCTGGTCTGCCTCCATGGGGCTAAGTGTGGGCAACATTGGGCCCCAATTGGGATCCAACAGCTAAATGGCCAGATGAACAATGGTACACGACACTCATCATCAGCCATTTTCAATCCACTGCAGGATGAAGGCTTTCCAATTCCTTCTGTTTGTGCAATGACTATCCATTTACTACCCACAAACTCATGAATTTCATCTGTCCATCTCCGTTGTTGTCTTCCAGGCTTTCTTCTAGCTCTTCTTGTGTACCATTCTGTTATTTTCTTAGTCCATCTGTCATCATGTCTTCGAGCTATGTGTCCTGCCCAAGACCATTTTAGTTCTTTAGTTTTGATGAGAATGTCCTTTACTTGAGTTTGCTGCCTAATCCATGTGTTTCTCTTCTTATCTAACATACATTGGTTCGTTATTTTACATTTCAGACAAATTGGGATATTGCTCCTCAGTATGTGACTATACTGAGGAGCAATACTCAGTATGTGACTATAGGGGCTTAGAGGGGGAACAGGTATTCTGTGTGTTATCAGACACTCAGTCTAAAACACTGATGGATCCAATATCTTTCTATTACAGAAGATTTAGGAGACGTCCCGGTTGGCCTGCCTCCCTAAAATCCACTCATGCACACCTTCTCCATGGTAAGCCCTGTTACGTCATTTAGGTGGCAATGAACGTGTAGAGTGGTTCTCTTCAAAATGCCTGGTCATCGTGAAGAGGAAAAAACCAAACCCTCCAGCATATGACAGCACGATGAAACAAATGGCCCTCAGTCCCCAGCAGCTTTCATTCCCCCTCTTACGGCAGCAAGAGGATCAGAGTAGAAGCAAAGGGTGCTAAGAATCTCTGGGTACGACCAGGCTGCCATGCACGGAAACTGAACTTGGCCTGTTACAACGTAAGATCGCTCATTGGTGAAGACACAATATTAGAGCTGGAAAAGGAATTAGAAAATGTGAATTGGAATATCATCGGTTTGACTGAAAGAAGAAGAAGAAGAAATGAATCACTTATAAGTTTATGAAGTGGAAATCTGCTGTACACCAATGGAAACAGTGAAAGGAGTGAAGGTGGAGTTGGGTTTCTGGTCCATAAAGATTTAAAAAACACCATTTTGGAATTCAAAAGTACACCACCAAGGGTGTCAAGACTAATACTCAAGATTTCTAAGAGGTACAAGCTAAAGGTTGTAATGATGGTTACAATGTTACAATATAACCCAAAGGTTATATAAAGGTTACAATGCATAGCACACGCTTCTTGATTAGACTGGGGTTCAAGCCCGTCACCACCAAATATGGAGGATATGAAAAGGTCGGAGAATGACCACCACATATCACCGGAGCAATATGGACTCAGTTGCTAATGCACCTAAAAACCAAATAATAACTCCAACATTTACATTGTTCAGGATAGTAACATCATTCATGATATATCTTCTATTAGTGAGGAAGAAGTTGATTTCGTTGGTTTGGGCTCTTCATTTGAGCTCTTCCATGTCCACTTTCTGTTCACCCTTTTCTAGAAAAAAAGTTTTCATTACTGACATTCCTTGAGATTCTGCAAATTCCACAAGTCTTTCACCTCTTTCATTTCTTTCACCAATTCCAAAATTTCCTATAGTTCCCCTTTCTGTGCGGTTTTGTCTCTTTCCAGCCTTAGCATTGAAGTCACCCATAATGATAGTGTAGTGGGTTTTCTGCTAATCTAGAAGACTCTCAATTTCAGTGTACATTTCTTCAACCTGTTCAACATCATGGCTCGATGTTGGTGCATAAATCATTTTAACCGTTAGCTTGTACCTCTTAGAAATCCTGAATAGTAGTCTTGACACCCTTGGTGATGTACTTTTGAATTCCAAAATGTTGCTTTTTATATCTTTATGAACAAGAAAGCCAACTCCACCTTTGCTCCTTTCACTGTTTCCATTGGTTTACAGCAGATTTCCACATGATAAACTTATAAGCTATTCATTTCTTTTTCTTGTTCAGTCAAACCGATAATATTCCAATTCACATTTTCTAATTCCTTTTCCAGCTCTAATATCCTGTCTACACTGATGAGTGATCTTACATTGTAACAGGCCAAGTTCAGTTTCCGTGCATGGCAGCCTGGTCATACCTCCAGCGCCTTCGTAGCCAGGTGGACAGGAGCAGCAGTGCGTAGCACACGCTTCTTAATTAGACTGGGGTTCGAGCCCACGATCCCCAAATACGGAGGATGCTGAAAGGTCAGGGAATGACCACTGCATATCCCCAGAGCAATATGGCCTTAGTTGCTAATGCTCCTAAAAACCAAAAAAACAAACAAACTGGCCATACCCAGAGATTCTTAGCACCTTCTGCTTCCACTCTGATCCTCTTGATGCCATAAGAGGGGGGGTGAAAGCTGCTGGGGACTGAGGGCCATTTGTTTCATCTTGCTGTCATGTGCTGGAGGGTTTGGTCTTTTCCTTTTCACACTGACCAGGCATCTTGAAGAGAACCACCCTACACATTCGTTGCCACCTAAGTGACGTAACAGGTCTTACCATCGAAAAGGTGTGCATGAGTGGATTTTAGAGAGGCAGGCCAACCAGACTTCTGAAATAGAAAGATATTGGATCCATCAGTGTTTCAGACTGAGTGTCTGATAATACACAGAATGTTTGTTCTCCTCTAAGCCCCTAGACATATACAACGTCCACACACTTCACTACACATATACTGTATCCACACACTTAAATCTCTGGCCTCAACAGGGCCACATTTACACTTTTGGAGGACCTAGGCACAATACAATTATGAGGCCCTGAAAGGTCAGGTCAAGTCAGTACAAAGTAAAAAAAAATTGCTTCAAACGTTTATTTCAATTAATCAAATTCATAAATATATTTTTTAATTTATTGAAAATAAAAGTCGACATCTCTATAAAAACTCATTTTAATAAAATAAAAATAACGAATCACTAGTATATATGTATTAAAAAAAGTATTATACATACATAAGTATATATGTATTAAATTAAAAAAAAAAATAACCAACAAGTTTTTTTTTTTTCTGGCTTTAGTCTTAGCAGATATATTTATAATATCATCATAAGTAACTGAGTCCATTGCATCTGATTCAGTGAATAATAACGATAGGTTGCTTGTTTTATTTTGGCGAAAGTTGCTTTTTAAATAATTTTTAATTTGTTTCAACACCGAAAATGAGCGTTTGTAATAGGCATAGTCAAAAATATTTTTAAAATAGTTTCTGTGTTTGGGAAGGTAGACCTTAACCTGTCATTTATAAATTGGTACATATTTTTAATTGAAAATTTTTCTTCTTTCATCATTATTAAAAATTGCTTAACTTCGTCAATAAATTTTTCCGAGTCAATATCAGTCCTATAAGTTTGTAAAATTTTATTAATACTAGTCATGTATTTGTCTTGATCTATATCTCTCTTTAAAAATATGTCAAACATATCTATTATGTCTAAATAGCTTTTTGTCCTTTCATTAATTTCCAAAATTAGCTTATTGCAAAGGACATTAAAAGTATTAACAATGAAATTTTCTTTTCCATGTAATATAATGTCATTGTCGGATTGTGAAACTTCATCACATATTTTTTTCCGTTTTTTCATTCTTTTCTTCTCGTCTTTAAATTGTCTCATCCGTTAATAAATTCGCTTCTTCATTTAAAGCAGCAAAACTATTTCTTCTTCTTATTATTATTATTAGCTACATGGTGCAAGGAAGCCTGAGGCTTATGCGCTGCACCAGCCGAAAAAAATTTGAGTTACCCTTAGAGAGAGAGAGAGAGAGAGAGTCAAAAGTAGAAGGGAATCACCAAGAAAGAGAAGAATGATGATATCCAGCTTAGGACCCTGGGTCTGCCAAGACCATACTCACCAGATGTTTGTTATTTGGTTTTTAGGAGCATTAGCAACTAAGGCCATATTGCTCCGTGAATATGCGGTGGTCATTCCTGACCTTCCGCATCCTCCGTATTTGGTGGTGACGGGCTCGAACCCCGGTCTAATCAAGAAGCGTGTGCTACGCACTGCTGCTCCTTCCCACCTGGCTACAGAGGCGCCTCACTCACCAGATGTGAATAACAAATTATTAGCTAATAGCAAATCCATATCGAGATCTTGTAGAGATTTACTAGTCGCATTTATTCGTGGTAAAATTTTGTCCCACACAACTGTTAAAATAGCTGTTTCTAAATTGTCAAAATTTTCAGCCAGTGATGAACTCTAATTTAGAAATAGGTCTTTCATAAGGAGAAATGAATAGTTCAAGTAATGCCTCCTTAATTTGTTTATATCCATGTTTCAATGCCAATATGGGTCAGCTCTTGCGGACCACCTTGTTTCACTTAGTCTTTTAACTGTTTTTATGTTTTTTTCTAAATGTTTAAGGAGTATGTCCTATCTTGTTGAAGATGAAAAGTAATTATATACATTTTGAACAAAACAAAAATATTGCACTGCTTTCAGACAAGATTCCGCTGCATAGTTGCCAATTAAATTTAAGGAATGACTAGACCATGGAATGTAATGTGCAGAGGGACTATGTTTTTTCAGCCTAGCTTGTAAACCTGTATAGACACCTTTCATATTGGCAGCGTTATCATAGCTTTGCCCTCTGCACATTTTTATATCCATAGATAATTCTTCTAATTTTTTTAATAATACCTCTTCTAAATATAATGAATTATGTTGTGTAATACTGATGAACCCAATAAATGTATCTAATGTCAGAATTTGCTGTAACATACCTAATTATAATAGCTAGTTGGTCAATATGGGCAACGTCTGGTGTTGAGTCGAGTATTATTGCAAAATAAGCAGCTTCCTTAATTTCTGATATTAATATTTCTCTTGTTTTATTAGCTATTAACTCTATGAATTTATCACAAGTGTGGTAAGAAAGATAATTTGATCTGCCAGAACCACAGTTAGCATACATTTTAATGTGATGTTCTTAAAAATCATCAAATTCACTTAAATAATGTAGACAGGATATCATCATTCTTTTCTTTTTTGGTGGTTCCTTTCTACTTCTCTCTCTCTCTTTGGGTAACTCGGGAATTTTTTTTGGCTAGTGCAGCATAAGCCTCAGGCTTACTTGCACCATATAGCTAATAATAATAATAATTTCCACAAGAATCAGAAAATATATCATTTGTATTGCCTTTAAACGATAGTCCCAATTTACTCAGTAACTAAATGGTAGCAATTATTCTTTTTAAAACCTCTCTCCAATAATTTTCTTCAGACTGTATTTGTTTCATCAATTCAGAATCAATACGACTATTTGAAGAACTTGACTTTCTTTTGCAATATGTGCTCAGTAGAATGCTTGTGATCACATAAGGTTCGCGTTATATTTCTCCAATCATTAAACCCTTCATTAAGTTATTATTTGACTTAGAAAACAATTTGCAAACAAAGCAGTAAATTGATTTCCTCATTTCTGAAAAAATTAGCCACTCTCGTTTCTCCTTTGACCATTCGTCTTTTTATAGTAAAAATGTGATTCATTTACATTTTTAACATATATTCTATTGCATTCTGTGTATTCTCTTTTTTAAATTTTCGATTTTACCAACATTCTGAGGCATATTTATTAAAATATGCTCAATAAATTTTTCATCAATACTAATTGGCCACACGACTATATCAGTAGGATAAAAGATAACTTGCTTTCTGGTAAATACAGACTCCGATTGAAAATTTTCTTCAAAATTATGTTGATTTGTTTCATTTACTTCTTTTACTTCTTCTATATTGTGCACATTATTTTGATGTTCTTCGTTTTCATTTTCGTCTCATGATACTGATAACAATGTTTCACTTTCATTTCGAGTAATTTGAGGTACACCTTCAGTTCTATGAAATTCTTAATTTTCTTCATTTTCAGAAGGTCGTAAGAAAGACAAATTGCCCCCTTTTGACTATTTAGCTGTTTTGCCTTTTCTCTGAGTTGTTTTCTTTTATTAGCTCCGGATTCAAACTTTCTTGGCATCGTTACATGTGTTATACTATTAAAAGCGAAATAAATATTTTATTAAATCCAAAATATTAAAAATAATTTTTTATAATGAGTACTAAATTCTTGAATTTTAGATCTGAATTTATTTCTTTATATGTTACATATAATTACTTTTACATACTATATTACTGTTACATACAATTATAAAGAAATAAGTATAGATCTAAAAACTCAAGAAATTAGTACTCATTATAAAAATTACACGAAAAGATCAAGAAACCAATTCAAATTAAAAATAATTACGTTAAAAGCTAAAAAATATAAAAAGAGAAAGAATAGTATTTTTTTTGTACAAAACATATCTTAGTTTTTTAAAATAACAATAATAAATTTATTGAAAAATATATTCTTACCGACTCCGACAGCTACTTTAACCATATAATTAGGTATATGTACTCGTATACTGCCATGCAAATACTAACCAAATACTAATGGTAACTAAACTCTCAGTCGTTACGTGTGCATACGAATGATGGTTAACTTAGATCGGTTATGGCCATGCGATAAAACAATATTTCAAATGGAGGAAGGAGGGCTCACAAATTTTTCAGGGACTCTAGTTTTTATATTATGAATTTAATATTTAAAAATAAGTATTTTATTTTGCAACTATAACTAGACTGTTTTTTATATAGTTGTTTGTGAGGAATTAGGTTTTAAAGTGAGGCCCCGTCGATAGTGAGGCCCCCAGCTTGTGCCTAATGTGCCTTGTGGTAAATGCGGTCCTGGGCCTCAACAGTGTTCTGTTTCATAAAAACTGCTTTGACTATTCTGATGGCAAGACTTTTTTTTGGTTTAAAGGAAAAACACAACGTTTTTCTACACGGCTTCATCCTTTAGTTATTAATTTTTAAAAATTATCAAAGACTTCATCAATGCCTGCATTGAAATAAATTAAAAAAAAACCTGCTTCTTTACTAAAAGTTGATTGTAATTGAAAAGGGGAACATAGCCCAAAATGTTACAGACATTCAACTACAGTTTTTTTTTATTTTTAATGAGATCTATATTCCTTGATTTTGTTTTTGGCAAATTATGTCCATAAACTAATGTAATGATCATATCCCTCTAAATGGAATCATTCTTAACTATCCTTCAAAAATTAAATTTTTTTTTGAATAATAATCTCTTTGTGATTAATAATAAATTTTCTTAAGATAGTAGATGACGGTGGCAAAGAAGTGGAACTTGGACAAGAAGGACAGATTGTTGTAAAACTAGATCCTGAACCTCCCATAGGGCTTTTCAAAGGATATTTGGTATGTTATAAGATTTAGTTATACATATTTCAATCTATTGTCTAAATAATTAACTTATTAAGACCCTTAGCAGTGGAATTTTGTACATTAATATTTTAAAGTTTTTTTTTTTTTTTTGTGTTCTTATTTTGAATTTACTGAAGAAGGAAGGAATGCATGAGACAGATGCAATAGTATTTTATAATTATAGCTACATGTAAGAATGAAAATTAAGTTATACTGCAAATAGAAATGACTAAAATACGTTTTGCTCCAAATAAAATTAAGCAATTTGGGCAAACTATTAATAGTTGAAAAAAGAGATACCACTTTTCAATAGTAGTGGAAATTTAAAATGCAACACATACAGTAAACCATTTAATGAAAATATTTCCAGATTCCTCAGACAAAGATACTTTATTATCAGTAGCTTATTCGAATGATATTAGTTCTGATGAAAAATTCGGTAAAATGAATTATTTACAAAGAAAGAAAAATTATGTTAATCACTAATAGTTAGTGCAGGAACAAATAAAGATTAGTTTGGATTTGTCAATTATACTAAACACTGATTATTTGGAACACTATACACAGCTAAGGAAAGAATAAAGAAATGCAAATAGCGTTTGACTGAAGAAAGAGTGAAAAATAAATTTAAAAATTAATGATATATTTATCTATTGTATGATATTTTTGAATGTATAGTTTATCAAAATTTTATATGATATACTCTAAACAAAATATATTTATTACTGATTTTAAAGAAAGAAACTAGGAACCAAAGCCTAGTGTGATGCCAGATCATTATGGAAAACTAAGGTACAAATATACAGTAACAGAAAAAGTTACTGTAGTTTTATGTTTAATTGTCCACCTATCATTTATGGAATTTAACTGACACTTTCTCTTACTGTATAAAAATTTACACCATTCATTAATCATTTTTCCATATTGGTCTAGTGTGTAGCCAGACCATTTTTCCATATTGGTCTGGCTACACACTAGTTTAGGATCATAACAAATATTTGCTGCATTTAGTGCATATTTATGCTTTTTGTAACTGTATAAAAATTTACACCATTTCATTAGTCATTTTTCCATATTGGTCTGGTTTCACACTAGTTTAGGATCATAACAATTATTTACTGCATCAGCGATTTTACTAATTGCCAGTTTTACTAATTGCAATTCAAAGTTTCTGCTGAACAGAACCAATGAAAAATGCAGACATGCTTCATTATTGCATTTCCAAGTGCTAGATGTACCACTTAATAAGTTTAGGTGGGTATTCTTCCCAATTTTCATTCAGAAATTGTTCTCCACTCTCTGACATGCTTTGACATGGTTAAATGTGACACATTATGGAAAAACCCTGGTTTAAAATGCTGAGCATGAATAATTGGAAGGAGCTGTAAATATGGCCAGATATGTAGTGACTTATATTTAAGTGGTACCTCAATGCAGCATAATTTATCAGAGATGTGCATCAATATTTTTATATTACATAGAAGATTATTCTTGCAGGGATGAAATCCTTTATTACACACTCCTCCTTTAACTAAACCTTGGTTTTCCAATAAATGTGCTAAGGTCGTTCAAGATAAGAATGTAGCATTTTGTAATTGGCTTGCATTCAAATTGCCAGGTTTATTTTTTGCCTACACAAAACCTTGCAACAGTTGCAAAACAGGTAAATCAGGCTAAACTAAATTTTGAACAGGCTAATGGTAGAAAACTTGCTTCTTGTCCAAATGGTATTCAGCCATTCTGGTCTCTTGCTAAAGCTGTTGGCTGCAACTTTTGCCACCTCGGCCAAAGATAAAGCTGATTGATCTGCTAGCATTCTACTTTTCTTCTAACTTGTGTATTGATGATCTTGGTATACCCCCCTCCTACCATTCCCAGTACACTCCATTGAGTGCATCCTGCTGTCTTCCATCGAAAGGATGTCAGAAGAATTTTGAACAGTCTTGATGCCAAGAAAGCACCAGGTCCTGATGGTATTTCTCCACTTGTTCTCAAAACCTGTGCTCCTCTGGAAATTTTTAACCCCGGGGGCTCACATCTGGTGAGTATGGGCTTGGCAAACCTAGGGTCCTGAGCTGGATATCATCATTCTCCTCTTTGTTGGTGATTCCTTTCTCTCTCTCTCTCTCTCTCTCTCTCTCTCTCTCTCTCAGGGGGTAACCTGGGAATTTTTTTTTTTTTTTTCGCTGGTGCAGCATAAGCCTCAGGCTTCCTTGTACCATATGGCTAATAATAATAATAATAATAATAATAATAATATTCCACTGGTGGGTTTTCCCTTCTGCTTGGAAATTTACTCATATTCAGCCAATTCCTAAAAAGGGTGACAAATTCCTTCTATCCAGTTATTGCTCCATTGCACTTACTTCTGCTCTTTCTAAAGTAATGGAGAAATGTCCAAGTTTGCAGATGATACAAAGGTTGGCAAGGTTGTTAAAGACAGTACACTACTGTAACAGGATCTAGAAAAGTTGGGAAGATGAACTGAGAGGTGGCAATTGAAGTTTAACATTGACAAATGCAAAGTACTGCATATGAGTATAGTAACCCCAGAGTAATGTATCAACTGTGTGGTACTATACCCAGTGTAGCGAAGAATGAAAAAAAGACCTAGGGATGATTGTTCAGTTGGATATGAAGTTTTCTGAGCAGTGCAGACAGGCTGCCAGAGCAGCTTGTGGGGTCTTATCAGTGATAAACAGGAATTTTGCCAGAAGTGATAAGCAAGTGATTATACCTTTGTGTAAGGCAATGGTCCAGCCACACCTTGAGTACCAGGTCTGGAGGCCTAATTTTAGGATGGATGTAGAGCTACTGGAATAAGTACAGAGAAGGGCAACGAGATTGGTGAGGGAATCAAAGGGTTGCACTTTCCAAGAAAGGCTTAAATTCTGCAAATTGCAGGGTCTGGAGACTAGGCACCTGGGAGGTGATTGAGGTGTATAAGGGCTTGAATGGTTTGAGCAAGCTCAATGCTGATGGGATTCTTCCTCTTGCTCAGATTACGCACTTGAGGGAGCATAAATTCAAATCGATGAAAGACAGTTGTAGAATAGATATCTGGAAATTGCCTTTAGCCAGCTGGTGGTTGATTGCTGGAAAACAAGTTTCCATCTGTTGTTTGTTTTTTTTTTTTTTTTTTTTTTGGTAGTTGTTGGTGCATCGGCTTCTGTGGCCATAATGCACCTCCCAAGGTTTAGCAGTACTTTGATCCAAGCCCGAAGCAGGATTTGAACCCGCGACCTTTGGGTTGCCAGGCAGGCACTATACCCACCCAGCTAGCCCGGTCAGCCCATCTGTCGTTATGGAAGCTGATAGCTTAAATAAATTCAAGGAAGAACTGGACAAACGTTTGGAGCAAATGGATGTGTGAAATGGGAAGGTTTTTTTTTTTTTTTTGTATGATACTGTATAAGCTTGCTTTCTTGCATCATATGCCTCTGCTAATGCTAATTCTGCAGTGGATGAATAATGAATAAACAAGTTTTACAGAGCAGAAAATGATGACATGGAATAGTTAGTGTTAAAAAATACTGAGTTTAATAGTATTACAGAAAACATTAGGCTGAAAAAGGCAGATTATGAGAAATTGCCGGCTAAGTTCACATATGTGAATACAAAGAAGAGAAGAAAAAATAAGACCAAACTCTTGTGTAATAAGTGCATGAATGACTTAGATAACCCAGTTGATGATGCATATGAATTGAACAAGCGCTTTGCATTGATATATACAGAAGAAATATCTCATGATATTAATGATATTGAAATTTCAGATTTTTTTTTTTAGAAAAACTTTCAAGTCTAATACAGTATACAATTGATATATACAGAAGAAATATCTAATGAAATTAGTGATATTGAAATTTCAGATTTTTTATTAGAAAAACTTTCAAGTCCAATGGCATGTACCCAACAATTTTGATTAGGTGGCAGAAGAGTGCATTGAACAACTAAGGTTAATTATGAGGGCATCACAGCATTCTGGTGAAGTGCCAGTGTATTGCCAATACACAAAGTGGGTAACTGCCAACTAGCCAGTCTCACTTCAGTGGTAGGGAAAATCATGAGACAATAATAAAGATTGCAATAGGGATCATTTGGATAAAAATGGAATTCTGAAAGAAAGATGGCATGGTTTTGGAAATGGAAAATCATATTTAACTAACTTGGTTAGTTGCTTTGACAGAATTACTCATGAGCTGCATGTAGGAAATAATTTCAGTATTGTTTACTTGGACTTCAGCAAAGCATTTGACTTATTTCTGAATGAGAGGTTACTTTACAAACTGGAACATGTTGGAATCAGAGGGAAAATCCTTGGATGGATCACAGAATGGCTATGGAGGCAGAGGGTCACAATTAATGGTTATTCTTCAGATTGGACTAATGTAAGAAGTGGAGTTCCCCATGGATCGGTACTGAGCCCACTGCTTTTTATTTTCCTAAATGACATCAACAAAAGGATACAGGGTGTGATGTCAAGTTTAGTAGAGTAGTTAATGATCAACACCAAGCAGAGCTTCTTCAAGGATGGTCAGAAAAGTGGCCCAATATGCATGGCACAAAATACAGTCAAAATTCTCCAAGCTATGTAGACCGATGGTGAGGAAAGGCCATGCTGTCCTGTTGATGATTAATTATAGCAGTAGAGAGGTTATAATCCCACTGTATAAAGCAATTATAAGAACACAGTATTCCACACTTGGAATAGTGTGTTCAGGTATGGAGACTGCAGCTAAAAAAAAAGGACATCACCCTTTCGAGAAGGGCGATGAAGATAAGGAAAGACTTTGAAATCTAGTCAGCTTAGAGGGGACTTGACTGAGGTGAAATTTTTGCTGTTATAAATGATTCCAGGAAGTTTTCTTTTAGCCAGGAAGTTATAAGTTGCCAGCTTGGGGAAAGGTCAGCTGGATTGTGTTTTTTTTTTTTTTTTTGGCAGTACAGCAAAAACCTAGGGCTTTCTAGCACCATATGACAAATAGTAAACACTGCAGTTATCCCTAGCTGATACTTTCAGCCCATTACTGTTTTTTTCATTTCCTGCTTTTCAGTGTTTTTAAAATGATTCCTATGAATTAAATGATATATAATGACAATTGATTACCTCAATTACCCTCAGCTTTAGAACTACTGACTGCTTCTATAAAATGTTTCGGAATTCTTTTATTCAGCTGCACCCTGCTGCTGCTAGTGAAGTTCCCTCTTTGAACTAGTGTGGGCCATACTAATTAAAATTTCACTATTTATTACATTTAAAGTATAAAGTAATGCATAGTTTATTAGGTAAAAATACATTTTTCATAAGTTACTAAACTGCAATTTTGCAGAACTCTATGCTTGTATTTTTGTTTTTCATAGAATGATCCCAAAAAGACAGCATCAGTTTTTAAGCATGGCTATTATTGGACAGGTGACAGAGGTTATAAAGATGAGGACGGTTATTTCTATTTCATAGGACGTGCTGATGACATTATTTCATCTGCAGGGTGATTTAAATAATTTTTTCAATTTTATTTAGTCATTAATACAGAGCAGTTTTATTTTTTTTTTTATAACAGTTACATGTTTTTGATTTCCAAGTAGATTTTATAATTTGTCTTGAGATGGAAGTCTAAAACTTTGAAATTAATTGAACATGCTTCTATGTAGGAAATCCTCTGGGTAAACCATTTTAATTTGCAATATGTGAAATCTGTGTCTTTACATATTAAGAATTTGATTTCCACATAACATCTTTTACTAATGAAGTTGCTTTCTAAAAGCAACCTGGTTGCACCACTGTTTTTATTTTTTGAGGTATCACATGTGCACTCAGTTAAATGGGGAAAAAAGTGCTCCATTTATAACCTAAGAAATTGTTCACTTTTTGATGCCATATTGAAAATATTATGAACACAACTGTGAAAAATCCATTTCTTATATTTATATTAAAAATAAAATGTACTGTGCATTGCTACAGACATCTTTCAGCACTTCTCTTATCCAAATAGCAGGTTGTCAATTGTCTGAACAAACTTCCATCTGGTGTCATAGAACTGAGGAGTTTGAATAAATTCAAAGAAGAACTAGATTCAAGGGGATGGACAATATTTTATTTTTTGTGGCTGGTGCAAACTTGCTTTATTTGCCTTAATTCATCTGACATCCATTTAGGCCTGAACCTTGAACAGTATTTCTTAGTCGGTATGAAAAGCCTAGTAGCCTCCAAGATTAAGTCCCTGAAGGCTACCCATTTAGAATTCAGCGGTGGCAACATCATCAGTTCATCCCACTATATAGAATTTAAAATCTGTCTGAGACCACTGTAGTCATCTTTACGAAAACGAAAACCCTTCCCTTCCCTTTACCCTTGATGGCAGTTACATCTTTAAGTAAATCCCACATCAGTACACTGTGATCAGATAAAGGAACGACTAGGTGATAGTGATCACAGTGTACTGATGTAGGATTTACTTAAAGTATGTTTCTAAATGGATGTTGGATGAATTAATGAGGCTCGTGGCAGAGAAGAAAAATGCATGGGATACATATTAATTATAAGGTGACACAGAAGCCTACATCAGATATAAGCTAGTCTGTAATCAAGTCACACAAAGGAAGTTAGGCAGGCTTGGGCTAAGGAGGCAAAGAAAAACAGCAAAGAGTTCTTTACTTATGTAAACTCTAGAAGGAAGGGGATAAATCAGATTGGTCCACTTAACATAGATGGTTCGACTATTGGTGATCCTGCTCAAGTAGCTGATAAACTGAATGAGTATATTGTATCTACATTCACACATGAGGAGTTATTCACGGAGGGGAAAGCCAGACGTTTATCAAACTCTAACAAGGAGCTAAGTGATTTTGTAATAACTGAGAGCAAAGTGGAGGAGAAATTGTTGAAGTTAAATTAAAAAAAAAAGGCACCTGAGGCAGATGGAATCTATCCAGTTACAATGAAGGCGGCAGCAAGGGAAGTAAGCAAATCCTTGGCCATAATTATGAGAGCATCCTTAGAGTCAGGGGAGGTCCTCATGGACTGGAGATGTGCAAATGTATCCCAAATTCACAAAGGGGTTCAAAGGGTGACACAAATAATTATAGACCTGTTAGTCTAACTTCTGTTCTGGGGAAAATAATGGAGTCACTGGTTAAAGAGGTGATACAAGATCATCTAGACAAGACAGCAGTAATAGTTCAGACAGCATGGGTTTGTTAAGAGGAAGCCTTGTCTGACCAATTAGATTGGATACTACGATATGGTCACAAAGGAACTGGATGAAAAAAATAAATTTGATATCATATACTTGGATTTCAGGAAAGCTTTTTATACTGTTTCACATGGAAGACTGCTGTACAAATTGGAGTGGCATGGCATTAAGGGCAAGTTACTGCAATGGATAAAGGTGTGGTTGACACTACTCTATGTGGAATAATGTTTTTAGCGGAGTCCCCCAGGGTTTGGTGCTGGGCTTATTGCTGCTTTGTGTATTTATCAATGATATCGATGAACGTATATCAGGCTTAATGTCCAAGTTTGCAGATGATACAAAGGTTGGCAGGGTTGTTAATGACAGTAAAGACAGAATGCTACTGCAACAGGATCACATTTATCACAACCCTCTGCCTCCTGCCCTGAAGCCATCCTACTATCCATCTAATGATTTTCCCAGTGATTCCAACCTGTTCCAGCTTATAAAGCAACCGCTCATGTGGGACTGAGTCAAAAGCTTTGCTGAAATCTAAATAAACAATGTCGAAATTATTCCCTAAATCCAGCTTGTGAGTGACCCTTTAAAAATAGAAAACCAGATTTTCCCTTTACAAAACCATGCTGAGTATCCTTGAGAATTTCAATTTGATCCAAATGATCCCGAATTCCACTCTTGATCATTGCCTCCATGATTTTCCCTACTACTGAAGTCAGACTGATAGGTCGATAATTTCCCACTTCACTCTTAGAGCCACCGTTATGTATGGGAGATATTGGCACTTTTCCAATCCAAGGGAATCTCTCCAGCTTCTAGTGATGCTCGCATAATTAGCCTCAATGGTTCAATGCACTCACTTGCCGCCTCCGTTAAGATTATAGAGTATATTCCATCAACTCCAGGAGCCTTAGGCTTGAAAGTTTTTTCATTAAATAATCTTGCAAAATTTCAATATCATTAATTACAAATTTTTCAACTTCGCTCCCACAATTTCCCATTGCCACAAAAGGTTTTTCATTTGTAAATATTGATGCAAAATAACTGTTGAGTTCATCTGCAATGGCAGCTAGTGTATTTAATACTGTCCCCTTTCCCTTACATAAAGGTCCGATCTGGTTTATCCTGCTCTTCTTGGCATTTATATATGTGAAGAATTCCTTATCTCCCCCCCCCTTTGCTCTGTTTGCTAGTGATTTCTCATAAACTGCCTTTGCTTGTCGAACCTTTTCTGTGGCTCTATTACAGATCATCTTGTAGCTGTTATAGGCTTCAGTACTTTTTATTGCTCTGTAACCTTTCCATGCCACCTTTTTCTGCTCAAGTAATGTGGCAACTTCACTATTCATCCAACTTGGAACCCTCCTCGTGGAGTATTTTTTTAATGGTAAATATGCATTCAAGGCATCTGTAATTAATGTTTTAAAAGCATACCACAGTTCAAATGTATTCATTCTCTGTGCGATATCTACTCAGTTAATTAGAGGCCACGTAGTACCTTAAGGCATCGTAATTTCCTTTTCTGAAATTAAAACCCATTCCTTTGCCTTTTACTGCTGCTACCTCTTTCATCATCATCCACTGTAGAACTCCGTGATCACTTCTTGCTACTGGTTTCTCTACCGTCAGCCCTGTTATGTCAGCTGATTCATGGGTGATGATGAGGTCTAGGACATTCTTTTCTCTAGTACTTTCCCTGACATGTTAATACAAATAACAGTCGTCTAGTTGATTTAAAAAGTTTGTTCCCCCATGATGAGTTTCCTTCCCATTTACTCCAATCAATTAGAGGCAAATTGAAATCGCCCATTCCATTTGCATGTAGAGGCTTTTGTCATAATCTTCACAATCACCCGGTCTGTAGATTACTCCTACTTGCTTTATACCTTTGTTTCCAACTATCTCACACCATACAGATTCTATACTAGCATGTGAAACGTCTGAATCTGGGAAAGCTATTGTCGGAATCCGGGAAAGCTACAAGCCGTAATGAAACTCATCATCCCCAATTTCCGTGTGGCACCACGTCTCTGTAAGCCCTATTATGTCCGCATTACTTGTTTTAATCAGCTGTTCGAATTCGCTCATTTTATTGATGACACTTCTAACATTACAATATAAACAATTAAGACTTACTGTTCTTGTATATTTAACTACCCTAACACAACCCTTGAAGTTTTTTAGGCTCTCTTCCCTGGCATTAGCTACCTGCTCACTTGAAACGTTTCTGCCCCCAGAACACCTAGATAATATGTCCAGTTGGGGTAACATAAATAAGAACTCTTGAGGTATGTGCAAGAGTTACTTTGACCAATATTATCAGATAAACGCATGTCAGTATTACCCACTTCCCCCCTAACTAGCAGTTTCCCTGAAGCTTTAAGGTATCCCCAATAATACTGGCAAAAACTTTTGCACCACCTTTGTTTAAGTGTATCCCATCTCTACAAAACAAATTCCTTCTATCTACAAGTGTGGGCCATGCTGATAGAAATCCCCCCCCCCCAAAGCCTTGCAGAGTCCTTCAAGTCTTGAGTTAATCCACAAGGCTTTTAACATATAATCCCTCCTATCGTATCTGGGCAGAATTGCAGACACATAGACATTGTGACGTAGCTCACGGCATTTCCTCAGCATGGTCCTGTATTTTTCCAACAAATCGTCAGATCGTGTACGTTTAATGTCATTAGTCCCCACATGAATAATAATATTCTCTTTACCCCCCCTTAAAATCTGACAATCTGTTGGTGACATCATTAATAGTTGCTCCCGGCAGACATACCCTGGTTCTACTCCATCTATCCTTACAAAAAATATTCCCCGTTTCCCTGACAATGGAGTCTCCTAATAAAACAATGTCCTTTTTAACCAGAGTAGTTTGCACTTGGTTTTTCTGTTTTGAGGCCCGAATCGGGTGTGCATCACTTGGTAGATTGCTGGAGTCTTGAGTCCCTGACGAGCTTCCAGATGCATTATTCTAGAGGGCATGCACCCGTTTTTTTCAGTGACTCAAATTATTCTATCAGTGCACCAAATTGTAATTTAAGATCGGTGCACTCCTTACATTCATCACAAAGAAAAGGATCCCCAGATGAGCTATGATTAGTCACCAGGTCGACCTTGGAAAACATTCCGCAGGTTCCACAACGGATTAAATCATGGCTCACCCGTAAATCGCCATCGGCTATTTCCGTGTGAGTCACGATAATTAATTTTAAAAAATTATATCTATAATATTATAAAAATCAAACTGTTACAGGAAAACCTATAACAAAATAGTCCAACAATATCTAAATAAATCAAATATATAAAAGCACTAATCGATAGTAATCCAATCCACTTAACTGAGGAGTCCGACGAAGTGTGTCCGCTCACCTCGAATGATGTAGAAAACGGTAATTCAATAAATCCACAACAGTCTTGCTAAAATGCAAGTGACCAACCCACAAGTTTCAGTCAATATCTAGAAAGTTAAAATCCCCCATTATAAGACATTCTGAGTTACTTGCCCACTCTATTTCTCTGCACAATTGCTCATTATACTCATCGGATTCATTAGGCCTATAACACACCCATTCTCATTTTCCCTTTCCCAGTACTTATGTCACAACAAACAGACTCAACATTGTATTGTCCACCAACATCAATTGAATGCACTTCCTTAGATTTTATGTGTTTCTTAACTAACAGCATAACCCCTCCTCCCTTTGTGTCTTGTCTATCCTTTCTATACAAATTGTACTCCCCAAATTCCAATTCTGCACTGCTTATATCTGTGTGACACCACGTCTCTTGATATCTCAACAATATCTGCCTTTGATATCTTGACTAGCACTTTAAGCTCATCAAATTTATTAACTATACTCCTAGCATTGGAATACATGCTCCTGTTTTTACTCTTAGTTACACTAACACAGCCCATGTATCTATTTGTTCCACTATGACTTCCAGCAGTCCTGGAAATCTCCATTGCCTTCCTTTCCAGGCTGCTGCTCATTCTAATAGAAGTAGTGCAAGAATCACTTTTGCCTCTGCTAACCTTTTAGTTTGTGTATGCCCCCAAGCTAGCAGTTTTCCGACCCACCTAACACTACCTCGATAGCATCAGAAAATATTTTTGCATCCTTTCTATTTCAGTGTACCGCATCCCTGTAGAAGCAGTCTCTCTTGTCAACAAGTATAGACCAGGCTGAAAAAAATTCTACCCCTTGAGTCTTGCACAAACTCTCCAGGGTTTGTGCAAGACCCTGGAGAGTTTGTGCAATTAATCGACAAGTGTCTGGGCAGAATTGTAGACACTTTCACATTCAGCCCTAACTTGCGACTTTTTTTCAACATTGACCTGTACTTGAGTAAATCTGCAGATCTCTTACTCTTATTGTCATTAGTTTCAATGTGTACAACAATATCATCTTTTGTGCCCTTAAAAGATGATATCTGCTCTACAACGTCATAAATTTTTGCCCCCTAGTAGTTATACCCTGGTCCTGTTCCACTGGACCAGGGTATGTCTGCATAGTATATTCCCTGTCTCCCTGACAATAGAGTCACCAGTAATAACCAGGTCCTTTGGGACCAGTGCATTCTGCCTTGGAGATTGCCTCTGTGTTGCATGATGCACAGGAGTGAGCTCTGCCATTGAGATGGGCAGCCGTTGAGCTGGGCTATTTGTAACTCATGAATCAAACGTGATGGTAGCACACTTTGACAGGAAAGATGCAGCTGATTTTCAATTCTTGTTTTTCAACACATGATAATATGCGTGAATTGGCTTAAGATAATGTTTGTTTTTATGCCAAACTTCTTCGATTAATGGTGCAGATCAAATGGAAACATAATAATTGAGGAATTCATAAATTATCATTAATGTCACTGGTACAGATTTTGTTTCATTGAGAAAAAAATTGCTCTGCCAGATTTGTCTTGAGTGTTTTCTTATCAGAGAGTTAACAAAATGACAAACCAATATGGATGCACTTTCATGGGGAGGGCGGGGTTTTAGTTTTGCAATAAAACAAGAAGGTAAGAGATGAATTCTGTAAAAAAAAAAAAAAAAAAAAGTGCATCATTGGATGAAATAAGATTTTATTGTGGCTATTAATGGCACCTCCATATTTACAATGAAGATCACTGGTGACTAGCTATAAAATGCCATGGAACAGCCATATTAACACTGAAAAATTAAATTCTTTATTTGTAAACAGTGACATAGAGGAAAGTAACATACCACCGTAAAACTCGCTGTCATCGCTTACGTATAGCAAATAACTCATGCATGTTTGGCTCCACTTTCCAATCTTGTGTGCTTTTGTAAATGAAATCTAATCCTCCCATTAGCCCAACAATATTCCCTAATTCAATCTACTCAAAGTGTGGTCTGCGAACTGTTTGTTAACGATCCCCGACAATTCATCCATTACCAGTCTGAAGGGATTGGAAATAAAAGAAACTGGTCCTTTACTACAGATAGTTTGAGAAGCACTGCTCTAATTGATTATACAGTATTTTCATTTCAATATACTATGCATTATGATAATTTTTTTTTGGAATTTAACAGATGCTAGCTGACAAAAATACAGATATTCCCATTGCATTAGAGTTTCAATTTAGGTAATGAGTGAACTTGAAAAATATACCAAATTTATTTTTGTAATTGAGGTTAGCAAATCATAATTAATAAAACAAGTTTTCACTTCAGCAAAAAAGCTAAAAAATAATTAAAAGAAGAATACTCAGGGTTAAATTCTCTTATTATTTGTAATAAATAATTTTCATGACTGTCATGTGATGATTAACTTGCAAACCTCTACTTGATTTATATATTGTGGACAAGATCTAATAATGAAAAAACAATATATTTTAACACTAGCAGCTTATCCAAATTTTCAGTATTTCTACTTGTTTCATGCCTCGCATATAATTTTGAAGCCTGTTTTGAGCAATTAAAATTGAAAGGAAACATTGCTACTACTAATAAAGCATGTTTCCTGTTGACCTCACATAGAAGTCATTTATTTCACTGCACCATCCCACTTTTTTGTCTCCAAGCTCTGTAATAATTTACATAGTTATTATATATATCATAAAAAGATATGATTGAAACATGAATATTATATACAGTTATAGGATTGGACCATCCGAAGTAGAAGATGCATTATTAGATCATCCTGCAGTACAACAAGCAGCAGTAGTGAGTAGCCCGGACAACCTACGAGGAGAGGCAAGTTTATTTTATTTTGTAATATGTATTCTTAATAAGTTTGTAATTCAGCATTTCACTAAATTTTTGTACCCTCTTCCCACAGACTTAAAATTGCTGTTGTTGGATTTATTAGTGCATTGGCAACAAAGGATATATTGGACATATTAGAGTCTTCAGATGAGGTGATTTGTTAATATTCTCAGAATATGCTGTAATATTAGCTATAAGCACAGAGATAAGAGAATGGGAATTCTATGACAAGATGTTTAAAAGTTAGCAGAAGGTTGTCCAGTGTGTAATCCAGCAAGTATTTGTTCCTTCTTTGGCTTGATTAGCCATTGCTTGTAATTATTAACTTGGCAGCAGGTGCACCCAAAAATTGGCTGTTTGTGTTCTTCACCAATTTTACCTCTGTCTAGCTTTAAACTAGTTTTATTATCCTAGTGTAATTGTGTGGATAATTCACTTTCTGTTGATGATAAATGAGCACAAAAAAAAAAAAACAAAAAAAAAAACCATATTTAACAATAATTGGCAAACTGAATCCAGAATTTTAAAAATAGAAACAGGTAGGCCCATCAGACCATGTTTCAACTGGATGCCATCACTGCTGGATTAATCTTAACAGGTTTATTTTTTGTGTGCTCCTGCCAGATGAATAACCTTTTTTGTTTTTCTACAGGTTCAATGTAAGGTATCTGAAGGATTAGCAAGTTCAAACCAAAGCATTCTTGGCAGCAGAGTCTGCTCCTTTATTCCTCAGGGATCTAATAGGAGGTTGGTAAAGTGGTTAATGACAATGAGTAATCAGGGTATGCTACTTCAACAAGATCTAGATAAATTAGGCAGATGGGCTGAGAAGTGGCAATTGAAATTTGACAAATGCATGGTAGTGGAGAGTGAACAAGATCTGGGGGATACAGACTGCTGGGGCAGCCCATAGGGTTTTGTCAGTATAGATAAGGTGGTGGTAAGGCCACATCTTGAATACTGCATGCAGGTCTGGGAGCAGGTGCTCTTACCAGGAAAGGCTTCAGTTGTATGAATTGCAGCAACTGGAAATTGGGCACTTGTAAAGGGATCAGAATAAGTAACCAATGGAAGCCTTCCCCTTGCTCAGACTATGCACATAAGGGGACATAAATTCATGTATGGAAATTTCAGAAAGTTTAAGAGGATGGACAGGTGACATGGGAAGTGTTGATTTTTTTGGCTGATGCTATATAAACTTTTCTTGCATATTTTATCACTACAGGTAGTTCTCGACTTTATGAGTTAATTTGTTCCTAGCGTGTGCTCGTAAAGCAGGAATTTATTTCCCATAGACATAAGGTTAAAAATAGGGGTTACGTTCTCAACAATGAAATTTGTTAGCTAATTAGTTTGTTTAAACAATGATTGATTTATCGAAAGAAATGAAAACGTAGCCTGTAAAATCAAGCAAATTATAATAATAGAGAAATTATTTACGACTTACAAATGTTAAAGAATATTTATTCTTCATCATCATCGACTAAATGCACACTCGTTGATCACTCATTATTGGCTCGGCACTCGTTGGTTTGTTGCACAAAGAGTCGTCTTCTTCAGAAATGTTTCAAGAGGCATTTGTTTCCAAGATAATCTCTTTTAATTATAAATATCACGATTGCATGCATAAGCATTTTTAACGGCACACACAAATTGCTACTAACATGATTCGCGTGGAGTAACAAGTTTACGAAGCTTAAAAAAAAACAGGAATGAAGACAAGATTCTGAAAATTTATTTGTTTTTTATACGATTGAAGATTTCAGTAAAGGGGAAACACATTTCACCATTAATCCTGGAGGCTCACATCTGGTGAGTATGGGCTTGGCACACCCAGGGTCCTGAGCTGGATATCATCATTCTTCTCTTTCTTGGTGATTCCCTTCTACTTTTGACTCTCTCTCTCTTTTTCTCTCTTTCTCTCTCTCTCTCTCTCTGCACCTCCGTAGCCAGGTGGGAAGGAACAGCAGTGCGTAGCACGCTTCTTGATTAGACCGGGGTTCGAGCCCGTCACAACCAAATACGGAGGATGCAGAAAGGTCAAGGAATGACCACCGCATATCATGGAGCAATATGGCCTTAGTTGCTAATGCTCCTGAAAACCAAATAACAACAACAACCCCTCTCTCTCTCTCTCTCTCTCTCTCTCTCTCTCTCAGGATTACTTGGGAACTTTTTTTTTTCCTGGTGCAGCATAAGCCTCAGGCTTCCTTGCATCATATGGATATTATTAATAATAATAATAATAACATAAACAACCACACAGCTATCAGTATTTTCACAAATGCAAGACCATCGAGTTTACTACCCGTTTATAATTGCTTGCAGTAACAGAAAAGCCCAATAAACTGGAAAGTGCAAATTGTTTTTGTTTTATGGTCGTGCCCTCCAGAAATGTGCTTTAGAAAAATATCACAAAGGTGTTTAAAATTGATTCTTATAACGGAAAATACGATAACGATGAAAGTATAGTGCATTTTAATGATTTGAATTGGTAACTAATACAATTTACAAAACATGCTCATGACCTTTTATATGGCCTTAAGGTCATGCTCGTGACCTTAAAAATGACATTTTAGAGTAATAAATAGCTTAGCTATACAGCGAAAATTTCAACTTCTGAGATCGTGAAACGAATTATTAAAAAACAATGTATTATTGGGTTCACATTATGTGATATTTTAACAATACGATGGTGTCTCTGGAACTGATTATTATCATAAAGCAGGGTACACTGTATTGTATTGCTATGCACGTGGCTTGGAATGCGGTATTTATGAATGTTTAATGTTCATATTTTCAATTTTGTTGATACTTGGAGAAAAAAAAACTCGTAAAGCGAGAACTGCCTGCATATGTATATTAATACTAATTGCTCACTGTTTTTTATGGAGTTGTTTGAATTTGTCTCAGGAAAGGAATTTACACCGAAGGGCATACATACCTTTTTATAGAAAATGGTTTTAGGGTATTATTGTAGAGCTACAGTTGCATCAACTTTCTATCTTGGAAGTGTCAGTGTATACTTTTGATGAAACTAAAAGGACTAAGCTACATGAAATTGATACTTGGGATATTCTTTCCCCACTATTGGAAATTATCATCAAAGGTATTTGCCATGCTAGAATCCTAAACATTGTTATTCATATTAAAGCCTTGTAACCTAATGCAAGATGATATTTTGATACATGATATCTTACTTTGTACAGATATTGCCATATAGGATGATTTGGGAAACTGCTGATTTTAGCTACATCATTTACGAGAAACAGAGGCTCATGAGCTTCCATATAGTGATTGAACTGGTGAGTTATGTAAAGACCTGAGTTCAAATCCTGTCAATGTCGCAAGGAGTTTTTGTGGGCATTTTTCATGTGGCTGAGTTAGTCGGTCTCAGGCATGGTAGCATGGGTTTGCATCCAGCACCACAGAACACACACAATTTACAGACATATCATATGGTGAAATATGGCCCAAGTTGCTGAAGCACCTAAACCCTAAAACTTATGGCTCAAGTTGCTGAAGCAACTAAACCCTGAAACCAGCCATCATGATGTATACCATCTACATAGTCCATTTGAGGTCTAATTAAGGAATGGTACAGGTGTAGTAGCATATAACGATCTGCATTTCTTGATATAGCAGAAATTATCCCAAGCAGGTTTATGAAGAAATATACAATGTTGGAAAGTACTTTGATCAGATGGAAGCATTGACATTTTTTGAAACTGAAATGCACTGTTTTACCACAAGTTAGGGTTGTATTAGTTTTTTATTGAAGTTTTATCATCTCAGTATTTTGGGATTATACTTTTTTTTTGTAATAATGTGTTTGATGGCCCACATATTATTAGGCTTTAAGATCAGTTTCAGTAGAATCCTAAACTATGTTGAACTAATACACATGAATACTAATGCTAATAAGAGTTGTATTTTTTTTCCCTTTAATTGAGATTTATTTACAGCAAAACTGGATTGCAGTTAATTTCTTTGGAGAAAGATATATATGGGAAATAACTAATAAATTAAACAACACTGCACTCCATGTAAATCTTTTATAGGCAAAAATGATTGAGTTTACTGCAACTAGCTGGAAAGAAAACCTTCCAGTAACCCAACAATTGTGGATATCATTGTCAATTATAGAGGAAGGAAAGCATAAAGTGATTGTAAGAAATGTTTATATCAAATTCTGCACTATTCTTTAGCACTAGTTTTTTTTATGACAAATTATATAATAATTAATGACATTATTATACCACATGGAATACAAGCTCAGTTTCTACACTAAATTTTTAGCAGGTGATGTTTCAGGATTATTACCAAACCCCATCGTCAGACCAAAATTGCCAGGGGAATAAATAGAAGAGCATTTAATGTAAAATAAATTGATAAGCAATTCCAATTTAAAATCTTTAATCTTAGATTATGATGTGTATTCAAGGTCTTTATAAAGAATAACAAGGTAAGACTGGTTATTGGTGTTTTGTGACGAGTAGTGCAGAGGAATAGTAGGGTTTTAATCATGATAAATAAGTAGCTCAAAGGTTCTAATCACTTGCTGGAGATATATAAATTTTTTTATTTAGCTAAATAATTTTTACTTTTTAGCAGGGATGTTATCGTATAACATAAAACTAGATAGTGTAATTTGTATTACTGCATTTAGGAATCTATTAGCTTAGTGTATAATTGTCAAGTAATTAATTAAATTGTATTTAAATGGAAATCATGCCCCAGACTAGAGCAGCAAAGTAGTGGGAGTGCTGTGACTCAGGGGGAGAACCAAAGGGGGCAATTCTCCAATGCATCACAGCCTAAAATAATGTGCAGCTTGTGAAATGTTTGCAGATCTTTCTGGCACTTCCGTAACCAGGTGGGAAGGAGCAGCAGTGCGTAGCCCACGCTTCTTGATTAGACTGGGGTTCGAGCCCGTCACCACCAAATACGGATGATGATGCGTCACCACCAAATACGGATGATGCGGAAAGGTCAGGGAATGACCACCGCATATTCCCGGAGCAATATGGCCTTAGTTGCTAATGCTCCTAAAAACCAAAAACAATAATAATAATAGCAGATCTTTCTGAAACAGGACATGATCCAACCAAGGAGGATGTGTTTGTGTGTGCTAGGTAAAGAAATTAGGTGCCAGCTCAGCATTCTAATGAGTGTTTATGAGAGTAAATGCCCTCAAAAAAATTAAAATGGGAGGGCCCAACCGAATGACAAAGTTCACACTTGTGCATCAGACAACAGAGTGGAAATCTTCAAGGCACAATGTGCTGGTCCCACAGGAGCTAGTTATTGTCATGGAAATATGTTGTGGAATAGGACCATAGAATGTCTGCCAAGGACAAAAGTAAATGATATTGTAATGCAGATATCATTCTTTAAGGGCACAAAAGGTGACATTGGCACTAATGATATTAAGAGTAAGAGATCTGAGGACAAGTAGAGGGCAATGTTGGCAAAAAAAGTCACGTGTTAGAATTGAACTTGAAAGTCCCAATTCGGCCCTGTAGAGAATGTGCAAGGCTCATGGGGTAGAATTTTTCTCAGCATGCCCTGTGCTTATCAATAAGAGAGACTGTTTTTACAGGGATGGGATACATTTGAATAAAAGGGGTGCAAGAATATTTTCTGATGCTATAGAGGCAGTGATAGGTGTGTCAGATAACTGCTAGCTTTTGGGGGGGGGATACACAGACTAATAGTTTAATTAGATCCACAGGCAGAGGTGAAAGTGATTTTTGCATTGCTACTATTCGTACATGCAACAGCCTGGAAAGCAAGGTGTCTGGGATTTCAGGCCTTGCTATGGGTCATCATGGAGAAATGAATACATGGACTGTGATAGGGTAACAAAGAGAAAGAACACGTGTATATACACTACTAGGAGCATTGTAAATGAATTTGAAGTACTGATTAAGTCATCGAATGCAGACATTATAGGAATAGTGGAAACGTGGTATCACTCAGATATAAGTGATGCTGAATTTGAATATTGTGAGTGCAAGTATACAGGAAGGACAGATAGGAGAGGTGGAGGGGTTATGCTCTTAGTTAAGAAGAATATTAAATCTAAGGCAGTGCATCCAGTTGACTTGGGAGACAAGTGCAGTGTGGAGTCAGTTTGGTGTGTTATAGGCTTAACAACTGTAATGAGTATACCAAACAGCTATACAGGAAAATAGTGGGCCAGCAAATAAGAATGCTTCATAATGAGGGATTTTAACTTTCCAGATGACTAGAATTTTGTGGATTGGTCACTGACACACTAGCAAGACTTTTATGGATTTCTTGAATGACTGTTTTCTACAGCAGCAGCAGCAGCATGTTAGAGGCAACAAGAGGAAGCATTGAGAATCTTCAGGTAAAAGATCTGCTGAGTGGCAGCAATCACAGTTTACTAATGTGAAATTTAACTGTCAAGGGTAAAGGCTTTCATAAAGGTGACTACATAGATCTCAGATAGTTTTTAAATTGTGTGCAGTGCAACCAACTGATGATGTTACCAAACAGCAAATTCTAAATGGGAAGTTACTAGTTTTTTCATATGAACAAAAAATACTATTCAAGGATTAGACCTAAATGAATGTTGATGAACTATCGAGAATACGTAGCAGAGAAGGAAAGTGTATGGGATACATATAAATTATCAGGTGATGCAGAAGCATATGGTAAATATAAATTAGTCTGTAATCAAGTCACAAAAGAGGTTAACCAAGCTAAGGCAGTATTTTTATGAGACGTCTCTTGCAAAGAAAAACAGCAAAGACTTATATGCGTATATTAACAGTAGAAGGAAGGGGTTGAATCACATTGGGCTGTTTGATGTCTGTGGGTTAACTGCTGATGACCTTGCTCAGGTTTTGCATCTACATTCATACATGAGAAATTCTTTAGGGTAGGCGATGCTAGAAGTTTATCAGACTCTAACAAGGACTTTGTGATAGCTGAAATGAATTTGGAGGAGAAATCCTTCAAGATGGACATAAAAAAAGGTACTTGGCAAATGGAATCTATCCAATTATACTAAGGGAGGCAGCAAAGGAGGTAAGCCATACCCTTAGCCATAATCATGAAAGTATCCTTGGATTTAGAGGTAGTCCCTATGGACTAGAGAAGTGCAAATATATCCCCAATTCCTAAAGGGGAATCAAAAGTTGATATGAGTAATTACAGAACTCTTAGCTTAATATCTGTTCCAGGGAAAATAATGGATCACTGGTTAAAGAAGTCAGGCAGGATCATTTGGCCAGGCATGAATTTGCCAGTAGGCACTCTTGTCTAATCAATCTGATAGATTACTATAATGCAGTGACCAAGGAGCTGGATGCAAAAAATAATTTTTAAATCATACACGTGGATTTCAGGAAGGCTTTTGATACCATAACAGCAAGTTGCTGTTATGGATAAAGGGGTAGTTATCAACTGCTCAAAACATTCAAGGCCTTGATCACCTAGCAGGTGCCTTTTTTTTTTTTTTATGAAAACCCCAAACACGAGAGGTATTAGAACCTATAGTACTTATTACCATGCTTGGGTTGGAGGTTGAGAAGACGAAAGAAGATATTTGTTGACATTAGACTGGAACTGCTGTAGACTGCAATTTTCAGGAAATACGTATGAAGGAAGGTTGTTCCAGAAAGCAGCAGTTGAATGAATAAACAAGGAAGATGAAAAGTTGGTTCTGTGAGTTTGAAGTTGGACAGTGAATGGATGTTGGTGGCAGAACTTAAGCCTTTCTTGATATCTTCGTTCCCCTCACCAATCTTGTTGCCCTTCTCTGTACTCATTCTAGCCACTCTACATCCTTCTTAAAATGAAGCCTCCAGATCTATATGCAGTACTCAAGGTGTGGCCTGACCTTTGCCTTATACAAGGGGATAATCACTTCCTTATCCCTACTAGCAGAATTTCTGTGTATCATTGACACGGCCCCATGACCTGCACTGCTCAGAAAACTTCATATCTGACTACACAATTACCTCCCAGGTCTATTTCATTCTTTTCTAGCTTTTCTAGATCCTGTTGCATTAGCATACTCTCATTAACAATCCCTGCCAACCTTTGTATCATGTGCAAACTTGGACATTAAGCATGATACACCTTCATCCATATCATTGATAAATATATTAAACAAAAATGGGCTCAACACTGAACCCTGGGGGGACTCCACTAATAACATTAGTCCATGAAGAGCAGTGTCCATTTATTAGCACTCTTTGTCATATCCCATTCAACGACCCTTTCATCCATTTTAGCAACTTGCCTTTAATACCATCCAATTAGTAGAGCAGTCTTCCATGTGCAACAGAATCAAAAGCTTTCCTGAAATCCATTTATAATATACCAAATATTATTTTTTTGCATCCAGTTCCTTTGTGACCACATTGTGTAATCCAATCACATTGCTCAGACAAGACTTCCCCTTACCAAATCCATGCTGTGTCTGAATTATTACTGCAGTCTTGTCTAGTTGATCCTGCATTACTTCTTTAACCAGTGCTCCATTATTTTTCCCGGAACAGAAGTTAAACTAACAGCTCTGTAATTACTTGTGTCACCCTTTGATCCCCCTTTGTGAATTGGGGATACATTTGCACATTTCCAGTCCATGGAGACCTCTCATAATTATGGCTAAGGGTTTGCTTAGTTCCTTTGCTACCTCCTTTAATATAACTGGATAGATCCGATCCACCCCAGGTGCTTTTCTTATGTTTAACTTTAACAATTTCTGCTCCATTTTGCTCTCAGTTATTGCAAAATCATTAGGCTGCCTGTTAGAGTTTAATAACTCTACAGAATTCCCTACAGAATTCCTCGTGTGAGTGTAGATGCAAAAAATGTATTCAGTTTGTGGACTATCTGAGCAGGATCATCAACACTCGACCATCGATATCAAGTGGACCAACCTGATTCATCCCCTTATTTCTAGAGTTTATATTAGTAAAGAAGGCTTTGCTATTTTTCTTTGCATTGGAGTTCCCAATGATTCAGTGCTGGGTCCATCGTTGTTTTAAGTATTTATCAATGATATTGATACAAATCATACAAAGGTTGGCAGATTGAGCGACTGCAACAAGGTTTAGGAAAATTGGGTCGATGGGCTGAGTAATGGCAGTTATGTTTAACATTGACAAATGCGAGGTATTGCACTTAAGTAGCAGTAACCTCAGAGTAACTTATCAACTGTGTGGTACTACACTCAGGGTAGTGGAGAATGAAAAAAGCTGAGGGGGGGGTAATTGAGTAGTGCAGACATGTTCCTAGGATGGCTCATTTTTTATTGTCAATGATATACAGAAACGTTGCTAGCATGGATAACGAGGTGATTATCCCTTTGTATAAGGCCATTGTTAGGCCACATCTTTAGTACTATATGCACAGCTGCAGGCCTCACTTTAGGAATGTTATAGGTCTACTGGAATGGGTGCAGAAAAGGGTAACCAGTTTGGTGAAGAGAACAAAAAGGTATTCTTCTTTTTTTTTATTTTTTTTTTATGAAAACTCCAAACATGAGAGGTATTAGAACCTATAGTACTTAGTACCATGCATGGGTTGGAATTTGAGAAGGCAAAAGAACCCAACAATATCTGCCTTTGATATCTTGACTAGCACTTCAAGCTCATCAAATTTATTAACTATATTCCTAGCACTGGTGTACATGCACCTGTTCCTACACAGCCCATGTATTTACTTGTTCCACTATGACTCCCAGCAGCTGGAAATCTCCATTACCTTGCTTTCTAGTTTGCTGCCCATTCTAATAGAAGCAATGCAAGAATCACTGCTTCTATCAGAATGCCGCTGCGTGTGGCCACTGTTAACCTTTTAGTCTGTGTATCCCCCCACGCTAGAAGTTTTCCGACTCAACTAACCCTGCCTTGATAGCATCAGCAAATATTCTTGCACCCTTTCTATTTAAGTGTATCCCATCCCTGTAGAAGCAGTCTCTCCTTTCAGCAAGCACAGACCAGGCTGAAAAAAATTCTACCCCTTGAGCCTTGCACAATCTCTCTAGGGCCGAATTGATTGACAAGGCTGTAATCTTATACTCTTTTTATCCTGTCATGTCTGGGCAGAATTGCAGACACTTTCACATTCAACCCTAACTCTAGACTTTTTTTCAACATTGACCTGTACTTGTTGAGTAAATCTGCAGAGGAAGCAATAATTTTCAGATGCAGAGGAAGCAATATTTGTAATGTGCTTGTGCCAAGAGAGATTAGGAATCAGGGTAATCCCCAAAAGACATATATCATCTCACTTAGAAATCAGAGTGTCACCAAAGATAAGCATAGGGGCAGAAGAATCCTTTTTGCGAGATATAAGACAGGACTGAGTTTTAGAAGGATTGAAATCAACTAAGTTGTCTTTGCCTCACTGGAGAATTACCTAGAGATCAGCATTTAAGGAATTGGTAGCGGATATTTGAGAAGTTGAAATGATTGAGCAGGAACTGAAAAGTGGAATGCAATGTGCTGTCATCAGCAAAACTATGGATAGGATTTCTGGTCAATGGGAGGTCATTAATATACAAGAAGAAAAGAGTGGGGAAAAAGAACCGAACCTTCTGGGGGGACACCAGCATTTGTGGAGAAGTTAGAGGACAGAGAGCCATCCTCCATCACCCTCAATGAGTGGTCAGAGAGAAAACTGATAACCAATTACAAAAAACAGTTGGCAAACCATAAGATGGAAGCTTTAGAAGACCTTTATGCTGAACACGATCGAAAGCCTTTGAGATATCAAGAGCAACTGCTTGTGTGTCACTGAATTTTCCATTGAATTTGTCCATAAATGGGTAACATAAGCCAGAATATCCCCAGTGGATCAACACTGACGGAATTCATACTGGCAATTGTTGATCAGCGGAAGGTTTCTAGATAGTTTAAGAGTTGGCAGTTTAATTGATTTCTTCATTATTTTAGAAAGAGTAGAAGTGATTGCAATGGGACGATAATTAGATGGGAGGGATTTTCACCTTTTTTTAGGAACTGGCTGGATATGAACAAATTTCCAAGCAGAAGGAAAAACACCTTTGGAATAAGAAAGTGAAAAATGGCGGCAAAAACAGGAGTAAGTTCAAGAGCACAGGTTTTGAGAACAAGCTGAGAAATACCATCAGGACCTGGAGCTTTCTTAGCATCAAGATTTGTCAAAATCCTTTTGACAGAAGATCACAGGAGGCATTGAATGGAGCATGTTGGGAATGGTGGGAGATGTTTTACCAATATCATTAATACATGAGTTGGAAGAAAAATGGGATGCTAGCAGGTCAGTTTTATCCATGGCTGAAGTGACAATAGAACCATCTGGTTTTGACAGTGGTGGGAGCAGAGATGGGCAAAAGTTGCAGCCAATAGCTTTGTCAAGAGATCAGAATGCTTGGCTACGATTAGGGCAAGAAGCAAGTTTTCTACTGTTAGCATGTTCAAAATCTAGTTTGGACTGATTAATAACTGCTTTACAATTGTTGAAAACTTTGGTGTAGGCAGAAAATGAAACTGAAGAATTGGAAACAAGCCAATTATGATATGCAACATACTTCTCTTGAACAGCCTTGGCACATTTATTTCAAAACCAAGATTTAGATAAAGGACGAGATTTTAAAGTGGAGTGAGAAATAAAGGATTCCATTCCTACAAGAATAATTTCACTGACACGATCTGAGCAAACATTGACATCAGAAGTTTTGAAACAGTAATCCGACCAAGGAAAGGAAGAAAAGAAATCTCACAGGTCCAGGGGCAGGCCGTCCTGAGGGTGCACTGCACCTGGGTGCCAAATTGCGATTCGCACACAAGTGTCACATACCCTAGGAACACCCCTGTGCTGGTCATCCCATTTTGCATCCTTGTAATGGCAAACAACACGAGGTTGGGAATAGGCATGAGATAAAGGCTCCACTTGGGAAGAGACAATCACCAAGTTATGATCTGAGGTACCTAAAGGACCACTCACTTTGACTTTATACTTAGAAGGGTTGATTGTGAGAAAAAGATCAAGTGTGTTGGCTGTATCTAGGATTGTCTGGTATTCTGGTAGGTAAATGAACAATCTGTGCGAGGTCATTAGTAATTGTAAAAGCCTCAGCATTTCGACCTATAAAACAGAAGCCAGCTGGAGTTGTGAACATTAAAATCACCAAGGAAAATTACCTCACTGTTAGGAAAGTTGGAATGGAGAAAGTTGGGTTGCAAAGAGAGGAAGTCAAATAGTTCCAAGTGATTAGTGGAGTTGGGAGAACGGTAGAGACAACAAATGAATTTGACACAATGAGGCAGAGAGATTTCAATCCTCTTTTTGAGATCGAAAAGAGGAGATTCCAAATTACCAAGTCTCTGATAAGGAATATCGGAACAGGCATATGCACAAGTACCTTTGAGGTGAAAGGAATCATACAGCGAATAAATTAGGCAACTGAAATGGACAGTGGTTGAATCAACTGATACCTGAAATTCTGTCAGAAAAAGTACATGGGGTTTGGCAGACTCTAAGTGGAAATGGACATCATTGAGATTAGAACTGAGACCACGTATATTTGTGAAATGAATGAGGAAGTGTTTGGAAGGTTTAGATCTTTTTGCAGATAAGCTTACTCTATCAGTTTGACAATTCATGGTGTATTCAAAAGTAAGAAAAAGTGGGGGGAGGGGACATGCTGAATGAAGTAATGAAATTTATGACATAGCATATGATAAGAATATTTCCACATCCTTGACATAACGTGGCCTCGACAATGACCCCCGCTTATACACTACTCGGACTCCCTCCAGTAACTATCTGGCCGAGTAGAGGCAGAAAGAGGATACACTAGCTGATCCGGAAGCCTCCTAGAGAGTTACCAATAGGTTTGGTCCGGTGTACTAACTAGTGGCCAGCCTTCAAACACCGTTTTAAAGCTGTACCCTCGAAATGTAAGTAAGTTTGAATCTTCTGGTGTTCAACATAACCTCAAAAGACATCAATCATACTGCATGATGGAACAGATGGGGAAGGGTTGACTGGAACTTAGCTCTGGAGACTAAACATGGGTTCCACCACTTTGAGCCTCCAATAAGTAAAGTGGTGGTATTGCACTAGCTGGTGAGAGTCATCTACCACCTAGTATTGCCTGGTTACACAGAGGGGCGGCATTCCTCCATGTGGTATGGGTGTCACACCTTGACCCCTGCTTACGTTGGTTCACATCTGGGTGGTCACCCCCAGCATGCTTGCACATGGGGGTTATACGTAGGATTACTAACACTCCCTCCATTGTGAAGGTGCAAGCATTCTTACCTAGAAAGGCTTCAGTTCTGCAAATTGCTGCATCTGGAGACTAGGCACCTGCGGAGAGATCTGTTTGAAGTGTTTAAAGACTTGAATGGATTGAGTATGCTGAATGTTAATGGTATTCTTCCACTTGCTGAGACTACACACATCAGGGAGCAAAATTCAAGTTGAGGAAGGATGGTAGCAGGATAGAAGTTGTGGGTGGTTGATTGTTGGAACAGGCTTCTATCTGTTGTTGTGGAAGTGGAAGGATTGAATAAATTCAAGGGAGAAGAAGACAAATTTTTGGAGGGGCACAGATGGGTAAACTTGTTTTTTTTTTTTTTTTTTTTTTGTTTTTTTTTGGCTGATGCTGTATAAGCTTGCTTTCTTGCATCATTTGCCATTTCTACTACTACTATTACAGTGTAGGGCTATCCAATGAATAAGGAACCACGAATAATGATTCTGAACCAGATTTCCTAGTTTAGGGCTATAACTAGAACCAGCACTTTCATCTTATGGCCTTGGCCCTCAGGGTGCTTTGTATATATTGGATTACCTTGCACTGTAATCTTGTTATTCTTTGTTAAGACCCTGCAGTAGGCAAAACAGTAGTAATTGTGAATGTAGGTAGGCTTTCTTACCTCATAATGCCACTACTAATTATAATGTACAGTTTTGATGATTACCATTTTCAAAGTTCCTAGATGCACATCACAATACCTTATACAGGGTTATTCAAAATGAAGTTCGGAGTTTCTGTACAGGAATTGTTTGAAACCCCGGACTTCATTTTGAATAACCCTGTATATAATCTGAAATTAAAGATTTTTAGTTGTAATTGCTTCTGATTAATTGTCTATCGGTTTATTTTTCATAGTTGTTAAATGTTTTTCTTTATTTTCCTTCCCCCCCCCCCATCAACATTTTTGGTCTGATGGTTTGGTGAAATGTCATCTGTAATAATTTAGTATAGAAATTGAGCTTATATTCTGTAAGGGGTTAACAATTTCACATGGTATAACAATGCCAGTTATTATTGTATATAATTTACTGTATGGATGGAAACCATATAACATCCTCCAACTATATTAAAACTGTTTTTTTAGTTAATTATAACAAAATCAGTGAGAAAAGGTCTAGTTATGTAGAATGCTGTGCTGTGTATCTGAATTGTCAGAGAAAATAGAGAACAGAATGTTTGTAATAGGCTACTCACTTTGTTTACAAATAACTATCCATTTATATTCTAAACAAGTGATTAGCTGGTTGCAGACATTTTGTTTTCTGTGATAATTCAGATAAAAGATAAACAGCACAGCATTCTATGTAACTAGACTAATTACGCAAGTAGCTACTACCAGTAATCTCTATAATCTTGAGAGTTTTCACCTAATTCATATTATTAATTAGAATAGCATAAATTTTTTACTCATACAATTAGTTTTAATTAATAAAAAAAAAATTAGTTTCCTTGCAAGTAGTGTTTTTTCTAACTAGCTCTTAACATAAATTTATTCTTCTAGACTTGACAATTTCGTAATTAATTAAAAATGGAGCAGCATGTTTTCACATAAATTTTGTAATTTAAAAATAGTGTGACATTTGATATCACTTTATTCTTTCCTTCCTCTACCCTTGACAACACTACCCACAGGTGTTTTGAAACACTGGAAAATTGGCCTTTAAATAGTTGTATCATTAGAATGTTTTCTTTCCAGTTGCTGTAATAAGGGAAGATCATCTCATGGTCCTGGAATTTAATATGTCAAGATTGTATATAAGCAAAAGGTTGGTATAAGGTTGGCACGTAGATATTTGCCTCTGGTAAGTTTTGATGAGTACAATAAAGGTTGTTTTTTTTAACCTAACTGTCATTACTCTTAGACATTCTTTTCTTCATTAATACTTTTCATATTATTATCAGATTTGTGGTTTCCTCTTCCCTAGCTAAGGCATATGCTAAGTGGGTATTACCAACTCTGATTGCATTGAAATGTTCTAATGTATTGGCTCGGTTTAGTTTTATTTAGGAATTGCTGATATATTTGAATTGGTTGCCCTCCTCACAATAAGTGATCCATACAATATTTTATGAATATGGGACTAATTGTACAGCCTAACATAAAGTTCTCTAAGCAGTGCAAACAGTTTATGTATGGTGTTTGATATATTTTTTTAGAATGATTATAGATTCACTTTGTTGCAAAGTCCATAGAAAAACTATGATGAATTTAAATATATATATATACTTTAGTTTAGCATATGTTCCTTTTCTTTCCCCGCCTCTAACAGATATAATTCAGTTCTTTATTTGTGTGTTTGAACTCTTCAACATGTGAGAGATAATTTATATATTAATCATGTTCCTTTTCACATGATAGGTAGTCAAAGCATTTGTAGTTCTGAATGATGAATATAAAGAAGCAGCCAAGGATAATTTGGTACAAGAGTTACAAAATCATGTTAAATCTATTACAGCACCTTATAAATATCCAAGAAAAGTAAGTTTAATTTTCTGGAAATATATTTTTTATATTCTATGTGCTTTGTTAACTCTTGAGTTAAAAAGATAATCATGATTCACTTTGTTAGGCTGTGTATTACTGCAGTGTTACCAATATATTGAAATTTTGCATTAGTTGCTGGTAGAACTGACATTGAGATACAAATTTTGGCAAAGTCTGGTAGTTCTGTGACAACCAAGTCCTCTGCACCTTCGTGATGGTGGGATTTGCAGGACCACTTAGGTGTGGCATTAATATCACACAGATGAATGACTCTCCAATAAGAAAAATGGTGATCCAATACCACCACTTTTCTTATTGGAGGCTCATAGTGGTAAAATTTTTGGTCTCCAGATTAAAGCTTCAGTAACCTCCCATCTTTTCTATTGTTTGTTTCTTTGGCATCTATGGCCATAGTGTGCCATACAAATGTCTCAAATATTTTACATGTCTTTCATTATCCAAAAGTGAGTGGGACTGCATGGATGTGATAACTACAGTGAAGAAATGGCAGTGTTGTCTTGCATATTTTGTGCATTTGACAAGAATGTGTTACAGTGATAGCATTGGTAGAGGCGTATGATGCAAGAAAGCAAGCTTATGCAGCATCAGCCAAAAAAAAACAAAAAAAAACCACTCCCATTTCACCCCTCTGTTCATTCGAAATACCTGTCCAGCTGAGCCTTAAATTTATTTAGGCTGTCAACTTCCACAACAAGGGATGGAAGTCTGTTCCACCAACTAACTACCCGCTGACTAAAGGCAAATTTCCGCACATCTATCCTACATCTGTCTTTGCTCAATTTGAATTTCTGCCCTCTCAGGTGATTATTCTGGGAAAGAGGAAGAATCCCATCAGCATTGAGCATGCTCAAACCATTCAAGGCTTTATACACCTCTATCAGATTACCTCGCCAGTGCCTAGTCTCCAGACACTGTAATTTGCAAAACTTAAGCCTTTCTTCGTAAGAGCAAACCTTTGTTCCATTCACTAATCTTGTTGCCCTTCTCTGTACTCATTCCTGCAGCTCTACATCCTTCTTGAAATGAGGCCTCCAGACCTGTATACAGTACTCAAGGTATGGCCTGATCATTGTCTTATACAAGGTAATAATCACCTCCTTATCCCTGCTAGAAAAATTCCTGTATATCATTGACAAGACACCATGAGCTACTCTTGCAGTCCATCTGCACTGCTCAGAAAACTTCATATCTGCATGCACGATTACTCCAGGTCCTTTTCATTCTCTACCACTGTCAGGGTAGTACCACAGAGTTGATACGTTGCTCTGGGGTTATTGTTTCCCATATGTAGTACTTTGACAAATGTAATGTTAAATTTTATTTGCCACCTCTCAGCCCATCTGCTCAACCTTTCCAGATCCTGTTGCAGCAACATAGCATCAGTAGTGTCCTTAATAACCCTGCCAACCTTTGTATCATCATCTGCAAACTTGGACATTAAGCTTGATATACATCATCAATATCATTTATAAATACAGAAAACAACAATGGACCCAACACTGAACCCTGAGGGACTCCACTAATAACAGTCTTGTCTAGATGATCCTGCAGTGCTTCTTTAACTAGTGCCTCCATTAATTTTCCTGGAACAGAAGTTAAACTCACAAGTCTCTAATTATTTGTCTCAGCCTTTGATCCTCCTTTGTGAATTGAGGTCACATTTGCACATCTCCAGTCTATGGGTACCTCCCCTGAGTCCAAAGAAGCTCTCATATTTATGGCTAACAGTTTGCTTACTTCCTTTGCTGCCTCCTTTAATATAACTGGATAGATCCCATCCACCTCTGGTGCCTTTTTTATGTTTATCCTCTCAATTATTACAAAATCATCTAGCTCGCTGCCAGAGTTTACTTCACCTCTGGCATGCCCTTTCCTGAATAACTCCTGATGTGTGAATGTAGATGCAAAATACTCGTTTAGTTTGTTTGCCACCTGAGCAGGATCCTCAACTGTTGAAACATCAATATCCAGTGGACCAATCTGATTCATCCCTTTCCTTCTAGAGTTTACATAGGTAAAGAACTGTTTTCTGTTTCTCTTTGCATCCTTTGCCAAGGATTTCTCATAATCTGCCTTTGGCTGCCTAATCTCCTTTGTGACTTGGTTACAGACCAGCTTATATCTATCATAGGCTTCCATGTCACCCATTAATTTATATGTATCCCATGCATTTTTCTTCTCTGCCATATGTCTCATTAGTTCATCTGGCATCCATGTAGGCCAATATTGAACCCAACCTTGAACAATATTTCTTAGTTGATATGTAAAGCCTAATAGCTTCCAAGGTAAGTTCTTTGAATGCTTCCCATTTTGAATTTGTTGTTGGTAACATCGTCAGTTGGTCCCACTGTATAGAATTTAAATACTGTCTCAGACCATCATAGTCACCTGTATGAAAGCAAAAATCCTTCCCTTTACCCCTGATGGTAGTTACCTCTGAGTAAATCCCACTTCAGCACACTATGATCATTGCCACCTAGTGGTTCCTTTATCTTCAGATTCTTAATGGATGAAGAATCACTACTGATAATCAGATTACGAATATTACTCCCTCTAGTTGCCTCGCGAACATGCTGATGTAGAAAACAATCATTCAATAAATCCATAAAAGCCTTGCTAGGTTGTGAGTGACCAACCCACAAATTCCAGTCAATATCTGGGAAATTAGAATCCCCCATTATAAGACTCTCTGATTTACTGGCCCACTCTATTTTCCTGTACAGTTTCTTATTATACTCATCAGAGTCATTAGGCATATAGCACACTCCTACTCTCAATTTTGATCTCCTAATGCTTATGTCACACCAAACTGATTCGACACTGCACTGTTCAGCAATGTCGACTGCTAAAAACAATTAACATTTGTATCGATTGATTTATTGTAAACTCCACTGACCTGGTCATGCCGGAGTATAAACAAGTATAGAAGGGGGAGGAATAGTGTGCTCAGATTATGTAGGTGGGTAGTTTAATGGGGAAACTAAAATGAGAGTATGAGTCTGCTGTAGGCCAGCTGGTTGTGATGACTAAAATGAACTACCCCAGGGGCTCACATCTGGTGAGTATGGGCTTGGCACACCCAGCGTCCTGAGCTGGATATCATCATTCTTCTCTTTCTTGGTAATTCCTTTCTATTTCTCTCTCAGAGTAACTCAGGAAAATTTTTTTTTTTTTTTTTTGGCTGGTGCAGCATAAGCCTCAGGCTTCCTTGCACCATATGGCTAATAATAATAATACATAAAGGTAGAGTGGGCCAGTAGATCAAATGTCTCATAGTGGGAACTTTAATTTTCCAGATATTGACTGCAACTTGTGGGTTTCCACTCTCACACTAGCAGAAATTTTATTGAATGCCTGCTTTCTATAGCAGTATGTTAGGCAGGCAACAAGAGAAAGCAATACTCTTGATCCAAATACCAGCAGTGACTCTTCATGCATAAGAATATCCAAATAAAGGCTCCAGTATGTGGTAGTGATCGTAATGTATAAATAAGTATATGATTTATATATTATGATCACTTTAGGATATACTTAAAAGATATTGCTACTATCAAGGGTAAAGGGAAGGGATTTTTGCTTTTGTAAAGGTAACTACAGTGAGACCAACTGCAAAATGGGAGGCATTCAAGGAAGTAATCATAGCAGCTACTAAGTGGTTTAGACTTAAGAGATTAGTGGCAGAGAAGAAAAATACATGGGATGAAGGGCATAACTGTTGATGATCTTATTCGAGTTGCTGACAAAACTGAAAAAATTTAGGGATGAGAACGACAGTAGTATACCAAGTTATAAATGTAAGAGAAGTTTCTGAAGTGAAAAGTAAATAAGGCACTTGGGGCTGATTGAATCTTTCTAGTTATATCAAAAGAGGTGGATTCAGGGGAAGTATGAAAATGTCTATTCTATTCATAAAAGAGAATCAAAGGGCAATGTGAGCTACCTGTAAATTGATTTCTGTTCCAGGGAAAAATAATGGCGTCAGTGGTTAAAGAAGTATTGTAGGATCATTTTAACAGGACTGGAATTATATGGATATCATAGCAGGGTTAGTTGGGGCGAGGGAGGATGATCCAATCTGATCAGCTATTATGATGCCAATAATTTTTACACTATATATTTAGTCTTTCATGTGAGAGACTAGCAGTAACATGCTCCAATTTGTACAGCAGAAGACAGAGGGTAGTTATAAATGGGTACTGCTCTTCTTAGCCTAATGTTAGTGGAGTCCTTCTGGGTTTAGTGCCAGACCTTTTACTGTTTACACTATTTATTAATGATATCAAGCTTATTATATAAGTTTGCAGATACTCCAACTTTGGGTTCTGTCAGTGAAATTTAATATCTGCATCTGGCCTCCTTTTTCTTCTTAAACAGACTGTGTATAGCTTCAATTCATTTTTGTGATAGTAGGGCTATATATATATATAAATTCGCCGACCTTTCAAACTAAGTCAACTACCAATAGGTAACAGTTCTCTAAAAGGAGAAGTATAACGTTAGTAATTTGGCATCAAAGGATGGTGTTGATGGCTTAACTCGCAAGACAAGAGATACTTAAAGTGTAAATTTTAAAAAAATCCACCAAACCTGTCTGTAAATTTTTTTTTATGCTTTAAAATAGGATTTAAGTCTCATGAAGACATTTATCTCTCTAAGGTAACATTATACTTCTCTTCAAAAGAAAAGTATAACCTATTGGTAGCACAGTTTAGGAAAGTTTGTGGTGGTTGCCTTACAGTTTCAGGAAGAAATGTTCAAAGCATTTCTTAGCTCATTTTTGAGAATGTGAGTTCTGTGTTCTATGTAACTAGACTTGGCAAGCCTAGGACAAAATAAAATCCACATAATAATAATAATTCTCAGTAATTAAGACTAATACAAGGGGGTATCAAAAAGTTTTTCCACTGACTTTCTGTATATTCCATGAACATTATTGACTGTATTGCTTGTTTTATCTAGTAACATAGACAAGAAGTTTCTTTTGTTACAGAGTATCATCATGGATAAAGTGAATATTGATCCATTATCAAATTACGGTTTTTGCAAGGCAAACAGCCAAGGACTATCCATGAAGAGATGTGTATAGGGATATTTGTCCATCATATATAATTAAAACATTGGTGGAGAGCAGCCATCCACATCTCACACTGCTGAATTCACAGAAAAAAAAAGAGTTGAGACCATGATAAACTATGGATCACTGCAGAGCATAATTCACAATGGTTTGAATAAGGTCTCAGCAATACTGACCTGTTTTTTCCTGAGTGGTGACTATGGATGAATTGTGGATACATCATTTTAATCTGGGTTGAGATGAGCATTATTTATATATTTAATACAGAAGGTGTTTTCTCTACTCCGTCAGTTTGAACAATAGGCTTAACTGATCAGGCTGGAAGTGGTCTCAAATTGAAGCTATTTCTTCCTAGGTGTGCACAATTAAAAATTCCGAATAATTTTATTTTACAGAACAGGCCAGTTTTGTAGTACAAATGAGAATAGTTCAACATTCACTTCTTAGAATGAGCCACAGGAAGATGTTAACTGTTAACATCTTCCTGTCTAAGTTGATAAGGCATTTTTTTCTGATTAACAATTTGCACAATCATGTCCTTTGTTCCGGGGGGGGGATGATTCTCTACTAACACTGCCTACCTTAAAAGAACTAATCGTTAGGATTCCATTGCACTGCTCACTCACTATATGTCTCCACACAAGCTCATACACTCATTGCCACTCGTTACGTTTAAAATGAAATTGAATTAGATCCTAATCTAATAGTTCATGACAGTTTGATTCCTTTTGTTTTTGGCCACAATTTACTTATGTAAATGCTGTTTCATTGCGTGCTATTCTTGCCACAAAAAATGAGGGGTGTGATGAAAGAATCAATTTAGAAATTGTACAAATGATGCCTGGTTTTTCATTAGAATATGAGTGTTAACACAATTATATCTGCAGAACTTTTGCGATATCCAACCGAATTCCTGGACAGCCTCAGTTTAAGTGGTTTACCACCCAACATTTTAGAGTTGAAGGTAGGAGCAGTTGTTATTTTACTGCGGAATACGGCAATTTCAGAAGGATTGATCAACAATACGAGACTTATAGTCAAAGTTATGCATCAGAATTATTTGGATCTAGAAATAATAACAGGAGCAGCTAAAGGAAAACGGGTACTCTTACCGCTTATAGATTTGACTTTGCCATTCTCATTTAAGAGATAGCAGTTTCTTATTCGGCTGGCTTTTGCGATGACTATAAATAAAAGTCAAGGGCAAATGTTTGATAGAGTCAGAATTTCGCTTACTAACCCTGTATTTAGTCACAGCCAATTTTATGTAGCAGTGTCTCAGGTCAGATCATTCCACCATGTTAAGATAAGGTTACCAGAAGGGCACAAGAATACAAAAAATGTCATTTTCAAAGAAGTATTATGACTGTACTACATTTTAAGAAGTTGGGCCGCAACATGAGTGTCATGGTACATTTTTACACTTCTACATCGGCTTTTCCCAGAAAATTTAGGAGGTGTAAGCGAAGAACAGAGTGAGAAGTTTCATCAGGACATTAAAGACGGGGAGGTGGTGAGTTTTTAGTGGACTTTTTACTATTCTGCCCTTTTTAGTAGTATTTTTAAAATGTATTTGAAAATTGTGAAATTTTCATAATGGGTACTGCTAGTTCTCATAGATTACTTGGAGAAAGGTACCACCTTCTCCAAGTAATGTACATTACTACAGCAACTAAGAAAAAGTGACATGGAATGCTCAGCAAAGGCATGCTATTGCTTCGTGACAACACATCAGCCCACACCTTTTCCCTCTTAGGGGGGAGAGGAGTAGTTCATAAAAAGAAGTAAAATACTGTTAATGAACTTTCATAGTGTACAAATCATTTTGTTATAGTGATTATTAAGAAAAATTATTTGTTCAAATAGTAGTGACAAGTGAAGCAAGCTTCGGCCAAAAAAAAACATGTTTGTTGCCTCTAATTCTTCCTTAAATTTATTCAGACTCCTACATTTTGATGCTCTTCACCTTTGATTCCTACCTGATAAGAATATCATCATTTAACAGCTTTTTTTCTATGCAGCCCCAATTAGTGAGGCTTTACTGTATATTCGCATAAATTAAATGCCATAATTATTTTCTTAGTAATCTCAACTCATGTTAAAACTATACTGTCACCAATCATCATTCTACTGGTAAAATACCTGGAGTGCCTGCCTTGTAACAGGCTTAGCATTACTTCAGCATGTTCACTTAGATGTACCAAACTCTGCTAGTCAACTGTTAAAGGAATGCAGCATATTGCTTTACTTTAGTGAGCTATTAAAAAATAGGGTGTTGTCAGACACCCTGTTTCCTCATCCTGGAATGTTTAGCATTCCTGATACTGCTTTCAAAATAGAAAAATGGAACAGGCTGAAAACAGATCACATAACAGTAGAATTTTACTGGGCAAAAAGCATGTACCATCAGACCCCAAATTAAGATAGAAGCAATTTGTTTGATTCATTATTGTGTCAGTAGTTATGCTAACATAGGGATCAAAGATTGTCTCTGTGGCTAAATTGACCATTGAGCAAAAACAATATCTTTGTTAATTTTCTCATAGTATCAAAGCAGTTTGACTACAATAAATTTAACTTAATATAAGATTTAATGAACTTTTGCATTGCAATACTCTGCAATCACACACTTGCTCCATCATGCCTGCCACTGATCAAAATGCTTTTAGGCAGTTATGTTTGATTGGCCCAAACTGTTTTGGGAATGTTATTTACACGATCAAGGAGCCAGCCATGTCTCATTCGTTTTAGAACTTCATAGTAGGTAGCAGTGCAGTAACAGTGACACCTTGGTCTCTGCATCATGTACATATGCCCAAGACCAATCACCTGTAATAGTTTTTGTTAAAAATGCATGATCTGACACAGCTTGTTTCAACAACTCAAATGAAATAAGGTCTTGATACTGTCATTGGTTTCATTAAAGAATGGCAACATCTTTAAGCAAAAAATTTTCCTTATGAGCACTTTAAATTTTGTTATGTCTGTACATTGTATAAATTTATACTAGACTGGTGTAAGACACAGTCACAATCTTTTAGCTATCAATATGCATTCGAGAATTATCATTCATAGAACTTTTTGTATTGTGAATCTCCATTATGTGCTTTAAAATTCATCACTATTCTTTATTTTTTGTTTAAGATTGAATTCATTGAAGACTTGCCTAAAACTACAAATGGGAAGATAAAACGAGTTGAATTACGGAGCAAGGAATGGAACAAAAAGTAACTTACCCATTGGTTATTTCCATTTCATAAATATAGGATATTTTTATGTGAATTCTAATAAAGTTATTTACTATTTCCAAATGTTCTCTCATGCACTTTTCTACCAACTTTAATGTAAATACCTAATACACATAGCAGATTCATTCTTGGAGCTCTGTTTATATATTAAATAAATGATAAGAGGAAGAGACAACAATGATTGTGTAGTTTCTCTTGGGATCAACCTCTTGAGTGCTGGAAATGATCTCAGAACTGCACTTTAAAATGAAAATAATATATTTTATTCTATATGGTATCATAAGAGTTGCTTATGATAGCATAAGCAACCCTTATGGCAGCTGTTGCATTTAGAGCAGTACACTAAATGCAACAGCTGTGTAGGGCTTTAGAGAGAGAGGTTTTTTTTTTCATAAAAGGGCAGTATAAGAATAAGAGAAATTTACCTCTGTATGATATTCTCCAGAAATTAATTATACAAATATTGATAAATTGTGGAATGTATTGAGCATCATAACTCTGTTATATACTATAAAAGGGCAGTTATGAATGATAAATCTGCCCTCTGATGATGGTTGTTGTTATTTGGTTTTTAGGAGCATTAGCAACTAAGGCCATATTGCTCCGGGATATGCGGTGGTCATTTTCCTGACCTTTCCACATTCTCCGTATTTGGTGGTGATGGGCTCGAACCCCGGTCTAATCAAGAAGCGTGTGCTATGCACTGCTGCTCCTTCCCACCTGGCTACGGAAGCGCTCTGATGATGGTGTTCAAGAGGTTGGTCCCAAGAGAAACCTTATAATCATTGTCTTCTTTTTTAAATCTTATGTTTGTCTATGTCCTTTATTTTAATTTCAGTAAATCCACCAATATTCACAAGCTGTATAGATTTGTTAGTGATCAAATACATTGTTTTTGAGATCTACAAAGCTGTAGATTGCTTCTAGTTATATTACGGCAACAATAAAAAAAAAGTGATCTTTCTCAAGCTTAAGACCCAGTCTACTATTAATCTGGTTTCTGTCTGAACCTACCATTGTCATAATCATGGAACGAGGAAGAAAATGTTTAAGAGAAACTAGTGTAATTGAGAGAGATCAGGCAGACAAATTTTTGTTTTGTGGTGGTTGGGAAAATATGTCAGTGAGGAGAAAGGTTGATGCATTTTATGAACAGGATGAGAAAGGCTAATATTGTAAAGGGATGATCAAATGTTAATCCCATGGGCTCATATCTGGTGAGTATGGGCTTGGTACACCCAGAAATTTTTTTTTTTTTTTTTTTTTTTTTTTTGACTGGTGCGGCATAAGCCTCGGGCTTCCTTGCACCATATAGCTAATAATAATGTGTAAGTTTAAATACAGTACCTAAAGGAGATAGAGAAGCTATGACAAAAGAAATGAAGGAAATGGAAAAATACTAATAGTGAGGATGGCAGGAGGAAATGAGAAGTATGCTGAAGTGAACCAATATAAGCAGCATTCGAGGTATAGTGTCCGCACCACATGGAAGAATGCTGCCCCTGTGGCACCAGGTGATACCACCATTTTTTTTTTTTTTTTTATGAAAACTCCAAACACTGAACCTATAATACTTAGTACATGTGTGGGTTGAAAAGATGAAAGAACATACTTGTTGACCTTAGACTTGAATTTCAGTATATTGTTATTTTCAGGAAATACATGTGAATGGAAGTTGAAGGAATAAATGAGGAAGAAGAAAAGTTGGACAGTAAAAGAATGCCGACTGGTTTTGAAGAGAGAGAGAGGGAGAATTAGAAAAGCATGCAGTGGAAAGACTTCGTAAGAGACCGGTCACTAATAACCCAACTGCCCTCTTTTTGAATGGAGTCTAGAAGCCTGAGAGTGGTTATGGGGTTATTCTTCCTACATCTATTTCTCCCAGATGTAGGAAGAACATTCCACGATAAGGCAGATTTGGGATTTGTACTGAGTGAGTAGCTGTTTAGAAGAAAAGAAATGCCAAGAATGAAAGAGAAAACCCAGTTCTAGATGCAGGAAAGAAAGCTTATACAGCATCAGCTAAAAAACAAAAAAACTTCCCATTTTACCCATCCATTCACTCCAAAAGTTTGTCCACTTCTTCCTTGAATTTATTTAAGCTGTCAACTTCCACAACAACAGATGGAAGTTTGTTCCAGCAATCAACTACCTGCTGGCTAAAGGGAAATTACCACACATCTATTCTACAACTGTCTTTCCTCAATTTGAGTTTATGCCCCCTCGGGTTTGTAATATAAGGAAAAATCCCATCAGCACTGAAACTGCTCAAACCATTCAAGGCCTTATACACCTTGTTGCCAGATGCTGCAATTTGCAGAACTTAAGCCTTTTTTGGTAAGAGCGCCCCTTTGTTTCTCCCACAAGTCTTGTTGCCCTTCTCTGTACTTGTCCTAGCAACTCTACATCCTTCCTGAGGCCTCCAGTGCTTATGCTCAGAAAGAGATTATTAGGGATTACCCTGACTTCTACAGGTATGTGATCTTGTCTATGTCATCAAAGCTTTCTAGACAAGATCACAAAGCATAGGAGCAGAAGAATCATTTTTGCGAGATATAAGACAGGATTGAAATTAACTAAGTTATCTTCACACCACTGGAGAGCAGTATTTAAGAAAGTGGAAGTGAATAGTCAAGAAGTTGAAGCTCTTTGTGCAGGGCAAGGTTTCTCAAACTGGAAGGTGGAATGTAATGTGCAATCAGCAAAACTATGGATAGGATTTCCAATCAATGGAAGAAGGTCATTAATATAAAAGAGGAAAAGAATGGGAGAAAAAAACACCAGCATTAGCAGAGAACAGAGAGCTGTCTACCATTACCCACAGTGAGTTAAAACTAGATATCCAATAAAAAAAATGCTTATGCCAATTTTTCAATCCATAAGATGGAAGCTTATTTAGAAGACGTTTACACCAAACATGATCAAGAACAGCTGCTTGAGTTTTACCAAACTTTTCCATAGATGGGAGGCGCCTCCGTAGCCAGGTGGGAAGGAGCAGCAGTGCATAGCACACGCTTCTTGATTAGACCGGGGTTCGAGCCCGTCGCCACCAAATATGAAGGATGCGGAAAGGTCAGGGAATGACCACCGCATATCCCGGAGCAATATGGCCTTAGTTGCTAATGCTCCTAAAAAAAAAAACCAAACCATAGATGGGTAACATAAGCCAGTATATTATCTGGACTGACACTGATAGAATCCATATTGCGATCACTGATCAGATGGAAGGTTAATGGATTTCTCCATTACTTTAAAAAAGAGTAGAAGGAAGTGCAATGGGAGAAATGTCACCCTTTTTAGGAATTAAGTGGAAATGGTAAGTGGAGAAATACCATCAGGTCCTGGAGCTTTCTTGGCATTAAAATTGTTCTAACATCCTTTTGACAAAAGTTAAGGGAAAAGTTGAGGCCAGTAGCTTTGGCAAGAGACCAGAATGCTCAACTACCATTTGGACTGATTAATAAATGCTTTACAATTGATGCAAGCTTTGGTGTATAGGCAGAAAATGAACCTGGAGATTTGAATGCTAGCTAGTTGTGATATTCAACATTCTTATCTTGAACAACCTTAGCACATTTGTTGGAAAACCAAGGTTTGGATAAAGGGTGTGATTTTAAGTGGAGTGGGGAATAAAGAATTTCATCGGCATGGTCTGAGCAATCATTGACCTTGGGAGATTTAAAACAGTAATCTAACAAAGGAGAAAAGAAATCTCAGATTATTCCATTTTGTATTCTTGTAATGCCAAACACAAGGTTGAAAAAGGCTTCATTGGAGAAGAGACCATCAAAAAGTTGTGATTTGAGGTGCCTAGAGGACCACCTACCTAAACCATGTAGTTGGAAGGGTTTTTTCATGAGAAAAGGATCAAGACTGTTGGCCGTGTGGTCAGGATTGTTTGGTATTCTGGTAGGTAAATGAACAATTTGTGTGAGGTCGTTAGTAATTACAAAAGCCTCAGCAACTTGACCAGCTGGGTTTGTGTGACTAGAAAATGGAAGCCAGCTAGAGTTGTGAAGATTAAAGTCATTGAAGGAAGTCAAGAAGTTTCAAGTGATTAGTGGAGTTTGGAGAACGATAGAGGCAACAGGTGAATTTGATAGAATGGGGTATAGAGATTTTAAGCCAGAGAAGATCTAAAAGAGGAAATTCCAAATGACTAAGTCTCTGACAGGGAATATCAGAGTGGACATATGCATTGCACAGAAAATAATTAGGAGAAATAAGATGAACAGTGGTTGAATCAACTGTTGATACTTTGGATATTGCCAGACTGTAAGCAGAAATGCACATCTTTGAGGTTGAAACTCAGACCACATATATTTGTGAAATGAAACTTTGCTTATTGGAGGATTGAAGTGGTGAAACCCATATATAGTCTACAGTGCAAAGCTTCAGCAACCCCTATTTCTTTCCATCATGCAGTATGATTGATGGAAATCATGGCGAGATTCAGTCTATCTGACATTTCAAGGCTCGAAAACAGTGTTCACAGGCCAGCTACTAGATAGTACACTGGGTAAAAAAAAAAAGGTAAACTGCAGCCATTATCAATCCACTGCAGGATGGAAGCCTCCTCAATGATTCATGTTGAGGGAAATTGACCATAAGCAGTCAGGTAGACCGGCTTGAACACCGGTCTACTCAGAGCGTGTACCACTTGGCTATGGAGGCCTCTAACTGGACTGCACCTATTGCTAGCCCTTTACTTCTGCTATGGCGCCTCCATAGCCAGGTGGGCAGGAGCAGCAGTGTGTAGCACATGCTTCTTGATTAGACTGGGGTTCAAGCCCGTGACCACTGCATATCCCCTTGAGCAATATGGCCTTAGTTGCTAATGCTCCTAAAAACCAAATAACAACAACAACTTCTGCTATGGAAGGAGTCTGTGTATGTGGGGGGGGGAAGCATTGTCAAGGAGCTGGGTATATACCATATCCAAAAATTTCGTTACTTCATACATGCCCTCTGGGTAAGCAAGGTACACAGTGCCTAGCCAGACTAAAATTATTAAATATAAAACGTAAACAATTTCCAATTCATTATAAAAATATTAATTTAATGTATTATTTAGTAAATGGGTATATTTTGAGGTTAGACAGGCACAATTTCCCTGTGCCTTTCAACCTCAATATATATACTAACGCATTATGTTGTTTAATTTTTAATGTGCCATGTTAAGTAGCTCCAGATGCATGAAATACCATGTTATAAAGGCAGAATAATTCCTGCCATCGGTTTCTGCAGAGTGAAGAGTGTACAGATGTGTGTTGTTACATCGTTTGCCTCTAGTGATAGGATGCTGAGGCTTTTGCAATTACCAATGATCTCACACAGATTGTTCATTTACCTACCAGACAATCCTAATTACACACCCATGACCTTTTTCTCATGAACAACTCTTCAAAGTACATTGTCCTTTAGGCACAACAGATCACAACCTGGTGATGGAGTCTTGTCTGGCATTACAAGAATCTGAGAAGGAATGATCTACAAGCTTTCTGTTCTTCTTTTCCTTGGGTTTTAAATCTTCTAATGTTAATGCTTGTTCAGGTCATGTCAATGGAATTATTCTTGTGGGGATGAAATACTTTATTCCACACTTTATCTAAACATTGGTTTTTCCAGTAATTGTGCTGAGACTTTTCAAGACAAGAATGTTGCAATTAGCTTGCATCCAAATCTCCAGGTTGATTTCTGCCTTTTTTTTTTTTTTTTTATGTGAACTCCAAACACGAGAAGTATTAGAACCTATAGTACTTAGTACCGTGCTTGGGTTGGAGATTGAGAAGACGAAAGAAGATATTTGTTGACATTGGACTTGAACTTCTGTAGATTGTAATTTTCAGGAAATACGTATGAAGGAAGGTTGTTCCAGAAAACGGCAGTTGAATGAATAAATGAGAAAGATGAAAAGTTGGTTCTGTGGGTTTGAAGTTGGACAGTAAATGGATGTTGGCTGGTGGCGGCACGTGTTCGGACTGTTTTGAAAGAGAGAGCGGGAATTATAGAAGCTAATTCAGAAGAACAGTGCCCATGGAAGTATCTGTAGAAGAGGCATGCAGCAGAAACAGTGCGTCTATGAGACAGCGAGTGGAGAGACTCTGTTAGAGATGAATCATTAATTAACCTAACTGCCCTCTTCTGAATGGAATCAAGAAGCCTGCGAGAGGTTTTGGGGGCACCACCCCAGATGTGGGAACAATATTCCATGGCAGGGCGGATTTGCGATTTATACAGAGTGAGCAGCTGTTTGGAAGAAAAGTAACGCCGAGAGCGAAAGAGAAAACCAAGTTTTTTAGATGCAGAGGAAGCAATATTTGTAATGTGCTTGTGCCAAGAGAGATTAGAAGTCAGGGTAATCCCCAAAAGAGATATATCCTTTTGCCTAGAAATTGGAGTGTCACTAAAGATAAGCATAGGAGCAGAAGAATCCTTTTTGCGAGATATAAGACAAGACTGAGTTTTAGAAGGGTTGAAATCAACTAAGTTGTCTTTGCCCCACTGGAGAATTACCTGAAGATCGGCATTTAAGGAATTGGTAGCAGATTTTCGAGAAGTTGAAGCTGATTGAGCAGGACAAGGTTTCTCAAAATGGAAAGTTGAATGCAATGTACTATCATCGGCAAAACTATGGATAGGATTTCCAGTCAATGGAAGAAGGTCATTGATATACAAGAGGAAAAGAGTGGGGGATAGAACTGAACCTTGGGGGACACCGGCATTAGTGGAGAAGTTAGAAGACAGAGAGCCATCAACCATCACCCTCAGTGAGCGATCAGAGAGAAAACTGGATAACCAATTACTAAAAACAGTTGGCAAACCATAAGATGGAAGCTTGTTTAGAAGACCTTTATGCCAAACACGATCAAAAGCCTTTGAGATGTCAAGAGCAACTACTTGTGTTTCACCGAACCTTTCCATTGAATTAGTCCATAAATGGGTAACATAAGCCAGAATATCACCAGTGGATCGACACTGATGGAATCTATACTGGTGATCGTTGATCAGATGGAGGGTTTCTAGGTAGTTTAAGAGTTGGCGGCTAATTGATTTCTCCATTACTTTAGAAAGAGTAGAAATAATTGCAATGGGACGATAATTGGATGGGAGGGATTTGTCACCCTTTTTAGGAACTGGCTGGATATGAGCAAATTTCCAAGCAGAAGGAAAAACACTACACTCAATCCAATACAGATTTTCGAGAAGTTGAAGCTGATTGAACAGGGCAAGGTTTCTCAAAATGGAAAGTGGAATGCAATGTGCTATCATCGGCAAAATTATGGATAGGATTTCCAGTCAATGGAAGAAGGTCATTAATATACAAGGGGGAAAGAACTGAACCTTGGGAAACACTGGCATTAGTTGAAAAGTTAGAAGACAGAGAGCCATCTACCATCATCCTCAGTGAGTGATCAGAGAGAGAACTGGATAACCAATTACTAAAAACAGTTGGCAAACCATAAGATGGAAGCTTGTTTAGAAGACCTTTATGCCATACATGATCAAAAGCCTTTGAGATGTCAAGAGCAACTACTTGTGTTTCACCGAACCTTTCCATTGAATTAGTCCATAAATGGGTAACATAAGCTAGAACATCACCAGTGGATCGACACTGACAGAATCCATACTGGCGATCATTGTTCAGACAGAAGGTTTCTAGGTAGTTTAAGAGTTGGCGGTTAATTGATTTCTCCATTACTTTAGAAAGAGTAGAAATAATTGGATGGGAGGGATTTGTCACCCTTTTTAGGAACTGGCTGGATATGAGCAAATTTTCAAGCAGAAGGAAAAACACCTTTGGAATAAGAAAGTGAAAAAAGGCGGCAAAGAATAGGAGTAAGTTCAGGAGCACAGGTTTTGAGAACAAGTGGAGAAATACCTTCGGGACCTGGAGCTTTCTTAGCATCGAGATTCTTCAAAATCCTTCTGACATCCTTTTGACGGAAGACCACAGGAGGAATTGAATCGAGTGTATTGGGAATGGTGGGAGGTGTTTTACCAAGATCATTAATATATGAGTTGGAAGAAAAATGGGATGCTAGCAGGTCAGCTTTATCCTTGGCTGAAGTGACAACAGAACCATCTGGTTTGGACAGAGGTGGGAGAAGGGATGGCCAAAGTTGCGGCCAATAGCTTTGACAAGGGACCAGAATGCTCGGCTACTATTAGGGCAAGAAGCAAGTTTTCTACTCTTAGCCTGTTCAAACTCTAGTTTGGACTGATTAATAACTGCTTTACAATTGTTGCAAGCTTTGGTGTAGGCAGAAAATGAAACTGAAGAATTAGAAACAAGCCAATTACGATATGCAACATTCTTTTCTTGAACAGCCTTGGCACATTTATTGGAAAACCAAGGTTTAGATAAAGTGGAGTGTGGGATAAAGGATTCCATTCCTGCAAGAATAATTTCGCTGACACAATCTGAGCAAACATTGACATCAGAAGTTTTGAAACAGTAATCCAACCAAGGAAAAGAAGAAAAGAAATCTCGCAGGTCATCCCATTTTTGTAATGCCAAACAACGAGGTTGGGAATAGCCATGAAATAAAGGCTCCATTGGAGAAGAGACAATCACCAAGTTGTGATCTGAAGTGCCTAAAGGACCTCTCACTTCGACCGTGTACTTAGAAGGGTTGTTTGTTAGAAAAAGATCAAGCGCGTTGGCTGTATGATTAGGAGTGTCTGGTATTCTTGTAGGTAAATGAACAATCTGTGCAAGGTCATTAGTAATTGCAAAAGCCTCAGCATCTCGACCAGCTGGGTGGGTGTGACTAGAAAACGGAAGCCAGCTGGAGTTGTGAACATTAAAATCACCAAGGAAAATAAGTCAAGTTGCAAAGAGAGGAAATCAAAAAGCTCCAAGTGATTAGTGGAGTTGGGAGAACGGTAGAGACAACAGATGAATTTTACACAATGAGGTAGAGAGATTTTAAGCCAAAGAAGATCAAAGAGAGTAGATTCCAAATTTTCAAGTCTCTGACAGGGAATATCAGAATGGACATATGCACAGGTACCACCTTTGAGGCGAAAGGAATCATACAGCGAATAATTTGGGCATCTGAGATGAGCAGTAGTTGAATCAACCGATATCTGAGATTCTGTCAGAAAAAGTACATGGGATTTGGCAGACTGCAAGTGGAAATGGACATCATTAAGGTTAGAATTGAGACCTTGTATATTTGTGAAATGAATTAGGTAGTGCTTGGGAGGTTTAGATTTTTTCGCAGATAAGCTTGCTCTATTAGTTTGACAATTCATGGTGTATTCAATAGTAAGAAAAAGTGGGTGGGACATGTTGTATGAAGTAATGAAATTTTTGGATATGGCGTACACGTGGTAAGAATATACCCAGATTCTTGACATAACGTGGCCTCGACAATGCTCCCCGCATACACACTACTCGGATTCCCTCCATTCACTATCTGGCAGAGTAGAGGTAGCAAGATTATACACTAGCTGATCCAGAAGCCTCCTAGAGAGTTACCAATAGGTTCGGTCCAGTGTAATAACTAGCTGCCGACCTGTGAACACCGTTTTAGAGCTGTACCCTCGAAATGTAAGGAATATTGGATCTCGCCATGATGTTCATCATAACCTCAAAAGTCATCAATCATACTGCATGATGGAAGAGATAGGGAAGGGTTGACCGGAACTTAGCTCTAGAGACTAAACATGGGTTCCACCACTTCAAGCCTCCAATAAGTAAAGTGGAGGTATTGCACCGGTTGATGAGAGTCATCTATCATCTAGTACTGCCTGGTAACATAGAGGGGCAGCATTCCTCCATGTGGTGTGGGTGCCACACCTCGACCCCTGCTTACGTTGGTTCACACCTGGGTGGTCACCCACCATGTACTTGTGCATGGAGGTTATACCCAGGATTACTAACAGTCCCACCATCGTGAAGGTGCAAGCAGAGGATTTGGCTGTCACAGACCGTTCGGACTTCGCCGAAATTGGGTCCACTTGACTTGAGTATCACCCGAATATCAGTTCCACGAGCGTTTTAGACTCCCAGGTAGCAAGTGCAGCTTGTCTGGCATATCTGAGAGAATGTCTGTAACAACCTCAAGGACCAATTTGGGGTTTTCATTATAAAAAAAGAACTAAAAGGCTCGGAGAAGTTCAGGGTATTATGGTGGTGGGGGGGGAGATGGGTCCAACCTGTGGCAGGAGGAGGATTTTGATAATAGAGCAAGATGTAATTGCAGCATTTTTACTATCACTAAAAACTATTTTTAAAGGTGATACATTATTTGGGAATAAAAATTATTAAGGATGGCAAATATATATATATCTGAAGTTGTTTTACATCATCTTATCACACTGAAGATAGCAATCAGAATTCATGCATTGTGCACGTCCCTTCACTATTAGTTGATGCTTTTCTCCTTGGGGGTATTAAGATTCTCTCCTCCCCCCCCCCGATTTTTTTTTTTTTTTTGACCTACAGAAAGCCTTTAGCACCATTCCACATAAGCCCCTTTGTGAAACAATAAATCATCAGCTTTTTCCTCACTGAAAGACAAAGCAGTCTTAACAATCCTAATAGGTGCAGTATCACTTAACCTAGAAAAAAGTAATAAATTTTTGAAGTGTTAACAATCAAATGTATTTTTTTTTTCTTGTTCTTTTTAATGTGATAGTGCTTGATTTATATACTAGCACATTTTTTAATTAAACACAATAGTTATAGCACAGAGCAATGTACTTTTTTTTTACGATAATACTTATACATTGAAAGGGTCATGCTAACTGCATACTAGCACAGCTGTTGTATGTGGCATTCTATTAAGAATGATTTTCATGGGATCTGAGCCTCAAGGTGTACTTTTTGTAGGAACATTGTTGATTTGGCTCAGAGGTAGCTCTGAGCCAAATCTTCCATGCAAAGAGGGATATGTGGCGAGAGAGGGGTGGACATCCCACTAGAGGAGCTAGACCTCTGATGAGACAAGCCCTTTTATTGTTGCTGCTGAGATCTAGGCATCGTTATCATAAGGTAGGTAGGTAGGTAGGGGTAAACACCAGTCTTCTCATATTCCCCTGTTGTAATTTTGTCCAAGAAATAAATGGACAGCAAAATGGCACCTATATGTCTCAAGTGACAAGTTTGTCAATGGGATAATGATTGACTTTACTCAATTCAAACATAATCTTTGAATATGGAGGGTGAGACAGTACTAGAACAGGGAGTAGATGGTATGTAATCTGACAATGATAACAGTACATTACTGATTTTTGTGGGTGTAAGGATTTTGTATCTGATCTTTGGGTTCAAAACATTCCCTGTTTGGAACCCACAGGTTATATAATGTGGAGATGAATCATTAGAATGGAAAATGAGGATCAGTTAGTAGTGTAAATTGTATTTATATAGCATTTTGTTTGTTTGTTGACTATTAGTTTCTAATCTAAACTAATAAAGACCATGTCGGATTAGTTTTCTTCAGAAATACAGTGGATGGTGACTGCCAGAACAGTCATATGCTGAGGTGGTCAGAGCCTTAAATATATCAAGAATGGGTTGCATTAGAATAGTACTTTCAAGAAATAGGATATGTATCTTGAAGGCAAGGAACAGCCATCAACAATGCCTCAGGATAATGTGAGGTGCCGATGTACAACACATGGTTTTGTGTTCTCAATCCCCTCTCACAGCACACCCCTGGTCTTTGTTCTAAAGACTTCAGACTGATTCTTACCTGGAGGTATTTAGCAACAGTATTAAAGGTTTGAGTTCAAATCCTGTTGGAGGCCTCTTCAATCTCACGGGAGTAGGGGTTCTCCATGAGTTTTTCAGCTCGCATAGCATGTAAATCAGCTGATGACCAAAAGTGGTTAGTATGCCAGAAAATTTTGCAATCAGCCTTATCACCTGGAGAGAATGTGAAACGTCCCATCTCTCTAACACCAGGTGAAGAGATTACTATCAGCAATAGGGTATAGACTTCGAAAAGGGCAACAACTATGTATGCACCTTATTAGCATTAGTTGAGGCATGTGATGCAAGAAAGCAAGCTTATAGAGCATCAGCCAAAAAAAAAAAAAAACCCACCCTTCCCATTTCACCCATCTGGTCACTCCAAATGTTTGTCTAGTTAAGCCTTAAATTTATTTAAGCTATCAACTTCCTGCTGGCTAAAGGCAAACTTCTGCACATCTATTCTACAATTGTCTTTCCTCAATTTGAGCCTGCTCAAACCATTCAAGGCATTGCACACCTCAATCAGGTCACCTCACAGGTGCCTAGTTTCCAGGTGCTGCAACTTGCAGAATTTTAAGCCAACTAATCTTGTTTCCCTTTTCTGCACTCATTCTAGCAACTCTAGATCCTTCCTAAAATAAGGCCTCCAGACCTGTATGCAGTATTCAAGGTATGGCCTGACCATTGCCTTATACAAAGGTATAATTGCCTCCTTGTCTCTGCTAGCAAAATTCCTATATATCATTGATAAAACTCCATGACCTGCTCAGAGAGCTTCATATCCGACTGCACAAATACCTCCAGGTTTTTTTAATTCTCTACCTCCCTGAGTGTAGTACCACACAGTTAGTACGTTTCTCTTGGGTTACTGCTACCCATATGCAGTACTTTGCATTTGTCAATATTAAACTTCAGTTGCCACTTCTCAGCCCATCTGCCTATCTTTTCCAGATCCTGTTGTTAGTAGCATATTGCCAACTTTTGTATCATCTGCAAACTTGGAAATTAAGCCTGATATCATTAATAAATACACTCTCTTATCACCTTGAGAGAATGTGAAACATGTCCCATCTCTCTAACACCAGGTAAAAAGATTACTGTCAGCAATAGGGTATAGACTTTGAAAAAGGCAACAACTATGTAGGTGCCTTATGGTACCATGCAGACTTTTCAGAGATACCACAGGCCTTGAATTCATTTTCATGTACAATTAATTTTCTTCTGATTGATTGGTCACCTAGATCTCTGGACCTGAATTCAATTAAGCATGTCTAGGCTCGTTAGGGAAAGATGGAGCATATCCGTCTTCTTTCAGAACCATATGTTCTTGTAGAGTCTCTTATTAAAAGGCCTTATCAACCTTGCAAAGAAAGTATGAGAGCTCATTATGAGATTTTTTCACATAATGCTCTGGATTATGCAGGACTGGTCCTTCAGTTATGGATAGATATGAAAAGTGTCATATTTCTTTCAATATAGCTCAGCATTATAATAATATTCCATAAAGATTTGAGAAAATTACAGCTGCATGGCCAAGAATGTGGATACAGAAGTAAATGTTTGAGTGACTACAGTTCAAGTCCATGTGGCTAATGTTCTTGTGAACTCCTCTGATCTTATGTAGTCATCTCAGAGTACGAACAGAAAATTTATATCTTAGCTTTTTATGGTTGCATACTTGATAGTTTATCTAATGATTCTGGTAAAGCTGAATTAAGTGACAGGTGCGGGACATACTCATGGTATCTCCAATACTAGGCTACAGGCACAAATGATGCTTCTTTTCTGTCATCGTCTGATCAATGCCCTGGGTGCTATGGTTTGTCCACATAGGGAGTTTTTGCTACAAAAATAGTTTCAATGTAAAATATTCTAGACCATTTCTGGTTATATGATGATTCTTACATGGGGAAGTACTCATGTTTCCAAGCAGAGTGCATCTGCCCAAACTGTATGGCCTTAAAATATATATATTCCCATTAATTTTAACAAAAAAAAATATGCATATGTGAAACATTTAATTGAATGAAAGCATTCATAATGGGGCTCCCATTTATTGTACACCACCTTTCTGCATTTTTAGTGATATACTTTGATAAGTCATTTGGCCTGATTTCTTCACATCATCGAAAACCAAACATGACCTGCAAATAAGATCTGCTTTGCTGTTTATATGCAAAGTGAATTTTCCACAATACAAATCTTAGCAGTTCGGTTTTTTTTTTTTTTCCCCCCCAGAAACATCTATTTAGTTCATAGCAATAGATATTAGTCTAATCCCTTCATGAAAGTGATAATGTATTTTAATGTTTGGCTTTCATTCCAAAAAACTTTATGAAGGTGTTGAGAAGTGCACAGTATCAAATTAAACAGTCTATATTACTATAAAAAATAACAGATACCAAGAGACTAAATTTTCCACAGCTGAATACAAAACAAATTTTATTGACTCACAAAAACAACCAGCTCATTTAATAAGGTAAACTACTAAGTGCTGTGCAGAATAAGATCCTTCAAATATATCACACCGGTGGTTTAATGTCAACCATGACAACAACTAGTTACAACTGACAGCCTCCAACACTGAACAATTGCTGTCTGAGAGACACATAAGATAAGGAGATGCACACATTTGTGGGTGTGTTTTGCACCAGCAAGAGGCTGAGACTCCAACTGTTTGGAATTCACTTTCTGCTTCTATCAACAACTATAAGGGAGAGTTTTTACAATAGAGAAAACTTTCCTAAGAATTTGTGTTTTAAGACATATCACATGGTTTTTTTTTCTGATTATTTTGTTATTAAACAAGTCCTAGAGGAATGTTTCCTTATAAACAATAGATACCTATCAAGGTTTGTCCAAAACACTTAACTGTTGCAAATATGCTATAAAATATTACAAAGTATGTACAACTCAGTTACTTTTATCCCAAATTTCTGTTTGATACAAAAACTGTCAATCTGATGCATTTTACAAGCTTTAATATTTAAAAACATTTCTCAAATTACATATATAGCAAAACCAAAAATACAAAACAAATTGTTGCAGCAGATAAACTGATGTCCAATCAGATCTTCAGATAAGGTAGCTTAATTTTCAAAGTCTAACAAGATTAGCACGCAAATACATGCTAAGTGCCTCAATATTTCAAAACTTAACATTGAATTATGTTCTACTTTAAGCAGTTATTATTTAGTTAATTGAGGTAATCTATGCTGCTGCTTGAAATCAATGATTCAGTTGGAGTCTCCACAAAATTCCTTTACCCTTTGATTCAAATGACTATCCTGACATAAGAGCCTACAGCCAAATACTTGGGATGGACAGTGCCTTTGGTCAGCCAGTCTAATAATGTGGATTGCATATATTATGGATAACTCAAGCACAAGAGCCAAATTGCAAGAAAATATTGTCAATTCAACAGGAAACATTAATCACAGAAAAGAATAAATATATACATATGTCAACAGCAAAATGGTTAAGCCCAATTGTATTAAATGCTTTCCTAATAGAAAGAAAATTTACATTTTTGTTTAAACATTTGTATACAGAGAAAGGGTATAACAGCTAGACTATTCGTAATATAGCAACAGTTTAATAAAATAAGTGGCAACAATAACTAGCTAGACGAGTATTAAATTTTATATGTGAGAAAGCAAAGAAAACTTTGTGGTCTTGCACTTATATTCCATTAAGAGATGGACTCATCACTTTTATAGAATATCCATCCACACTTTCAATGTAGCTGACTAGTTATTTAAATCATACAGTTCACTGATAAGTGTTTATCAATACTTCTTTACATAAACATTTGATTTAAAGTGAAATAACCTAAGCTAGCAAGACCAAAAAAAAAACAGGACAGTTAGAGAGAGTACCATCTAAAATATATTTGTAATAGGTGAATATCAGTGCATAGTTTTTTTTTTATTCTTGTTATTTATTACAACAAAAACATATAGAAAATGTTTTTCTTTAATACTGAAGCCAACACACTTCAGTGACTAACTTACTTTGAAAAAAAAAAAAAAATATTCAAGTTCAGTACAATTAACAATAACAAGAAACATTTCCTTGCAGAATGGCTCTTAAGTAAAGAGAAATGGTGTGGTAGTGTTATAGTGATCTCCACAAAGATCTTTTGTTTGAATATGGTTAAATACTAAGCAGTATTTATTTTTATACACTTTTTTTTTGTAAGGAGCAAAAAATATGGCTGTTGCAACAGTGGTAAATATCAATACTGATGCTTTTTTTTGCCACCCTTCCCCCCCCCCCCCAAGTTTTTATTTTTCAGAAATGCTACAAAACAGGCACCTGTTATCCAAGACCAACCAAAAGTCCAGGATATTACACACAATCAATCTGAAGAGACTAAACATTGGCGACCAAACTCTTCCAGAACTAATAAACTTAGGTCTCTATATACAAGCCAGCACCCTTCACCACAGCCCTTTCCAAATGGCTTTATAAAAATAGGGGTTCTACTTGGCAAATATACCCTATAATACACACGCAGACTGTACACTGTACAGGAAATGCAACACAAAGTACTATGGAATTTGCAATGGTGTCTGATAACACACACTTTGCATGAGTCTAATGCATTAAGCTTTGTGAACCAGATGATTACAGCCAAACAATTGTCTGGCACGTCAAAAACTGTGCAGAATTGCAGCATGAAAGATGATACTATGAGATGCTATATAGTTTACAGTGATTCTACCAACAAACACCAACAAAATGGAAGTTCCATAACCTAGGGGAAGGATGTCATATAGTTCAGACATTAGAAAGTGTTGTGTCATATCATATACTAATAACACCTAAAGTTATATGGCATCACTTACTTTTAATACACTGAATAGAGGTAAATAACCTTGGTACATATTAAGAAGCATCAAAAAAATAAATAAATACTGTATTTCCTTTTGCCTTTGAAAATAATGACTTCAAAAACATAGTGAACATGGAATATTCTTACCACTACATCCTGTTTATGTTTGATTAAGTGACAGCCCAGTTAATGGTTTCTATGTACAAGATGATTACAGCTTTATACTAAAAAAACTGGTCTCGCTGGATCCTGTTTTCTTTCGAAAATATAGAAAGATACCTTTAAAATTGTGATGATGAATTGAAAGAGGAACAAAAATTAATAAAAACAAATTTAGTTTTTATGGGAAAAAAATTGTTTAAGCAGTATAACTGAAAGAATTTCATGTGATGAAAAGTATCTTAATAACCTAAAAGGCAGAATAAGTATGTATAAAAATTCAGATTAAGAGCCATGATTTTATAATAAACATGTTTCATTTCTATAACTAGTGAGCAATATGAGAGAAATGATACAGAATATGCTATTCATTTCTCATATTGCGAGAATATTGCTCACTTAAAGAAACAAGTTTGTGTAAATACAATATGAAAACTTAAATTATATAACAATAACTAACTAAATTAATTGCAGTAAAAAAAAATAATTTGAACTGTACCATGAAGTAGTTGAAATATAATGGCAAGTAGTAGTATATATGGCAAATTATGAAATACAGTATTTAGGGTTTCTTTGTGAACTCTGTAAAGCTACACAGAAGGGAAAAATGCTTTAATTTTAAAACTTGGATCTTCACACAAACACAACAGCAGAAAACAGCAAGTAGTTTATAGTACATCAGTTAGACTATGAAAAAAGTAACAGCATATAACAGAGGTGGCAAATATATTTTACTTATGAACTAAACAGCTTAAACCTACTACTTGTTGCATTATTAGAGAAATTTTATTTATATTTAGTGGAAGAGATATATAAGAGTACAAGCATTAAGAAAAGCACCATATTGCTATTTACACACATTTATTAATATCAATGCTTTAACTAAGAAAAGAAATACATAGACCACCCAAGGAATAGTTTCACTTATTTTTAAGGCTAGAGATAAACTATTCTAATTGTAAGCAATCAATTCAAGGTATTAAAAAAAAAAAAAGAGTAAATGATAATTTAGAGAAACATGCAGGTTTTAAAATTTCAGGTCATTTCACTGTTAAAAAAAAATAGTTTTGTTGTTGTGGTATGTGATATTGCTAAGAAATTACCTGCTCCAAAAAAAAAACTACAGGGACTTGAATAAAAGTAACTTTGCTCTTTTTAAATTAGTGCATGGGGGAAACAAGATTAGGTTCTCAAATTACATATATTTGCCACCTGTTAGAAAAGCAGAAGTAACAGACTTGTCTATTTATTAGAAACCAACCATTCTGTTTGTGATGTTAGGAGATCACAAGTAAGGGGCTCCCCATTATTGTAGCATTCAGCTACACAAAATTAAAAAAATAATAATAAACATGAGCATAATTTAAACTACATATTAATGCAACTTAAAAGTAACGGCTTTCAGGACAAAAAAAATTTACAAAATCACAACAAATTGCATGTTTTGGACGCAAAATTCACAAGAAAAATATATTGCAAAATGTTTGTGCTACGTGCATTAGCGGCTAGATAGTATACACTTTGATTTCAGCATATCAAGGAATATCTCAAACAATGTTGAATATATAGAATTTCTGTAATCAGGTACTTTCTGAACAGGCAACTTTAAAATGCAACAATTGTAACAGGACAATACAGTATAGCTTTTTTTTTTTTTTTTTTTAATTTTTTCTTTTAATATAAAGCAGGGAAGCCCCCCCTCCCCTCCAAAGCATTAAAATGGTGAAATAATCACAAGTATTAAACTACCAGGCACAACAACAATTTTTTTTTTTTTTTCCCCCTGGAAATGTTATGGGACATAAAAGTATTGTCACTTTTTCAAGCCAATCCTGTATTAAGGAGAAATCCTTCACTAGATAAAGAAACAAGGGATATAAGATGATGTCGAGAATCACTGCATAAAATGATGAAGTGTTGTCTTTTATTTGTTCAACTTGCCACTGTGGTAGTAATGATACACTACACCGCACTGCCAATGTACACTTCATGGGATCCCTGGTTCCATTGTGAGAGCCCCAGTGATTGGATCATATGTTCCTGCAAGATAATATATATCATTGTTGTCAAAGAGCGAGCCATAGGAGGAGCTGTGGGCATCATCTTGGTCCCTCTGTTTCTGATACTCCTCCCAGGATAAAACTTCACATTTGTGCGATATAGTCTGGACGTCGTTCTCATCAAAGTGTGGTGACTGAAAGAGGGCTCCCTATAAAGAAAAAAAAAAAAAAAGCAAGGTTAAACATTACTTTAATACTTAATATTACTACAGGAGCTCTAAGCAAGAAAAAAAATTGGGTACGCATATACATGTATTTTGTTTCTCTATATACTGCCATAGTATAATCAAGCCCCTAGGTGTGATAGCATAAACACCATTGCCTGCTGTTCATGGTGATATTAAATTGTAGCTGATGGAATTAAAAAAGAATTAGGTACATGGTTTTCTGCCAATTTCATGAAAATTGTGAAGAGGAAGCATTACGCTTTGGAATTTGTTAAAGTAACAATTTAATGTTTTCATAAGTCAACTTGATGAGAAATTTAGTGTCTTAACTCCAAGGTTAAAAATTCAAACCTTTTCTTTGCAGAATTCTGCATTTTTTTTTTTTTAAAACTCTTTACTACCAGTAACAGATGTTGAGTGATTCTTTAGTAAATGAAAAAAGTTTTCTTTATATACTCAACAGAATTTAAAACTTTGTTGTAAATATTTTTATAGTTGTGCACAGATTTGGATTTTATCACAAATTAAGTGAAAATTCATTACAGAGTATAATTCGTTTGTCAGCAGCAGAAGCCTTTTTCAGACTCAACAAAATATTTGTGTATGATTTCATTTAACTAGAGAAAGCTTATTTTATAAATATGGAGAAACCTACTTGAGCATCTAAGTCTACAGTGTGTCCAGTCAAATTATTATTATTAATGGCCACATGGTGCAAGAAAGCCTATGGCTTATGCTGCACCAGCCAATAAAATTAATAAGAGAAAAGGAAATGGACAACCCTTGCATTTCCCTCCTCACCTTTGAATTTCCCCAGACTGTTAGCCTCTACCACCCATGTACGTAACTTATTTCAGTAATTTATAACTTGCTGGGTAAAATAAAACTTCCTGCAATCTAGTCTAAACAATTCCCCCGTAACTTGAAATTATGGCTCCTAGTTCTATAATCATTTATAACCATGAAAATTCCATCCTTATTCATTTTGCTTATGCCTCTCAGAGCCTTGAAAATCTCAATCAAGTCTCCTCTAAGATGTCTAGTTTCCAAGCTCGGCAACCCACATATTCGAAGTCTTTCCTCATACGGATGCCCCTTTTGCCGATCTCACCAGGCAAGTTACCCATCTTTGGACCCTTTCAAGAAGAACACAGTATTCCAAGTGTGGTTTAACAATAGCCTTATATAATGGGATTATGACGTCCTTATCTCTACTAGCAATTGTTCGATAAATCATCGATAGGATTCCATGGGCCCTCCTTGAAACCAGTCTACAATGCTCGGAGAACTTCGTACCTCACCATATCATAATACCCAAGTCCCTTTCCTCCACTACCGGCTTTAGTTCAATTCCGCCAAGTGTATAAGTTACTTTGGGGTTACTGTTCCCCAGGTGTAATACCTTACACTTTGCTGGATTAAAGCATAGCTGCCATTTTTCCGACCATCTCTGAAGTCTATCTAGGTCATTCTGAAGAAGCTCTGCTTGGCAGCAATCATTAACTACTCTACCAATCTTGACATATGCCCTCTATCCCTTCATTTATGAAAATTAAAACAACAATGGTCCTAATACTGATACTTGGGGAACCTGGAAATGGGCAGCGTCTCGAGGAGTTCCTGGCGAATTCTCCCTTGACAGTCCTAAACAGGCCTCACCACCTACCTACGTTTTGTAACACTCTGTGGGAGGCAACAATTGACGTCACCCTTGCCACCGGAAACCTTGCAGGACACATCACTGGCTGGACAGTCCAAGACTCCTGGACCACGTCTGACCACAGAGTGATTACTTTCCAAATCAACCGATCTCTCTATAGAACACCAATAGCCAAACAGATGCTTAACCGCTTTGCAGTAAACAAAGCTGACTGGAGACTCTTTGGGGAACTGCTGACTCGAACCTTATGCCAACACCGCACTGAAGCGGATCGACAAGAAGACCCAGACGACATCCAGAGAAAAATTACCAAGACCATATTAGCGGCCAGTGAGGCTGCGATGAAGCGAAAATTGCCCACACCTGGTGCAGTCCCTTGGTGGACTCGGGACATCCAGAACCTCAGAAGAGAAGTCATAAAGGCAAGAAAACAATTCCAAAGGGCAAGACGTACTTGGCCGGAAGTGGAAGTAACAGCACTCAGACAAAGATACGCAGCAGTGAGAAACAGATACACTGAGTTAATACGAAAAAGTAAGCAGAAGGCCTGGGAGCAATTAGTCAGCACGACTGGAAATGCCGATCCCTGGGGAGTGGTGTACAAAGTCACTACGAATAAGCTCCCTAGGGGTGAAGTCATGACCTCCACCCGCACCCCGCAGGGAACATTGGCCACCACCTGGGAACAGTCTATCACCAACATCCTCGATGTGATTTTCCAAACCCCAGCACACCCGCAACTACCAGAACAACTGCAGATCTGCGATGGAAATGAAGCATATCACATAGACCAAATGGAACCACCTTTTGCCCTAGAAGAACTACAACAGGCAGCGCAACAAATAAGGAATAAAAAATGCCCAGGCCCAGATCTTCTGGAGCCGGAGATTATTAAAAAAGTAGTAGACATCTCTCCGCAGACTTTGTTAAACCTTTTCAACACATGCCTGAAGACTGGAGTCTTTCCATCTGACTGGAAAATGGCCAACGTCAAATTAATTCTAAAAAATCCTATGAAGCCACCCGAACAACCCGAATCATACCGGCCAATTGCCCTGCTCCCAGTTGCTAGTAAACTCCTTGAAAAGATGCTTCACAAGCGACTCCTGCACCACTATGAAGCTGCAAATCTCGTGATGCCCACACAGTTTGGGTTCAAACCCGGAACCTCAACAGTGGATGCTCTCAACAGCCTCCTAAGTTTGGCTGCTGCCTGTGATAGAAAGTACTTCTTGGTTATTTCGGTCGATTTTGCTGGGGCGTTCGACACCATCTGGTGGCCGAGCGTCCTGGCCAGACTGCGGAAGGCAAAAACACCCATCAACCTTTACAAAATAATGAAGTCATATTTATCCAAGAGAAAAATACAAGTAGTGACTCCGTACAAGAAACTGACCCGGCCTGTTTACAGGGGCTGCTCCCAGGGCTCGGTACTGGGACCGCTTCTCTGGAGTATGGTATTGGATGAGTTTCTGTCCTTCGACCTGGGGGAAGTCCACTCACAGGCATTTGCAGATGACCTTCAATTGGAAACCCAGGCAAATCAAGCAATTCAAATTCTACAAGACTGGATGAAGGTCCATTTTCTTAAGATCTCACCGGGAAAAACCTACTCAATGCTACTGAAAGGAACATTAAATCTCCGTAGACCACCGCAAATTAAAGTAGAAAATACAACTATCAAACTACTCAGCGAGATGAAATATCTAGGAATCATACTGGACAGGAACCAATCTTTCAACCCACACTTGAAACATATCCGAGAGAAAATCAGGAGATATTCTGCCCTCGTCTCAAGAATAGCTAAAAGGGATTGGGGACTAAAGAGGCACACCTTGGGACTGTATTACAAAACGACATTTATACCAGCCATAACTTACGCGTCACCCATCTGGTTCCAGAAAGCAACTACTGCAGTTAACAGACGGACACTAGATTCCATCCAGAGGACAATACTCCTCTCTATTTCACGGGCCTGCTGCACTGTGAGTACACATGCTCTGCAGGTTCTGGCGGGAGCACTCCCCCTTGACCTCGAGGTGGTGCATTGTGCCATGGTGCAGCATCTCGCAAAAGGGCTTCCCTGCACCTTCCTGGGCCACTCCATTGACCCTACAGGAAACCTGAAAAGAGAGAAAACAAAACTCGCCACCCACCTGCAGCAGATCTGGCAGGATAGGTGGTCAGAATCCACAAAAGGGGAAATAACGAGGAAATTTCTGCCTGATGTCGGAAGATTATACCCAAAAGCACCATCATGGTTTCACCCTGGACTGTACACTACGTACCTTTTAACAGGTCATGGGGCCCTGAACGCCAAACTAAACAGTTTCAAATTAGTAAACGATCCCCGCTGTGTCTGTGGGGAAGTGGAGACATGGTCTCGCATAATGTACAACTGCGAAAACTATGAGGATCTCCGCTGCCTCCTGATGACAAAGCTCACTTACTTCCCTCGCGATAGGGAATCAAACCTGTTGGACTCGCAAGAGGAGTATAAGGAGCTGACAAAATTCGCCCAGGAACTGTTCACCCGAAGAAGGACACTTATTGCTGTCTACAGGGATCAAGAACAGGCACCATAGTCCCACGACTAAACTAACCATCCTTGGACTCAACGAAGCTGGCTCTCACCCAGATACAAGACCTTCCTTTGGGACTCTATAGAATTTTTTTTTTTTTTTTTTAAGCCACGCTCCCTTGCGTGGCCCTTTGCCTCCACACCCCGGGCGAGAGGGGGAGGTGACTTCTGGTCTCCTCCTCCCCTCGCCGCCCCCTCTCTTCCCTCTGGTGGGGCATGGGCCTGCTCCACTGATTTGGGGGTCATCTTCTCTATGGACCCCTTATTTCTGTCTTTCCCCCCAGCCTTCAGTCTCCCCACCCCTCTCTCTCTCTCTTTTAATTATAATTACTAGTGTCTGAACCATTGTTAAATTGCATGAGCCCTACACCCAAAAACTTAACATTTATTTGCATAAATAGTACTTCTTTTTGGCTGACCCATAACGTTATATAACGGTTTTTTTTTTTTTTTTTTATTTATTTTATTTATTTTTTTATTTATTATTATTATTTCTTTTTATTATTATTATTTATTTATTTTATTTTTTTAAATTTTTTTTTTTTTTTTTTTTTTAAGGTCCTAGCCACTGAAATCTCAGGAAATTAGGTGGCAGGACCTGCCAGAGTAAATAACTATAATAGTGGTGTACCTGGTCTGCCTCCACGAGGCAGAGTGTGGACAACGTTGGGTCCCATTAGGGGCCCAGCGGCTAAATGACCAGAGGAACAACGGTACACGACACTACACATGTACAAAATCCATACACTTTTAAACCTCTGGCATTGACAGTGTTCTGTTTCACACCCACAATGTATAGCACGCGGAGATGGGGGAAACCCCTGGTGCCGTTTGACACTAAACACACTCTACACTCTACTTGGGGAACCCCAAGCTGTATTTTTTTATTGCTCTGTAACTTATCCATCTAAGGATTTTCCTTGTGATTCCAACCTGTTCCAGCTTATAAAGTAACTGCTCATGTGGAACTGAGTCAAATATTTTGCTTAAATCCAAATAAACGACGTGAAAATTATTCCTCAAGTCCAGCTCTTGAGTGATCCTGTCAAAATTGCTAACCAGATTAGTTAAACATGATTTTCCCTTTACAAAACCATGCTGAGTATCCTTCAGAAATCCATTTCTATCTAAGTGATCCTAAATTCCACCCTTGATCATAGTCTCCATGATTTTTCCTACTACTGAAGTTAGACTAATTGGCCGGTAATTTCCCACTTCACTCTTAGAACCGCCCTTATGTATTGGAGATACAATGGCACTTTTCCAGTCCAGTGATGATCTCATAATTAGTCTCAATGGGTAAATGTTTCAACCTCAGGAGCTTTAGGCTTGAAAGTTTTTTCTTTAAATAAACGTGTGAAATTTCAACAACATTAATTACATTTTTTTTTCCAACTTCACTCCCAGAATTTCTCACTGCCGTGAAGGGTTTTTCTTCTGTATATATTGATGCAAAGTAACTGTTGAGTTCATCTGCAACATCTAATACTGTCCAACGTCCATTACATAAGGGTCCGATCTAGTTTGTCCTTCTCTTCTTTGCATTTATATATGTGAAGAATTCCTTATCCCTCTCTTTGCCAGCCTAACCTTTTCATGCCGCCTTTTTTGCTCAAGTAATTTTGCGCATGTAGCAACTGAATAAACAACACTGTAAAGGCAGAGACACTATTGACACTTTACTAAAGCACATATTTCTGGGGATTACTACCATAAAACAATTTCCAGTTGCGATTCTGCTAGTGGAATCTGTTATAAACAGGTAGTAAACTCGATCTAATTGCATTTGCGATAATACCGATAGCTGGAATTGTGTGGGCTTTTTACCTTATTATGGTGAAATGTGTTTCCCCTTCATCGATATAAATACATTTTCAGAATCTTCTCTTCATTCCTATTCTGTTGCGTTCATTTGGGGTGATTCTGCGTTCGACTGCTATTTCTTGTAAACACAGGCAAATCTGGTTTGTGTTAGCATTAGCATTAGTAGAGGTATTTGATGCAAGAAAGCAAGCTTATGCAGCATCAGCCAAAAAAAAATAAAGTAAAATAAATAAATAAAAAATAACCACTTCACCCCTCTGTTCGTTCGAAATACCTGTCCAGCTGAGCCTTAAACTTATTTAGGCTATCAACTTCCACGACAAGGGATGAAAGTCTGTTCCATCTACCAACCACACGCTGGCTAAAGGCAAATTTCCGCCCATCTATCCTACATCTGTCTTTCCTCAATTTGAATTTATGCCCTCTCAGGTGTTTATTCTAAGCAAGAGGAAGAATCCCATCAGCATTGAGCATGCTCAAACCATTCAAGGCTTTCTACACCTCTATCAGATCACCTCGCTGGTGCCTAGTTTCCAGACACTGTAATTCGCAAAACTTAAGCCTTTCTTCGTAAGAGCATCCCTTTTTTCCATTCACTAGTCTTGTTGCCCTTCTCTGTACTCGTTCCAGCAGCTCTACATCCTGCTTGAAATGAGTCCTCCAGACCTGTATACAGTACTCAAGGTGTGGCCTGACCATTTCCTTATACAAGGGAATAATCACCTCCTTATCCCTGCTAGAAAAATTCCAATATATCATTGACAATACACCATGAGCTACTCTTGCAGCCCATCTGCCTGCACAACCACCCCCAGGTCCCTTTCATTCTCTACCACTGCCAGTGTAGTACCACAGAGTCGATACGTTGCTCTGGGGTTACTGTTTCCCATTTGTCGATGTTAAACTTCATTTGCCCTCTCAGTCCATCTGCTCAACCTTTCCAGGTCCTGTTGCAGCAGCATAGCAGCATTTGCTGTACCTGAGATCATCTTATTTCTGATAGGCCCTGTACATTATCATGTTTAGTAGAGATAGGCTTTTATATGGTAGAGTGTTATTGGAACTTATGGATATGGACAACGAAATGAAAAAGGCCAAAGGCTGGTGGATCTGTGCTTCGGAAGGGATTAAAAATAAGTAATACTTGGTTTGACAAGAAGCTAAGCCATAAGATAACGAGATACAGCTGGGATGGAAGATATGAAACAGCAATAGATTATTTTATCATTGATAGAATATGGAGTAGAGAGGTGATAGATGTAAAAGTTATACCTTCAGTAAGTATGGACAGTGGCCAAGTTAAAAAGATCTGGAAATTGCACAATCAAGAGATGAGAGGAGTTTGAAGAGAAGATCAAAGAGAGAGTACAATGACAGAAGATGTCAATGAAGAATGAGAAAAATTTAAGAAGGTGATTGTACAAACTGTTGTACAGGTGTGTGGGAGAATTGGAGGAATTAGAAAAGAAAGAGAGAGAGACACTGGTAGAATGACATAGTTAAAAGGACAGTGAAACTGAAGAATGCTGCTTTCAGGAAATTTATGAAAACAAAATTAGAATAGGCTAGAAAGGCATATAATGAGAAGAAAAAATAAGCAAAGAGAATTGTAAAAGAGTAAAAGGGCAAATGTTCGTTGGAGTTTAAACAAAAATTTTAGAGGAGGATATTAATGGAAATAGAAAGATGATATATGGGATGTTGAAGAATAAAAAAGGAACAATGAAGAACCAGGGTTAGTCACAGATGAGAAGGAAATCAGAAAACAGTGGCAGAACTGTTTTACAACCCTGTTTAATGCCAATGGAAAGGAAAATGGTGGGAAAAAGAGAGCCCAAAAGTTGGTCTTGGTGAAGTAAAAGAAGCAATGAAAAAGATGAATGATGGCAAAGCACCTGGAGTTGATGAGTTACCAGTTGTTATTAACATTAAATATTTGATTAAAATGGCTGTATCATATTATCAGCCTAGTTTGGAAAGAGAAAAGAATACCAGATGATTGGACAAAGGGAATCATACCAATTTTTAAGAAAGGGTCCAGAAGAGAATGTAACAACTATAGAGGAATCACTTTATTAAGCCATTTTGCTAAAAAATTTTTGGTGAATACTCAATACAAGATTAAGAAACAAAATAGAAGAAAGAATGAGGGAAGAACAGTATGGATTTAGAAAAGGAAGGCCAACGACTGACTTGACTGATATTTGCTTTAAGTGAATTGCTAGAAATTCACATTGGTAGTTTACCGAGAGCTTCTTTCTGGTATTTTTAGATCTCGAAAAGGCATATGATAGTGTACAAAATGGTCACAGACAGGGAGGAGATTGTGATGATTAAAAATATATCATCAAAGTGCAAGAGGACAAAATTTTGGGACTCAGATTGGTTTCATTGTCCAATGGACTTCGACAGCGTACTGTATTGTCACTACTACCTTTTATTATTGTCATGGACAATATCCTTGTAGCGGTGGATGATAAAAAAAGTGGAACAGCTGTGTTTGCAGATGATGTCGTCCTCTGGGCAAACAAGGAGGAAGAACTTCAAGAGAAACTAACACATTGGGAAAGTGTAGTCAGCGAGTATGGTATGAAGATAAGTAGCCAAAAAAGCAAAGAGAGGGGGGAGAAGTGAGTGTAAAAGGGATAAAATTGGGGAATGAGGTGGTGGTTGTTGTTGTTGTTTGGTTTAACGACACAAGGGCTACTAAGGCCAAATTGTGTCTCTTCATCGTTAATTGACAAAAAGCATATTGTTAGAGAGATTACATTATATGCTTCTGTACAAACCAATATGTTTTATATATAATAAAAGTTCTTCAATATTTGCTTCATTTCCTAAGATGCGAGATAAATCAGGTGATATATTCAATTTAGAGAGAGAGACTGAAAAGTATTTGACCGGATGGTTGAATGTAAGGGACAATCAACCAGGAAATGACGGACTGTAAGCTGCGTCTCACAGGATGGGCACTGTGGTGGGCTTTCACCCAATAAGAGAAAGAGATGAGTATGGTGAGTGTGTCCAATTCTGAGTCTTGCCAGTACGACTTCCTCTCGTCTGTTTCTTCGGAAGCCAGACAGCCACAGCTTCGGATCTTCTTTTATCTGGTAAAGTTTATTGTTAGAGTCACTTTTCCAGGTCTGTGACCATTTATTGTAGCAGGCTTTGCGTATGACAGCCTTAAAATCAGAGAAAGGAACCTGAGGATGTTGTGAGAGAGCGGGTTGAGGATGTTTAGCGGCAAAGTCGGCACTTTCATTTCCTGGAATGCCTGAATGGCCAGGGATCCAGCAGAAACTGATTGGACACACTGCAAGCGAATAGCTGGGAATGAATTCTTCCTTATGAGGAGGAATTCTTCCTTATGGCAGAGACAGCACTAAGAGAATCTGTGTAAATTATAGCAGATGAGATGGAAAGCTCAATTATCTTACTAAGCGCTAACTTAATGGCATATAATTCAGATGTGAAGACACTGCAAGCAAGCGGTAGTGTGGCTGAAATTGTACATAAAGGAAAAACTGCCGCAGCACCTACCATACTCTCAGTTTTTGAACCATCTGTATAGATTTTACAGGCATGGTTGTTCATATCATGAGCTGAATGTAACTGTCTGATATTACAGGAAGGTATATTTTTCCCCCACTGGAGGAAGTATGTATCTTGAGAGACAGAAACGTATGTCCAAGGAGCAACAGGTGTAGTTGTGTCTTGGAAGATTTCATTTAAATCGACATTCCAAGTCTGAACAAGCTCTTTGATCCTGAGAGATGCGGGTCTATTTTCATTTGGCTTGCTCTCATAGAAGACATCCCAACGAGTATTATAGAGATATTCCCAACTTGGGTGCGATGGTAGACTCTGGATCTTAGCAGCGTAGTGAAGCAGTAGTGTTTTTCTACGCAGGTGTAATGGAGGATCATGCGCTTCAATATATAGACTTTGGATCGGAGAAGTCCTGAAAGCTCCCAGCGCAGTCCTCAGAGCACTGTGATGGATCATATTTAGCCGTTTTAAAGTAGTGCTCCTGGCAGAGTCATACACTGGACAACCATAATCTAGCCGTGAACGGATTAAACTTCTGTAAAGATGCAGCAAAGTACACCGATCAGCTCCCCATGACATAGATGATACCGAACGAAGTATATTCAAATGCTTTAAACAAGAAGTTCTCAAATAAGTGATGTGAGCTTGGAAATTTAGTTTGCAGTCTAATAGTAGTCCAAGAAATTTAACGGTATTAACAAGAGGGATTGGAGTATTGTTTATCTGTAATTCAGGTTCAGGATGGAGAGCTCGCTTCTTGCAAAAGTGAGTGACAGTGCATTTCTTTTCTGACAGTCTGTAACCATTCTGTGAAGTCCAGGATTCTATTTTGGTTATGGCAAGTTGTAGCTGCCGTTCAATGGTATTCATACTTTGAGATTGACAAGAAATGGTAAGATCATCTGCATACATATAAGTTTGAACAGTTTTTGGGATATCTCGTGTCATGCTGCTAACTCGGATTGAAAACAGTGTTGGACTGAGTATTGATCCCTGCGGGACTCCCTCTTCCTGGATGTGAGATGTAGAGAGGACGTTTTTGTATCTGACTTGAAAAGAGCGCAGTTGCAGGAAATTCTGAATTATTTCTGGCAAATGACCCCTAAGCCCCAGATGGTAAAGGTCCATAATAATACCATGCCGCCATGTAGTGTCAAATGCCTTTTCAAGATCTAAATTGACCATGACCAGATGTTGTTTCATGATAAAGGCATTTCGGATATGAGACTCGGCTTTAATGAGCACATCTAGGGTTGATCTATTTTTTCGAAAGCCATACTGGTGATCTGGAAGGAGATTCTCTGACTCCAGGATGTAAGTGAGTCTAGTGTGAACCATTCTTTCGAAAATTTTTCCCATGCAGCTCGTAAGAGTTATTGGCCTGTAGTTTTCAACACAGGAAGGATTTTTTCCTGGTTTTGGTAAGGCGATAATGAACGAATGGCGCCATGAAGACGGATAGGCATTTTCAGAGTAGATCCGATTGTAGAAAATTAATAGGGTTCTCAAGTCTTCTCCAAGTAAATGCTTTAACATAATATAATAAACTCCATCTGGACCTGCAGCACTATTGGAAGATCTGTTTAATGATTCTTGAAGTTCTATTAACGTAAACGGTTGGTTGTACGGGAATGAACGGCGCGTGGAGAAGTTAATTTTATACCGTTCTGCACCTGCTTTGATTTTCTGGAAGGTGGAGGCATAGGTGGCAGAAGCTGATATTTTTGCAAATGACTCTGCAAATGCATTTGCAACTTCTTCGGGAGTAGAAATGTCTTTCCCTTTCCAATGAAGTATCGGAGAGGGCAGCCGAGCAAATTTGCCATTTAGTGCCTGTATTCTTTTCCAGATGACTTGTGGGTCCGTGTCTTTGGTAATGGTGGAGGCAAAAGCAATCCATGAATCCCGTTTCGCTTTCCGCCTAACTTGTCTAGCTTTTGCTTTTAGTCTTTTAAAAGCAATTAGGTTACTAGTGGTGGGATACTTGCGGAAATGATTCCAGGCGCGGTTTTTTTCCTGTTTGGCAATTAAACAATCTGTATTCCACCAGTGATTTCTGTGTTTTCGATATGGTGTGGATTTTGGAATGGAGGCCTTAGCTGCAGTCATAATTTGATTGGTTATGTAAGTGTTGACATCATCAATATGTTGACTTTGAACATAAAATCTGTCTAAGCGTATCTGGGCAGAATAGCCATCCCAGTTTGCCTTTTTAAACTGCCAAGTGGATCGTTGGTCAGGATTTGAAGTTACCCCCGTTTGTAGAGAGCAAATAATTGGAAAGTGATCACTGTTGAAGGGATCGGTTAATACCGACCATGTCATGATTGGAAATATGGATGGCGAACAAATTGACAAGTCTATTGCGGAAGCAGATCCGGTTGCTAAGTGGATGTAGGTAGGAGATCCAGAATTTAATAAATTAAGATCATTATTATGCATGAATTCCTCCATCAATTTGCCTCTTATATCCATTGTGGCCGATCCCCACATTGGATGGTGTCCATTAAAGTCACCAAAAAGACAAATTGGAGTTGGCAGTTGTGCAATTAGGTTGTCAAGTTCTGAAAGCAGAAGTGGTGCAGATGGCGGAATATAAATAGAAACAATGGTAAATGACGTACCAGCTGCAAGGCAGCTGCCACAGCTTCTAGGGTAGTTCTCAATTGAATCGGCTTGGATGGTATGTTAGCGTTAACGAGAATAGCAACTCCTCCACGTGCAGGTGATACCGAGTTCCTATCTCGTCTGTAAATGGTATAACCTGAAAATTTTGGCAAAACTTGGGGTGACAAGAATGTTTCCTGTAAGCATACACCTATGGGATTAAATTGAGCTATTAAATCTCTTACGTCATCAGAATGAGTGCTTAGTCCTCTGCAATTCCATTGCATGCTATTGTTTATTATTTAGGTTTACCTGAGGGTGATTCATCTGACTGTTTTCTGTACGTGGGACATTTTTTCTGGTCCTTTTTTGAGAATGTGGGGCGTCCAGTATCCATGGTGTCCTCTGCATGGAGTTCTAGAATAGGTTCCTCGTTTTCTAGCAGCTCATCTACATCCATGCTTTTGGAGGGAGATTCCATTTTTTTAGAGACTGATTCAGATTTTAATTGTTCTTTTCCAACTGGGACTAATGGGGTATGAGTAGGAATGCTGATTGGAGTGTTTGTGGCTTTGCTAGTTCTTTTTGGAGGATTATCTTTCTTTGAGGTTGAAAGCGTAGATTTGAGCCAGCTCGCTAGAGAGGTGTTAGGTGGGACTGATACATCTGTTTGAGCTGCGGTAGAAACGAAGTTCCGAGTGCGAGCTGCATAGGAACGACTACTAGGCAGGGTCGACATAACTTGTCTACGTGCCTCAGGAAACGTGACTTTATTTTCTATTTTGTACTTTTGAATTTTCTTTCCTGTAATCCATAGCTCACATGTTTTGGAAAAAGCTGGGTGGCTTTGTTTGCAATTTGGACAAACAGGGGTTTTGACAGAGCAATCCGCTTGAGTGTGATCTTTAGAACCGCAGTTGGGACATATGGCCTCACCTCTACATGCCTGCTGCGAATGCCCGTATTTCTGGCATTTGAAGCAGCGAACGGGATTTGGGATAAATGGTCTTATACGACAATTCAAATAGCCAGCTTTAATTGAGGATGGTAAGTCTGGCGTGCTGAATGTTAAAATGATGGATCTCGTTGGAGTGAGATTTCCATCTTTTTTAGTCATAATCCGTTTCACATTTGTAACTTTTTGACTACTTAGTTCTTGAAGTAGCTCTTCTTCGGAGACTGTAATTAGGTCCCACTCACTGATTACACCCTTTGATGAATTTAAGGTTCTGTGTGGAGTTATTGATACTGTGAGCCCACAAAATGATGTTGTGTTTAAGAGCCGCTCAGAATGTTTAGCGGTGGCAGTTTCAATGAGGAGATCTCCGGATTGTAGTCTTTTCACCATTTTTGGTGATCCAGTAATTGATTCCAAATATTTCTGAATCAAAAATGGTGACAATTTGCCTACAGGTTGGGAGGATAAGGAATGAATCACCAAGAAATTTGGTAATTCTTCATGGCATTCAGGTTCCCTTCTAAACCTTTTGGGCTGGTTAGTGTCACGGTCATTGTCAGGAATTTCTGACCTTGATGGCTCTAAAGGTGGATAATTACTCGTATCCATGTTAGCTCCTTTTGGCCCTGGGGGTATATTTTTACCACCCAGATTACCGGCCCCGCCACGGGGAGGCAGGAGCAGTGCCGCTTGTGGCCAAGCATATAGGTTAGTACAATTAGTAAGACTAATTTAATTAAAGAAAAAGGTTCTTTCCTTCTTCTGGGCTCTCTTCTTAGTGCTTTTAAGAAAAAGGGCTACTTAAAGAAAAAGTTTAATAATCAAGGGAGAAAACAAAATAGAACCTAGTCGCTTACAGAAAAACGCTTTTCTATCGCACGAGAATCGCTTGGCCACGGAAACGCTTGGCACCTGGGGCCATGAGGTGGTGGAAAATTTTAAGTACCTAGGGAGTGTATTAACAAAGGATGGCAGCCTAGATATGGAAATAACAAGGAGAATTTCTTCTGTAACGTTAACAGCATATTATGGGTTAGGGAAGTTCTAATGAAATGTAAAAAGCTGATAAATAGGGCATATTTTGACCTATGCTGCTGAGACGTGGAGGATAAATAAGAAGGATACCAGCAGAATTCAAATTTTGTCTCTTCTAGTTTTAGCTAGCATAGTTCTTAACACCTTCATGGAAATGAAAGTGTTAAGAACTATGCTAGCTAAAACTAGAAGAGACAAAATTTGAAATATTGGGAATAGAAAGTTTGACAGAGAAGATAACTGCATTATGTTTGCGATGGTTTGGACACATGAAAAGAATACCAAGAAGAGGCCGAGAGGAAGCCAGAAAAGATGGAGGGAATGACAGAACATGAAAGGCTTTGATTCACCTGACCCAACCGTAGGTTGGAACAGCGAGAAAGATACAGGCTTTTATATGATCCAAGACCATTTTCTATTGAAGAGCTGTATGTCACATACTGTGTCTATTACTTGAGCTTCATGTTCCACAACAGTCACCTTGTTATTTACGTAGGTGTGCAGTAACACACACTCTTTGAGTAGACCGGGGTTCAGGTCCCTGCCTGCTAAATGCAGTCGATCTGCCAATTCACATTGGACCAGTGTGGTAGATAATGGTCCATTTCCCTCAACATGAAACATTGAAGAGGCTTCCGTCTTGCAGTGGATTGATAATGTCTGCAGTTTACCTTTTTTTATTTATTAAACTGATATGGGAGACCACAAAACTGGTTACTTGTACAGAGTGGTATAAAGTGGTATAAATGATTGGCCTGAAATATCAGTTTGTGTTCATGGAGAACACTTGTGCAAAAACAAAAGAGTAAGAGATTTCTCATTATTATGTTTTCTTATTTTTCCACCAGTCCTGATAGATTTTAATTTCTGGAAGGATTCATAAGAATTCGGCAGGCAGATATGCCAAAAAATTTTCAACTCAATGAATACCAAATCTTAAGACATTTGCTGCTGTGGAAGATTTCAATGACAAGGTGTGCTGTACACAACTGAGAAATCCAACATGAACCTGAAAGAGTCATTTTGATAAACATAGGCCTTTTAAAATACCGTATCTCCAAGTCAAACAAAACTGACCCCAAGTGTTTGTATTTTATGAAAGCATGAACTGATGTTTACAAATGGTCTCAAAGTTAACAGATTTCTTCAGAAGCTTCCTGTGGTGGAAGCAGGCCCAATTTTGTGCCTGCTTCCACCACAGCTTTCAGGAGTGGAAACCTACAGTGGCGGACAAAAAAAAAAAAAAATGCATCAACTTAAAAAAAAGGAACATTTGTAGTGAAATGTATAAGATTTTGTTGGTCGCAAAGGTATTGCATCAGCCATTTCTACAGATATGGCATTCGAAGAGTAAACATGTTCATTAGTTGTTGACACCAAGAAAAAAGTGCAGCTGTTGTTCTGTCCCAGAAAGGGCTTTTTACAGTATCTGAGGTGCTGAAATTAAAGCATGAAACTGGTGATGTGAAAAGAAGACTTGGATCAGGCCTTCTGAAGATCGATATTTGTAATTGCCATGCTAGTGCTCCTGATCAAAAACTGGACTTTGAGATGGTGTTGAAACAAGTCCACGAACCAAAGGCGGTTTTCGGAATGTGGTCTGCATGCCTACTGGCCCAAGAAGAAGCCTTTGTTGACCCAACAAATGAGGAAGATGCGACTTGCTTGGGCTAAAACGCATGTTTCATGGACAAAAGAGCAATGGAACACCGTCATCTTTTCTGACGAATTGAAATTCAACCTGCATGGCTCAGATGGGAAGCGTTTTGTCAGAAGATGAAAATCGGAGGCATAACAAGCAAAGGGGTGGGCAAATTAAGTTTATTAACGGAATGGTGAATGCAGAAACTTACACTGCTATCTTGGAGGAGTGCCTGAAACCCATTATTAGGGATCACCACACAGACATCCAAAACTGCATTTTTAAACAGAACTCAGCACCACATAGCAAAATTGGTAAGTTTTATGCTATTTTGATTTAATGATGAATTTGTCTTTTTGTCTCACAAGGCTTAAAACATACACCAATGTTTTCCCTCATTTTCTCCCTTAAGGTACAGTCACATCTCAGAATTGCTGGCATTACAGCATTCGACTGGCGTGGCAACAGTACAGATTTAAACCCTATTGAAAATTGCTGGTACATAATGTTGTCTAAAATTGCTCAGAAGCCAACAAGATTCAGCTGCAGGAGAGCATTGTAAAGGTATAGTACCAGGCAACTGTATATAAAGAAGTTATTATTATTAGCCATATAGTGCAAGGAAACCTGAGGCTTATGCTGCGCCAGTCAAAAAAAAAATTGAATGGCAAAGGTAAAGAAAGCCAACCTGAGAACGATGAGAAACGTCAGATAACTTACATGGAAAATTAGTTTCCCAATACAGCACTCTAGCGCTGCTCTGTAAGTGTTATCGGTCTGGTGCAAAGTCGAAAACGATATACTGGCAGGTAGGCATTGTAAACGATGTGCTGACTGCTGCACGAACACAACACACGATAACATCGAGTTAGTATCATTTTAGAAGCACTAACGGTAACTTGCCCTAATGATAAAAAAAGGTCAGGTTACCTCCACTTGAATCCCATGGTAGCTTGAACCCCTCCTGAAGTGGAGGGGTTCAATCTTTTTTCTTTGGAAACATGTGGACTAGTGCATAAATTGTTTATTAACAAAATATTAATGTACTTTTATTTTTAAAGACACTTATGCAGGGCGCCTCCAAAGCCAGGTGGGCAGGAGCAGTAACATAGCACATGCTTCTTGATTAGACCGGGGTTCGAGCGCGTGACCACCAAACACAGAGGATGCGGAAAGGTCAAGGAATGACCACCGCATATCCGTGGAGCAATATGGCCTTAGTTGCTAATGCTTCTAAAAACCATACAACAACACTCGTGCAGATACACGTATCATAACGTCAATCAACACCTCAACAGCTATTCACTATATAGAATCTTTTTTTCTTTTCTTATATTATTTCCTAACGTTTAAGTTAGGTCACTAAATATAAGGAACCCGTTTCTATTATTCCCTGACCTACCATTTAAGGTCAGTTAATGTAAAATAAAGAAACCTTTTCCTTCTTTCGTAGCCAAACCTAAATCAACAGTATAGTAAAAACACTCATGAGCTCCAAAAATCTGCTTTTAATAATGAAGAACATAAAAATGAACAGAACGAAACTTTTATTAATTTAGTTTTCATTAAAAAAATCAACCGTTTTATTTTCCTTACAAATTTCTTCCATATTTAAAAGATTCATTACTACTATTACCGTTCTTTACACATTATAATGCCTTATAATGCCGACCGATGACTACACATTAGCTTGTCCTCTGTTGCACCCACCACCAATCATTTCATTGTTTGCCACGCCTACCTGTCAATCAACATATCCTTCTTGATTTTGGCTCTAGACCGATAACACCTACTGTCTGTTTACCGAGCGAGCAACACTAGAGTCGGTGTCAAAAAACTAATTTTCCGCGTAAGTTATCCGATGATTCTCGTCATTCTCGTATTGGCTTTCTTTACCTTAGCCATTTGAATTACCCTGAGAGAGCCAGAAGTAGAAAGGAATCACCAAGAAAGAGAAGAATGATGATATCCAGCTCAGGACCCTGGGTGTGCCAAGCCCATGAACCCCTGGGGTTAGCATTAGCAAGAGCACGTGACGCAAGAAAGCAAGCTTATATAGCATAAGTCAAAAAAAAAAAAAAAAAAAAACCCAACACCACATACCCTTCTCATTTCACCCATCCACTCGCTCCAAATATTTGTCTAGTTTTGCCTTGAATCTGTTTAAGCTATTAACTTCTACAACGACAGATGGAAGTTTGTTCCAGCAATCAACCACCTGTTGGCTAAAGGCAAACTTCCAAACATCTGTTCCAGCAATCAACCACCTGTTGGCTAAAGGCAAACTTCCAAACATCTATCCTTCCTCAATTTGAATTTATGCCCTCTCAGGTGATTATTCTGAACAAGAGGAAGAATCCCATCAGCACTGAGCATGCTCAAACCATTCAAGGCTTTGACCACCTCGCAGGTGCCTAGTCTCCAAACACTGTAATTTGCAAAATTTAAACCTTTCTTTGTAAGAGCAACCCTTTGTTCCATTCACTAATCTCGTTGCTTCATTCTTAAAATGAAGCCTCCAGACCTGTATATCATTAGCAAGACACCATGAGCTACTCTTGAGGACCATCTGCACTGCTCAGAAAACTTCATATCTGCCCGCATAATCACCCCCAGGTCTTTTTCACTCTCTGCCACGGTCAGTGTAATACCACACAGTTGATACATTACTCTGGAGTTACTGCTTCCCATACGCAGTACTTTACATTTGTCAATGTTAAACTTCAGTTGCCACCTCTCAGCCCATCTGCTCAACTTTTCTAGATCCTGTTGAAGCAGCATACAGTCTTTAGTGTCATTAACAACCCTGCCGATCTTCGTATCATCTGCAAACTTAGCCTGATATACCACCATTAATGACTATAGAAAACAACAATGGACTAATGACATTAATCCATGAGAAGCAGTGTCCATTGATTACCACTCTCTGTCTTCTCCCACTCAACATCCCTTTATCCATAGCAGCAATTTGCCTCCAATGCCACACTGCTCCAATTTGTGCAGCAGTCTTCGTTGTGCAACAGTATCAAAAGCCTTTCTAAGATCCAAATATATGATATCAAAATTATTCTTTGCATCCAGTTCCTTTGTGACTACATCATAGTATCCAATCAAATTGGTCAGATAAGACTTCTCTTTAAAAAACCCATGCTGTGTCTGAGCTATAACTGAAGTCTTGTCTAGATGATCCTGCAATGCATCTTTAACCAGTGCCTCTATTAATTTCCCTGGAACAGAAGTTAAACTAACAGGTCTGTAATTATCTGTCTCCCTCTTTGATCCTCCTTTGTGGATTGTGGTCACATTTGCACATCTCTAGTGTATGGGTACCTCCCCTGAGTCCAAGGAAGCTCTCATAATTATGGCTAATGGTTTGCTTACTTCCTTTGCTGCCTCCTTTAATATAACCAGATAGATTCTATCCACCCCAGGTGCCTTTCTTATGTTTATCTTCAACAATTTCTCCTCCACTTTACTCTCAGTTATTACAAGATTATCTAGCTTACTGCCAGAGTTTAATATACCTCTGGCATTCCTCTCTCTGATATGCAGCACACATGCATAAAGTTAGAAGGTATAATTTCTGATGAGAGAAAGAAGTGAGACACATATCTCAGAACCAGATAAGAGTCGAGTAGATACCTTAAGATGCAAATTTGGCATGTTAAACGAGGAGGTGGAGATTCTGTCTAGTGAAGGAAAAAATCAATTCAGCAGAAATCAATCTTCCAAACTTTGACAGATGTCATCCTGGAAGATCAGTTATAAAAGGCTAGAAATTATACCTTCTAAACTTATTATGCTATTTATAACTTACACCTGGTAAATGCAAAGCTCTCTTACTAAAGGAAAGGCCTTGACTCTGCCTGTGTTTGGAGTTTTCTCTAATATTACAAAATTTATTTTAAATGTCCTTTAAAACAAATTTTAAAAGGGGTGGCATTTCAGTCAAACTGTACTTTTACTTTTGGTGTTAAAGGAAAGGTTATTATGATACAAAAAACAGCAAATGTACTGTATAGTTAGATGTACAGTAAATTTCTTTCTGATGAAAGAATGATTTTGTCTACTGTTATTTTTTTGAGATTTCACTTAGCCTAGTCTCCAAACACTGTAATTTTCATATTAGCAAAATTCTCATATTGATGTTAGCATTAGTAGAGAGGCATACAATGCAAGAAAGCAAGCTTATACAGCATCAGCCAAAAACAAAAAAACCTCTCATTTCACCCCTCCATTTGTTCCAAATGCCTGTCCAGCTCAGCCTTAAATTTATTTAGGCTATCAAGTTCCACAACAAAAGATGTTCCACCAATGAATTATCCACTGGCTAAAGGCAATTTCCGCACATCTATTCTACAACTGTCCTTCCTCAATTTGAATCTATGCCCACTCAGGTTCTTAATCTGAGTCGGAGGCATAGATTCAAATTGAGGAAGGACAGTTATAGAATAGATATGTGGAAATTGCCTTTATCCAGCGGGTAGTTGATTGGTGGAACAGACTTCCATCTTTTGTTGTGGAAGTTGATAGCCTAAATAAATTTAAGGCTGAGCTGGACAGGCATTTGGAATGAATGGAGGGGTGAAATGGGAGGTTTTTTTTTTGGCTGATGCTGCATAAGCTTGCTTTCTTGCATCGTATGCCTCTACTAATGCTAATACTAACATCAATATGTATATTGTAATAGCAGTTTTTCCAACTTTGAATGATTATATACAGATTTTAGTAGGTTTTTGAGTATCTTCCAAAGAAAAAAAATAAAAGCAACTTAAAACTCACCTTCATCTGTGTAAGCTTTTTCCCACCCTTTGTTTCTTCTGGATGATAGAACCACTTCACTTTAACCACCATTTTACCTCCCCAAGACTGCCACATGGTTTCAATACGTCCTATGTAAGGCAGGTGAGGCCTTCCCGTGGACAGAAAAACTGCACAATCTCCTACCTAAAATATCACAAATGAAATAAATCATTAGTGATCCAACAGAAGGGAGAAATTTTACAACTAAATCAGTGGTTCCAATCTATGCTGAGCTAGTGTTGGGTTGGTTGGTTGTTTTGGTGTTTATTGGCACACTGACAATGGAAATCATAGTGTGCCAGTTGCTTAGTGTTGGGTCACCAAAAAAATTATAATGGACTGATCGGGTTAGTAAAACCTTTTTAGAAGTTGCAGTAAAATAGAATTTTACTGAAATTCTATTTTACTGCAAAACTTCTAAAATATGTCTCAGTGAAATTTATTAATGAATCTTAATGACCTGAGAAAATATGATCAAAGGCTGAGAGAGCCTTTGATCATATTTTCCACTGAAACCACTGACCTAAACAACACATTTGTAACACAGTAAGAGGGCAAAAAAAAAAAAAAAAAAACAGAAAAAATCATATCGTAGTTACTCTCATATTTTGATACGCTGTGTAATTTTCTACCTATTTTTTTTAAGAAAATTAAATAGCAATCACAAATGAAGGGAAGCATGCTTATACAGCATTAGAAACAAAATGAAATCAATCAGAATAAAAAAAAACCACCCATGTCATCTGTTCGTCTATAATAATTTTTCTAATCCTTCCATCAATTTATTCAAAATATAGGCAACCCCCATATAACATGGTTTTGCTCTAACATGATTGATAAATTGCTGCAATCCTTGAATAACACGGTTAGAAAATTTCGGTAAACCTCACATAACACGGTGCTTTTGTGCAGGGAAAAACGTGCTATTATGGTGGATGTAATTTTTCAACGTTTCCACTCTTTTTGAATCCCCGCTGTTGACTCGCTAGTCAAAAAAAATAAATTATTGAGAAATTCCTGTGTTAAGTTCTGTGATATTGAACTTGTGGAAAAATCTAGATTTCAAAGTTTTATTACTATTGGATAGCACACCAGGTCATCCAAACATTGAAGTTATGTTCCTACCAAGTACAACTGTGGTTAATACAGTTGTACTTGGTTAATACAACTTCTTTCATTCGGACGTTAGATCAAGGCATTATATCCACCTTTAAAATTCATCCCATCAGAAAATGGTTACAATGGATTTTGGAAAAAATTGATTCTGAATCTATTGAATTAATGGAGGCATGGAAACATTTCTTAATTGTGGACTGTATCAGAATCATAGCTTTATCACTGAAAGAAGTAAAACTGTCAATGTTAAATGCATGTGGAAAAATGTATGGTTAGAGTCAGTTCATTCAGGAAATATGATTGAACGGGCAGAAAACGGAATTGGTGTAATAGTAGAACTTGCTACGTCAGTAGGAGGGGAAGGTTTTGATGATATGATTACTGAAGCCCTCATGGGTAGCACAGTTCACAGAATCGCCCTCTGATATATCCATCCATAAATCATTAAAATGAACATAATGACACTGACAGACACATATTGGCCAGAGTTGCCCTTGTGTCATGAAATTTTCATAACAACAACAACATACTCAAGGTGTGGCCTGAGCATTACCTTATACAAGGGGTTAATCACCTCCTTATCCCTGCTAGAAAAATTCCTGTATATCATTGACAAGACACCATGAGCTACTCTTGCAGACAGTATGCACTACTCAGAAAACTTCATATCTGTCTGCACAATTACCCCTAGGTCCTTTTCATTCTCTACCACTGTCAGTGTGGTACCACAGAGTTGATACGTTACTTTGGGATTACTGCTCCCCATATGTAGTACTATACATTTGTCAATGTTAAACTTCATTTGCCACCTCTCAGCCCATCTGCTCAACTTTTCTAGATCCTGTTTCAGCAGTGTACGATCATTAGTGTCATTAACAACCCTGCCAACCTTCGTATTGTCTGCAAACTTGGACATTAAGATTGATATACCATCATCAATATCATTTATAAATACAGAAAACAACAATGGACCCAACACTGAACCCTGAGGGACTCCACTAATAACATTAGTCCACGAAGAGCAGTGTTCATTGATTACCACTCTCTGTCTTCTCCCACTCAATCATCCCTTTATCCATAGCAGCAATTTGCCTCCAATGCCACACTGCTCCAATTTGTGCAGCAATCTTCCACGTGCAACAGTAACAAAAGCCTTTCTAAGATCCAAATATATGATATCAAAGTTTTTCCCTGCATCCAGTTCCTTTGTGACCACATCATAGTATCCAATGATTCGTCAGGCAAGACTTTCCCTTAACAAAACCATGCTGTGTCCGAGCTATAACTGAAGTCTTGTCTAGACGATCCTGCAATGCTTCTTTAACCAATGCCTCCATTAATTTCCCTGGAACAGAAGTTAAACTAATAGGTCTGTAATTACCTGTGTCTCCCTTTGATCCTCCTTTGTGGATGGTGGTCACATTTCAAATCTCTAGTGCATGGGTACCTCCCCTGAGTCCAGGGAAGCTCTCATAATTATGGCTAAGGGTTTGCTTACTTCCTTTGCCACCTCCTTTAATATAACTAGATAGATTCCATACACCCCAGGTGCCTTTCTTGTGTTTATCTTCAACAATTTCTCCTCCACTTTACTCTCAGTTATTACAAGATTATCTAGCTTACTGCCAGAGTTGAATAGACCTCTGGCATTCCCCTCCCTGAATAACTCCTCATGTGTGAATGTCGATGCAAAATATTCATTTAGTTTGTTAGCTACCTGAGCAGAATCATCAACAGTTGAACCATCGATATCAAGTGGACTAATCTGATTCATCCCCTTCCTTCCTTCTAGAGTTTACATAAGTAAAGAACTCTTTTCTGTTTACCTTTGCATCCTTTGCCAAAGATTTCTTGTAATCTGCCTTTGCCTGCCTAACCTCCTTTGTAACTTGGTTACAGACCAGCTCATATCTGTCATAGGCTTCTGTGTCACATGTTAATTTATATGTATCCCGTGCATTTTTCTTCTCTGTCACATGTCTAATTAGTTCATCTGACATCCATTTAGGCCTAAATCTTGAACAATATTTCTTTGTTGGTATGAAAATCCTAGGCTTCCAAGGTTAATTCTTTGAATGCGCTATTGGTAACATCATCATTTGGTTCCCGTATAGAATTTAAATACTGTCTCGAGCACCATAGTCACCTTTACGAAAGCAAAAACCCTTCCCTTTACCCTTGATGGTAGTCACCGCCACTTCAGCACACTGTGATCACTGCCACCTAGTGGTTCCTTTATCTGCAGATTCTTGATGCATGAAAAATCACTACTGATAATCAGTTCAAGAGTATTACTCCCTCTAGTTCCCTCCCAAACATGCTGCTGTAGAAAACAATCATCCAATAAATCCACAAAAGCCCTGCTAGTGTGTGAGTGACCAACCCACAAATTCCCGTCAATATCCGGGAAATTAAAATCCCCCATTATAAGAACTCTAATTTACAGGCCCAGTCTGTTTCTCTGCACAACTGCTCATTATACTCATCAGATTCATTAGGCCTATAACACACACCTACTCTCATTTTTCCTTTCCCAGTGCTTATGCCACACCAAACAGACTCAACGTTGTATTGTCCACTCACATCAATTGGATGCACTTCCTAGATTTTGTCTTTCTTAACTAACAGCATAATCCCTCCTCCCTTCCTGTCCTGTCTATCCTTTCTGTACACATTGTACTCCCCAAATTCCAGTTTTGCACTGCTTATGTCTGTGTGACGCAATGTCTCTGATATCCCAACAATATCTGCCTTTGATGTCTTGACTCGCACTTCAAGCTCATCAAATTTATTAACTATACTCCTAGCATTGGTGTACATGCAAGTATACATGCACCTGTTTCTACTCTTAGTTATCCTAACACAGCCCATGTATTTACTGGTTCCACTATGACTCCCAGCAGTCCTGGAAATTCCCATTGCCTTGTTTTCCAGGCTACTGCTGAATTGGATTTCAATAGAAGTAGTGCAAGAATCACTTTTACCTCCGCCAGCGGCTACTGTTAATCTATTAGTCCATGTATCCCTCCCCCCAAGCTAGCAGTTTTCCGACCCACCTAACTCTGCCTCAATATGTACCCTTTCTATTTAAGTGTATCCCATCCCTGTAGAAGCAGTCTCCCCTGTTAACAAGCACAGACCAGGCTGAGAAAAATTCTACCCCTTGAGCCGTGTACAATCTCTCCAGGGCAGAATTGATCAACAAGGCTCTCATCATATACTCCCTCCTATCGTATCTGGGCAGAATTGCAGACAATTTCAAATTCAACCCTAACTCATGGCTTTTTTCAGCATTGTCTTGTACTTGTTAAGTAATTCTGCCAGTCTTCTACTCTTAATATCATTAATACTAACATGTACAACAATATCACTCTTTGTGCCCTAGGCGACTCCGTAAGCCGGTGGGAAGGAGCAGCAGTGCGTAGCACACGCTTCTTGATTAGACCGGGATTCGAGCTCGTCACCACCAAATGCGGAGGATGCAGAAAGGTCAGGGAATGACCACTGCATATCCTGGAACAATATGGCCTTAGTTGCTAATGCTCCTAAAAACCAAATCACAAACAAACTTTGTGCCCTTAAAGGATGATATCTGCCCTACAACGTCGTCAATCTTTGACCCTGGCAGACATACCCTGGTCCTGTTCCATCTATCCTTTTTGCACAGTAAGTTCCCTGTTTCCCTGACAGTAGAGTCACCTACAACAACTAGTTCCTTTAGGACCAGTGCATTCTGCCTTGGGGGGTTGCCGCTGTGTTGCATGATGTTCTAGTGCAACCTCTGGCTTTGATGTAGGCAGCCGAGAGCTTGATGGGCCCCTCAATTTAAATCCTTCGAGGGTATCCATCCTGTCCTTCAAGCTCTCATATAAGCCCATAACAATGCCGAACTGGGGCCTGATTTCCTCGCACTCCTTACATTGCACACACACACACACACACACAAAGACATTCCCCTTGGCAATATCATGTCCCGTTCCTGATTGATCCACAAACATCAAACAAGCAATGCATTTCAATAGACTGTGATTCAGAGGACAACTGCCCCCCTCTCTTTGAGTGCTTCCCATTTTGAATTTCAGTTATTTCCACTAGTTTGAGCCTTTTGCTTTGCTGCTCTGATCTGAGTCATGATTTCTATTCAAATTCAATAAAATTCCAATACAAAATATAACCCTATATCCCAATGCAATTATAACACTATATATGTATTTCGGTATCGAATATTATCTCTGAATTACGTTATATGACTTTCTTATCCCTGTCAACTTATATGTATTAATTTATGATGTTACGTTTGTAATAACTAGGTCACTATATTTATTTAGTTAAAAAAGCACTTAAATTGACAATGAAATTTAATAAGATTCATAAATTTTACTGATTAATTGATACTACTATACTTGCTGTCTAGTTTTCCGTTAAACCTTATGCTAGCACACGTTATATCGTATAATGGTGGCAAGTTATGAATAGTTAATCTACGGACATGAGGTATTATTTACTTTCCAAATCGTGCTATCTAAATTCAAAATAAACCATGGAGCCTGACTAGGTCTATAAGCACTTATAGAAAAAACCTATAATTCTTGGAGAGAGAATGTTAAAGGTTTGGTTAAAATATCTACTTACAATGCCTTTGTATTGTCTGTATGATAATGAGATTGACGAAGCACCTTTCGATGAAGACATGGAACAATGATTCTCCTATACGTTATGAAATGAGTGAAGCTATACCTATTGAAGACAGTTTAATCACTTAATAACAAACTTTTATGGAGCGATGACAAATATTTACTGGTGAACGAATTTTCCGCAAAGTTTAGTTTTTGATGAACATGCAGAAGAATTGTCCTTTCTTTTCCTTGGTCAGTATCAAGAGTTTACAGATAATTTAAAAGTTACACAGTTTATGATGGCAACGAGTAAACTTTTTTGTTCGGAGTGGCATGGACTGATGCCTTATCATCTTCTTTATATGGCCATGGAAATAATGAAACTAAGAACTCAAGATTTGTTAATAGTTGCTTTTAAATAAGTTAGAAAAGGCACTAAGCTCACCAAAGAACAAATCCAATCTCGAGAATATGTCAATAAGTGCATTGAAAACAATTTAGTGTTTATGAAATCAATTTCTAATTCAACTTGTTACTGGACACAACGTAAGAGAGATCTATTTGTGATAATTAGACATTTGGGTAAATAAATGCTTAAAAATGTTAAACATGTTCAGATTCTTTTCATACTAAACCCCTTTAAGTCCAAGTCGAGGATGTTTTCACATAAAATAAAACATCTTTCATACGTACAGGGTACACACACTGCTTTTTTTACTCTGACTATCAGCTGTCTGTGCAAAATCTTGGAGAGAACGATTAATGCTCTTCATACATGGTATTAAGAAGCAAATGATCTCCTCTCCAACATCTGGTCATGCTTTTTCAATATGGAAAAAGCATATGACATAACTTGGAGATTCACTATCTTAAAACCTCTTTTTAGCTGCATTTTTATAGGTCGTCACCACTCTGTTTTCATTAAAACCTTTTTATTTTGTTCGTCTTTCCAAGTTTGTATAGGATCCACCCTCTCTTGTCGGCTCTTTTTCCAAGAGAAATAAATACCTCAAAGATCAGTTTAAGTCAGGCAGAGCCATTACTAAACAACTTCCTCCAACTGTAAATAGTGCCCTCTATGTCAGTGATTTTAGCATATGTCATGTAACATGAGGATCATTGAAAGACAACTGCAACAAGCCATCGATTGCTCACCTCTTGGGTAATGGCTAATGGCTGCAGGTACTTGCCATAGAAGAACACTTGCATAATCTTCATCCTGAACCTGAACTGAGGCTTGGACAAAATGCTATTCCAATAGTACCTGAGATTAGATTTTTGGAGCTTGTTTGATAAAAAGTTTTTCAACATATCTGACAGCTGTATACAGAATGCACAAGAGGTTTGAAAATATCCTCCATGCTCTCTCCTCTGCCACATGCAGACTGATGCACCTAACTACACATCTATTGAGCATTTGTATGATCTAAAATAGACTACAAGTACCAAGTATACACATTGGAGAGAAACATTGTACTTCAATGGTTGGATCCTTTCCACCATTGAAGTACAATGGGATCCATCAGGTGATTTGTATTGCTACTGGAGCATTTTGAACAGCATCTGTGCAGAGTCTCTATGTGGTATCAAATGAGCCATCATTATCTCTTCAACAGAAGCAGTTGTCTCTACAATATGCTTTAAAACTGAAATTCCTGCCAGACTGTCCAATGTGGACAACTGCTTTTGAGCCACATCAGAAAATCTTTATAACATCTGTCAGACTGCCGACCATCCTTTTGGTATTCGTATCCAAGAGCTACTCAAGAGATTTAGTTATCATGGTAGATAAGATTGCCCCATCTCCAAAGCAACTCCTTCCACTCTGGCATGTTCATGTTCTAGCCACCAACTTCTCCCTTAATAACTGGGGTAAGGTGGATGCTCCACCCTCTGTCAGCCTGCAGATCTTCTCAGCATACCAAGCCAAACATTTTGACTTCTTGCCAGTCTAAACAAATGCTTCAGAGTCAGAACAATCCATAAGATGCTGCTACCTTTACAATATCCAAGATTCCCCATGAATGTAGCATATTTGTTACAGAGTTGAATGCTAAAGAACTAGCCTTTGATCACTTAGAAATTTGCCACTACAAAAATGTATTATATATACTGATTCACTCAGTTCATTGCAGGTATTGTCATCAATAAGGTATAATTCTCATCCAGTCCTGTTGTCTGTACTGGAGAGGCAACATCATCTTTTGGAATCTGATTTTGATATTCACTTCTACTGTTATCCCCACCAAAATTGGAATTGTGGGAAGTGATTGCGCTCACATCACGGCCAAATCAGCAGTGACCTAACCATTGCCTATTAGCCTCTTATAAAGACAAGTAATATGAAAGAAGCTGGTTTCCCAATGCATCACTCATGGTGTGGGCAGGCGTTCAATAAATTATATGAAATTAAGCCAGTAATCAAATCATGCTGATCTAGTCTGCCCAAGAATTGTAAATAGGATGACTGTGTCTAATGTGGAGCTTGGCTCCACATTGGACACAGTCATCCTACTCATTTTTTCTGCTCAAGGCTGAAGACCCACCTATGTGTGAGCAGTATGTTACCAAACCCCAGGAGTTCACATCTTGTGAGTATATGTTGTTGTTGTTGTTGTTATTTGGTTTTTAGGAGCATTAGCAACTAAGGCCATATTGCTCCGGGATATGCGGTGGTCATTCCCTGAATGACCTTTCCGCATCCTCCGTATTTGGTGGTGACGGGCTCGAACCCCGGTCTAATCAAGAAGCGTGTGCTACGCACTGCTGCTCCTTCCCACCTGGCTACGGAGGCGCCTTGTGAGTATAGGCTTGGCACACCCAGGGTCCTGAGCTGGATATCATCATTCTTCTCTTTCTTGGTGATTCCCTTCTACTTCTGACACTTTCTGTCCCTCTCTCTCTCTCTGGGTAATTCAGAAAATTTTTTTTTTGTGGGTGCACCGAAAGCCTCAGGCTTCCTTGCACCATATGGCTAATAATAAATAATAATATTGTCAACCATGTATTGTTTACCAAATGTCAGTATTTTATCAATGGCTGCCATTTATGTTTAGCACTTTTAACCATCTGATTGAGCCTTATAGACCCTTATCTGACAAAGACAGTATGTGTAGGTTTTAAAGTATTAAAAGTGATGAAGTTTTATAAATATATATAAATGCATTTTTAATATTTAGCTTATACACTTTTTTTTATCTGTTTTTATTTCTATACATTTTGATTCAGTAACCTTTTTTAGTTTGCTACTGACTTTTATGTATTTAATTTTCAGACTTGGCACACATAGCCAAAGTTTCCCATTCATTAAAAAATTCACAGAAAAATCCAGCTCAATCAATCAATTAGAATATCTGTAATTATACCATTTTTTTCCAAACTGGTCTGAACAAACACCAGCTAGTCATCATCCATTCATAATTCAACTTCAAACTAACATTTCCTCATTTACTACTTCAGTTTTTTTAAACAGCCTTCCTTCTTATATAATTCTTGTCTGCTGGAGCATACAGAAATTTAACTCAAATCCACCACAGTACAAATGCCCTAGGTTCAATCTTTCATGTTTGGGATCACCATATAAAAAAATATATATCACTTAATTTGTAAAACAGTCAATCCAGTATAACTCTAAATCTCTAATTTAGGAGATGAACAGGCAAATATATACAGCAAGCTGGCATTATTATCCTATCCTTGTAATTATCAGCTGGAAATTAGTACATATCCACAGGCTTCCTTAATAAATAGACCACCTGGGATCACCATATAAAATTTGCTCTTTTTAATTTAGTCATCCAAATCTCAGCCCAAGTTGAGATTTGGATGACTAAATCTATCTATCCGTGTGTGTGTGTGTATATATATATACAGTACAGTCCTGATACAACTAGAACCAAGGTTCCCCATTATCCTAGATGAATTGTCGAAAAGTTGTGTATACAGGTAAACCTCTTATATAAGTACACGTGCCTTTAGTAGTAGTAGTGGCATGCGATGCAAGAAAGCAAGTCTATGAGCTTATGCAGCATCAGCCAAAAAAAAAAAAAAAAAATCACACCATTCCCTCCAAATGCCTGTCCAGTTCTTCCTTAAATTTATTCAACCTATCAACTTCCACAACAACAGATGGAAGTTTCTTCAAGCAATTAACCACCCGCTGGCTAAAGGCAAATTTCCGCACATTTATTCTACATCTGTCTTTTCTTAATTTGAATTTATGCCCCCTTAGGTTCGTAATCTGAACAAGTGGAAGGATCCCATCAGAATTCAGCGTGCTCAACCCATTCAAGGCCTTATACACCTCAATCAGATCACCGCGCAGGTGCCTACTCTCCAGCCACTGCAATTTGCAGAACTTAAGCCTCTCTTGGTAAGAGGATCCCTTCATTCCCCTCACCAATCTTGTTGCCCTTCTCTGTACACGCTCAAGTAAATCTACATCCTTCCTAAAATGAGGCCTCCAGACCTATACGCAGCACTCAAGGCGTGGCCTGACCATTGCCTTATACAGAGGGACAATCACCTCCTTCTCCCTGCTAGCAAAATTCCTATATATCAATGACAAAACCCCATGACGTGCCCTGGCAGCCTGTCTGCATTGCTCAGAAAACTTCATATCTGACTGCACAATTACTCCCAGGTCTTTTTCATTTTCTACCACCTTAAGCATAGTACCACACAGTTAGTATGTTTCTCTGGGGTTACTTCTACCCGTATGCAGTACTTTGCATTTGTCAAGGTTAAACTTCAGTTGCCACTTCTTAGCCCATCTGCCCAAATTATCTAAATCCTGTTGCAGTAGCACACTGCCATTACTGTCATTAACAACCCTGCCAACCTTTGTATCATCTGCAAACTTCGACATTAAGCCTGATATATCTTCATCAACATCATTGATAAATATACAAAACAACAGTGGACCTAACACCAAACCCTGTGGGACTCCACTAATAACATTAGTCCACGAAGAGCAGCACCCATTGATTACCACCCTCTGTCTTCTCCCACTTATCCATCCTTTTATCCATTGTAGCAACTTACCCTTAATACCATTCTGCTCCAATTTGTATAATAGCCTTCCATGCGCAACAGTGTCAAAAGCTTTCCTGAAATCCAAATACAGGCATACCTCGGTTAACGTTACCTCTGATAACGAAGCTTCGATATAACGAAGTCGTCAATTTCAAGCCCCATTTAACATAAAAAAAAATATTCCAGTTTAATCACCTGAAATCTAAACAAACTGAAGAAATTACGGAAACCTTTGGGGCTTCTCGTGGTTGGTTCGAGAAATTTAAAAAACGGGCCAGGATTCATAGTGTAAAATTAACAGGAGAAGCTGCAAATAAGTTTCCAGAAAAACTAAAGGAAATAATTGAACGTGAAAATTTTCCAAATTTGGTGTTCAATGTTGACGAAAGCGGTTTGTTCTGGAAACGGCTACCAACAAAAAGCTTCATATCTATTGAAGAAAAATCAGCTGCTGGGTTCAAAGCAGCCAAAGACCATTTAACGTTACTCTTTGGATCAAATGCCTCTGGCGATTATAAATTAAAATTGTTATTAGTTTACCACTCAGAAAATCCGAGGGCGTTAAAAGGTAACATAAAAATGATTTTACCTGTAATATGGAAAGCAAATAGAAAAGCGTGGGTTACCAAGGAGTTATTTACTGATTGGTTTGTTAACCACTTTTGTCCTGAAGTAAAACGGTATTGTCAAAAAAACAACTTTGAAGAAAAAGCTCTTTTGTTGTTAGACAATGCTCCGGGACATCCTACTGATCTTAACACGTTGGACACATGCATTCCTGTCAAAGTTGTGTTTCTTCCAGCAAACACAACTTCCCTGATTCAACCATTGGATCAGGGAGTAATAGCATCATTTAAAGCTTATTATCTGCGTCGAACAGTAAGCAGTTTAACTGAACTAGAGGATAAAGAGGAAATGACAGTTAAAACTTTTTGGAAAAACTACACCATTAAAAACGCAATTGAAAACATTGATAGTTCTTGGAAAGAAGTCACTAAGAAATGCTTAAATGGAGTTTGGCGCAAAATATGGCCAGAAGTTGTACTAGAAGAAGAAAATAACATCCAAGAAATTAGAAATGAAGTTATCCAGATGGCTCAATCAATAGGTTTCGAAAATGTCGATGAAGAGGATGTTAGAAATTTATTGAATGCAGAAGATAATGGTTTTTCAGTGGAAGATTTAGAAAACCTTGTTAGCAATGAAGACGAAGTTAAAGAAGTTCCTGCCGAAAAAGTGTTAACAACCAAAGATTTAAAAAGGTGCTTAAATGACATTGAAAACGTTTTAAATTTTTTTAGTGAAAATGATCCTGATTTAGGAAGAAGTATTATTGTTAAGCGATCAGTGTTAAATGCAATAACTCCGTATAGGCAATTGTTAAATGAAAGAGAAAAAGAACATAAACAATCAACTTTAGACTCGTATTTTAAAATGTGATTTCACTTTGTATGTAAGTTGACTGTTTATTTAATAAAACTTTTCTTTGTCCGAAAAAAAAGCTTTTCATTTTCTTTACGTAAGAACGTATCCCTATTCTGGCCATAGTATTTTTACCTCTGAAAACGAAGTTTCGCTTAACGAAGTAATTTCGTGGAACGCATCCTATTCATTATTCGAGGTATGCCTGTATATGATATCAAAATTATTTTTTGCATCCAGTTCCTTTGTAACCACATCATAATATCCTATCAAATTTGTCAGACAAGACTTTCCCTTAACAAACCCATGCTGTGTCTGAATTATTGCTGCAGTCTTGTCTAGATGATCCTGCAATGCATCTTTAACCAGTGACTCCATTATTTTACCCAGAACAGAAGTTAAACTAACTGGTCTGTAATTACTCGTGTCACCCTTCGATCCCCCTTTGTGAATTGGGGATACATTTGCACATCTCCAGTCCGTGGGAACCTCCCCTGAGTCCAAGGACGCTCTCATAATTATGGCTAAGGGTTTGCTTAGTTGCTTTGCCGCCTCCTTTAATATAACTGGATAGATCCCATCCACCCCAGGTGCTTTTCTTATGTTTAACTTCAACAATTTCTCCTCCACTTTGCTTTCATTTATTCCAAAATCATTAAGTATCCTGCTATAATTTGATAACCTTCCGCCATTTTCAAACCTTAATAATTCCTCATGTGTGAATGTAGATGCAAAATACTCATTCGGTTTGTTTGCTATCTGAGCAGGATCATCAACAGTCGAACCATCGATGTTGTCAAGTGGACCAATCAGATTCATCCCCTTCCTTTTAGAGTTTATATAAGTAAAGAAATCCTTGCTGTTTTTCTTGGCATCTTTTGCCAAGGATTTCTCGTAATCTGCCTTCGCGACCCGATTACAGACTAGCTTATATCTTCCATAGGCTTCTGAGTCGCTTGATAATTTATATGCATCCCATGCATTTTTCTTCCCTGTTACGAGTCTCATTAGTTCATTCGATAACAATTTAGGCCTAAACCTTGAACAATATTTCTTAATAGGTATGAAACTTTTAGTAGCTTCCACGATTAATTCCTTGAACGCTTCCCACTTAGAATTTACTGTTGGTAACATCGTCAGTTGATCCCACTGTACAGAATTTAAAAACTGTCAGAGAGCACTGTACTCACCTTTATGGAAACAAAAACCCTTTCCTTAACCCCTGATGGTAATTAAATCTTTAAGTAAATCCCACATCAGTACACTGTGATCACTGCCACCTAGTGGTTCCTTTATCTGCAAATTCTTAATACACGATTGATCACTGCTGATAACCAGATCAAGAGTATTACATTCTCTGGTTGCCTCTCGAACATGCTGCTGCTGCAGAAAACAATCATCCAATAAATCCACAAAAGTCTGACTAGTGTGTGAGTGACGAACCCACAAGTTCCAGTCAATATTTGGGAAGTGAAAATCCTTCATTATAAGACATTCCGATTTACTGGCCCGCTTTATTTCTCTGTACAATTGTTCATTGTACTCATTCGAGTCATTAGGCCTATAACACACTCCTACTCTTATTTTTGCTTTCGCAGTGCTTATGTCACACCAAACTGACTCAATAGTGCACTGTTCATCTATATCAACTGGATGCACTTCTTTTGATTTTATGTTTTTCTTAATTAACAGCATAACATAAAAAAACAATCAACAGAATTGGTTTCAAAAACAAGTGGACATTGAAATCAACTACCATTCAGGGTGTTTCTAATGTTTTTCTGTCAGAAAAACATGGGAGGCATTCAGCAGAATGTTTTCAGTATGATAGGTAGAAGATATTTACAAAGATTATTAATTCAAGAGGTAGGAGGAATTAAGGTAGGTTTGGTGTACTGAAAATTAGAATTATGGTATATGTAGGGACAAGCACCCCACCTCTTTTAGTCATTATACTCTTGATATGGATTATATTTTGTCTTGGAGCTCATGCTTTATTTTTTTTCTTCGATTATACGTAGTAAGTCCCATTCTAATTCTCTACTTTCAGTGGTATGAAGTGTGACTTTAGTAGGAATTTGAAAAGTTGATCACCTGATTGTAATCTATGAACCATCTGAAGGGAGCCAGAATTATTATTCAAACATTTCTGTACCAAGAATCGTGATAATGTCTTGCTCAAAGTGCATTCAATCAGTTAATGAGTGCAGAATGAGGAACTGAGGTGCTACACCACTGGTAGAGTCTGTTCTCTATCTTTTGTTGGCATTATATGCTATATCTTCTCTGACCTTTTATTAGGATAAAGTGAGCCACGTGGCACAAAGCTGGTATGGTTAAGGCCTTTTCAGTCCCACCATGGGGAGGCCGAAGTGGTGCCACTTAGTTACCAAGCAGCTGGAAGTTAGCAAGTTAAGACTTGTTAAAAAAACAAAATGGTGGTTTTTCCATCAAAGCCATTGATTTCTTTTACTTTAGGCTATTAGACAGAAAGAGATTTAACTTCTCTTCTAGAACAACATAAAATACTATTTTATAGGGAGCTCACTACCATTCTATATAAGGTCACTAGATATCACCTGCACTTGGGGCCTACAATCAATGTTCTAAGTCAGAACTAGCCTCAACACCAAGACCTTCAGTGTGAGCACAATACACTGCAGTAGATTAACAATCTCCAAATATTTTCCACCCCCACACTCAACCATCTGATCTAAACATTATGTGATAAGGCTCATTCTTTGACTGTAAACAGGAACTCTGAAGGGGAAAAAAAAAAAAACCAGAAAAACAAGCCATGCAGTTCCCTATGAACAATGGCACACACTTAAGCATCTGGACCTCTAACGTAACATTTTCCATGGATGTCACTGTATTCACTTTTCCCACTTTCTTCAGGGAATGGTAATTCCTATCTATTAGTTATATATTTTTTAACTACCTAACCATTTCTGTACACCAACATTGCCCTTGTTCTTCTACATTTTCACTACATTGGCTATGATTGACTCTGAAAGCTTCAACATATATGTTGCACATAATAACAAATTCCTATTAGGATATTTCACAATATAAAATAAGTCTCTGAAAAATTCCATAAGCACTTTGCCATTACATGACTCATTCTGCATATTTGTGATATCTCTATTGTAAGCACACTTTTAAACCTGTTCTTTTTTGCATACTTCTCATTCATACCTACATTAGGGGCAAGGGAATCTGAATACTTTTGTTCGGATAACTATATATACTTAAGATACAATGAGAATTGGTTGACGTATGGGTTGCAGGCAGTTGTCTGGTATTCAGATTTGTGGAAAACAGATAGCAAAAATGTATTTTATTCAGAAAAGTTATATATCATATTCTTAACAGCTTATATACAAAAAAGTGTCAATAAAGAGAAGCAAACAAACACAGGGAAAAAAAAAATTGTTTCAATAGGATTTGCTGAGTATTGCCAGGACACTTTCAATTGATCATAAAAAGATTTTATGAAAGTGGTGACATTTGTCTTAATTCGTGGAATTTCACGTACCTTAATTGTTTCTTTACCACGAGTTATAGCTTTATAATATTCCTTTTTAGCTTTTCCTTTTGTACCTGGTCGGCGAAAACTTTTTCCTGACCAACGCCAAAGCTGTCTCACTGGTAAGAATGCTGTAATAAAAATTATTTGAATTTAAAATACTAAATAACTGGTCTGAATTAAAAAATCTCTCTTCTAAACACATATTACAATATTTAAATGTAAAATTAATATAATAATTAGAATGATTCTTATTAATCTCTAATCACCTGAATAAGTTTTTTTTCACTGAAATAACTCTTTATCTGATTAATCTTTTATATACAGATTAAAGAATCTGTAGATAAAAGAACCACTATGTGATGGTGATCACAGTGTATTGATGTGGGACTTAGTTAAAGATGTAACTACCATCAAGGATAAAGAGAAGGGTTTTTGTTTTCATAAAGGAGTCTATAGCAGTCTCAGACAGCTTTTAAATTATATACAGTGGGACCAGCTGATGATGTTACCAACATAAAATTCTAAATGTCATTCAAGTAATTAATCATGGAAGCTACTATGCTTTTCATATCAACTGAAAAATACTGTTCAAGGTTTAGACATAAATGGATGTCAGATGAGCTAATGAGACTTGTGCCGAGAAGAAAAAAATGCATGATGAATATAAATTATCAGATGACACATAAGCCAATGGTAGATATAAGCTAGTTTGTAATCAAGTCACAAAGGAGATTAAGCAAGCAAAGGCAGATTACGAGAAAGCTTTGGCAAAGGATGCAAAGAAAAACAGCAAAGCCTTCTTTACTTATGTAAATTCTAGAAGGCAGGGGTGATGAATCAAGTTGGTATACCTGATATCAATGGTTTGACTGTTGATCATCCTGCTCAGATTGCTGACAAGCTGAGAGACTTTTTTGCATCTACATTCACACATGAGAATTCTTTAGGGAAGTGGAGGCTAGACGTTTATCAAACTTTAACAGAACTCTAAATGATTTTGTAATAAGTGAGAGGAAAGGGGAAGAGAAATTGTTGAAGTTAAACATAAGTAAGGCATGTGGGGTAAATGGGATCTATTTAATTATATTAACAGAGGCAGCAAAGGTAGGACATAAGGAAACTGTTAGCCATAATTATGAGAGGAGGTCCCTATGGACAGGAGATATACGAATGTATTCCCAATTCACATAGGGGAATCAAAAGATGACACGAGTAATTACAGACCTGTTAGTTTAACTTCTGTTCCAGGAAAAATAATGCAGTCACTGGTAAAAGAAGTAACCAGTAAAGAATGCAGTAATAATTCAGACACAGCATGGGTTTGTTAAGGGGAAATCTTGTCTCACCAGTTTCATTGATTATTAAGATATGGTCACAGAGGAACTGGATGCAAAAAATAAGTTTGATATCATATGCTTGGATCTTAGGAAAGCTTTTGATACTGTTGCACATAAAAGACTGCTGTACAAATTGGAGCAGTATGGCATTAAGGGCAAGTTGCTGCTATGGATAAAGGGCTGGTTGAGTGGGAAAAGGCAGAGACTGGTAATCAATGAACGAATATAGAAAACAACACTGGGCCCAATGTTGTTTTCTATATTTATCGATGAAAGCATGTCCAAGTTTCCAGATGATACAAAGGTTGGCAGGGTGGTTAATGATAGTGTGTTACTACAACCAGTTCTACAAAAGTTAGACAGACAGGCTGAGAAATGGCAACTGTTTAAAATTGACAAATGCAAAGTATTGCATATTGTAGCCATAACCCCCAGCGTAATGTACCAACCATGTGGTACTGCACTCAGGGTAATGGAAAATGAAAAAGACCTGGGAGTCGTTGTGCGGTCAGATATGAAGTTTTCTGAGCAGTGCAGACAAGCTGCCAGGACAGCTCTCATGGAGTTTTGTCAATGATATACAAGAATTTGCTACAGGGACAAGGAGGTGATCATCCCTTTGTATAAGTTAATGGTCAGGTGCCACACCTTGAGTACTGCATAAAGGTCTCGAGGCATAATTTTAGTAAGGATGTAGAGCTCTTCTGGAACAAGTGCAGAGAAGGGCAACGAGATTTATGAGGGGAACAAAGGGAGGGTGCCCTTACTCTTGGACAAACTTTTAGAGGGAATGGAGTTATGAAATGTTTTTTTTTTTTTTTCTGGCTGATGCTAGATAAGCTTGCTTTCTTGCATCACATGCCTCCTCTACTACCGCTACTACTAAGAAAGGCTTAAATTTCTGCAAATTGCAGTGCCTAGAGATCAGGCACTTGCAAGGTGATCTTACCGAGGTGTTTTTTGCTTTGAATGGCTTGAGAGTTTGATCCTGATAGGATTCTTCCTCTTGATCAGACTATGCACATGAGGAAAGACATTTGCATAATACATGTGTGGAAATTTTCCTTTAGCTAGCAAGTGGTTGATTGTTGGAATAAACTTCCATCTGTCATTGTGGAAGGTAATAGCTTAAATAAATTCAAGAAAGAACTGGGCAAACTTTTGGAGTGAATAGGTGAAATGGGAAGGTTTTTTTTTTTTTTTTTTGGCTGAAGCTGTATAAGTTTGCATTCTTGCATCATATGCCACTATTAATGCTAATCTCACAAAAAAAGGATTCTTCTGCTTTCCAGGCAAGATCATATATCTCTATTTGGGATTACCCTGACTTCTAATATCTCTTGGCATAAGCACATTACAAAAATTGCTTCATCTGCATCTAAAAAACTGGGTTTTCTCCTTTGCGCTCGGCATTACTTTCCTTCCAAATAGTTGTTCGGTCTGCACAAATCTGCCCATCTGGGACAGTGCCACCCAAAACCTCTCTCAGACTTCAAGATTCCATTGAAAAGAGGGCAGCTAGGCTAATTAATGACTGATCTCTGAGTCTCTCCACTCTGTCTCACAGACATTGATTTTGCTGCATGCCTTTTCTATAGATGCTTCCATGGGCACTGTTCTTCTGAATTGGCTTCTGTAATTCCCACTCTCTATTCCAAAGTAGTCTGAACATGCAACACAACCAGTCAATGCCCTTTTACTGCAAACCTTCAAACTCACAGAACCAACTTTACTTCTTCCTCATTTATTTATTCAACTTCCATTTTCTGGAACCACCTTCCTTCATACGTATTTCCTGAAAATTACAATCTACTGAAGTTCAAGTTTAGTGTCAAAAAATATCTTCTTTCATCTCCTCAACCTTCAACCCATGCATTATACTAAGTAGTATGGTTATAATACCTCTCATGTTTGGGGTTTTCATATTAAAAAAAAAAAAAAAAGCTTTTCTAAAATCTATGTATATTTTTTTTGCATCTCAATAAATCCATGCTGTAACTACAGTATAACTGGGCATACATTCACGTACCTCCAGTTCATAGGGACCTCCCTGTGTATCATCTGGAAACTTAGACATGCCTTTGTCGATATCATTAATAAATATAGAAAACAAGTGGCTTGCACTGAATCCTGGGATACTCTGCTAATAACATTAGTCCAAGAAAAGCAGTGCCTACTGATAACCAATCTGTCTTCTCCCATTCAACGATCCCTTTATCCATAGTAGCAACTTGCCGTGGAATCTAAGTACAGTACATGATGTCAAAAGTATTTTTTGCAACAAGAACTTGTTGCAAAAAATACTTTTGACATCATGTACTGTACTATGTTAAGGCATAATAATTTCCAATCAGATTGGTCAAGGTCACATCTTAACAAATCCATGCTACCACTAATGTGTAGCTGTATTACTGCATTCCTGCTTAAAGTAGCGATTCCATAATTTTCTCCGAACAAGAAGTCAATCTAACAGGTCGATAATTACTCGTCTGCCTTTGATCCCTTTTTGTGAATTGGAGATGCATTTGCACATCTTCTGTCCATAGGAATCTATTCTGAATCCAGAGATGCTCTCATAATCGTGGCTAAAGCTTTGCTTACCTCTTTTTGCTTGCTCCTTTAATATAACTAGATTGATCTCCAAAAGCAATTATATATTTATGCACAAACCAGGAACATTTTATTCTTGCACATCTGCTATAACGCCCATTCATTCCTTCAATTACCACATGTCAAAAAACTTATCTCGTGCATCAGCAGATAGTGTATGTGATAAGTTTGAAAAAATGAAATAATAATTCCTGGATTTCTATTTGACTGATTTTAATAAAATTTGGGATGACTTGGTAACTCTTTCTAGAAGAGCTAAATTTCATGAAAATCCATCCACTGGGAGTCATGTTGTTACAATGTGGGTAAAGGGCTAGACAGATATGGTGAAGATAATAGGGTGCTATATTTATTTATACACACACACATATATATATATGTGTGTGTGTATAAATATATGAGGTGTGGCAATAAAGTTCTTGGATGACGCTGTTGCAGATGTTTGATGAGTTTGAAAAATAAATGGAGGTGGTATGTTATAGTTCAAAATTCCTCGAAATATGGTTGTATGGAGATTGTGCAGTATGTCAGCAGGTTGCAAGTATCAACCAATTTCATTAGTAGTATTAATGTTCCATGTCACGATTTCGCAATGGAGCAACATATGAATATTAAATTTTCCTTTAAACTGGGAAAGTCTGCAACAGAAACATAAGAATTGTTAAAAAATATTTATGGTGATGAAACGTCTAGTTGTATCAGTGTGTCTGAATGGTATAAGCAGTTCAAAGATGGATGTGAGGATGTTTGTGATGACCCAAGAAGTGTGTATATGTCAACCCCTTGAAATGATGATGACCCAAGAAGTGTGTATATGTCAACCCCTTGAAATGAGGATGGAGTTGAAAAATTTCAGGAAACTGTAAAAAGAGAACGTTATATGACACTCACAGAATGATGGTTGATGAGTTGGATACAAATAAGGAGATGATTTTTAAAGTTTTGCATGAAGATTTAAGGAAAAGGAAGAACTATGCAAAATTTGAGCCATGCAAAAGCAATGAAGAGTACCATCATGCGAAGACTTGTTGAAAGAATTCTAATTTCCTTGACTGCACTGTTACTGGAGATGAGTGTTGGGTGTTTCAGAACAACCCAGAAATGAAGTGTTAGAGCATGCAATAGAGTTCAAAATCATCACCAAGGTCCAAAAAGTTTTGTTTACAGAAGTCCAGGATCAAGACAATGCTGATCATGTTTTCCGAACAAATAGGGTGGGATTCACACTTGCCTGTTTGAAAAACATGATCCCCTTCAAGTACAAATTCTTTTGTGAATTTGTACTTGAAGAGGAGAGAGTCAATTCTACATTCTATGTACAGGTGCTTCGAAGACTGTTGAAGTGCACTTCCTGCATGAGGCCACAATTTAAAGAGAAAGGCAGCTGGTTCTTGTTGCACGACAATGCCCCCGCCCACTCCACATCTGTTTTGAAGACATTTCTGACAAAACATGGCATTGTACAGACCACTCATCCACTCAACTCTCCCAATATAGCACCAGCAGGCTTCTTTCTCTTTCCAAGGTGAGAACTGACCTCAAAGGAAAAATATTTCAGGATGTTGAGGAGATCCTGAAAGAAACATATCAGAAACTTCTAGAATGGTGTAAGAAGTGCATTCAATCAGGTGGCAATTACTTTGAATAAAAATAAAACAATTTTTGAGCTACTTTGCTTTGTGTTCTTTTTATTGCACCAGTCTGGGAACTTTATTGTTACACCTTGTATATGCTAAGCACCTATTGTCTTCACCATGGCCATCCATCCGTTAGCATGTAACAGAGATATTCCCCGTGGACAGATGGGGAATATCGTTTCATGGAATTTTGTATTTGGGTTTGTTAAAATATTTGTCAAGCCAAACCAACCAAATTTCATTAAAATTAGACAAATAGTAATCTGGCAATTATCATTTCTTTTTTTCCATACAATTTGTGCAGAAAAAAAGAAATTTAGATTAAATATGGTTTTAATGCAGTATTGGTAGTTTTAGACAGTTCCTGAACACTTCACATGTATTGTTACATATGATTTGTGACTATTCTTTCCATAAAACCATGTTTAATGAAAAGGAAAATCAAAAAGCATTTTTTTTTTATTAGAAAATTTAGCAAAAAAAACTAAAAAAATAAAAATTTTTTGGACTCATTAAACAGATTATTCGAAAACAAATTTAAATGATATAGAAGGAGATGTTTGGGTAATCTTTAACCAGTAAAGAATGTTTGCCACTGAGTTTTTGAACTATTATTACATATCACAGATCTCTTTTTGGAATTATGTTTGTGTTTTCTGAGCTTTGATCCAGTTTGCAAGTGATTGAGGCTATAGTAAATGTGCTGTAACATATTTCTGAATAATAAATGATTTTATCATGGTATAAGAAGTGTAGGTAATTTGTTTCAATCATTATAGAAGGGGTCATTTTCTTCATGGAAATGACCCCTTCAATGTCTTGGTTAAAAGCTGATATGCTTTATAGCATTTTTAAACTGTCAACGAGCTGATCATTAGCTTAGCTACTGGAATTACACAAGTGATACAAAAAATTATAATTATCGTTACATAATTTTATGTATGTATCTTAGAATGTAACATAAATTAATCAAATTATTTTTTTAAAATATATAGAAATACTACCTGCTATCTTGCTTTTTTCAACTGAAGGCATCCTGTCCTTTCTTTTAGCTGCAGTTTTCTTTTGACCTGAGTTACATGACTGAAAAATAAAGATAGTATGTTAATTAAAAAAAAACAGAGCATATAAAAATTTTACATGTAAGTCCTCTATGATTCCCTTATAATTCTAATCCTATCCAGATGATACTGTATTATATCCTTAAGAACTCCATAACCTTCCCTAGTACTAAAGTTAAATTTACAGGTTTTTATTTGCTCATTTCACCCTTTGCTTTGAGCCCCCATCATGAATAGAAGTGGTGTTTACACATCTGCATGGACTTTGCTTGAATCCAAGAATGCTCTCATTATAACAACTAAAGGTTTGATGAACTCTCCTGCTGGTTTGTTGAATAAATTTTGAATACACTGTATGTCATAGCAGACTGACTCAATATAGTTTTATATATAAAATCACTTTGTCAAAAGAAATATACAAAAAAATTTCCTTTTTTTTTTTTTTTTTTTTTTGTAATCCCAGTATATTTACAGAGGAGTTTACAGTGGTGGAAAAAAAATATATAAATAAATAAAACTTGCTCAGTTGGCCAATAAATCAAACATTTAAATAATACAAAACCAAACTTGAATTCATCTTTCCCACAGACAAAGTCATATTACAGTTGCTGAAAAGTCACTAAAATTAGCAGTTCAAATCCTCTGTTCACAAACCACTATATTTTCTTTTTATTTTCTCTTTTTCAACAAGGTGTGTTGGATCAGTTGGGTTCTCCACAAATCAGGGTCATTGTACCAAAAGGGGAGAGGTTTAAAAGCAGAACTAAGAAAACAGTTAGCACTTTTCTTATTCTTTGATAAGACCACAAAGAACAGATTTACTACATGGCAAATGTCCCAGTGCTCTTAAATTACAAAATCCAATAGGTTCATGCTGTTGTAGAAACCAGCTAAAAGATTTAGAACCAATCTCACAGTTTAAAAGTACAGTGCAATCTCAAGATAATGTGGGTGTCAAATTACAACTTTAAGGCTGGCATAATAAGTGAAGAGCATTATATTATAATAAAATACTTACGTACATATTACATATATACTTACATACAATAATTGTAATAAAATACTTACATAATAAAATATTGCTAATGCTTTTGCTTCTATCGTAAGAAAAAACTTGTTCTTTGTTTGATTTTCTATCCAAACAGATGAGAGATGTTCCATCTCTTCCAATTCTTTGTGTCTTGATCTAATGGATTTTGTTACATTTTGAATTGTTCCTGCTATAAAAGTTGCTTTTATTTTCTCTGCATTCTTTCTAAATGTTCTCAGCTTGCCTAGTTTAGGCCTGTACATGCGCAATATCACATTCTTTCATTTCACTCAAAGCGTTTCACAATTTCATATTTTTCCTCTATCAACAGAGGCGACTGGCCATAAGCCTTACCGGGGAAATCCTGGTTGGCCAGAGGCTGATGGAGGCTCGGTGTGATTTTGGTCACAAACATTAGTATGAGGCCACTACAAGTTTTCCCCTGTAAGAATTTTTGGCCCAGTCTGCCTCTGTTTGTCGATATTGCTTTTCTTTTCTCTCTGTAGTATCTTCACCAGGGTGCTTCCTTTTCACACTTTTTTCAAGTATTTTACTCATTTTTAGGGAATAAAGCACAAAAATATGATAAAAGTATGACAAAAAAGGAGGTATGCTTGATACACATAAACAAAACTGTACACATGTAGCAACTGAATAAACAACGCCATAAAGGCAATAACACACTATTATCACCTCATGCTATCTCACATTTTACTAAAGCACATTTCTGGAGGTCACTACCATAAAACAAAAACAATTTCCATTTGCGTTCCTGCTAGTGGAATCTGTTTATAAACGGGTGGTAAACTTGATCTAATTGCATTTGCGATAATAACAATAGATGAAATTGTGAGTTTTTACGCTATTATGGTGAAATGTGTTTCCCTTTCACTGAATTCTTCAATCTTATAAAAAAACAAATACATTTTCAGAATCTTCTCTTAATTTCTATTGTTTTGTGTTCAGTTGGGGTGGTTCCCATGTTTGACTGCCATTTCTTGTAAACACAAAGGCAAATCGTGCATAAGCGAATTCAGTTCACATTATATATGTCATCGTTCCCTTATTTATAAATTGTCTGTGATCAAATTTGTGTAGTGTAAAAACATGTTATATGAGGACGGAATGTACACAAAAACTAAAATATGAAATATACTTGTGAGCTGAGAGTGCCAAGAAAAAAAAAAAACAGGCTGTACATTTGAGATAGGCATTAAAACATACACAAGTCCATCATATTTCTATCAAATATTTTTTAACTTTTGTTAAATATTATCAACCTGGTTATGTAGATGCTGAATGAAAATTGACTATGAACTTACCTTGTAAATTACTTATTGAATAAGCTAAAATTTACTTTAACTTTGTTTTAAATTTTAATATTAACTTTTAGGAAAAGTGATTAGTTGAAACTCTTAGGAAACAATAGACATTTTTTACCTTGTCCTTTTTGCTGCATGGCAATTTTTTCTGGGCTTCATCTGCATCTGAGTCTTCATCATTTGATGATGCACTACTCTGACTATCATCACTAGAACTATCTGAGGAAGAATTCTCCTCCTGTACTTCCTCTTCATCCTCTTCTTCTTCTTCCAAAGCCGATTCATCATCATCATCTTTTTCTACATGTGAAATGTCAGCTGCAGATGTCTTTATTTTCATTGTTAGTTCAGATTTTTTTATTTCAGAAAGTGGAGGTGATGCTACACTGTTTTGTTGTAATAAATTTTGAGTTAATTCCACGGGCGTGGGTGCTGTCGTGTGTGCAAGGTCAGAGATCTGTGAAGTAGACAAATCATTTACAGGTTTCACAGGTAATACAGAAATGTTAGGTTTAGATGAAACCGATTCTAATTTACTGTCCAGCTTATTGTGTTTATGTTTCTTATGATGATGACGGCGATGATGATGATGTCGGTGATGATAATGGTGGTGTTTATGATCGTCTTTATGTTTTTTATGTTTTTTTGATTTAGTGGTCACTACAGGCAAAGAGTTACCTGAAATACTGTTTAAACAAGATCTGCCTTCACTTTTTGTTTTTTCCTTATTTTTGTATTTCATTTTAAAGTCATTCTTCCTGTTTTTAATTTTTTTCTTTTCAAAGCAATTCTCTTTCTTCCTGGACAGCGATTTATTATCCATATGTTTACTGATGACTGTCAGCTTTGCTGGAGAAACAACCGAATTATGAGAAATACTATTAGATCCAGCATTAGTAGTAGATAAAAAAATTCCCTTTGTTGATGACTTAGAGGATTCTTGCTGCTCTGAAGAATCGCATTCCTCTGAAAAAAAAATTAAAATAACATTACATGAATATAAATAAATACTCATAGGTAGACAAATACACACATTACCAACATACACTAGTAAAATAACTTCTGAAAGAAACACCAATTTTGTCCTCTATAACAAAAGTATTTAGAGAACACCGTGCTTAATTTTTAAAATACATCTGCACATAACTAATTCTGAAAGCACAGTACATAATCTTTTATCTTACTTTTAACTTCAACCGGGCATGCTAAATGTATGCCCAGCATACATTTAGCATCAATTGACACAGAAAAACTTGTGAATTTTTAAATAAAATGGAAATTTTTTTGGGAATTCCTTAAATACTGCAAAAGCCCCCAATGTATCACTATTTTTTTAATTTGGAGAAGTAAAAATAAAAAATTCTTTAAGGCTCCACTTTATAGTAAAAAAAAATTAGGTTTAATAAATAAGAGATTGGTGAGGGGTATTAATCAATGTCCATATAAAGAATGGCTTAGAAGGTGTGGCCTACAAATTTTTGGGAGTAACAGAAGGCTGGATTAATAAAATCAAGCTAGTGACATCTAAAACCAAGACTATAATCATAACCATACAGCCAACACACTTGATCTTTTTCTCACAAACAACCCTTCTAAGTACACGGTCGAAGTGAGAAGTCCTTTAAGCACCTCAGATCACAACTTGGTGAGTCTCTTCTCCAATGGAACCTTTATTTCATGCCTCTTCCCAACCTTGTATTAGCATTAGCAGAGGCATAAGGCCTCCATAGTTGAGTGGTCAGGAGCGGGAGTGCAGTGGCACACGCTCTTTGAGGAGACCGGGGTTCAAGCCCCCGAATGCTAAATACGGTCGATCTGCCAACCAGCACTGGACCAGCGGTCCAGAGCGGGTTGGCAGATTATGGTCCATTCCCCTCAGTACGAATTGTTGAGGAGGCTTCCATCCTGCAGTGGGTTGATAATGGCTGCAATTTACTTTTTTACTTTTAGTAGAGGCATATGATGCAAGAAAGCAAGCTTATGCAGCATCAGCCAAAAAAAAAAAAAAAACTTCGCTCCCTCCGTTCATTCGAAATACCTGTCCATCTGAGCCTTAAATATATTTAGGCATTCAACTTCCACAAAAAGGGATGGAAGTCTGTTCCACCAACCAACTACCTGCTGGCTAAAGGCAAATTTCCGCACGTCTGTCTTTCCTCAATTTGAATTTATGCCCTTTCAGGTGATTATTCTGAGCAAGAAGCAGAATCCCATCAGCATTGAGCATGCTCAAACCATTCAAGACTTTATACACCTCTATCAGATCACCTCGCCGGTGCCTAGTCTCCAGAATCTGTAATTTGCAAAACTTAAGCCTTTCTTCGTAAGAGCAACCTTTGTTCCATTCACTAATCTTGTTGCCCTTCTCTGTACTCATTCCAGCAGCTCTACATCCTTCTTGAAATGAGGCCTCCAGACCTGTATACAGTACACAAAGTGTGGCCTGACCATTGCCTTATACAAGGGAATAATCACCTCCTTATCCCTGCTAGAAAAATTCCTATATATCATTGATAAGACACTATGAGCTACTCTTGCAGCCCATCTGCACTGCTCAGAGAACTTCATATCTGCCTGTACAATTACCTCTAGGTCCCTTTTCATTCTCTACCACTGTCAGTGTAGTACCACAGAGTTCATATGTTGCTCTGGGGTTGCTGTTTCCCATATGTAGTACTTTACATTTGTCAATGTTAAACTTCATTTGCCACCTCTCAGCCCATCTGATCAACCTTTCCAGATCCTTCTGCAGCAGCATAGTGTCAGTAGTGTTCTTAACAACCCTGCCAACCTTTGTATTGTCTGCAAACTTGGACATTAAGCTTGATATACCATCAACAATATTATTTATAAATACAGAAAATAATAATGAACCCTAAGGGACTCCACTAATAACATTAGTCCACGATGAGCAGTGTCCATTGATTACCACTCTGTCTTCTCCCTCTCAACCACACCTTTATCCATAGCAGCAATTTGCCTCCAATGCCACACTGCTCCAATTTGTGCAGAAGTCTTCCATGTGCAACAGTAGCAAAAGCCTTTCTAAGATCCAAGTATATAATATCAAAGTTATTCCCTGCATCCAGTTCTTTTGTGACTGCATCATAGTATCCAATCAAATTGTTCAGGCAAGATTTCCCCTTAACAAAACCATGCTGTGTCCGAACTATAACTGAAGTCTTGACTAGATGATCCTGCAGTGCTTCTTTAACCAGTGCCTCCATTAATTTTCGTGGAACAGAAGTTAAACTCACAGGTCTATAATTATTGTGTCAGCCTTTGATCCTCCATTGTGAATTGGGATCACATTTGCACCTCTCCAGTCTATGGGTACCTCCGCTGAGTCCAAAGAAGCTCTCATAATTATGGATAAGGGTTTGCTTACTTCCTTTTCTGCCTCCTTTAATATAACTGGATAGATCCCATCCACCCCCAGGTGCCTTTCTTGTGTTTATCTTCAACAATTTCTCCTCCACTTTACTCTCAGTTATTACAAGATTATCTAGCTTACTGCAAGAGTTGAATACACCTCTGGCATTCCCCTCACTGAATAACTCCTCATGTGTGAATGTCGATGGAAAATATTCATTTAGTTTGTTAGCTACCTGAGCAGGATCATCAACAGTTGAACCATCGATATCAAGTGGACCAATCTGATTCATCCCCTTCCTTCTAGAGTTTACATAAGTAAAGAACTCTTTGCTGTTTTTCTTTGCATCCCTTGCCAAAGATTTCTCATAATCTGCCTTTGCCTGCGTAACCTCCTTTGTAACTTGGTTACAGATCAAATTATATCTATCATAGACTTCTGTGTCACGTGTTAATTTATATGTATCCCATGCATTTTTCTTCTCTGCCATATGCCATTAGTTCATCTGACATCCATTTAGGCCTAAACCTTGAACAATATTTCTTAGTTGGTATGTAAAGCCTAGTAGCTTCCAAGATAAGTTCTTTGAATGGTTCCCATTTTGAATTTGCTGTTGGTAACATCATCAGTTGGTCCCACTGTACAGAATTTAAATACTGTCTCAGTCCATCGTAGTCGCCTTTACGAAAGCAATACCCTTCCCTTTACCCCTAATGGTAGTTACCCTTTTGAGTAAATCCCACTTCAGCACACTGTGATCACTGCCACCTAGTGGTTCCTCTATCTGCAGATTCTTAATGCATGAAGAATCACTACTGATAATCAAATCAAGAGTACTACTCCCTCTAGTTGCCTCCCGAACATGCTAATGTAGAAAACAATCATCCAATAAATCCACAAAAGCCTTGTTAGTGTGTGAGTGACCAGCCCCCAATATAAGACTCTCCGATTTACTGGCCCACTATTTCCCTGTACAGTTTCTTATTATACTCATCGGAGTCATTAGGCCTATAGCACACTCCTACTTTCAGTTTTGATCTCCCAATGCTTATGTCACACCAAAGTGACTCGGCACTGCACTGTTCAGCGATGTCAGCTGGCTTCACTTCCTTGGATTTTGTGTTTCTTAACTAATAGCATAACCCCTCCTCCCTTCCTATCCTTTCTGTAGACGTACTCCCCAAATTCCAGTTCTGCATTCCTTATATCTGTGTGATACCATGTCTCTGATATCCCAACAATATCCGCAATACTGAAGTACCTGAACTTACTCTTGTTCATGCTTTGAGCAATACCTCAAATTCATCAAATTTATTTACCAAATTTATTAATTTATTGTTTGGCATTACAAGAATGCAAAATGGGATGACCTGTGAGATTTCTTTTCTTCCTTTCCTTGGTCGGATTACTGTTTCAAAACTTCTGATGTCAATGTTTGCTCTGATCATGTCAGTGAAAATATTCTTGCAGGAATGGAATCCTTTATCCCACACTCCACTTTAAAATCTCATCCTTTATCTAAACCTTGGTTTTCCAATAAATGTGCTAAGACTGTTCAAGAGAAGAACGTTGCATATCGTAATTGGCTTGTTTCAAATTCTTCAGTTTCATTTTCTGCCTACACCAAAGCTCGCAACAATTGTAAAGCAGTTATTAATCAGTCAAAACTGGAGTTTGAACAGGCTAAGATTAGAAAACTTGCTTCTTGCCCTAATGGTAGCCGAGCATTCTGGTCTCTTGCCAAAGCTATTGGTCGCATCTTTTGCCCATCTCTGCTCCCACCTCTGTGCAAACCTGATGGTTCTGTTGTCACTTCAGCCAAGGATAAAGCTGACCTGCTAGCATCCCATTTTTCTTCCAACTCATGTATTAATTATCTTGGTAAAACACCTCCCACCATTCCCAACACACACTCCATTCAATGCCTCCTGTGGTCTTCTGTCAAAAGGATGTCAGAAGGATTTTGAAGAATCTCAATGCTAAGAAAGCTCCAGGTCCTGATGGTTTCTCCACTTGTTCACAAAACCTGTGCTCCTGAACTTACTCCTCTTCTTTACCGCCTTTTTTCACTTTTTTATTCCAAAGTTGTTTTTCCTTCTGCTTGGAAATTTGCTCATATCCAGCCAGTTCCTAAAAAGGGTGAAAAATCTCTCCCATCCAATTATCGTCCCATTGCAATTACTTCTACTATTTCTAAAGTAATGGAGAAAACAATTAACCGCCAACTCTTAAACTAACTACCTAGAAACTTTCCGTCTGATCAACGATCGCCAGTATGGATTCCGCCAGTGTCGATCCACTGGTGATGTTCTGGCTTATGTTATCCATTTATGGACAAATTCAATGGAAACATTTGGTGAAACATAAGCAGTTGCTCTTGACATCTCAAAGGCTTTCGATCGTGTTTGGCATAAAGGTTTCCTAAACAAGCTTCCATCTTATGGTTTGCCAACTGATTTTTGTAATTGGTTATCCAGTTTTCTCTCTGATCACTCGCTGAGGGTGATGGTAGATGGCTCTCTGTTTTCTAAATTCTCCACTAATGCTGGTGTCACCCAAGGTTCAGTTCTTTCCCCCACTCTTTTCCACTTGTATATTAATGACCTCCTTCCATTGAGTGGAAATCCTATCCATACTTTTGCTGATGATAGCAAATTGCATTCCACTTTCCATTTTGAGAAACCTTTCCCTGCTCAATCAGTTTCAACTTCTCGAAAATCTGCTATCAATTCCTTAAATGCCGATCTCCAAGTAATTCTCCAGTGGGGCAAAACAACTTAGTTGATTTCAATCCTTCTAAAACTCAGTCTTGTCTTATATCTCGCAAAAAGGATTCTTCTGCTCCTATGCTTACCTTTGGTGACACTCCGATTTCTAGGCAAAATGATATATCTCTTTTGGGGATTACCCTGACTTCTAATCTCTCTTGGTACAAGCACATTACAAATATTGCGTCCTCAGCATCTAGAAAACTTGGTTTTCTCTTTTGCTTTTGGCATTACTTTTCTTCCAAACAGCTGTTCACTATGTACAAATCGCAAATCCGCCCTACCATGCAATATTGTTCCCACATCTCGGGTGGTGCCCCCAAAACCTCTCTCAGGCTTCTTGATTCCATTCAGAAGAGGGCAGTTAGGTTAATTAATGATTCATCTCTAAGAGAGTGTCTCCACTCACTGTCTCATAGATGTACTGTTTCTGCTGCATGCCTCTTCTACAGATACTTCCATGGGCACTGTTCTTCTGAATTGGCTTATATAATTCCAGCTCTCTTTTTCAAAACAGTCCGAACATGTGCCGCCAGCAGCCAACATCCATTTACCGAACCAACTTTTCATCTTCCTCGTTTATTCATTCAACTGCCGCTTCCTTCGTATGTATTTCCTGAAAATTACAATCTACAGAAGTTCAAGTCCAATGTCAACAAATATCTTCTTTCATCTTCTCAACTTCAAACCCAAGCACTGTACTAAGTACTATAGGTTCTAATACCTCTCGTGTTTGGGGTTTACATAAAAAATAAAATAATAAAATAAAATAAAGGCCTTTTAAAATGCCAAATCTGCAAGTTGTGTCATACTTTTTCAATGTCAAAGAAGAGCGACACAGATGTTTTCACTTCAGGAAAACATCTTGGGTGGATGTTTCGTCTTATTAAATGGTCCAGAATGGGCCTATTTCTTTAGAAGCTGCACTGCATGCTAGAAGAGATTATTTTATTATAAATACCATATGCAGTGAGCACTGACCATTCTCTCTAGGATTTTGCACAAGCAACTAGTCAGAGCAAATGATGATAATTTTGGATATTCAGGATCCATTCCTGGCTTAGCAAAGGCAAGGATAGTTTCCTGGCACCAAGCATTTGGAAACTACTCCTCAAGTAAAATTCTATTATACAGGAAGAGTAGGTGGTCTACATATTTTAGTGAAAGGTGCTTAATCTATATAATAATTTAATAGTAGTAAAATAATAAGAGGAGTTTACCTCAATATAGTACGTATTAAAACGGAAAAACCGAAAAAAATCGACAACTTACCGGTACATTAGACTAAAATATAAATAATTAAATAATCAATTTAACACAATTCAAATCAATTTAAAACAATTAAAAATCAAATTAACACAATTAAAAGAATCTAACGAAAATAAAATATTCAAAACGATTTTCCTTCCCGAAGCTGACAACACTATTTTCATTCCTGTGATCACGACATACGGTCGAAAAGCGTTGTCAGCTTCAGGAAGGAAAATCGTTTTTAATATTTTCGTTAGATTCTTTTAATTGCGTTAATTTGATTTTTAATTGTTTTAAATTGATTTGAATTGTGTTAAATTGATTATTTAATTATTTATATTTTACTCTAATGTACCGGTAAGTTGTCGATTTTTTCGGTTTTTCCGTTTTAATTTCTGGAGGGTATCATACGGAAGTGTTCTACGTACTATATTGAGGTAAACTCCTCTTATTATTTTACTACTATTATTATCAACGTAGAACATATCGAGTATTACAGCTCTGATTCATAATATATAATAATTTAATATAATAATATAATAATATTCCTCTGTCTGGAATGCCCTTGAACTTGAATAACTTAACAGACTAAACAAGCTTTTCACCAAATTCCTTTTGCAATAGGTTTTATTTAGCAACAAAATTGAGAGAAAAAAAAAAACAATTTGCAGTAAAATTTTCTGACCCATTTTAAAAATTTCCATTATTTTTAATAGTTCCATTATGAAACTGTTGGGCAACAGTTTTGGCAAGGCAAAATATTCGCCATGGGTACACTAGAATAATTGTAATTTTTTTAAAGGACGATATAATCATATATGTAAAAAATTATCAAATTGCATTTCAGTCTTTATTTTTTTAAATATATTTTATTGCCCAAGTCCTTCCCACTGACACCTTAGCTGGCAGTGAAGGGAGAGGTTTTTGTAATTACTTTGATATTAATCTTTGCTTCTTCTCTGAAACAGTTTTGGTAAAATATCTGCCACAGGTATTCTAGTAATTTTATAATGGATGTTATGTAGTCTGACTGCACTTGCTTTCATTAAGTTGAGATTTTCAACTCCTGGATGGTAAATCACCTGCTGTATAGGTGACTATGCTGTATATGTGAAAATTAATTGCACGTGCTTCACTTTTTTGTTTCAGGAACAGAAATGCTAGGGAATAAGAGGCCAGTGGGATGTTAGAAAATGTTTCCCCAACAGCATTAGCTATTGCTGTTGAATCTTCAGTAGCATATCCATTGTATTCCAGAAATGATGAATGGTGTGATATATATTTTTCCTTCATTTTCTGGATTTCATTCCGGGCTTTGGTGCTGGTCAATGGGATGATGAAACAGAACCATGATTCCTTTAGGCTCTGATGGCAAATGGTGCGTGCATTTTTAAAGATTAAAAGTCATAGGATACTTTTGGAATATCCTCCAAATTTTGTTTCATGCCATTTTTGCTGCTTTCTGCATTCTATGATGGTTTTTGAATTGGTGGAAACTGGGTAGGTATTTTTGGAATCATAATTGCAGCTGCATTTGCAATATTTTTTGTGATGCATGTCACTATCATTGATAGGCTCCTGACTGACTTTAGTGATGTTAAACTCAGCCAGACTTTAAAGGGTAGTCCAGCCACCTTGATCACTCTTCCACTGGAATAACCAAAAAAGGAAGACATGGCTTCTTACTACGTAATGAAGTTTTCAACAGGGAAGTGATCACTTCCATATAGTTTCTCCCTCACCTCCCAAGTAAGTAATGGAAGGAGAGAAGGGGAGCAAATAGAGAGCTACTCCATAAGCAAGGTCATCCCCCACTTCTACCTTACAAATCATAGTGAGGTTGTGCATGGTAGGGTCGTCATTCAGATGTCTCCTGTAAGCAAAAGAAAATGGGCTCATGCACTTGCAGGAAGGCCTTGATATTGGAATCCATGGAAATGTAGGCATTTCGTCTTATTTGAGCTTAGTGGAGCAATTGGTTGGCTTCCAAAGTGCTGAAGGCTTATTTTTCTCATTTCTTGATTTTCCCCCTTTTTTTGGAGAAGTACGGATGCTGTTCTGTGTCCACTTCTTTCTTCACAAGAGTACCAAGCCTGTTTCATCAGGTATCTCAGCTCCAAAAATTTTTTTCTTGTATTGATGCTTGTATTATTTGTTGAGCTTCTTTCCCATTAGATTTCGATAGTGCTGGAGCATTAGGAGGTATTGATATCGGTGAGGCAGCCGATTGAGTTTTCTGTACTTTTGATGGATTTTGAGAACTGAATATATAGAATGTAATAGACATAAATGGCTCTTTCTGTTTGTGTTCCAATGGAACGCTTTCTTGAAACCTTTTCAGCATATGTTGGCTTATTGCTGTTTACTGGTTTCACTACTTTTCTTGCCTCATGGTATATGTTAAGCTCTACCTCGAGTATCTGTATTTATTTTTCTTCCTTCCACTGCTGGTATGTTCATAAGTATGCAGGTGGGTTTTGCAGTTGAAAGACAATGTAATTTCATAGTTCTTTGCACTACACCAAGTGCATGCAAAAGCACCAACAGGCTATTTGTGAGTGTCCACATTTTTGGCAATTAAAACTTCTTAAAGGATTTGGAACGTATGGTCATAAAGGGCAGTTCAAGTATCCAGCTATGACAGAATTAGGAGATGTCAGTGTATTTGAAAGTAAGGATGAGGTTTATAGTGGGAACTAAATTACCACCTCTATGCACAAACATTCATTTTGCAGCTGTTACTCTTTGCAATTTTAGCTCAGAACAGTTGTTGTTGTTATTGGGATTAACTACACAAGGGCTAATGAGGCCAAATTGTGTCTATTCACAGTTTATTTACAGGCAACATATCGTTAGAGATGTTAAATTATATGCCTGCTGTACAGGCCAATATGTTTCAAATACATGAAAAGTTATTGTATATTGGCTTCATTTCCTAATATATGAGATAAATTAGATGAGCTGTTCAACGCTAAGAGTGACCGGAAAGTTTTTGATCGAATGGTTGAATATAAAGGACACTCAACCAGAAAATGATGAACTGTAAGTTGCGTCTGACAGGATGAGCACTAAGGTGGGTTTTCTCCCACTAGCAGGAAGAGATGGGTATAGTGAGTGTGTCCAATTCTGAGCCTTGCTAATACCACTTCTGTTTCGTCAGAAGCTAGAGAGCCACAGCTTTGGATTTTGTTTTATCTGGTAAAGTTTATTGTTGATGTTACCTTTCCAGATCTGTGACCATTTATCGTAGCATGCTTTACAAATGACAGACTTATAGTATTACAACACCCTCAGGTAAGGAACCTGAGGGTGTTGTGAGAAAGAGGGTTGAGGATGTTTAGTGGCGAAGTCGGCACTTTCATTTCCAGGAATGCCAGAATGGCCAGGGATCCAGCAGAAACTGATTGATTGACTGGACACACTGCAACAGAATAGCTGGGAATGAATTTGTTTCAAGATAGGATGAGAATATGAGAACTTCTTTATGACAGAGACAGCACTGAGGGAGTCGGTGTAAATTATGGCAGGTGAGATGGAAAGCTCAATAATCTTACTAAGTGCTAACTTAATGGCATATAATTCAGCTGTGAAGATGCTGCAAGCTAGCAGTAGTGTGGCTGAAATCGTACATGAAGGAAAAACTGTAGCAGCACCTACCATTTTGTCAGTTTTGGAACCATCTGTATAAATTTTATAGGAATGGTTGTTCATAGTAGCATGAACTGAGTGTAACTGTCTGATATTGCAGGGTGGTATAATATTTTTCCCCCACTGGAGAAAGTGCACATCGTGAGAGACAGACACATAAGTCCAAGGTGGAACAGGTGCAATTGTGTCCTGAAAAATTTCATTTAAATTGACATTCCAACTCTGAACAAGCTCTTTAATCCTGAGTGAAGCAGGTCTATTTTCATTTGGCTTGCTCTCATTGTTTGTTTGTTGTTATTTGGTTTTTAGGAGCATTAGCAACTAAGGCCATATTGCTCCGGGGATATGCGGTGGTCATTCCCTGACCTTTCCGCCTCCTCCATATTTGGTGGGCATGGGCTCGAACCCCGGTCTAATCAAGAAGCGTGTGCTACGCACTGCTGTTCCTGCCCACCTGCCCCGCTTGCTCTCATAGAACGATTCCCACTGAGTATTATAGAAATACTTCCAACGGGGGTTCAATGGGAGACTCTGGATCTTAACAGCATATTGGAGCAGTAGTGTTTTTCTACGCAGATATAATGGGGGATCATGCACTTCAATATAAAGACTATGGATTGAAGTCCTGAAAGCTCCTAGGGCTGTCCTCAAAGCACCGTGCTGTTTGATGTTCAGCCGTTCTAACGTGCTTACCCTAGCAGTCATATACTGAAGAACCGTAATCCAGTAGTAAGGTATACTGATCAGCTCCCCATGACATGGACGAGACTGATCGAAGTATATTCATATGCTTTAGACAAGTAGTTCTTAAATGAGTGACGTGAGCTTGGAAGTTTAGCTTGCTGTCCAATATCAGACCAAGAAATCTAACGGTATTAACAAGTGGGATCAGAGTTTTATTTATTTCCAGTTCAGGATCAGGATGGGAGAGCCCGTAACTTGCAGAAGTGAGTGGCAGTGCATTTATTTTCTGACAGTCAATAACCATTCCGTGAAGTCCAGGATTCTATTTTGTTTATGGCTAGTTGGAGCTGCCGTTCAATGGTGTTCATACTTTTGGACTGACAGGAAATGGTAAGATCTTCTGCATACATTTAAGTTTCAATGGTTTTTGGGATGTTCCGTGTCATATTGCAAACTCAAATTGCGAATAGTGTTGGACTAAGTATCGAACCCTGTGGTATGCCTTCCTCTTGAATGTGAGATGTAAAGAGTGTGTTTTTATATCGTACCTGAAAATACCGAAGTCGCAAGAAATTTTGAATTAATTCAGGCAACTATCCCCTTAGACCTAGATGGGAAAGATCCATTATAATACCATGATGCCAAGTCATGTTGAATGCCTTTTCAAGATCTAAGTTGACCATGACTAGATGTTGTCTCATGACAAAGGCATTGTGAATATGAGATTCAGCTTTAATAAGCACATCTAGCGTTGACCTGCGTTTAATAAGCACATCTAGCGTTCTTCTGAAATCCATACTGATGGTCTGGAAGGAGATTCTGTGACTCCAGGATGTAAGTGAGTCTTGTATGAATCATTCTTTCGAAAATTTCCCTACACAGCTGGTAAGAGATATTGGCCTATAATTTTGAACCAGGGTAGGATCTTTGCCTGGTTTTGGTATGGCGATAATGAACGAATGGTGCCAGGATGAAGGATAGACATTTTCAGAGAAGATCCGATTGTTGAAAATCAATAGGGTACACAAGTCCTCTTCATGTTAAGGCGCCTCCATAGCCAGGTGGGTAGGAGCAGCAGCAGTGCATAGCACAAGCTTCTTGATTAGACCGGGGTTCGAGCCCGTGACCACCAAATATGGAGGATGCGGAAAGGTCAGGGAATGACCACCGCATATCCCCGGAGCAATGTGGCCTTAGTTGCTAATGCTCCTAAAAACCAAATAACAAACAATCTTCATGTAAATGCTTTAGCATAATGTAATGAAAACCATCTGGTCCTGAAGCACTGTTGTGAGATCTATTTAATGATTCTTTCAGTTCTATTAATGTAAAGGGTTGGTTGTACGGAAAGGAGCAGCATGTTGAGAAGTTAATTTTAAACCGTTCTGCACGATCTTTAATGCTCTGGAAGGAACTTGCATAGGAAGCAGAAGCAGAGCTGGTGGCAAAAGATTCTGCTAATGCATTGGCAACTTCTTCGGGCAGAGACATGTCTTTTCCTTTCCTGACACTCTGTCAGTGTCTTTTGTGATGGTTGATGCAAAAGCAATCCACAAATCGCATTTTGCTTTCCTTCTAATTTGCTTTGCTTTTGCTTTTAGCCTTTTATAAGTAATTAAGTTAGTGGTAGTAAGACACTTCTGAAAATCATTCCATGCATGGTTTTTATCTTGTTTGGCAATAGAGCACTCTTCATTCCACCAGTGATTTCGGTGAGCACGTAATGTCTTGGATTTTGGAACGAAAGCATTTGCCACAGTCAGAATCTGATTGGTGATGTAAGTAGTTACATCATCAATATATTTCTGTTGGACATAAATTCTGTCTAAGAGCATTTGGGCAGAATAGCCATCCCAGTTCGTCTTACTAAACTTCCAATTGGATCGTTGGTTAGGATTTTGATTTACCACTGTTTGTATTGAGCAAATAATTGGAAAGTGGTCACTGTTAAATGGATTGGATAAAACTGACCATGTCAGGATTGGAAAGATGGATGGAGGGCAAATTAAGTCAACTGCAGAAGTAGATCCTGTAGGTAGGTGGATGTAAGCAGGAGATCCAGTGTTTAGTAAATTAAGATCGCTATTATTCATAAATTCTTCAATTAATTTGCCTCTTCTGTCCATTGTAACAGACCCCCACAATGGATGGTGTCCATTAAAGTCACCGAAAAGACAAATTGGAGTTGGTAGTTGGGTAATGAGATTGTCAAGTTCTGAATGGGGAAGAGGTAGAGATGGTGGAATATAAACGGTAACAAGAGTAACTGATGTACCAACTGCAATACGAGTAGCCACAGCTTCTAGATTTGTTAGTAACTGGATTGGCTACTCCTCCAAGTGCAGGAGACTCTGAGTTTCTATCTTGTCTATACATCATATAATTGGAGAATTTTGGCAAAACTTGGCGTGACAAGAATGTTTCCTGTAGGCATACAGCTATGGGGTTGAATTGAGCTATTAAATCTTTTAAGTCATCAGAATAGCTGCTTAGTCCTCTGCAATTCCACTGTATGATGTTATGCATTATTTAGGTTTATTTGAGGATGATTCATCTGGCTGTTTTTGGATGGGGGGGGGGGGAATCAGTATCCATAGTGTCATTGACATGCAATTCTAGGTGGGTTCCTCATAATCCGGGCATACATCCACTTCCACACTGTTTGTTTGAGGTTCGACTTTCTTACAGTCTTTAGTAGTTTTCATTCTTTCTTTCTGTGTCCTGCGAGACTATTGGAGTATCAGTTGGGATACTAATTGAGGTGTTTGTGGCTTCACTGGTTTTAGGTTCTGGAGGCTGATAATGTTTCTTTAAAGCCAATTTGCCAAAGAGTTTGGTGGTATTGACATATCTGTTTGAGCTGCAGTTGAAATATAGCTTCAGGTGTGAGACACATAAGATTGACTGGGCATGGTCGACATAATTTGTCTGCGTGCTTCAGGATATGTTACTTTATGTTCTATTTTGTATCTCTGAATTTTCTTTCCAGTTTTCCACATATCGCATGATTTAGAAAACGCAGGATGACTTCCTTTGCAGTTGGGACACATGGGGGTTGAGGATGAGCAATCTGCTTGTGTATGGTCTTTAGAGCCACATATAGGGCAGATGGCATCACCTCTCATGCCTGCTGAGAATGGCCATATTTCTGGCATTTAAAAGCGAAGAGGATTCGGGATGTATGGTCGAATCCAGCAGTTTAAATAGCCAGCTTTTACAGTGGATGGAAAATCAGGAGTGCTGAAGGTTAAAATGATAGATCGAGTTGGTATCTTTTTTAATTATTATGCGCTTCGCACTGATTACCTTCTGATTACTAAGTTCGTGGACTAATTCCTCCTCAGACACTGAAAGCAGGTCCCACTCTGTGATGATGCCTTTCGATGAATTTAAAGTATTGTGGTGAGTAACAGATACTGGCAACCCACCAAATGTTTTTGTCTTTAATAGCCACTCAGAATGTTTGGCGGTGGCTGTTTCAACCAGGAGGTCTCCTGATTGTAGTCTCTTCATCATCTTTGGTGATCCTGCAATTGATTCTAAATATTTTTGAATCATAAATGGTGATAACTTACCCACCGGCTGAGCAGACAGAGTCTATCACCAAGAAGTTAGGGAGGTTATGACACTCTACTTCTATTCGAAGTCTTTTAGGTTGGTTTGAGTCATTTTCATTGGACATTTCTGACCTTGAGTTTGATGGCTCTAAAGGAGGAAAATTATTTAAGTCCTTCTTTGCTCCTTTTAGCCCCGGGAGAGTAACTTTCTTCTCCCAGGTTACCGGCCCCGCCACACAGAGGTAGGAGCTGTGCCACCAGTGACCAAGCGGTTGAGGAAGTTAGTTGGGTTAGTATGAATTATATATCACTATCGCTTGGCACTTGGGGCCGCTCGGAACAGATCTCATTAGAGGTTTCAAAAGAGGATCCCATTTAGAGATAATGCCTCAGAATGAGTTCAGTGTCTTGTGGTTATTACAGTAACTGGCATTTCCTCAATAAAGGTGACTCAAATGAGCTGTTCTGAGCACTTCTCACATTTTGATTCAACAAGGATGTCCCTAGAATGCAGTTGTTTTACAGATTTAGGGAAGCCTCCCAATCTTTCAAACCCCTTCTGAATAAATAAAGGTGATATTTTCCCATTAGCGTTCTCACCAACTGAGTGAATTAAGGTGTTGGATAGGGTTTCTGGACCTCTTAGCTGAAGTGGTGGTCTTTGCGTCTGAATCATTATTTACTGGTTGGGATTATGTTGGGGTCCCAGGAGAAGAATTTAGCTTCTTAGGATTCAAGAAGGAGTGATGTTCTTTCCAGTTTTTAATAGAGCAGTTGGATGAACATGCCAGGATGGATATGGTTGCCTTGATGACCAGGCAACACTGTCTACCACAATGTTAAGATCTCTGACAGCTCCTGTACATGAATAATACCAAAGGGACAAATGTCAGTCTGATGGGTATTATAGAGATTTTCCCATTGTGGCAAGAAGTGGATGTCCATATGGGATGGTCAGGCAGTGATTTTAGTTTAAAAGTATACTCTACTGAAAACTGCTTTCACTGAAGTGAAAGAGGTGGTTCAGTTGTTTTGACATATGAATGCTGGAAGGAGGTGTTCAGGATGCTCCAACGTCAAAGTGAATATCATGATGGAGAACTAGGTCTAGTCATCAAAGTACACAGTGCAACAAATGTAAAACGAGACTGATATTATGAGATGAGTGCTTGTGCTGCCATCCACTAGAAGTAAACATGAAATGAAAGAGGATTGTTCCTTGAGCCATTTCAAAACGTAGTGTGAGCTGAACTTAATGTCTTTCCTGTGTCTGTGTTGTGGAGAGAACACAGAACACATATTAAGTTTTGTGTTTGATTGGGCAAAAGTACGACAGAAATGTTTCAAATGATGAAGCAAGTGTATGAAGACAATTGTCTGTCTCATGTATGTACCTGTGATTGAGTGGCATAAACATTTTGCCCATGGAAGAGAATCACTGAGAAATACTCTTGATCTGGTTATCAGCAGTGATCATTCGTGTATTAAGAATTTGCAGATAAAGGAACCACTAGGTGGCAGTGATCACAGTGTACTGATGTGGGATTTACTTAAAGATTTAATTACCATCAGGGGTAAAGGAAAGGGTTTTTGCTTCCGTAAAGGTGAGTACAGTGCTCTCCGACAGTTTTTAAATTCTGTACAGTGGGATCAACTGACGATGTTACCAACAGTAAATTCTAAGTGGGAAGCATTCAAGGAATTAATCGTGGAAGCTACTAAAAGTTTCATACCTATTAAGAAATACTGTTCAAGGTTTAGGCCTAAATGGTTATCTAATGAACTAATGAGACTCGTAACAGAGAAGAAAAATGCATGGGATGCATATAAATTATCAAGCGACTCAGAAGCCTATGGCAGATATAAGCTAGTCTGTAATCAGGTCACAAAGGAGGTAAGGCAGGCGAAGGCAGATTACGAGAAATCCTTGGAAAAAGATGCTAAGAAAAACAGCAAGGATTTCTTTACTTATATAAACTCTAAAAGGAAGGGGGATGAATCTGATTGGTCCAATTGATATCGATGGATCAACTGTTGATGATCCTGCCCAGATAGCAAACAAACTGAATGAGTATTTTGCATCTACATTCACACACGAGGAGTTATTAAGGTTTGTAAATGGCAGAAGGTTATCAAATTGTAGCAGGATACTTAATGATTTTGTAATAACTGAGAGCAAATTGGAGGAGAAATTGTTGAAGTTAAACTTAAGAAAAGCACCTGGGGTGGATGGGATCTATCCAGTTATATTAAAGGAGGCGGCAAAGCAACTAAGCAAACCCTTGGCCATAATTATGAGAGCATCCTTGGACTCAGGGGAGGTTCCCACGGACTGGAGATGTGCAAATGTATCCCCAATTCACAAAGGGGGATCGAAGGGTGACACGAGTAATTACAGACCAGTTAGTTTAACTTCTGTTCCGGGTAAAATAATGGAGTCACTGGTTAAAGATGCATTGCAGGATCATCTAGATAAGACTGCTGCAATAATTCAGACACAGCATGGGTTTGTTAAGGGAAAGTCTTGTCTGACAAATCTGATAGGATATTATGATGTGGTTATAAAGGAACTGGATGCAAAAAATAAATTTGATATCATCTATTTGGATTTCAGGAAAGCTTTTGACACTGTTGCGCATGGAAGACTATTGTACAAATTGGAGCAGAATGGTATTAAGAGTAAGTTGCTACAATGGATAAAAGGATGGTTAAGTGGGGGAAGACAGAGGGGATGATCAATGGGTGCTTCTCTTCGTGAACTAATGTTATTAGTGGAGTCCCACAGGGTTCGGTGTTGGGTCCACTGTTGTTTTGTATATTTATCAATGATATTGATGTAGGTATATCAGGCTTAATGTCGAAGTTTGCAGATGCTACAAAGGTTGTTGGCAGGGTTGTGTGTTACTGCACACTGCCAACAGTAATGGCAGTGTGCTACTGCAACAGGATGTAGATAATTTGGGCAGATGGGCTAAAAAGTGGCAACTGAAGTTTAACCTTGACAAATGCAAAGTACTGCATATGGGTAGAAGTAACCACAGAGAAATGTACCAACTGTGTGGTACTACACTTAAGGTGGTAGAAAATGAAAAAGACCTGAGAGTAATTGTGCAGTCAGATAAGAAGTTTTCTGAGCAATGCAGACAGGCTGCCAGGGCAGGTCATGGGGTTTTGTCAATGATATATAGGAATTTTGCTAGAAGGGAGAAGGAGGCGATTGTCCCTCTGTATAAGGCAATGGTCAGGCCATGCCTTGAATACTGCATACAGGTCTGGAGGCCTCATTTTAGGAAGGATGTAGATTTACTTGAGCATGTAAAGAGAAGGGCAACAAGATTGGTGAGGGGAATGAAGGGATCCTCTTACCAAGAGAGGCTTATGTTCTGCAAATTGCAGTGCCTGGAGACTAGGCACCTGCGCGGTGATCTGATTGAGGTATATAAGGCCTTGAATGGGTTGAGCATGCTGAATTCTGATGGGATCCTTCCACTAGTTCAGGTTACGAACCTAAGGGGGGTATAAATTCATAAGAAAAGACAGATGTAGAATAGATGTGCGGAAATTTGGCTTTAGCCAGCGGGTGGTTAATTGCTGGAACAAACTTCCATCCGTCATTGTGGAAGTTGATGGGTTGAATAAATTTAAGGAGGAACTGGTCAGGCATTTGGAGGGAATGGTGAGATTTTTTTTTTTTTTTTTTTGGCTGATGCTGCATAAGCTCATGTGATGCAAGAAAGCATACACATGCTTTCTTGCATCACATGCCGCCACTACTACTACTACTACAATGAACTCCAGGTCCAGCAAAAATGGTTCGAATACAGGAGTTGACTGAAAAGGTGCAGAAAATGATTACCAATGACCAATGTGCAACTCTCCAAATTATTCCAGAAGACCTGTGTATTAATAAGGAAACTATTCTACAAATAATAACCCAGGATTTGAAGAAAACAAAGGTCTGTATGCAGTTTATTCCACATTTGTTAACAGATGATCAACAACAGGCACGCTTTGAACACTGCAGAGAACTCATTGAGGCCACTGAAAGCAAACTCAACTTCCTGAATTCAATTGTTACGGGTGATGAGATGGTATTTTCAGTATGGCTCCATAGTGAAGCAACCAAGTGCAGAGTGGAAGGCGGCAAACTCTCCCAATGTCAAAAAAAAGTTCGTTAGGTCAAAAATCAAAACCATGCTCATCACTTTCTGCGATAGCAAGGGAATTGCACTCAAAGAGTTCGTGCCCAATGACCAAAGTGTTGCTGCTGCATACTATCTGGATGTTTTAAAATATTTGTTGCAGAGAATCGTACGCAGCTTCAGCATGAAGACGACAGCTGTTTTCTTTTGCACGACAATGCACCAAGCCACAAGGTTCTCACTTTTTGGGAGTTTTTGGCTAAAAAAAGAAAGCAGCATGTGTACCCTGTACGCACAAAAGATGTTTTATTTTATGTGAAAACATCTAGGGTGGCACTAGAGTAAATTCATTTAAATTTTTGAATGGTTTGATCAAAACTTACTTACTTACACTACTTAGAAGGTTGATGTTGATCAAAATCTTGAGAAGCAGATTTTATTAAAGTCTGCATTTTATTCTTACATAATATTACTACCCACTGTACATATTACTCTACCAAATCAACGTTAGTGACTGAGTTGGTGTCATTTAGGAAGTGACGTCATTTCCATGTCTTAGTATGAACTTACGCTACTACTGTATCAATGTTAGTGACTGAGTTAGCATCGTTAGCACCATTTAGGAAGTGACATCATTTAAAATCTAACAGCTACCTAATAGAAAGTGTGTCAATTGTGTCATTTCTGAAAATAATTTCATTAACAATCAATTGCATCATTTTCATAAGAAAATTTTGTTACCAATCGATTTTACTCTAGTGCCACCATAGATGTTTTCACATCAAAAAGTACGCATACTGTTGCACCTACATATTTACCAGATTTAGCCACATGCGACTTCTTTTTGTTTCTGAAGCTCAAGGCACCACTGAAAGGCTGTTATTTTCATGGCAAGAACATTGAACAGTATACCAGTCATGTTGCTTTATGATCATTGCTTGCAGTGTGTGAATGAGGGAGGAAGTTACTTTGATTTAACCAAGGTTAGTTTACTCACACATTGGATCATTATTTTTCAATCGCCGCACTCTGTGTGTGCTGTTTCTAGCAGATGCGCACAGTTGAGACCCATAATCTAATTTAGATCGGACAAGTGCATGATAAAGGTGAAGTGAAGTACAGTGATCTGCTACACAGTTATTAGCTGAGATGGTGTGTATTAAGTTCAGACACTTCTACACCATCTACAGTTGACAGATATATATGTAGGATTATTATCAAAAGCAAAGGCCTACAATTTTTGTCTTGGGTGCAACTGGAATGATGTTTTATTAGCATTAGCAGAGGCATTTGATGCAAGAAAGCAAGCTTATGCAGCATTAGCCAAAAAAAAAAAAAAAAAACCCACTTCCACTTCACCCCTCTGTTCGTTCAAAACACCTGTCCAGCTGAACCTTAAACCTATTTAGGCTATCAACCTCCACGACAAGGGATGGAAGTCTGTTCCACCAACCGACCACCCGCTGGCTAAAGGCAAATTTCTGCACGTCTATCCTACATCTGTCTTTCCTCAATTTGAATTTATGCCCTCTCTGGTGATTATTCTGAGCTAGAGGAAGAATCCCATCAGCATTGAGCATGCTCAGACCATTCAAGGCTTTATACACCTCTATCAGATCACCTCGCCGGTGCCTAGTCTCCAGACACTGTAATTTCCAAAACTTAAGCCCTTCTTCGTAAGAGCACCCCTTTGTTCCATTCACTAATCTTGTTGCCCTTCTCTGTACTCGTTCCAGCAGCTCTACATCCTTCTTGAAATGAGGCCTCCAGACCTGTATACAGTACTCTAGGTGTGGCCTGACCATTGCCTTATACAAGGGAATAATCACCTCCTTATCCCTGCTGGAAAAATTCCTGTATATCACAATACTCCATGAGCTACTCTTGCAGCCCGTCTGCACTGCTCAGAGAACTTCATATCTGCCTGCACAACCACCCCCAAGTCCCTTTCATTCTCTACCACTGTCAGTGTAGTACCACAGAGTTGATACGTTGCTCTGGGGTTGCTGTTTCCCATGTGTAGTACTTTACATTTGTCAATGTTAAACTTCATTTGCCACCTCTCAGCCCATCTGCTCAACCTTACCAGATCCTGTTGCAGCAGCATAGTGTCAGTAGTGTCCTTGACAACCCTGCCTACCTTTGTATTGTCTGCAAACTTGGACATTAAACTTGATATACCATCATCAATATCATTTATAAATACAGAAAACAATAATGGACCCAACACTGAGCCCTGAGGGACTCCACTAATAACATTAGTCCACGATGAGCAGTGTCCATTGATTACCACTCTCTGTCTTCTCACCCCTTTATCCATAGCAGCAATTTGCCTCCAATGTCACACTGCTCCAATTTGTGTAGCAGTCTTCCATGTGCAACAGTATCAAAAGCCTTTCTAAGATCCAAGTATATAATATCAAAGCTATTCCCTGCATCCAGTTCTTTTGTGACTGCATCATAGTATCCAATCAAATTGGTCAGGCAAGACTTCCCCTTAACAAAACCATGCTGTGTCCAAGCTATAACTGAAGTCTTGTCTAAATGATCCTGCAGTGCTTCTTTAACCAGTGCCTCCATTAATTTTCCTGGAACAGAAGTTAAGCTCACAGGTCTATAATTACTTGTGTCAGTCTTTGATCCTCCTTTGTGAATTGGGGTCACATTTGCACGTTTCCAGTCTATGGGTACCTCCCCTGAGTACAAGGAAGCTCTCATAATTATGGCTAAGGGTTTGCTTACTTCCTTTGCTGCCTCCTTTAATATAACTGGATAGATCCCATCCACCCCGGGTGCCTTTCTTGTGTTTATCTTCAACAACCTCTCCTCCACCTTACTCTCAGTTATTTCAAGATTCTGTAGCTTACTGCTAGAGTTGAATACAACTCTGGCATTCCCCTCGCTGAATAACTCCTCATGTGTGAATGTCGATGTAAAATATTCATTTAGTTTGTTAGCTACCTGAGCAGGATCATCAACAGTTGACCCATCAATATCAAGTGGAACAATCTGATTCATCCCCTTCCTTCTAGAGTTTACATAAGTAAAGAACTCTTTGCTATTTTTCTTTGCATCCCTTGCCAAGGATTTCTCGTAATCTGCCTTCGCCTGCCTAACCTCCTTTGTAACTTGGTTGCATATCAACTTGTATCTATCATAGGCTTCTGTGTCATGTGTTAATTTGTAAGTATCCCATGCATTTTTCTTCTCTGCCATATGCCTCATTAGTTCATCTGACATCCATTTTGGGCTAAACCATGAACAATATTTCTTAGTTGGTATGTAAAGCCTAGTAGCTTCCAAGATAAGTTCTTTGAATGCTTCCCATTTTGAATTTGCTGTTGGTAACATCATCAGTTGGTCCCACTGTATAGAATTTAAATACTGTCTCAGTCCATCGTAGTCTCCCTTACGGAAGCAATAATCCTTCCCTTTACCCCTAATGGTAGTTACCTCTTTGAGTAAATCCCACTTCAGCACACTGTGATCACTGCCACCTAGTGGTTCATTTATCTGCAGATTCTTAATGCATGAAGAATCATTACAGATAATCAAATCAAGAGTATTACTCCCTCTTGTTTCCTCCCGAACATGCTGACGTAGAAAACAATCATCCAATAAATCCACAAAAGCCTTGCTAGTGTGTGAGTGACCAACCCACAAATTCAAGTCAATATCTGGGAAAGTAAAATCCCCCATTATAAGACTCTCTGATTTACTGACCCACTCTATTTCCCTGTACAGTTTCTTATTATACTCATCAGAGTCATTAGGCCTATAGCACACTCTTACTCTCAATTTTGATCTCCCAATGCTTATGTCACACCAAACTGACTCAACACTGCACTGTCTAGGGATGTCGACTGACTTCACTTCCTTGGTTTTTATGTGTTTCTTCACTAATAGCATAACCCCTCCTCCTTTCCTATCCTGTCTATCCTTTCTGTAGACGTTGTACTCCCCAAATTCCAGTTCTGCATCCCTTATATCTGTGTGACACCACGTCTCTGATATCCCAACAATATCTGCCTTCGATGTTTTGATCAATACCTCAAATTCATCAAATTTATTTACTAAACTCCTAGCATTGGTGTACACGCAAGTATACCTGCACCTGTTTCTATTCTTAGCTACCCTAACACAACCCATGTGTTTTCTTGTACCGCAATGGCTCCCAGCAGTCTCTGAAATATCATGCATCTTGTTTTTCAGGCTTCTGCTCATTCTAATAGAAGCAGTGCAAGAATCTCTTTCACCTCTGCCAGTGGCTACTGTCAATCTATTGGTCTTTGTCTCCCCACAAGCTAGCAGTTTTCCGACCCACCTAACACTGCCTCGATAGCATCAGCAAATATTCTTGCACCCTTTCTATTTAAGTGTATCCCATCCCTGTAGAAGCAATCTCTCCTGTTAACAAGTACAGTCCAGGCTGAAAAAAATTCTACCCCTTGAGCCTTGCACAATCTTTCCATGGCCGAATTGATCGACAAGGCTCTCATCATATACTCCCTCCTATCGTGTCTGGGCAGAATTGCAGACACTTTCAAATTCAACCCTAATTCTCGGCTTTTGTTCAACAGTGACCTGTACTTGTTAAGTAATACTGCCGGTCTCCTACTCGTAATATCATTAGTGCCAACGTGTACAACTATATCACCTTTTGTGCCCTTAAAAGATGATATTCGCTCTACAACGTCAAACGTTATCTGAGATTTAGTTTTGGTTCAGAATGAAGGTTCCAATTTTTTTTCAATAAGGGGGGTAAGGAAGTGGCCACATTTGAGTTAGGTGGTAGATGACTTTCATCAACTGGTGAAATACCACCACTTTGCTTATTGGACGCTTTAAGTGGTGAAACCCGTGTTTAGTCTCTAGAGCAAAGTTTCCGGCAACCCATGCACGGTACTAAGTACTATAGGTTTCGATACCTTTCGTGTTTGGGGTTTTCATAAAAAAAAAAAAAAAAAAATAGCCATGGCCCAGGAAGTGAGATGTAGTAGTAGTAGTGGCATGTGATGCAAGAAAGCAAGTGTATGAGCTTATGCAGCATCAGCCAAAAACAAAAAAAAAAAAAAAAAAAAAAAAATCACACCATTGCCTCCAAATGCGTGTCCAGTTCCTCCTTAAATTTATTCAACAACCTATCAACTTCCACAACGACAGATGGAAGATTGTTCCAGCAATTAACCACCCGCTGGCTAAAGGCAAATTTCCGAACATCTATTCTACATCTGTCTTTTCTTAATTTGAATTTATGTCCCCTTAGGTTTGTAATCTGAACAAGTGGAAGGATCCCATCAGAATTCAGCGTGCTCAACCCATTCAAGGCCTTATATACCTCAATCAGATCACCGCGCAGGTGCCTAGTCTCCAGCCACTGCAATTTGCAGAACTTAAGCCTCTCTTGGTAAGAGGATCCCTTCATTCCCTTCACCAATCTTGTTGCCCTTCTCTGTACACGCTGAAGTAAATCTACATCCTTCCTAAAATGAGGCCTCCAGACCTGTACGCAGTAGTCAAGGTGTGGCCTGACCATTTCCTTATACAGAGGGATAATCACCCCCTTTTCCCTGCTAGCAAAATTCTTATATATCATTGACAAAACCCCATGACCTGCCCTGGCAGCCTGTCTGCATTGCTCAGAAAACTTCATATCTGACTGCACAATTACTCCCAGGTCTTTTACATTTTCTACCACCTTAAGAGTAGTACCACAAAGTTGGTACGTTTCTCTGGGGTTACTTCTACCCATATGCAGTACTTTGCATTTGTCAAGGTTAAACTTCAGTTGCCACTTCTTAGCCCACCTGCCCAAATTATCTGGATCCTGTTGCAGTAGCACACTGCCATTACTGTCATTAACAACCCTGCCAACCTTTGTATCATCTGCAAACTTCGAGATTAAGCCTGATATACCTTCATCAATATCATTGATAAATATACAAAACAACAGTGGACCTAACACCGAACCCTGTGGGACTCCACTAATAACATTAGTCCACGAAGAGCAGCACCCATTGATTACCACCCTCTGTCTTCTCCCACTTAACCATCCTTTTATCCATTGTAGCAACTTACCCTTAATACCATTCTGCTCCAATTTGTACAATAGTCTTCCATGTGTAACGGTGTGAAAAGCTTTCCTGAAATCCAAATATATGATATCAAAATTATGTTTTGCATCCAGTTCCTTTGTAACCACATCATAATATCCTATCAAATTTGTCAGACAAGACTTTCCCTTAACAAACCTATGCTGTGTCTGAATTATTGCTGCAGTCTTGTCTAGATTATCCTGCAATGCATCTATTATTTTACCCGGAACAGAAGTTAAACTAACTGGTCTGTAATTACTCGTGTCACCCTTCGATCCCCCTTTGTGAATTGCGGATACATTAGCATTAGCATTAGTAGAGGCATTTGATGCAAGAAAGCAAGCTTATGCAGCATCAGCCAAAAAAAAAAAAAAAAACCCCCACTTCCACTTCACCCCTCTGTTCGTTCAAAACACCTGTCCAGCAGAGCCTTAAACCTATTTAGGCTATCAACCTCCACGACAAGGGATGGAAGTCTGTTCCACCAACCGACCACCCGCTGGCTAAAGGCAAATTTCTGCACGTCTATCCTACATCTGTCTTTCCTCAATTTGAATTTATGCCCTCTCTGGTGATTATTCTGAGCTAGAGGAAGAATCCCATCAGCATTGAGCATGCTCAGACCATTCAAGGCTTTATACACCTCTATCAGATCACCTCGCCGGTGCCTAGTCTCCAGACACTGTAATTTCCAACACTTAAGCCTTTCTTCGTAAGAGCACCCCTTTGTTCCATTCACTAATCTTGTTGCCCTTCTCTGTACTCGTTCCAGCAGCTCTACATCCTTCTTGAAATGAGGCCTCCAGACCTGTATACAGTACTCTAGGTGTGGCCTGACCATTGCCTTATACAAGGGAATAATCACCTCCTTATCCCTGCTGGAAAAATTCCTGTATATCACAATACTCCATGAGCTACTCTTGCAGCCCGTCTGCACTGCTCAGAGAACTTCATATCTGCCTGCACAACCACCCCCAAGTCCCTTTCATTCTCTACCACTGTCAGTGTAGTACCACAGAGTTGATACGTTGCTCTGGGGTTGCTGTTTCCCATGTGTAGTACTTTACATTTGTCAATGTTAAACTTCATTTGCCACCTCTCAGCCCATCTGCTCAACCTTTCCAGATCCTGTTGCAGCAGCACAGTGTCAGTAGTGTCCTTGACAACCCTGCCAACCTTTGTATCGTCTGCAAACTTGGACATTAAGCGCGATATTCCATCATCAATATCATTTATAAATACAGAAAACAATAATGGACCCAACACTGAGCCCTGAGGGACTCCACTAATAACATCAGTCCACAATGAGCAGTGTCCATTGATTACCACTCTCTGTCTTCTCCCCCTCAACCACCCCTTTATCCATAGCAGCAATTTGCCTCCAATGTCACACTGCTCCAATTTGTGTAGCAGTCTTCCATGTGCAACAGTATCAAAAGCCTTTCTAAGATCCAAGTATATAATATCAAAGTTATTCCCTGCATCCAGTTCTTTTGTGACTGCATCATAGTATCCAATCAAGTTGGTCAGGCAAGACTTCCCCTTAACAAAACCATGCTGTGTCTGAGCTATAACTGAAGTCTTGTCTAAATGATCCTGCAATGCTTCTTTAACCAGTGCCTCCATTAATTTTCCTGGAACAGAAGTTAAGCTCACAGGTCTATAATTACTTGTGTCAGCCTTTGATCCTCCTTTGTGAATTGGGGTCACATTTGCACATTTCCAGTCTATGGGTACCTCCCCTGAGTCCAAGGAAGCTCTCATAATTATGGCTAAGGGTTTGCTTACTTCCTTTGCTGCCTCCTTTAATATAACTGGATAGATCCCATCCACCCCGGGTGCCTTTCTTGTGTTTATCTTCAACAGTTTCTCCTCCACTTTACTCCCAGTTATTTCAAGATTCTGTAGCTTACTTCTAGAGTTGAATACACCTCTGGCATTCCCCTCGCTGAATAACTCCTCATGTGTGAATGTCGATGCAAAACATTCATTTAGTTTGTTAGCTACCTGAGCAGGATCATCAATACTTGACCCATCAATATCAAGTGGACCAATCTGATTCATCCCCTTCCTTCTAGAGTTTACATAAGTAAAGAACTCTTTGCTGTTTTTCTTTGCATCCCTTGCCAAGGGTTTCTCGTAATTTGCCTTCGCCTGCCTAACCTCCTTTGTAACTTGGTTGCATATCAACTTGTATCTATCATAGGCTTCTGTGTCATGTGTTAATTTGTATGTATCCCATGCATTTTTCTTCTCTGCCATATGCCTCATTAGTTCATCTGACATCCATTTTGGCCTAAACCTTGAACAATATTTCTTAGTTGGTATGTAAAGCCCAGTAGCTTCCAAGATAAGTTCTTTGAATGCTTCCCATTTTGAATTTGCTGTTGGTAACATCATCAGTTGGTCCCACTGTATAGAATTTAAATACTGTCTCAGTCCATCGTAGTCGCCTTTACGGAAGCAATAACCCTTCCCTTTACCCCTAGTGGTAGTTACCTCTTTGAGTAAATCCCACTTCAGCACACTGTGATCACTGCCACCTAGTGGTTCATTTATCTGCAGATTCTTAATGCATGAAGAATCACTGCTGATAATCAAATCAAGAGTATTACTCCCTCTAGTTGCCTCCTGAACATGCTGATGTAGAAAACAATCATCCAATAAATCCACAAAAGCCCTGCTAGTGTGTGAGTAACCAGCCCCCAAATTCCAGTCAATATCTGGGAAATTAAAATCTCCCATTATAAGACACTCTGATTTACTGGCCCACTCTATTTCCCTGTACAGTTCCTTATTATACTCATCAGAGTCATTAGGCCTATAGCACACTCCTACTCTCAATTTTGATCTCCCAATGTTTATGTCACACCAAACTGACTCCACACTGCACTGTCCAGCGATGTCGACTGGCTTCACTTCCTTGGTTTTTATGTGTTTCTTAACTAATAGCATAACCCCTCCCCCCTTCCTATCCTGTCTATCATTTCTGTAGACGTTGTACTCCCCAAATTGCAATTCTGCATCCCTTATATCTGTGTGACACCACGTCTCTGATATCCCAACAATATCTGCCTTCGATGTTTTGAGCAATACCTCACATTCATCAAATTTATTTACTAAACTCCTAGCATTGGTGTACACACAAGTATACCTGCACCTGTTTCTATTCTTAGCTACCCTAACACAACCCATGTGTTTACTTGTACCGCACTGGCTCCCAGCAGTCTCTAAAATACCATGCATCTTGTTTTTCAGGCTTCTGCTCATTCTAATAGAAGCAGTGCAAGAATCTCTTTCACCTCTGCCAGTGGCTACTGTCAATCTATTGGTATTTGTCTCCCCCCAAGCTAGCAGTTTTCCGACCCACCTAACACTGCCTCGATAGCATCAGCAAATATTCTTGCACCCTTTCTATTCAAGTGTATCCCATCCCTGTAGAAGCAATCTCTCCTGTTAACAAGTACAGTTCAGGCTGAAAAAAATTCTACCCCTTGAGCCTTGCACAATCTTTCCAGGGCCGAATTGATCGACAAGGCTCTCATCATATACTCCCTCCTATCGTGTCTGGGCAGAATTGCAGACACTTTCAAATTCAACCCTAATTCTCGGCTTTTGTTCAACAGTGACCTGTACTTGTTAAGTAATTCTGCTGGTCTCCTACTCTTAATATTATTAGTGCCAACATGTACAACTATATCACCTTTTGTGCCCTTAAAAGATGATATTCGCTCTACAACGTCATTTGCACATCTCCAGTCCGTGGGAACCTCCTCTGAGTCTAAGGACGCTCTCATAATTATGGCTAAGTGTTTGCTTAGTTGCTTTGCCGCCTCCGTTAATATAACTGGATAGATCCCAACCACCCCAGGTGCTTTTCTTATGTTTAACTTCAACAAAATCTCCTCCACTTTGCTTTCAGTTATTCCAAAATCATTAAGTATCCTGCTACAATTTGATAAGTTTCTTCCATTTTCAAACCTTAATAATTCCTCGTGTGTGAATGTAGATGCAAAATACTCATTCAATTTGTTTGCTATCTGAGCAGGATCACCAACAGTCGAACCATCGATGTCAAGTGGACCAATCAGATTCATCCCCTTTCTTTCAAAGTTTATATAAGTAAAGAAATCCTTGCTGTTTTCCTTAGCATCTTTTGCCAAGAATTTCTCCTAATCTGCCTTCGCCTTCCTAACCTCCTTTGTGACCTGATTACAGACCAGCTTATATCTGCCATAGGCTTCTGAGTTGGTTGATAATTTATATGCATCCCATGCATTTTTCTTCTCTATTATGAGTCTCATTAGTTCATTAGATAACCATTTAGGCCTAAACCTTGAACAATATTTCTTAATAGGTATGAAACTTTTAGTAGCATCCCCGATTAATTCCTTGGAATGCTTCCCACTTAGAATTTACTGTTGGTAACATCGTCAGTTGATCCCACTGTACAGAATTTAAAAACTGTCGGAGACCACTGTACTGTACTCACCTTTACGGAAGCAAAAACCCTTTCCTTTACCCCTGATGGTAATTAAATCTTTAAGTAAATCGCACATCAGTACACTGTAATCACTGCCACCTAGTGGTTCCTTTATCTGCAAATTCTTAATACACGAATGATCATTGCTGATAACCAGTACTTTCTCTGGTTGCCTCTCGAACATGCTACTGCAGAAAACAGTCATTGAATAAATCGACAAAAGTCTGACTAGTGTGTGAGTGACCAACCCACAAGTTCCAGTCAATATCTGGGAAGTTAAAATCCTCCATTATAAGACATTCCGATTTACTGGCCCGCTCTATTTCTCTGTACAATTGTTCATTGTCCTCATTCGAGTCATTAGGCCTATAACACACTACTACTCTTATTTTTGCTTTCGTAGTGCTTATTTCACACCAAACTGACTCAACAGTGCACCATTTATCTAGATCAACTGGATGTGTCAATGGACTTCTGAAATTTCAATAACCCTCATATTGCATGACTGATAGAAACTACTGAAGTCATCAACAAAAAAGGCATTATTCACAGCTAGAGGAAGTTGTTCGGTAATAGAATTAACTTTGATAGCAAAAAGTACAACACTTAAAACTGATCCTTTGGGAATTTCCTCCTCTTGGCAAACTGACTGAGAAATTTTACAGGAAATTTCTAATAAAAACTGCAAGTTGTCACCAAGACCAAAATTATGTCTTTTAAGATTCTAAATCACCAAGCTGTGTCATATGCATTTTCCATGTCAAAGAAAACCAGATTGATCTGTTCCTTCAGAAACCACACTGTGTTCTGGAAAAAAGGCCATTATTTGATTCTAAATAGCATGAGGCAGGTATTGGCCATTGTTTTCAGGATCCTGCACAAGCAGCTTGTCAGAACATTTGGGCAGTAATTGTTCAGGGTCTTTTCCTGGATTGGGAAGGGAAACCACAACTGCCTTATGCCAGGAATCCAGAAACTGCTCTTCAAGGCAGATTCTGTTGTAAAGACAGAGCAGATTATCCATAGGTTCTGATAAAAGATGTTTAATCATCTCCATGTCTCATAATGGATGTTGTTTAGCTCCACTTACATGTAACAGGTTTCAGTTCCCATTCTGTGAAATGCTTGTTGTATGCCTCATGGCCATTTGATTACATCTTAAACTGCTGTTCTTTATATTTGTATAATTAGATTGGGGGGATACAAGGACTAATGGATTAACAGTAGCCACTGGCAGAGGTGAAAGTGATTCTTGCACTGCTTCTATTGGAATGAGCCAGCCTGAAAAATTAGATGCAGGATATTTCAGAGACTGTTGGGAATCATTGGGGTTTATTTGTACCCCAATGATTCCCTAACACAACCGAACACATAGGTTGTGTTAGGGTAGCTAAGAAAAAGAACAGGTGCATGTATACTTGCGTGTACACCAATGCTAGGAGTTTGGTAAATAAATTTGATGAATTTGAGGTGTTGGTGAAAACATCAAAGGCAGATATTGTTGGGATATCGGAGACGTGGTGTAACACAGATATAAGGAATGCAAAACTGGAATATGGGGAGTACAACGTCTACAGAAAGGATAGACAGGGTAGGAAGGGAGGAGAGGTTAAGCTATTAGTTAAGAAATACATAAAATCCAAGGAAGTGAAGCCAGTCGACATTGCTGGACAGTGCAGTGTCGAGTCAGTTTGGTGTGACATAAGCATTGGGAGATCAAAATTGAGAGTAGGAGTGTGCTATAGGCCTAATGACTCTGATGAGTATAATAAGAAACTGTACAGAGAAATAGAGTGGGCTAGTAAATCAGAGAGTCTTATAATGGGAGATTTTAATTTCCCAGATATTGACTGGAATTTGGGGGCTGGTCACTCACACACTAGCAAGGCTTTTGTGGATTTATTGGATGATTGTTTTCTACATGAGCATGTTCGGGAGGCAACTAGAGGGAGTAATACTCTAGATTTGATTATCAGTAGTGATTCTTCATGCATTAAGAATCTGCAGGTAAATGAACCACTGGGTGGCAGTGATCACAGTGTGCTGAAGTGGGATTTACTCAAAGAGGTAACTACCATTAGGGGTAAAGGGAAGGGTTACTGCTTTCGTAAAGCCGACTACGATGGACTGAGACAGTATTTAAATTCTATACAGTGGGACCAACTGATGATGTTACCAACAGCAAACTCAAAATGGGAAGCATTCAAAGAACTTATCTTGGAAGCTACTATGCTTTACATACCAACTAAGAAATATTGTTCAAGGTTTAGGCCTAAGTCGACGTCAGATGAACTAATGAGACATATGGCAGAGAAGAAAAATGCATGAGATACATACAAATTAACACGTGACACAGAAGCCTATGATAGATACAAGTTGATATGCAACCAAGTTACAAAGGAGGTTAGGCAGGCGAAGGCAGATTACGAGAAATCCTTGGCAAGGGATGCAAAGAAAAATAGCAAAGAGTTCTTTACTTATGTAAACTCTAGAAGGAAGGGGATGAATCAGATTGTTCCACTTGATATTGATGGGTCAACTGTTGATGATCCTGCTCAGGTAGCTAACAAACTAAATGAATATTTTACATCGACATTCACACATGAGGAGTTATTCAGCGAGGGGTATGCCAGAGGTGTATTCAACTCTGGCAGTAAGCTAGAGAATCTTGTAATAACTGAGAGTAAAGTGGAGGAGAAATTGTTGAAGATAAATACAAGAAAGGCACCTGGGGTGGATGGGATCTATCCAGTTATTTTAGTTATTTTTGGTTTTTTTTTTTAGGAGCACTAGCAACTAAGGCCATATTGCTCCAGGATATGCGGTGGTCATTCTCTGACCTTTCCACATCCTCCGTATTTGGTGGTGACGGGCTCGAACCCCGGTCTAATCAAGAAGCATGTGCTATGCACTGCTGCTCCTTCCCACCTGGCTACGGAGGCGCATTATCTATCCAGTTATATTAAAGGAGGCAGCAAAGGAAGTAAGCACACCCTTAGCCATAATTATGAGAGCTTCCTTGGACTCAGGGGAAGTACCCATGGACTGGAGATGTGCAAATGTCACCCCAATTCACAAAGGAGGATCAAAGGGCGACATAAGTAATTATAGACCGGTTAGTTTAACTTCTGTTCCAGGAAAATTAATGGAGGCACTGGTTAAAGAAGCATTGCAGGATCATCTAGACAAGACTTCAATTATAGCTCAGACACAGCATGGTTTTGTTAAGGGGAAGTCTTGCCTGACCAATTTGATTGGATACTATGAAGCAGTTACAAAAGAGCTGGATGCAGGGAATAAACTTTGATATTATATACTTGGATTTTAGAAAGGCTTTTGATACTGTTGCACATGGAAGACTGCTGCACAAATTGGAGCAGTGTGGCATTGGAGGCAAATTGCTGCTATGGATAATGGGGTGGTTGAGGGGGAGAAGACAGAGAGTGGTAATCAATGGACACTGCTCATCGTGGACTAATGTTATTAGTGGAGTCCCTCAGGGTTCAGTATTGGGTCCATTATTGTTTTCTGTATTTATAAATGATATTGATGATGGTATATCAAGCTTAATGTCCAAGTTTGCAGACGATATGAAGGTTAGCAGGGTTGTCAAGGACACTGCTGACACTATGCTGCTGCAACAGGATCTGGAAAGGTTGAGCAGATGGGCTGAGAGGTGGCAAATGAAGTTTAACATTGACAAATGTAAAGTACTACATATGGGAAACAGCAACCCCAGAGCAACGTATCAACTCTGTGGTACTACACTGACAGTGGTAGAGAATGAAAGGGACCTGGGGGTGGGATTCTTCCTCTTGCTCAGAATAATCACCTGAGAGGGCATAAATTCAAATTGAGGAAAAACAGATGTAGGATAGACGTGAGAAAATTTGCCTTTAGCCAGCGGGTTGTTGGTTGGTGGAATAGACTTCCATCCCTTATCGTGGAAGTTGATAACCTAAATAAGTTTAAGGCCCAGCTGGCTGGACAAGTATTTCGAACGAACAGAGGGGCGAAGTGGAAGTGGAAGTGGTTATTTTTTATTTATTATTTATTTATTTTTTTTTTTTTTTGGCTGATGCTGCATAAGCTTGCTTTCTTGCATCAAATGCCTCTACTAATGCTAATGCTTGTGGTATGCCTCATGGCCATTTGATTACATCTTTAACTGCTGTTCTTTATATTTTAGTTTCAGGCCAGAAACACTTGGGAGTATGATGTTTCAGTAGACAATTTAGTGAATGTCTCCTCCAGCATATTGGCAATTGCCAAACCCTTCTCATTTCACCCATCCACTCGCTCCAATTGTTTGTCTAGTTCTGCCTTGAATCTATTTAAGATATCAACTTCTACTACAACAGATGGAACTTTGTTCCAGCAATCAACCACCTGTTGGCCAAAGGCGAACTTCTGCACATCTTTCCTCAATTTGAATTTATGCCCTCTCAGGTGATTATTGTGAGCAAGAGGAAGAATCCCATCAGCATTGAGCATGCTCAAACCCTTCAAGGCTTTATACACCTCTATCAGATCACCTCGCCAGTGCCTAGTCTCCAGACAATGTAATTTGCAAAACCTAAGCCTTTCTTCGTAAGAGCACCCCTTTGTTCCATTCACTAATCTTGTTGCCCTTCTCTGTACTCGTTCCAGCATCTCTACATTCTTCTTGAAATGAGGCCTCCAGACCTGTATACAGTACTCTAGGTGTGGTCTGACCATTGCCTTATACAAGGGAATAATCACCTCCTTATCCCTGCTAGAAAAATTCCTATATATCATCGACAATACACCATGAGCTACCTTGCAGCCCGTCTGCACTGCTCAGAAAACTTCATATCTGCCTGCACGATTACCCCAGGTCCTTTTCATTCTCTACCGCCATCAGTGTAGTACCACACAGTTGATACATTACTCTGGGGTTATTGCTTCCCATATGTAGTACTTTACATTTTTTAATGTTAAACTTCATTTGCCACCTCTTGGCCCATCTTTTCAACTTTTCTAGATCCTGTTGCAGCAGTGTACTGTCATTAGTATCCTTAACAACCTTGCCAACCTTCGTATTGTCTATCAAACTTAATGTCCAAACTTGGACATTAAGCTTGATATACCATCATCAATGTCATTAATAAATACAGAAAACAACAATGGATCCAACCCTGAACCCTAGGGGACTATATGAATAACATTATTCCACAAAGAGCAGAGTCCATTGATTACCACTCTGTCTTCTACCACTCAACCATCCCTTTATCCATAGCAGCAGTTTGCCTCCAATGCCACACTGCCACAATTTGTGCAGAAGTCTTCCATGTGCATCAGTATCAAAAGCCTTTCTAAGATCCAAATAAACGATATCAAAATTATTCTTTGCATCCAGTTCCTTTGTGACCACATCATAGTATCCAATCAAATTGGTCAGACAAGACTTCCCCTTAACAAACTCATACTGTGTCCAAGCTTAACCGAAGTCTTGTCTAGATGATCCTGCAGTGCTTCTTTAACCAGTGCCTCCATTAATTTCCATGGAACAGAATTTAAACTATCAGGTCTGTAATTACTTGTTTTGCCCTTTGATTCTCCTTTGTAAATTGGGGTCACATTTGCACATCTCCAGTCCATGGGCACCTCTTCTGAGTCCAAGGAAGCTCTCATAATTATGGCTAAGGGTTTGCTTACTTCTTTAATATAACTGGATAGATCCCATCCATCCCAGGTGCCTTTCTTATGTTTATCTTTAACAATTTCTCCTCCACTTTGCTCTCATTTATTACAAAATCATCTAGTTCACTTCCAGAGTTTAATTCACCTCTGGAACTCGCTTCCCTGAATAACTCCTCATGTGTGAATGTAGATGCAAAATATTCATTTAGTTTGTTACCTACCTGAGCAGAATCATCAACAGTTGAACCATCGATATCAAGTGGACCAATCTGATTCATCCTCTTCCTTCCTTCCCTCTAGAGTTTACATAAGTAAATCACTCTTTGCTGTTTACCTTTGCATCCTTTGCCAAAGATTTCTCGTAATCTGCCTTTGCCTGCCTAACCTCCTTTGTGACTTGGTTACAGACCAGCATATATCTATCATAGCCTTTCATGTCACCTGTTAATTTATATGTATCCCATGCATTTTTCTTCTCTGCCACATGTCTCATTAGTTCATCTGACATCCATTTAGGCCTAAATCTTGAACAATATTTCTTAGTTGTATGAAAAGCCTAGAGCTTCCAAGATTAATTCTTTGAATGCTTCCTATTTTGAATTTGCTGTTGGTATCATCATCAGTTGGTTTCACAGTATAGAATTTAAATACTGTATTCGCCTTTATGAAAGCAAAAACCCTTCCCTTTATCCATGTATTTGAGTAAATCCCACTTCAGCACACTGTGATCACTGCCACCTAGTGGCTCCTTTATCTTCAGATTCTTAATGCATGAAGAATCACTACTGATAATCAGATCAAGAGTACTACTCTCTCTATTTGCCTCTCAAACATGCTGCTGTAGAAAACAATCATCTAATAAATCCAGAAAAGCCTTGCTAGCGTGTGAGTGACCAATCCACAGATTTCAGTCAATACCTGGGAAATTAAACCCCCCATTATAAGACACTCTGATTTACTGGCCAGCTCTATTTATCTGCACAGTTCTTTATTATACTCATCAGAGTCATTAGGCCTATAATACACTCCTACTCTCAATTTTGCTTTCCCAGTGCTTATGTCACACCAAACTGACTGGACACTGCACTGTCTAGCCATGTCAACTGGCTGTACTTCCTTGGATTTTATGTGTTTCTTAACTAATAGCATAACTCCTCCTCCCTTCCTATCCTATCTATCCTTCCTGTACACATTGTACTCCCCAAATTCCACTTCTGCATTCGTTATATCTCTGTGACACCACGTCTCTGATATCCCAACAATATCTGCCTTTGATGTTTTGACCAATATCTGAAATTCATCAAATTTATTTACTAAACTCCTAGCATTGTTGTACATGCACCTTTTACTATTCTTAGCTACTTTAACACAGCCCACGTGTTTACTTGTACTGCATTGACTCACAGCAGTCTCTGAAATATCCTGCACCTTGTTTTTCAGGCTGCTGCGAATTCCAATAGAAGCAGTGCAAGAATCACTTTCACCTCTGCCAGCAACTACTGTTAATCTATTAGTCCATATATCCCCCAAGCTAGCAGTTTTCAGACCCACCTAACACTGCCACATCCAATATGTTCTAGGATTGATGAAGGTGCAATGTGTATTTGCCCTTTATTTTCTAGATTTTTTCCAGAGGACCTTGGGTTTTGTTGTCAAGATTATGGATGGTGTAAAGTGGAACCAAGATTTCTTATGACTGTCACGTAGCAGGATTTAGCATATGCACATTTGAAAGCTATTAGATCATCTGTGGTATGATTCCTTATTTTGTGCCTTTCTTGTTGCTGTGCATTCAGTATTCCCTTATGGTGGAAACTGATTTAGTATTACTATTAGTAATGACCATATGGTGCAAGTAAACCCAAGGCTTATGCTGCACCATCAAAAAAAAAAAAAAGAAAAAAAAAAGGAGAAAAAGTAGAATAATAATAAATAAAATAAATAATTAATAAATATTAAAAGAAAGGGAAACAGACAACCTATGCATTTCCTTCCTCCCATGGGCAACTATCCAGCTGACCTTTGAATTTCCCCAAACTGTCAGCCTCAACCATCCATGTGGGTAACCTATGTGGTTGCCTGAAATAAAACTGCCTGCAATCCAGTCTAAACATCTCCTCTTGTAACTTGAATTTATTGCCCCTAGTTCTAGCATCATTTATAACCATGAAAATTTTATCCTCATTCATTTTACTTAGGTATCTCAGAACCTTAAACACCTCAATCAAGTATTCCCTAAGGTGTCTAGTTTCCAAGCAGTGCAGCCTACACATTTGAAGTCTTTCCACATATGAACATCGGTTTGCCGATCTCACCAGGCGAGTTAACCATCTCTGGACCCTTTCAAGATTCTCAATGTCTTTTTATAAGTGCAGTCTCCATACTTGAACACAGTATGTCAAGTGTGGTCTAACAACAGCCTTATATAAAGGGATTATGACATCATTATCTCTACTAGCAGATGTTCGATAAATCATTGATAGGGCCCATGGATCTTCCTTACAACCTATCTCCAATGCTCGGAGAACTTCATGTCTGACCATATTGTAACTCGCACATCCCCTTCTTCCACTACTGACTTTAGTTCAACTCTACCAATTGTATAAGTTATTTTGGGGTTCCCCAGGTGTAAGACCTTGCATTTTGTTGAATTAAAGCATTGCTGCCACTTTTCTGACCATCTCGGTCACTCTTAAGAAGCTCTTCTTAGCTCATCATTAACTTCTGTACCGAGCTTTGCATCCTCTACAAATTTAGACATTACGCCCTCTATTCCTTCATTATTGTCATGTCACCAGTGGTCCCAATACTTATTTTTGGAGAACCCTACTTCTTACATTAACCCAGTGTGAGGAATAACCATTTTTTCACAAATAATGACATCATAATTTTAGTTTACATTGCAGAAAACAGAAATGGAGTATTGAGGGAATATGAATTATAATTCATTTCTTTTTCTTAGTATTTATTATTGTCAAATCTCTTATATATACTCACTGGTACACTTGGACACTGCCCATTTATAACCACTGTGTAATGTTTTCTGTAATGTGAATTAAAATTATGATCTCATTGTTTCATATGTATTTTCATTTAATCTTTTTCATTCTAATTTTAAATTGACTTTTTCCTTGAAATTTGGCACCTAGTAAACTGCCTAGTTCATTCATATGGATGGGCAATCCCTGATGAATACCAAGTCAGTTGTGCTGTGTGTAGGCATGAAACTTATAAAATAGCATCATCATCACTAACTTCAGTGAAAATAGAAAACTAGGGCCTTAAGCACAGCACCCTAAAGAACCTCACTCATACCACTGGTCCACTTGGACACTGCCCATTTATAACAACTGTGTTTTCTACAGTTAAAAATTCATTTATCCACTGTAGCAACTTATCTCCACCACTACACCTCTATAACAGCACCTCTACACCTCTATAACTTTGCACCTCTATATGCAAAAGATGTTCACATGAAACTGTGTCAAAAGGCTTTCTAAAATATATGTAAATTTATATTTAAGTTACTCCTCAAATCTCATTTGATCAGTCCAGTTCTTTGACTATCTCATAACACCTTGTAAGGTGTTATGATATTACAGGGGCAGCTTGTTGGTAGGCACTGCAGAACTGCAGCACCCCCAGATTTTTAAATCTAAATATACAGTCAACAGAGTTATATGAAATTTTGTGAAGAACAATGAAATGCAATGAATATTTTTATTAACAGGTCCCATATATATTATAGACTCATCCTCTATTTCCAATAATCATTTCAATAATAAACAAATAAAAACACGAGACCGTTTTCAACTTTGAAGTTTAACTGTAGGTGGAACTGTGCGCTATGCAGTTCCACATTTAGGTCCCAGTGGTTGAGTCAATGTTTAGTTGGCAGGTTGCCAATATGTATTTGTTACAGGTGATAAAATGAGTCAAAGGAACTACAGAGCGAGCAGTGCCAATCTGAACAGTGCACAAAACTTTAATGAAAAAGTTATTAATCTATTTTCAACAAATAAAAACCAAAGAATGGATTTTACTTTTAAATAAAATTTCAAGATTACCCAAGGCTGTTAAAGGTAAGTGTCCAGTTAATGTTTTGTAGTATTTTTAACTTGCTTATTATTATTATTACCATCTACATCACTTCTGTGCACACAAATGGTTCGTTCCACGATGTTGCAAGTCACATGACCACAGTTGTGGATATAAATGCAGCAGAACAACCTTTCTAGTATCAGTTAGGTGTACAAACCATAGCAAGAATGAGGAAAAGGAGTGATCTAATGGACTTTGAAAGTGGCATGGTAGTAGGTGCTGGACAAAGCATCTCTGAACTTTTCAGACAAAGCAGTTCTCCTGAACTTTTCATGTACCACAGTTTCAAGGATGTATTGAGAATGGTGCAGTGAACAGAAAACATCCTCTCAACGGCACTCCTGTGGAAGAAAATTGCTTGTTGATGAGAGAAAGTTCATAGGAGGATAACTAGAATTGTGCAAGCAAACAGATGGGCCACAATGTCGCACATCATGTCAGAATACAACCTTGGTGCGCAGAACTTTTTCCCGAATGGGCTACAACAGCCGAAGGCCACATCGCGTACCTTTGTTATCAATGAAGAACAAGAGCGCATGCCTCCTGTGGGCATAGCAACACCAGCACTGGACTATCGAGGATTGGAAAACAGTTGCTTGGTCTGACGAGTCGAAGTTCTTGGTGCATCATGTTGATGGAAGGCTCAGAATTTGGTGAAAACAACATGAATACATGGACCCGTCACGTCTGACGACTACTGTGCAAGGTGGTGGGGTAGTTTTATGGTGTGGGGAATGTTTTCTTGGCACACATTGGGTCCATTGATACCCATAGATTCACGTCTGAATGCCACATCGTACCTAAACATCGTTGCTGACCAAGTGCATCCATTCATGTTGACAGTTTATCCTCAGTCAGATGATTACTTCCAGCAGGACAATGCACCAGTGCACAAAGCCCGAATCACTATGGAATGGTTCCAGGAACATGACAATGACTTTGCTTTGCTGCAGTGGCCTGCTCAGTCCCTGGATCTCAATTCTATTGAACATCTTTGGGATGAGCTCGAAAGGTCTGTTTGCTGCAGGCCTACACCTCCATCGAACCTCAAGGAACTGCATGACACACTCATGTCTGCATGATACTCCATTCCTGCACAATGTTTTCAGCATCTTGTTCAATCCATGCCTAGACGAATTCAGGCTGTTTTGAAGGCTAAAGGAGGCTCAACACGCTACTAGATAGGTGTACCTAATAAAGCGGCAGCACAGTGTATGTCTACATGTCTTATAACCAAGGCAATTTAATGTAACTTTAAGAAGCAGCACCCCCATACACCAGAGTCACGAGCCGCCACTGATGAGATAGTCAAAGAACTGGACTGGTCAGACAATATCTTTCAATTGCAAACATGGCTATATAATATTACTCTTAACCACATCCATAATCATTGACCCTATAATTTTATTTTACCTGTATTAGATGACAGACTAACACACAGCTTTCACATTTTAAATTGTATTTAAGTTATTTCTTGAATCTAGTTCTTTGACTATTTCAAAATAACTTTATTAGATTGGTCACACAATAACTTTAAACTGTAAACATGGTTATGTAATGTTACTCTAAAGTGACCTATAACCATTGCCTTATAATTTCACCTGCACCAGACATCAGATTACATACAGCTTATAGATTCTTGTTTCAGCATAGCTGCTGCCTTTTTGAATTAGTAGAGATCTATCACTTGCATTCATCATCAAGGAATATATGAAAAAATGATGTGCACAGATACTTAACAAAACAGTTAACTAGCTTCAGGATACCCAGCATCAGCAAATTATTTAAACTAATTTAAGATAAAAATATAGCAGTGTCTGCTACTATCTTCACATTGTCATTTGTTGAATGATTGCACTTGTTATTAAATATTACTGTTGTACTCTGAAACCTATTTTCCAGTCAAAGTAATGACTAACACAAATACTGAAACCGAATACTTTCTTTTACAAACAAGAGAAAAACGAAAATAACTATGATGGTTTCTGGTAAAATAATATTTTCGGGGAACGAAGTGCCTCTCATATCATGTGTGTGTGTCCTTATATACGAGATGGCTGAATTATGGAATATTATCTGGTGAGAACCTAAAAGAGAAATCCTGTAGCTTATAAAACTCATAAATTTCAATGCTAATAGTTAAACATCAGGTTGTGGTGACTCAGTAAAGACCAGCGATTGACTCAATGTTCCCCGCGGATCCTGCAGTCCCTGGATATATTACCTCTAGCTTTTGTCATATTTCGCAAATACAGTGAAATTTTGAAATACAGGCTGTATGGCCTGTATTTCAAATGGCCTATATTTATATAGGCCATTTTATGGCCTATACTTATAGCATTACACAATGTGATAAGTAAATTCAATATCACAGTTATATCTGGCCCAACATCATAAATGAATAGTTCGCTGCACTTCAGAGCAAAAATAATTTAAAGGATGTATCAACCACTATATAAAATTATCAATACATACTTTTCTTATGAAATTTTGATGGACTTTTACTCTTTTTAAAAATTCCTTTATCCTTTTCATTTTTGCTGTCAAAAGCAAGATGCCTCTGTTCTGCATTTTGTGAATTTTGTTCAGCTGCTAAACGTGTTCGTCGTTTTCCAAGAATAAGAAGAGGATTAGGTTCAATAGCTACAGAAAAAATAAATAAACATAATTTATATACTTCTTTTGATTGTATTTCTTACAAAATGAAACCAATACAATCAGGTATACATTATATAGATTATCCAATATATATATTATCCTGGGATGTATCAGGACTATGGATAAAAAATTTAAATTTTTAATAGAGTATAATGTTCATGGGCTTTAACGACATCAATAATCTTCTGAAAGAGATACTTTCAACAAGTTTTCAATACTGAGTTTTCTCCTGTAAGGGTGCAGCTAGTTCTATGCTTGAATAAGGATGTCTGGACTCTCAATTCTTCAAAAACATCCCAAAGGTGTTTAGCTGAAATGAGGTTTGGGTTTTCAGCTGGAAACAACCATATTATTTAACCTCCAATTGTGTTTTGTGACACAAAACATTGCCATGTTGATACAAATATGGTCCCTCTCTAAAGAACTTTGATAATGCATATGAATTCAATTTTTCCTAAGAAACACAACATATCTGAAATGTAATACAAAATATTCAATACTTAACTTGTTTTGCTTTCCATAAGGAGCAAATCCCCTTCATCCATCTCCTATGAAAGTGATGTGCTCTTCACAGTCACATGTCTAATAAAATTTCATTTTCAGAGTCCCTAATAGCTGTTGGCACTTATTTAATAAGTGCCTGAACTTATTTAATATTTGCACTGTTTCAGCCACATTAAATGTAACTAATTTAGAAGAATTTAATTTAAAACATTTAGACTACATAGGTGACAAAATTTCCTTACGATCTAAAACATTTCAAACCTCCAATTCTGGTTGTGTTTGGGGAATTAGGGGCACAAAAGCTACTGAGGCAACATTGAACGTTTTATGAATCACAAAAGAAACATTTAATTTTAAAGAATATAATGAACTATCAATGATTAAAAGCTGTTGTAAGCCAGCAATAGCATGTAGGGCATAGTGAGAGTATGATAGGCAAATACGAGTGAGTGATGTGGGTATGTCCAATATATATCTGGGCAAGAACAACTTCCTTTCTGTTTATGCACAACAAGATGCTTACTGCATAGGTACAGGAATAATTTATTTATTTGTCCTTGCCAAAGTTTCAGCCATTGTTTCTAGATGTCTGTTTATGGTATTTGTGAGTGAGCGAGCGAGAGAGAGAGAGAGAGAGAGAGAGAGGGATAATTGAGGTTAATCAGATTTTTAGCTACAGTCTACACTGGAGTACACATAATACATTTGAAGACTCAATAGATAGTATTCGTAGGGGAAATGATGCAACCTTATACAGTTTCAGCAAAAAAAAAAAAAAAAAAACCACCAGCCAGCTTACCTGTCCATTCACTCTAATAATTGTCTAGTTCTTCCTTAAATTAATCTAAACTACCCACTTCCACTACACCAGATGAAAGATTGTTCCATCAATCAACTACCCAATGGCTGAAAGAAAATTTTTACACATCTATTCTAAAACCATCCTTCCTCAGTTTAAATTTATGCCCCCTCATTTGTTGTCTGAGCAAGAGCAAGGATGCTACCAGCATTTAACTTACTCAATATATCCAGCGACCTAAACCCCTCAATCATATCTCTTCATGATATGAAGAGATTTGATTTACCAATTTCTAGATGTTGCAGAACTGAGTCTTTCATGGTAGAGAACCCTTTTATTCCACTCGTTGCTCTACTCTGCACCTATTTCAACAGATCCACACCCTTCCTAAAATAAGGAAGAATGTGGATCTTGTATAAGGCAATGGAATAATTCACCTCCTTATTCCTTTTGTAAAATTCTTGTATATCATTTACAAAATGCAATGAGCTACGAAGGCAGCTGGTCTGTACTGCTTAGAGATCATGTCTGAATGTAATATTACACATAGGTTCTTCTTTCTCCACTACCACAAGCATGGTGCTACACAGCTGATATGTACACTGAGTGGACAGAAATCATGGGATACCTACGTAGTAATGGGTAGGCCCACCTTTCATCCGGATAAGGGCAGTCACACGGCGAGGCATTGAGTCCACTAGTTAGTGAAAGTGCTCCACAGGTATTTCCATCCATGCTTGCTGCACTGCTGTCCATAATTCTTTCTCATTCCTAGGTGGATGATCCAAATCTCGAACAGACCCTTCCACAGCATCCCTGTTCAGGCCTGGTGAACAGGGATCCCATTCCATGGTGGTAAAATCTGCGGAATGCTCTTCAAACCATGTTCTATTCACCACGGCACTGTGGGGAGGCACACTGTCCTGCTGGAAGAGTCCGTGGGTGCACAATGACCATGAAGGAATGCATATGGTCATCAAGGATGGATATGTAACCTGGATCATTCAGAGATGCATCTAGATGTACCAATGGTCCCAACGTCTGCCAGTTGAACATAACACAAACCAATACCGACCATCCACCTACCTGAACAGTTCATTGTTGACGTGACAGATGTATAGCTTCGTGTAGGTGCACTATAGGCAGTGTAGCTTATGTGCCATTAAACACACACACACACATAGCTTCGTGCGGTTTCTGCCAGATACCGCACCTCCCATCCGCTCGAAATAACTGGAAATAGTAGTAGTGGCATGTGATGCAAGAAAGCAAGTGTATGAGCTTATACAGCATCAGCCGAAAAAAAAAAAAAAAAATCACACCATTCCCTCCAAATGCCTGTCCAGTTCCTCCTTAAATTTATTCAACCTATCAACTTCCACAACGACAGATGGAAGTTTGTTCCAGCAATTAACCACCTGCTGGCTAAAGGCAAATTTATGCACAACTATTCTACATCTGTCCTTTCTTAATTTGAATTTATGCCCCCTTAGGTTCGTAATCTGAACAGTGGAAGGATCCCATCAGAATTCAGCGTGCTCAACCCATTCAAGGCCTTATACACCTCAAACAGATCACCGCGCAGGTGCCTAGTCCCCAGCCACTGCAATTTGCAGAACTTAAGCCTCTCTTGGTAAAACGATGCCTTCATTCCCCTCACCAATCTTGTTGCCCTTCTCTGTACACGCTCAAGTATATCTACATCCTTCCTAAAATGAAGCCTCCAGACCTGTACGCAGTACTCAAGGCGTGGCCTGACCATTCCCTTATAGAGAGGGACAATCACCTCCTTCTCCCTTCTAGCAAAATTCCTATATATCATTGACAAAACCCCATGACCTGCCCTGGCAGCCTGTCTGCATTGCTCAGAAAACTTCTTATCTGACTGCACAATTACTCTCAGGTCTTTTTCATTTTCTATCAGCTTAAGTGTAGTACCACACAGTTGGTACGTTTCTCTGGGGTTACTTCTACCCATATGCACTACTTTGCATTTGTAAGGTTAAACTTCAGTTGCCACTTCTTAGCCCATCTGCCCAAATTATCTAGATCCTGTTGCAGTAGCACACTGCCATTACTGTCATTAACAATCCTGCCAACCTATGTATCATCTGCAAACTTCGACATTAAGCCTGATATACCTTCATCAATATGACTGATAAATATACAAAACAACAGTGGACCTAACACCGAACCCTGTGGGACACCACTAATGACATTAGTCCACGAAGAGCAGCACCCATTGATTACCACCCTCTGTCTTCTCCCACTTAACCATCCTGCTCCAATTTGTACAATAGACTTCCATGCGCAACAGTGTCAAAAGCTTTTCTGAAATCCAAATATATGATATCAAAATTATTTTTTGCATCCAGTTCCTTTGTAACCACATCATAATATCCTATCAAATTTGTCAGACAAGACTTTCCCTTAACACATCCATGCTGTGTCTGAATTATTGCTGCAGTCTTGTCTAGATGATCCTGCAATGCATCTTTAACCAGTGACTCCATTATTTTACCCGGAACAGAAGTTAAACTAACTGGTCTATAATTACTCGTGTCATCCATCAATCCTCCTTTGTGAATTGGGGATATATTTGCATATCTCTAGTCCGTGGGAACCTCCCCTGAGTCCAAGGATGCTCTCATAATTATGGCTAAAGCTTTGCTTAGTTGCTTTGCCACCTCCTTTAATATAACTGGATAGATCCCATCCACCCCAGGTGCTTTTCTTATGTTTAACTTCAACAATTTCTCCTCCACTTTGCTTTAATTTATTACAAAATCATTAAGTATCCTGCTACAATTTGATAACCTTCTACCATTTACAAACCTTAATAATTCCTCATGTGTGAATGTAGATGCAAAATACTCATTCAGTTTGTTTGCTATCTGAGCAGGATCATCAACAGTCGAACCATCGATGTCAAGTAGGCCAATCAGATTCATCCCCTTCCTTTTAGAGTTTATATAAGTAAAGAAATCCTTGCTGTTTTTCTTAGCATCTTTTGCCAAGGATTTCTTGTAATCTGCCTTCGCCTGCCTAACCTCCTTTGTGACCTGATTATAGACTAGCTTATATCTGCCATAGGCTTCTGAGTCGCTTGATAATTTGTATGCATCCCATGCATTTTTCTTCTATGTTACAAGTCTCATTAGTTCATTAGATAACAATTTAGGCCTAAACCTTGAACAATATTTCTTAATAGGTATGAAACTTTTAGTAGCATCCATGATTAATTCCTTGAATGCTTCAATCTTAGAATTTACTGTTGGTAACATTGTCAGTTTATCCCACTGTACAGAATTTAAAAACTGTCGGAGACCACTGTACTCACCATTACGGAAGCAAAAACCCTTTCCTTTACCCCTGATGGTAATTAAATCTTTAAGTAAATCCCACATCAGTACACTGTGATCACTGCCCCCTAGTGGTTCATTTATCTGCAAATTCTTAATACACGAATGATCACTACTGATAACCAGATCAAGAGTATTACTTTCCCTGGTTGCCTCTCGAACATGCTGCTGTAGAAAACAATCATCCAATAAATCCACAAAAGTCTGACTAGTGTGTGAGTTACCAACCCACAAGTTCCAGTCAATATCCCCATTATAAGACATTCCGATTTACTGGCCCACCCTATTTCTCTGTACAACTGTTCATTGTACTCATTTGAGTCATTAGGCCTATAACACACTCCTACTCTTATTTTTGCTTTCGCAGTGCTTATGTCACACCAAACTGACTCAACAGTGCACTGTTCATCTACATCAACTGGGTGCACTTCTTTTGATTTTATGTTTTTCTTAATTAACAGCATAACACCTGCTCCCTTTCTATCCTTTCTGTACACATTGTACTCCCCAAATTCCAGTTCGGCCTTCCTTATATCTCTGTGACACCACGTCTTTGCTATACCAACAATATCCACCTTTGATGTCTCGACCAACACTTCAAATTCATCAAATTCATTTACTATACTTCTAGGATTGGTATACAGGCAAGCATACATGATCCTACTCCTATTCCTAGTTACCCTAACATATCCCATATACCCACCTATTTCAGGATGACTCCCATCCGTCCCTGAAACCCCCAACACCCCATGCTCCAGGTCGCTACTTATTCTAATAGAAGTTGTGCAAGAATCACCTTCACCTCTGCCTATGGCTACTGTTAAACTATTAGTCTTTGTATCCCCCCACGCTATCAGTTTTCCGACCCACCTAACACTGCCTCGATAGCATCAGCAAATATACTTGCACCCGTTCTATTTAAGTGTATCCCATCCCTATAGAAGCAGTCTCTCCTGTTAACAAGTACAGTCCAGGCTGAAAAAAATTCTACCCCTTGAGCCTTGCACAATCTTTCCAGGGCCAAATTGATCGACAAGGCTCTCATCATATACTCCCTTCTATCGTGTCTCGGCAGAATTGCAGACACTTTCAAATTCAACCCTAATTCTCGGCTTTTGTTCAACAGTGACCTGTACTTGTTAAGTAATTCTGCCGGTCTCCTACTCTTAATATCATTAGTGCCAACGTGTACAACTATATCACCTTTTGTGCCCTTAAAAGATGATATCCGCTCTACAACGTCATCAACCTTTGCCCCTTGCAGACATACCCTGGTCCTGTTCCACCTATCCTTTTTAGAAAGCATGTTTCCCCGTTTCCCTGACAATAGAGTCTCCAACAACTACTAGTTCCTGAGGGACCAGCGCATTCTGCCTTGGGGGTTGCCGCTGTGTTGTGTGATGACCAAGTGCAAGCTCTGGCGTTGATGTGGGCAGCTGAGAGCCTGATGGGCCCCTCAATTTAGATCTTTCGAGGGCATCCACCCTGTCCTTCAAACTCTCATATAGGCCCATAACTACGCTGAGTTGTCGTCTGATTTCCTAACACTCCTTACATCGTGCACAAAAAAAGACATTCCCCATGGCAATATCATGTTCCGTTCCAGAGAGTTCGGCAAACATTTCACAAGTCGCACATTTTTTTAGGCTCTGATGCATTGGAGAATCGCCCCCCTCAGTTCTCCCGAGTCACAGCACTCTTGCCACTTTGTGCCCGTTGCTTTGCTGCTGTAGTTTGGGGCATGATACTTTAAATTAAATTAATTAAATGTCAATACTACGCTATCTAATAGAAACAGTGAAGGTAATTACTCTATAAATTATATGTTAGAGCTACCTAACAATCCTCAATGAAAAATTTGAATTCCCTACCACTATATACAAAAACAACGGCTGCAAGATTCGAACGAAATAACGGTTTTACATATATTAAGTATTACGTATATCTACAAAAACTTTATCTAAATTAAATATTTATATAATATCGGTGTGTAGATACACCATAGATAGGTCTTAAAAAACTACAAAGTAGTTGTTGTAGGCATCATTTGCTCTTTCTCATATTGTGCTCTGCCTTCATGACGAGTTGCCATGATATTGCACTACCTCGAATAAGTAACGCTTTACTAATAGAGAAGACTATTGTTACTTATTGTCAGTGAGTACCACCACCCAGACATGTTTCAAGGCTATTGGCCTATCATCAGTGGGTGAGCAGGTACCCTGGTATTGCAGACATGACGACCCAGTTGTGGGTCGTCATGTCTGCAATACTAGGGCCATCTAAATTAAAATAAAAATAACCAGCGTAACTATAACTATAAGGCTACGTATTAAGTACAATATAAAATAACAATTATGTAAATAAAAAGGCAAACATTTATTGTTTTAAAATGGGACTCGTCGGACCAGGAGACCCATCTCCAAGGTCCAGTGCAGATGTTCTGTTGCCCAATTGAGGCGTAGAGTACTGTGTCATGGTGTTAGCAATGCGACTCTGGTGGGTTGACGGCTCCCATAACCTAGCAACAGTAGCACAAATCACATAACCTGTGTGATTTGTGCTACTGTTGCTCTCCGGTTGGCTGATACAATGCAAGACAGACATCGATGGCCACGTTCATCCACCAAAAGACTCCGCACACAGCACCATCCACGATGAGATGTTATTCTGGAAATGGCGTATTCCCGATACACTCTTAATACTGTCAAACAGGGAGAGTGCAATTTCTGTACCATCTCCACGATAGAGTGACCCATGCGTCAGGCACCTAATATCATCCCTCTTTCAAAGTCTGTTAACTCACAACGTTTATCCATACTGACATCAAATTACCATCTAAATGAATGCAGTGTGCCTATATAGTAGTAATAGTAATAGGGGCATGTGATGCAAGAAAGCAAGCGTAGTAGCTTATGTAGCAGTAGGCAAAAAAAAAAAAACAATTTCATACAACTGTTCACTCTAAAAGTTTGTCCAGGTACTCCTTGAATTTATTTAAGCTATCAACTTCCACAATGACAGATGGAAGTTTGTTCCAGCAATTAACCACCCGCTGGCTAAAGGCAAATTTCTGCACATCTATTCTACCATCATCTTTCCTCAATTTGAATTTATGCCCCCTCAGGTTCGCAATCTGAGCAAGCAGAAGAATCCCATCAGAATTCAGCATGCTCAACCCATTCAAGGCCTTATACAACTCAATCAGATCACCTCGGAGGTGCCTAGTCTCCAGCTGCTGCAATCTGCAAGACATAAGCCTTTCTTAGTAAGAGGACCTCTTCATTCCCCTCACAAATCTTGTTTCCCTTCTCTGTACACGCTGAAGCAATTCTACATCCTGCCTAAAATGAGGCCTCCAGACCTGTAGGCAGCTCAAGGTGTGGGATGACCATTGCTTTATACAAAAGGATAATCACCTCCTTTTCCCTGCTAGAAAAATTCCTGTATATCATTGACAATAATTCATGACTGCTCTGGCAGCCTGTCTGCATTGCTCAGAAAACTTCATATGTGACTGCACAATCACTCCCAGATCTTTTTCATTTTATACCATCCTATGTGTAGTACTACACAGTTGATACATTCCTGTGGGGGTTAATTCTACCCAAATGCAGTACTTTGCATTTGGGTAGTACTGCAGTACTTCAGATTGCACCTCCGTAGCCAGGTGGGCAGGAGCAGCAGTGCGTAGCACACGCTTCTTGATTAGACCGGGGTTCGAGCCTGTGCCCACCAAATACGGAAAGGTCATTGAATGACCACCGCATATCCCAGAGCAATATGGCCTTAGTTGCTAATGCTCTTAAAATCCAAAATAACAACAGTACTTCAGTTCCCACTTCTCAACCTATCTGCCCAAATTTTCTAGATCCTGTTGCAGTGGTGCACTGCCATTATTGTCATTAACAACCCTGCCAACCTTTGTATCAGCTGAAAACTTCAGCACTAAGACTGATATAACTTCATCAATATCATTAATAAATATACAAAACAACAGTGGGCCCAAAAACAGAACCCTGTGGGACTCCACGAATAACATTAGTCTACGAAGAGCAGTGTCCATTGATTACCACATTGTCTTCTCCCACTCAACCACCTTTTTATCTATTGTAGTAATTTACCCTTAATACCCTAGTACTCCAATTTGTACAGTAATCTTCCATGTGCAACAATGTCAAAAGCTTTCCTGAAATCCAAGTATATGATATCAAATTTATTTTTTGCTTCTAGTTCCTTTCTAACCACATCATAGTATCCAATCAAATTTGTCAGACATACTTCCACTTAACAAACCCATGCTGTATCTGAATTATTGCTGCAGTCTTATCTAGATGATCTTGAAATGCATCTTTAACCAATGACTCCATTATTTTCCCCGGAACAGAATTTAAACTATGTTGTTGTTGGGTTTAACGACACATAGGCTGCTAGGGCCATACTGTGTCTTTCTAATGGTGAATATGAAAAAAAAAAAAAAAAAACCCTATATTTTATGATATATTCCTATCCAATTTAGGAAAGTAAATAGTTCTTTTTTTATTAGGATCATCTCCCAGAATCTGCAATAAATTTATTGAGGACTGTCTATTCACAATTGGTTTAAAGGTGCTTAAGTGGATGTTTTGAAAGTGGGGACAGTCCACTAACAAATGGCGAATGGTCAGTTGTACTTGACATGATGTACATTGGGGAGCACCGTCATTAGTTAATAGATACAAGTGAGTGAGGTGAGTATGCTCAATCCTTAGCCTTTATAAAATTGTTTCTTCTTGTCTGCTTACAAGGAAGCTGGAGAGTCACAGCTTTGGTTCTGGTTTTATTTGGTATAGTTTGTTTCCTGGATAACTTCGCCAGATTAGTGACACCAGCTATTGTAAAATGCTTTACGGATAATATGCTTATAATCGGTATATGGAGTTTTTAAAAGTCTGCAAAAGGATAGTGTCTGGTTGTTTGGTTGCAAGATCTGCTCCATCATTTTCTGATAAACCAAACTGTGACATTCTGCTGGATTCCAGGACACTGGCATCCAGCAGATGTCAGTGTCCTGTCAGGGTGAGAGGAGTTGGTATTACTACTTATGGCAGAGAGAGAGCATGAGTGAGTCAGCATATATTAAGGCAGGCATAATTAGAAGTTCAGTAATGTGATCCAGAGCAAAGTTTATTGCATAAAGCTCAGCATTGAAGATACTGCATTCTAGAAGGGCGCTGACTCTCTTTAAAAATTACAGCTGTGAGTTGCAGGCTCTGAAAAAGCGATAAGTGTTTGCCTTTTTATTTACATAATTGTTATTTTAAATTGTACTTAATACGTAGTCTTATAGTTATAGTTACGCTGGTTATTTTTATTTTAATTTAGATAAAGAGTTTTTGTGGATTACTACTTAATATACGTAGTTCATTATGTGGTTCATTACAGTTGTAATGAACCACACTGATTACATGGCGAAAGCTTACTGCTCTTACGAGACACTACCGTCTACAAACCCCTAACCATCAACCCCAACAAGGCTTTGGAACGATGGGAGTCAGAGGTGAATATCCTCGTCAACACTTGGCTGAAGCAAGGGAAAATCACATAGTCAACCCGTAATCACCTCCGTGCCTCCGGGTGTCAGATCCCACGGTTTTACGGCCTGCTGAAAGTGCACAAAGAAGGCACGCCACTAAGACCTATTGTATCCTGCTGTGGATCACCGACTTACGAGCTGTCTAAATTTGTCTCGAAACTTCTTTCTCCTCTAGTTGGCAAGACCACCTACACCGTCTCCAACAGTGTTGAGTTCATAGAAAGGATCCGCACTATATCCATCTCGCAAGATCAAGTCATGGCATCGTTCGATGTCGTATCACTCTTTACCTCCATCCCAGTGGAACTTGCCATCTCTTGCGCAAAACAACTCTTGGATAATGATGGAACCCTTAGCGACAGAACTAAGCTGACGCCTGATGACATTTCCGCCGCCCTCAGACTGTGCTTAACAGGGGGTGCAATCATGTTTAATGGTTCAATCTACCAGCAGATACATGGCACAGCCATGGGTTCCCCTGTCAGCTCGGTCACAGCAAACATCGTGATGGAGGAGTTAGAGGAACGTGCGTTTACACACGCACCGGATCACATCGCCTTTTGGTGTCGCTATGTAGACGATGTGTTCGTAGTGATCCCTAGAGACTCAGGTCAGCGACTCCTAACCCACCTCAACTCACTGTCGCCCTTCATAAAATTCATGATTGAGCTGGAGTCGAACAACTCTATACCATACCTAGATATACTTGTCCGGCGCGAAGACACATGCTTGAAGACGACAGTTTATCGTATGCCTATGTGTGCTGGCCAATTTACCAACTTCCAGTCAGCACACGCACGGGGCCACCTCCTCTCAACCGCCCGAACCTTGCTAACTCGTGCCTGGACACACTCCAGCTCTGCAGATGAAAGGCGCAAAGAGATCACCAGAGTCAAAGTAGACCTTACGAGGTGTGGCTACCCCATCGATGTCCTTAACAGGTGTGATCTGCAAGCACGCGACAACGTGACGACCAACAGCGACGCCAACAGTGACGAGTCTTCCACGAGGGCATTCATCCCATACTACCCCAACCTGTCACAGCAGATCGGTAGAATCCTAAGATCGCATGGGATCAAGTGCATCTAACTCCCGGGCAAGAAACTGCGTTCTCTCCTTTCCAACATAAAAACACCTGTCCCCACCCTTCTACAGAGTGGTTTGGTCTATCGCATCTCTTGCCGTGACTGCACGAGCTGCTACTTTGGAGAGACTGGACGTCGACTCGAGAAACGCCTCTCAGAACATAAAAGGGCGATCCGTTTGGCGGATGTAGAACACTCAGCTATTGCCGAGCATGTCTGGACAACCCACCACGACATCGACCCACACCGCGATGTCGTGATTGTAGACAAGTCCCACCATTACCTAAGGCGCACCTGGTTGGAATCGTTAAGTATAAAATGCTCGGATACCTCGTTGAACAGGAACAGTGGTTGTCAACTTAACCCCATCACAGAAGCAGTAATTCTGTCCATAGACAAACGCTGGCCACGTCACCACCATACATCACAGCCACAAACATCAACACACAATTAACCACGTGCCTCACGCACCATCCTGGCAGTGCATCTCTATTCCAACTGCCATTCAAAGTATTTTAATCTGATGAAGGCTGCCACCCAGCCGAAAGCTAATTCATTTATCATAGTTTTAATGCTCTGTGTAACAAAAATAAAAATAAAAATACGTAAAACCATTATTTCGTTCGAATCTTGCAGGCATTGTTTTTGTATATAGTGGTAGGGAATTCAAATTTTTAATTGAGGTGGCTAGGTAGCTCTAACATATAATTATATAGAGTAATACGCTTCACTGTTTCTATTAGATAGCGCAGTATTGACATTTAATTTATTGATCTTACTAATTTAAAATAGCATGCCCCAAACTAAAGCAGCAAAGCAACGGGCACAAAGTGGCAGGAGTGGGCGATTCTCCAATGCATCACAGCCTAAAAACATGTGCAACTTGTGAAATGTTTGCCGAACTCTCCGGAACGGAACATGATATTGCCACGGGGGGATGTTTTTGTGTGTGTGCGATGTAAGGAGTGTAAGGAAATCAGGCGAAAACTCAGTGTTGTTATGGGCCTATATGAGAGTTTGAAGGACAGGGTGGATGATCTCGAAAGATTTAAATTGAGGGGCCCATCAGGCTCTCAGCTGCCCACATCAATGCCAGAGCTTGCACTTGGTCCCTAAGGAACTAGTAGTTGTTGGAGACTCTATTGTCAGGGAAACGGGGAAACATGCTTTCCAAAAAGGATAGGTGGAACAGGACCAGGGTATGTCTGCAAGGGGCAAAGGTTGATGACGTTGTAGAGCGGATATCATCTTTTAAGGGCACAAAAGGTGATATAGTTGTACACGTTGGCACTAATGATATTAAGAGTAGGAGACCGGCAGAATTACTTAACAAGTACAGGTCACTGTTGAACAAAAGCCGAGAATTAGGGTTGAATTTGAAAGTGTCTGCAATTCTGCCGAGACACGATAGAAGGGAGTATATGATGAGAGCCTTGTTGATCAATTTGGCCCTGGAAAGATTGTGCAAGGCTCAAGGGATAGAATTTTTTCAGCCTGGTCTGTACTTGTTAACAGGAGAGACTGCTTCTACATGGATGGGACACACTTAAATAGAAAGGGTGCAAGTATATTTGCTGATGCTATCGAGGCAGTGTTAGGTGGGTCGGAAAACTGATAGCTTGGGGGGATACAAGAACTAATAGTTTAACAGTAGCCGTACGCAGAGGTGAAGGTGATTCTTGCACAACTTCTATTAGAATACGTAGAGACCTGGAGCGAGGGGTGTCGGGGGTTTCAGGGATGGATGGCAGTCATCTTGAAATAGGTGGGTATATGGGATGTGTTAGGGTAACTAGGAATAGGAGCATGTAGACCAATGCAAGAAGTATAATAAATAAATCTGATGAATTTGAAGTGTTAGTCAAGACATCAAAGGCGGATATTGTTGGAATATTGTTGGAATAGCAGAGCCGTGGTGTCACACAGATATAAGGAATGCAGAACTGGAATTTGGGGAGTACAATGTGTACACAAAGGAAAGAAAGGGAAGAGGTGTTATGCTGTTAATTAAGAAAAACATAAAATCAAAAGAAGTGCACCCAGTTGATGTAGATGAATAGTGCACTGTTGAGCCAGTTTTGTGTGACATAAGTACTGTGAAAGCAAAAATAAGAGTAGGAGTGTGTTATAGGCCTAATGACTCCAATGAGTACAATGAACAATTGTACAGAGAAATAGAATGGGCTAGTAAATCAGAATGTCTTATAATGGGGGATTTTAACTTCTCAAATATTGACTGGAACTTGTGGGTTGGTCACTCACATACTAGTCAGACTTATGTGGATTTATTGGATGACTGTTTTCTGCAGCAGCATGTTTGAGAGGCAACCAGAGAGAGTAATACTCTTGATCTGGTTATCAGCAGTGATCACTCGTGTATTAAGAATTTGCAGATAAAGGAACCACTAGGTGGCAGTGATCACAGTGTACTGATGTGGGATTTACTTAAAGATTTAATTACCATCAGGGGTAAAGGAAAGGGTTTTTGCTTCCGTAAAGGTGAGTCCAGTGGTCTCAGAAAGTTTTTAAATTCTGTACAGTGGGATCAACTTACGATGATACCAACAGTAAATTCTAAGTGGGAAGCATTCAAGGAATTAATCGTGGATGCTACTAAAAGTTTCATACCTATTAAGAAATATTTTAGGCCTAAATTGTTATCGAATGAACTAATGAGACTCGTAACAGGGAAGAAAAATGCATGGGATGCATATAAATTATCAAGCGACTCAGAAGCCTATGGAAGATATAAGCTAGTCTGTAATCAGGTCGCGAAGGCAGATTACGAGAAATCCTTGGAAAAAGATGCCAAGAAAAACAGCAAGGATTTCTTTACTTATATAAACTCTAAAAGGAAGGGGATGAATCTGATTGGTCCAATTGACATCGGTGGTTCGACTGTTGATGATCCTGCTCAGAATGAGTATTTTGCATCTACATTCACACATGAGGAATTATTAAGGTTTGAAAATGGCAGAAGGATATCAAATTGTAGCAGGGTGCTTAATGATCTTGTAATAACTGAGAGCAAAGTGGAAGAGAAATTGTTGAAGTTAAACGTAAGAAAAGCACCTGAGGTGGATGGGATCTATCCAGTTATATTAAAGGAGGCGGCAAAGCAACTAAGCAAACCCTTGGCCATAATTAGGAGAGCATCCTTGAACTCAGGGGAGGTTCCCACGGACGGGAGATGTGCAAATGTATCCCCAATTCACAAAGGGGGGGGGATCGAAGAGTGACACGAGTAATTACAGACTAGTTAGTATAACTTCTGATCCGGGTAAAATAATGGAGTCACTGGTTAAAGATGCATTGCAGGATCACCTAGACAAGGCTGCAGCAATAATTCAGACACAGCATGGGTTTGTTAAGGGAAAGTCTTGTCTGACAAATTTGATAGGATATTATGATGTGGTTAAAAAGGAACTGGATGCAAAAAATAATTTTGATTTCAGGAAAACTTTTGACACTGTTGCGCATGGAAGACTATTGTACAAATTGGAGCAGAATGGTATTAAGGGTAAGTTGCTACAATGAATAAAAGGATGGTTAAGTGGAAGAAGACAGAGGGTGGTAATCAATGGGTGCTGCTCTTCGTGGACTAATGTTATTAGTGGAGTCCCAAAGGGTTCGGTGTTGGGTCCACTGTTGTTTTGTATATTTATCCATGATATTGATGTACGTATATCAGGCTTAACGTCGAAGTTTGCAGACAATACAGAGGTTGTTAATGACAGTAATGGCAGTGTGCTACTACAACAGGATCTAGATAATTTGGGCAGATGGGCTAAGAAGTGGCAACTGAAGTTTAACCTTGACAAATGCAAAGTACTGCATATGGGTAGAGGTAACCCCAGAGAAACGTACCAATCGTGTGGTACTACAATTAACATGGTAGAAAATGAAAAACAGCTGGGAGTAATTGTGCAGGCAGATATGAAGTTTTCTGAGCAATGCAGACAGACTGCCAGGGCAGGTCATGGGGTTTTGTCAATGATATATAGGAATTTTGCTAGCAGGGAAAAGGAGGTGATTGTCCCTCTGGAAAAGGCAATGGTCAGGCCACGCCTTGAGTACGGCGTACAGGTCTGGAGGCCTCATTTTAGGAATGATGTAGATTTACTTGAGCGTGTACAGAGAAGGGCAACAAGTTTGGTGAGGGGAATGAAGGGATCCTCTTACCAAGAGAGGCTTAAGTTCTATAAATTGCAGTGGCTGGGGACTAGGCACCTGCGCGGTGATCTGTTTGAGGAGTGTAAGGCCTTGAATGGGTTGAGCACACTGAATTCTGATGGGATCCTTCCACTTGTTCAGATTACAAACCTAAGGGGACATAAATTCAAATTAAGAAAAGACAGATGTAGAATAGAAATTTGGCTTTAGCCAGCGGGTGGTTAATTGTTGGAACAAACTTCCATCTGTCGTGGAAGTTTATAGGTTGAATAAATTTAAGGAGGAACTGGACAGGCATTTGGAGGGAATGGTGAGATTTTTTTTTTGGCTGATGCTGCATAAGCTCATACACTTGCTTTCTTGCATCACATGCCACTACTACATGTAATGAGACAGAAGTTGTGAATGACGAGCAACCCTTTGTTCCGGGAAGATTGGTGCAGCACCTACTTGGGTCTCAGTTTTTGGACCATCTGTATAGATCTTATGGCCTGTAAATTAGAAGCAGAGTACGTTTTGTGTAACTGCGATATTGAAGGGAGACAAGGTGTTCTTTCCCCACTGCTGGAAATAGTTATTGTAAATTGCAGGGATATTTGTCCCCGGTGAATCAGGTGGTGTCACGTCCTGATATATATTGGCGCTTTCTGTGTTCCACATTTGAGACAGTTCTTTAACTCTAAGTGCAGCAGGTCTATTTTCAATTGGTTTACAGTTGTAAAATGACTCCCATTCGGTATTGTACAGACATCTCCAACTAGGGTGAGAGGGAAGACTGCGGATTTTTGCGGCATACATCAAAAGTAATATTTTCCTCCAAAGATGTAATGGAGGTTTGTCGGCTTCAATGTAAAGGCTCTGAACTAGGGAGGTTCTGAAAGCTCCTAGAGAAACTCTCAGAGAACTGTGCTAGATGGTATTTAATCGCTCTAAAGTAACTTTTCCTCGAAGAGTCATACACTGGAGAACCATAGTCCAAACGGGACCTGATGAGAGCTCTATAAAGATGGATAAGTGTATGTAGATCAGTGCCCCATGACATGGATGACACACACCCTGAAAAATATTCAATTTCCTCAAGCAGATGGTTTGAAGAAAAGCCACATGTGCTTGAAAGTTCAGTTTTCTATCTAGCATTAGGCCAAGAAAATGGACAGTGTTAGCAAGAGGAACTGGCACATTTTTTATCTTTAGCTCAGAATCAGGATGAAGTGACTGTAGTTTGCAGAAATGAGTGGTTGTGGATTTCTGATCGGCAAGATGGTATCCATTGCATAAAGTCCAGGATTCTATTCTGTTTAGTAGAGCAATTTGTAACTGTTTTTCGATCGTGTTCATACTTTGTGACTGGCAGGATATGGTGAGGTCATCTGCATACAGGTATACTTCAATAGTTTTTGGAAGATCTTCCAATATATTGTTGATCCTAATTGCAAATAGGGTTGGACTCAGTATTGAACCCTGTGGGACACCCTCTTCTTGAATGTGAGGTGCTGATAGAATGTTTTGATATCGGACTTGAAAGGTATTTAACTTTAGGAAGTTCTGAATGATTTGAGGGAGATAGCCTCTCAGCCCTAACTGATTAGCATTAGTAGAGGCATATAATGCTAGAAAGCAAGCTTATGCAGCATCAACAAAAAAAAAAAAAAAAAAAAAAAAACCCCACTCCCATTTCACCCCTCCATTCGTTCGAAATACCTGTCCAGCTCAGCCTTAAATTTATTTAGGCTATCAACTTCCACATCAAAGGATGGAAGTCTGTTCCACCAACCAACCACCCGCTGGCTAAAGGCAAACTTCCGCATATCTATCCTACATCTGTCTTTTCTCAATTTGAATTTATGCCCTCTCAAATGATTATTCTGAGCAAGAGGAAGAATTCCATCAGCATTGAGCATACTCAAACCATTCAAGGCTTTATACATCACAATCAGATTACCTCGCAGATGTCTAGTCTCCAGACACTGTAATTTGCAAAATTTAAGCCTTTCTTCGTAAGAGCAACCCTTTGTTCCATTCACTAATCTTGTTGCCCTACTCTGTACTTGTTCCAACAGCTCTACATCCTTCTTAAAATGAGGCCTCCAGATCTGTATACAGTACTCAAGGTGTGGCCTGACCATTGCCATATATAAGGGGATAATCACCTCCTTATCCCTGCTAGAAAAATTCCTGTATATCATTGACAAGACACTATGAGCTACTCTTCCAGACCGTCTGCACTGTTCAGAAAACTTCATATCTGCCTGCACAATTACCCCCAGGTCCTTTTTGTTCTCTACCACTGTCAGTGTAGTACCACAGAGTTGATACATCACTCTGGGGTTGCTGCTTCCCACATGTAATACTTTACATTTGTCAATGTTAAACTTCATTTGCCACCTCTTAGCCTATCTGCTCAACTTTTCTAGATCCTGTTGCAGCAGCATAGCATCAGTAGTGTCCTTAACAATGCTGCCAAACTTCGTATCGTCTGCAAACTTGGACATTCAGCTTGATATACCATCATCAATATCATTTATAAATACAGAAAACAATGGACCCAATACTGAATCCTGAGGGACTCCACTAATAACATTAGTCCACGATGAGCAGTGTCCATTGATTACCACTCTGTCTTCTCCCACTCAACCATCCCTTTATCCATAGCAGCAATTTGCCTCCAATGTCACACTGCTCCAATTTGTGCAGTTGTCTTCCATGTGCAACAGTATCAAAAGCCTTTCTAAGATCCAAATATATGATGATGTATTTATTTGTTTCTGTAAACTTAGTTTAGTTCTTTGACGTGCCCACTTTTGAAGGTTTTCAGAGAAAGATCAAAATATCTTATTTAATGAAAACAACTGTGTGTTTTTTTTTTTAAGAGCTTTTCATTCAGCATATATGACAGAGTTTTATTTCCGACCACACATCAATGTTTATTGATGCGTAGTCTTTTTTGTCTCAGTGAGAGAGTACTTAAATTGGTTGTTTTTTTGCATTTAACACAGCAGTATTAGAATAGCATACTCTAGCAGACACTATAATAATTGCAAAAGCAACAACAAAATATGCAAATAATAACTGTTACTTACAGACAATAGGGAAATCTTGTGGTAACATTCTGATATCTTCAAGTGGTATACGACCAGAATCTCCATCATCAAATTCCACTAATACCAAAAAACAGTGGGGCAAAGGACTAGTAGCTAGTATCAAAAGGAGAATATTATTATTAGTTTAACATAAAAAAAATTGTACCACTTATGCATTTATTCTAAAGTATTCTGTATTTTAAGGTTTTTATGTATTTTAAGGGGTAAACATGTGCATGGGTACACAACTTACTCATGCAGTTGCTCTTGACGTTTCAAAGGCTCTTAATTGTGTTCAGCATAGAAGTCTAACTGAATAAGCTTCCATCTTTATGGTTCAGCAGCTATTTTTTGTAATTGGGTATCCAGTTTTATCTCTGACCCCTCACTGCAGGTGATGGTATATGGCTCTCTGACTCCTAACTTCTCCACTAATGATGGTGTTCCCCAAGTTTTGATTTTTTCTCTCACTATTTTTCTCTTGATATAGTAACCTTCTTCCATTGACCAGAAATCCTATCCATAGTTTTACTGATCATAGCACATTGCATTCCACCTTCCAGTTTGAGAAACCTTGCCTTGCATAAACAGCTTCAACTTCTCAAATATCCATAACCAATTCCTTAAATGAGATCTCCAGTAGGACAAAGATACTTTAGTTTATTTCAATCCTTATAAAATCCTAGTCTGTCTTATATCTTGTAAAAAGCATTCTGCTGCTCCTATGCTTATCTTCACGACACTCCGATTTCTAGGCAAGATCATATATCTTTATTGAGGATTACTCTGACTTCCAATCTCTCTTGGCATAAGCACATTACAAATATTGCGTCCTCTGCATCTAAAAAACTGTTTTCTCTTTTGTGCTCGGCATTACTTTTCTTCCAAACAACTGTTCCCTCTGTATAAATCAGAAATTTGCCCCTACCATGGAATATTGTTCTCACATCTGGGACGGTGCCACCTAAACCTCTCTCGGGCTTCTGGAATGCATTCAAAGGAGGGCAGTTAGGTTGATTAATGACTCATCTCTGACAGTCTCTACATTTTCTGTCTCATAGACATTGTTTCTGCTGCATGCCTTTTCTATAGATACTTCCATGGACACTGTTGTTCTGAATTGGCTTCTATAATTCTGCTCTCTCTTCCAAAACAGTCTGAACATCCTTTTACTGTCCAACTTCAAACTCACAGAGCCAACTTTTCTTCTTCCTCATTTATTCATTCAACTTCCATTTTCTGGAACAACCTTCCTTCGTACATATTTCCTGAAAACTACAATCTACATAAGTTAAAGTTTAATGTCAACAAATATCTTCTTTCATCTTCTCAACCTTCAACCCATGCATGGTACTAAGTATTATAGGTTCTAATACCTCTCATGTTTGGGGGGTTTCATAAAAAATAAATAAAACTTGTATTCATAAAAAAAGTATAAAAACTTTGTGCAATTCACGAAGAATATACCTTAAATAAAAATATTCAGGTACGATGGGCCCTCATTATAAATAGTTAACTGGTTCCTTAAAAGTATGATAGATAGACAGAGATATAGACTTGCATATCATAATGATACTTGATTACAAGATGTCATAAATTTAAGCACTAAACTCAATTTTTGGATAAATATCAACAAAATAGTTTAATGATAATTTTAATGATTTAAGCATATAATGTACATATTAATTTACTAGAAGGACAAACACCCTCAATCTACATACCAAGAATTTGGAATCCACAAGTTAATGACTGCATTCCTATAGATATAATCCTCCTTGCAAAATAGATCTAGAGTTGACTGCATCCTATCCCTTTTTTTTTTTCTCTCTCATTCAGACATAGTTGTAGCAATGGTGATCGGTGGAAGCTAATCTTTGTTGCAACAAAAGATCCTGTCCTGTAGTCTAGTATTCATCTATCTAAACGCTCCTTCACTGCCTCCCAATGCTTGAAGAAATTCATCAATGTTGAAGTTCTTAGTTGTCTTCTTTATCAGATAACTGAATTTTCTCAATTGAACCAGATTTAGAGTGTGCCACAAACAATTGTGTGATGGGTCTTCAGCATTAGAGGGCTCTGCTGCCAGACTTAAATGGTTATCTAGCTCAAAACTTTTTTTTTTTTTTTTTTGCATGGTGCATTATAGCCTTAGTTGCTGATGCACCAAACTAAACAACTTTCTTGCATCTCTCCTCGTGAAAGTCAACGAATTCGGCAACACATTCAGCCCATAATTTTCTTCCTGTTGTTGTTTGATTTATTGGTGCAATGACATCTAAGGCCACAATGCACTTAGATGAACTTCCTTCATTAGCGTTCATACAATAGGAACTGACTTCAGAGGTAATGTATACTGAATTCTTGACAGTGAAGCATTCCCATGGGCTCTTCTACATCATTTGTTTTAAACATTTAGTGAATTTCTGGTCTATGGGCTGTATATCAATTTCGAATTGCAGGAAAGAAGATGGAGTTCATCATTCCATTCCCACCATCCTATCACTAATTCATCTCAGCAGAATTGTCCAGGTGACTTGAAGCGTGTTGAAAATCTGCAGTGCCATCTGTGCAAAGTTGTTTTTGTTGAGGAAAATCTTCAATGCAGGAAAGAAATGATTTCCCTTGAAACGAGACCCTGCTAACTGAAGCTTTCTTGTCTGACTTCCGAACTATGTGAGACTAAAGTTTTTCAAAGCTCTTGGGTCCCATAGCTCTTTAATTACCATCAGGGGTAAAGGAAAGGATTTTTGCTTCCGTAAAGGTGAGTACAGTGGTCTCAGAAAGTTTTTAAATTCTGTATAATGGGATCAACTTATTCAGGAAGGAGAATGATGTAGGTAAAGTAAACATTGGCAGTGAGCTGGATGATTTTGTAATAACTGAGAGGACAGTGGAGGAGAGATTGTTGACGATAAACATAAAAAAGGCACCTGGGGTGGATGGGATCTATCCAGTTATATTAAAGGAGGCAGCAAAGGAAGTATGCAAACCCCTAGCCATAATTATGAGAGCTTCTTTGGACTCAGGGGAGGTACCCATAGACTGGAGATGTGCAAATGTAACCCCAATTCACAAAGGAGGATCAAAGGCTGACACAAGTAATTATAGACCTGTTAGTTTAACTTCTGTTCCAGGTAAATTAATGGAGGCACTGGTTAAAGAAGCACTGCAGGATCATCTAGACAAGAATTCAGTTATAGCTCAGACGCAGCATGGTTTTGTTAAGGGCAGGTCTTGCCTGACCAATTTGATTGGATACTATGATGTAGTCACAAAAGAACTGGATGCAGGGAATAACTTTGATATTATATATTTGGATCTTAGAAAGGCTTTTGATACTGTTGCACATGGAAGACTGCTGCACAAATTGGAGCAGTGTGGCATTGGAGGCAAATTGCTGCTATGGATAAGGGGATGGTTGAGTGGCAGAAGACAGAGAGTGGTAATCAATGGACACTGCTCAACGTGGACTAATGTTATTAGTGGAGTTCCTCAAGGTTCAGTGTTGGGTCCATTGTTGTTTTCGGTGTTTATGAATGATATTGATGATGGGATATCAAGTTTAATGTCCAAGTTTGCAGATGATACAAAGGTTGGCAGGGTCGTTAAGGACAATACTGACGCTATGCTGCTGCAACAGGATCTGGAAAGGTTGAACAGATGGGCTGAGAGGTGGCAAATGAGGTTTAACATCGACAAATGTAAAGTGCTGCATATGGGAAACAGTAACCCCAGAGCAATGTATCAACTCTGCGGTACTACACTGACAGTGGTGGAGAATGAAAAGGACCTGGGGGTAATTGTGCAGGCAGATATGAAGTTCTCTGAGCAGTGCAGACGAGCTGCAAGAGTAGCTCATGGTGTCTTGTCAATGATATACAGGAATTTTTCTAGCAGGGATAAGGAGGTGATTATTCCCTTGTATAAGGCAATGGTAAGGCCACATCTTGAGTACTGTATACAGGTCTGGAGGCCTCATTTCAAGAAGGATGTAGAGCTGCTGGAACGGGTACAGAGAAGGGCAACAAGATTAGTAAATGGAACAAAGGGTTGCTCTTACGAAGAAAGGCTTAAGTTTTGCAAATTACAGAGTTTGGAGACTAGGCACCGGCGAGGTGATCTGATAGAGGTGTATAAGGCTTTGAATGGTTTGAGCATGCTCATTGCCAATGGGATTCTTCATCTTTCTCAGAATAATCACCTCAGAGGGCATAAATTCAAATTGAGAAAGGACGGATGTCGGATAGATGTGCGGAAATTTGCCTTTGGCCAGCGGGTGGTTGGTTGGTGGAACCGACTTCCATCACTTGTTGTTGAAGTTGATAGCCTAAACAAATTTAAAGCTCAACTGGACAGGTATTTCGAACGAACGGAGGGGTGAAATGGGAGTGGGTTTTTTTTTTTTTTTTTTTTGGCTGATGCTGAATAAGCTTGCTTTCTTGCATCATATGCTAATGCTAATGCGAATGCTAACTTACGATGTTACCAACAGTAAATTCTAAGTGGGAAGCATTCAAGGAATTAATCGAGAATGCTACTAAAAGCTTCATACCTATTAAAAAATATTGTTCAAGGTTTAGGCCTAAATGGTTATCTAATGAAATAATGAGACTCTTAACAGGGAAGAAAAATGCATGGGATGCATATAAATTATCAAGCGACTCAGAAGCCTATGGAAGATATAAGCTAGTCTGTAATGAGGTCATAAAGGAGGTTAGGAAGGCGAAATCAGATTACGAGAAATCCTTGGCAAAAGACGCTAAGAAAAACAGCAAAGATATCTTTACTTACATAAACTCTAAAAGGAAGGGGATGAATCTGATTGGTCCACTTGACATTGATGGTTCGACTGTTGATGATCCTGCTCAGATAGCAAACAAACTGAATGAGTATTTTGCATCTACATCCACACATGAGGAATTATTAAAGTTTGAAAATGGCAGAAGGTTATCAAATTGTAGCAGGATACTTAATGATTTTGTAATAACTGAGAGCAAACTGGAGGAGAAATTGTTGAAGTTAAACATAAGAAAAGCACCTGGGGTTGATGGGATATTAAAGAAGGTGGCAAAGCAACTAAGCAAACCCTTAGCCATAATTATGAGAGCATTCTTGGACTCAGGGGAGGTTCCCACGGACTGGAGATGTGCAAATGTATCCCCAATTCACAAAGGGGATCGAAGGATGACACGAGTAATTACAGACCAGTTAGTTTAACTTCTGTTCCGTGTAAAATAATGGAGTCACTGGTTAAAGATGCACTGCAGGATCATCTAGACAAGACTGCAGCAATAATTCAGACACAGCATGGGTTTGTTAAGGGAAAGCCTTGTCTGACAAATTTGATAGGATATTATGATGTGTTACAAAGGAACTGGATGCAAAAAATAATTTTGATATCATATATTTGGATTTCAGGAAAGCTTTTGACACTGTTGCGCATGGAAGACTATTGTACAAATTGGAGCAGAATGGTATTAAGGGTAAGTTGCTACAATGGATAAAAGGATGGTTAAGTGGGAGAAGACAGAGGGTGGTAATCAATGGGTGCTGCTCTTCGTGGACTAATGTTATTAGTTGAGTCCCACAGGGTTCGGTGTTGGGTCCACTGCTGTTTTGTATATTTATCAATTTTATTGATGAAGGTATAGGCTTAATGTCGAAGTTTGCAGATGATACAAAGGTTGGCAGTGTTGTTAATGACAGTAATGGCAGTGTGCTACTGCAACAGGATCTAGATAATTTGGGCAGATGGGCTAAGAAGTGGCAACTGAAGTTTTGTGCAGTCAGATATGAAGTTTTCTGAGCAATGCAGACAGGCTGCCAGGGCAGGTCATGGGGTTTTGTCAATGATATATAGGAATTTTGCTAGCAGGGAAAAGGAGGTGATTGTTCCTCTGTATAACGCAATGGTCAGGCCTGGAGGGCTCATTTTAGGAAGGATGTAGATTTACTTGAGCGTGTACAGAGAATGGCAACAAGATTGGTTAGGAGAATGAAGGGATCCTCTTACCAAGAGAGGCTTAAGTTCTGCAAATTGCAGTGGCTAGAGACTAGGCACCTGCGGGGTGATCTGATTGAGGTATATAAAGCCTTGAATGGGTTGAGCACACTGAATTCTGAGGGGATCCTTCCACTTGTTCAGATTACGAACCTAAGGGGGCATAAATTCAAATTATGAAAGGACAGATGTAGAATAGATGTGCGGAAATTTGCCTTTAGCCAGCGGGTGGTTAATTGATGGAACAAACTTCCATCTGTCGTTGTAAGTTGATAGGTTGAATAAATTTAAGGAGCAACTGGACAGGCATTTGCAGGGAATGGTGTGATTTTTTTTTTTTTTTTTTTTTTTGGCTGATGCTGCATAAGCTCAAACACTTGCTTTCTTGCATCACATGCCACTACTACTACAAGCCTCATTAATTCATCTGACATCCATTTAGGCCTGAACCTTGAACAGTATTTCTTAGTTGGCATGCAAAGCCTAGTAGCCTCCAAAAATAAGTCCCTGAAGGTATCCCAGTCAGAATTCACCGTTGGTAACATCATCAGTTGATCCTACTGTATGGAATTTAATAACTGTCTGAGACCACTGTAGACACACAGCTTTATATGACAATGAACAAAATTACCAGCGGTTTCTTTATCTGCAAATTCTTAATGCATGAATAATCACTGCTGATAATCAGATCAAGAGTATTACTCCCTCTGACTGCTGTTTCGAACATATAGCTGTAGAAAGCAATCCTCCAATAAATCCACAAAAGTCTTTCTCGCATGCAAGTGACCACCCACAAGTTCCAGTCAATATCTCAAAAGTTAAAATACCCCATTACAAGACATTCTGATTTACTGGCCCACTATTTCTCTGCACAACTGTTCGTTGTACTCAACAGACATTAGGTCTATAACACACTCCTACTCTCATTTTACTTTTCCCAGTGTTAGTCACACCAAACAGACTCAACCTTGCACTATCCATCTATGTCAACTGGATGTATTTCCTTAGATTTTATGTGTTTCTTAACTAACAGCATAACCCACTCCTCCCTTCCTACCCTGTCTATACTTTTTGTACACATTGTACTCCACAAATTCCAATTCTGCATTCCTTATATCTATGTGACACCATGTCTCTCATATCCCAACAATATCTTCCTTTGATGTCTTGACCAGGACTTCGAATTCATCAAATTTATTTACTATACTTCTAGCATAGGCACCTGCTCTTACTCTTAGTTACCCTAACACAGCCCATGTATTTACTTGTTCCATGATTACTCCCAGCAGCTCTTGAAATCCTCAGCAACTTGCTCTCTAGGCTGCTGCTCAACACAATAGAAGCAGTGCAAGAATCACTTTTCTCTCTGCCTGCAGCTGCTATTAATCTTTTAGTTTGTGAATCCCCACAAGCTAGCAGTTTTCCGACCCATCTAACACTGCCTCGATAGCATCAGCAAATATTCTTGCACCCTTTATATTCTTTATATCCCCAAATATTTTTGCACCTATAGCTGTTCTATGTAGTCTATCAAGCTAATTTTTTTATTGAGGGTCAGGCAAGGAAACATACAGGACGATCACCTAGGTATAATTCAGGGTCCAGATGGAGATTCCATTTTCTAAAAAGTGTATATAGATTACTTCAGTTCAGAGAAAAGGTGAGGGGAGGGTATTCGCAGTAGTTGAGAAGTCTGTCCCTCAATTTCAGTTGCATATAATAAAAGGAATTCTTTTTGGAGAGGTCTGGTGTGGTTTTCATTGGCTCTGTAGAAGCTGTAGAAGTTTTAAATTCACCTAATGCCATGTGCTGAATGATGGATGGGGGTCAACCCATTTTGGGGCAGATGGTGGAGATAAGTTGTATACTAATGAGCCATAGTCTAACAAAAAATCAAGGAATAGTATAAACAGAGGAGAGTATGATCAGCACTCAATTCTGCTGCTACTGATAGGACTTTTAGAATATTAAGTTTTTTTGAGACAGATTATTTGGAGCTGTTTTATGTGGTCTATTAAGCTAATTTTGTTACTGAGGGTCAGAGCAAGGAAACATATAGGTCGCTCACCTGAATAGGTATAATTCATATTATACCTATTCAGGGTCCAGATGGAAGTTCTACTTCCTAAAAAACTGTATGCCCACTGTCTCTTGTCGTGAAAGGCCAAAGCTGACCCACATGACACAACATTACTCTGAGCTTTAGACAAATAATGGATTTACCTTTAATGTGATGCTAATTGTACAGAACAATGTCATTGAATGTGAGCATAAGGCCAAACCTTGATGGTTAAAAGCTAGCCACTTTCACTGGAGGGACCAAAGATTCTCTAAGGTGGAAACTGAATGCTGAGATGCATACAATTTTCAAATATTAATAGTACATCACTGAAACAGGAAACCAAAGAGACGCCAAAAAAAAAAAAATAAAAAAAAAAAGAGTTTTGATCCCTGCTAAGCAGAATTACTCCATACAAAGATTTTGTTGTTCCATTTACATTTTCTGTGTTGCTGAAAGGCAGATATCTCAATACAATTGGACATGAAGTTTTTCATAAGTTTAAGGAGTGAAAAACAATTGCATAATTTTTTGCCCATGAACTTGTGGAAGAATTAAAGAAATTGTCTTAAAATATTGTTATCACTAATCAAATAACTAAGAGAAATAATTTATTAAAGAGAACTGTCTCACACTTACTTTAAGATGGATTTTTGATTTTTTTCAGATGATTCTTTCATTAAAAATATGAATGAGAAAATCATTCTTAAACAGTCTCCAAAAAAATAAGGTATACCTAACAGAAAGAGAGAGAGAGAGATTCTTACCTTTTTTTACTGTTCCAGGATAGAGACATCGATACTGCTGACTCCAGTAAGCACAAATTCTTGTTCCCTCTGGTAATTGTTGAATGGAAGTTGGCTTTACCTCTAAAACCTATTATGTAAATAAAAAAATTACAGCTGTAATCAAAATATAAATGAATACAGTAAAATCCCATTACAATGAATATGGTTTTAGCAAAAATCACTATAACAAAAATATTTACAAATCCCTTATTACTAGTGCTTTAATTGTCTGGTTTTAATGAAATAATTTTGACAAATATTCAATACAACTAATTATTTTAAAAGTTCCCTTATGCCTAAACTACTGGTGTACACAAAAAAACTTTACTGGAAAATTTACAAATGTCACTGTGTAAACTTGCTTCCTGTACAACTCATATGTAAATCATGGTTATTGATCCATTTGCTTGAAGGGGAAAAAAAAAGCTGAATTTTTAAAACTTATAATAAAAAAATTCATTATTTCACACTATGCTTTTCACCTGTTTGAGTGATTATGTTTTTTTTTAATATAATATGTGGATATTATATATAATAATATACAGTGGTTATGAACTTCTATTTAATGAATTTCTCTATATTACGAATTTTTTTGCAAAATACTGTGCCTTGAAACAAAATTACATGTTAACCCCCACACAGCGAGTATTAGTCTCTCTATAATGAGTTTTTTTTTAAAAATTAGCATTCACTTTAATGCAAACCAGCATTAATTACCAGCCTATAAAAGCAATGGGTGGGATGAGCTATGCTTGACGATCACTACATCATGCCATGTCTCATCAACGATAGATCAGAAGGGATACTGTATACTAAAGAATAACCAGGTTTTCTAATAAATTTCATGTAAATGTGGTCATAAATTTGTAGTAAATAAGGCAGATTTGTAAATTGATGTTTAGTTTCAAATGAGCACTTTAACTAATTTTTACCATTCAGAAACATGGCAAAAAAAAAATAAATAAATAAAGTCAAGATTCTTCATGAAGTTAACCAGGATTTTAAGATAAAGATGTTGCCAAGAAATAACCTGCAAGCAGTTTATCTACAAAAATTAAGAATCAACTTTAAATGCAATTGAAAGAGGACCAGACAAGAAGCACATTAAATTTTGTGTGTGTGTGTGTGTGTGTGTGTGTGTGTGTGTGTGTGTGTGTGTGTGTGTGTGTGTGTGTGTGTGTGTGTGTGTGTGTGTGTGTGAGAAGATGTTGATAAAGCTGTTCTGAAATGGGTGCAAATGATATGTGAAAAGAATATGCCAATATCAGGTCCAATAATTATACAACAAACTCAGAAATTTGCATAGTCTCTTAGCCATAGAGAATTTAATGCTAGTGCTGGGTGGTTAGATAAATTTAAGAAGTGTCACAGAATGTGGAAAAGGTTATTTGGGGTGAAAGTGTTAATGTATGTAAAGACAATTGCAATAGTTGGAGGAACAACACCTTAAAGAATATTTTTAATGCTGATGAATTGAGTTTATTCTTTAAATGTTTGCCTAATAGAACACTTGCTTTTAAGAATGATAATTTGGCAGAACAAAGCAAAGAAAGAATCACTGTGCTAGTTGGAGCCAATATGACAGCAAGTGAAAAAGTAAGACATTTAGTCATCAGAAAGTCAAAAAACCCAAGATGTTTTAGAGGTACAAAATCATTGAAAGTTAACTACATCTTTAATAAAAAAAAAAAAAATCATGGAGGGCAACTGATATTTTTGAAGAATGGATATTAAAACTAGACAAGCATACGACTAAAGAAAACATAAAAATTGTGTTGATTATTGATAACTGTCCAGAACATCCTAGTATTTCTGCCAAACTTAAGTGAGTTGTTTTTACAATCAAATAATGTCAAAAATTCAGCCAATGGACCAAGGCATTATTAAAAATTTTAAATTTTGTTATCAAAAGAGAATATTAATGAATATTTTCAAATCATTACAAGAACATTGAAATCTGGAAGCTCCAACAAATCTTAGTGATTACATCTCTGAATTGGCAAAAGTTTGGACAAATGATGTGTGTGAATACACAATTCAAAACTAAAACAACTGTCTTTCGAAAGCAGGATTTACAATGCTACAGAAGTTGAAAAACAATGGGATGAACAGGATGAAGCCATTTTGAAAATTTTAGAATAATCTGGAAACATCAACAATCACATAACACTGGATGGTTATGTTAATGTAAATCGAGGTCAGGCTGCAATAGAATATCAAAATGAAGATAAAATACTAATGAACAGTGTTAAGCTCGACCATGATCATGAAAAAATCAATGATGATGCTGAAGACACATCAGAACAACTAATAGAAAAGCCAACTAGTGAAAAATGATTCATACTTTTAAAATGGTCTGTCTGGACTTACAATTTTGTGATAATGTTCCTGTGTTTGTTTTTAATGCTCTGAATAAATGTGAGGTTTCTTTGAGAATAAGACATTTGTTTTTAATTGTACTGTACAAAAGAAATTTACCTATTTTTTTAATTTGTAATGCTTACCCATGATAATTGTGTAAACATTAGCATTAGTAGTGGCACATGATTTATACAGTATCAGTCAAAAAAAAAATAAATAAATAAATAAAACCTTACCATTTCACCTCTATTTGCACCAAACGTTTGTCCAGTTCTTCCTTGAATCTATAAAACTATACACTTCCACAACAACAGATGGAACTTTGTTCCACTTGCTGGCTAAGGCAGATTTCTGCACCTGTCTTTCCTCAATTTGAATTTATGCCTATTCAAGTGTGTAATCTGAGCAAGACTCCCATCAGCATTGAGCATGCTCAAACTATTCAAAGCACTATATATCTCAATCAGATCATCTCGCAGGTGCCTAGTCTTCAGATGCTGAAATTTGTAGAACTTAAGCATGTCTTGGTAAGAGCACCCCTTTGTTCCACTCACCAATCTCATTGTCCTTCTCTGTACCCCCAGAAGCTCTATATCCTTCCTAAAATGACATCTGCAGACCTGTATACAGTATTCAACATGTGACCTAACCATTGCCTTATACAAAGGGATAATCACCTCCTTATCTCTTCTAGCAAAGTTCCTGTATATTATTGACAAGACCTCATGAGTTGCTCAGGCAATCTGTCTGCATTTCTCAGAAAACTTTATATCTGAAAATTCACAATTACCCCTAGGTCTTTTTCATTCTCCACTACCCTGAGTGTAGTACTGCACAGTTGGTATGCTATTCTGGAGTTCTTGCTATGCATATGCAGTACTTTGCATTATCAATGTTAAACTTCAGTTGACACCTCTCAGCCCATCTACCCAACTTTTCTAGATAAATTTGCAGCAGTATACTGTCATTAGCAACCCTGCTAACCTTTATATCACCTGCAAACTTGTACAGTAAGCCTAATATACCTTCAATAACATCAATGATAAATATCAATAAATATAAATATCATTGATAAACAACAATGGTCCCAACACTGAACCCTGGGGAACTCCAATAATAATGTAAGTCCACGAAGAGGATATCCACTGAGTGCCACTCAGTCTTCTCTCACTCAACCATCCCTTTATCCATAGCACATAAATGTAATTTAAATAAAATATATTAAAAATAAACATATTTTAATTTTTATTGTCTAATTAGGTGACAATTTCCAATAAGAAGATAATCTCCGTATAATGAAATTTCTTTATAACCAATTTTCTCGTTGAATTTATTGAATTCATTATAGGAAGTTTAACTGTATACCAACAATATTATTAATATATATAATTATATATAGATACGCACTAAAACTGAATTTGCTGTCATGTTTAAAGTTAAGGGAAAAAAAAAAATTAAACACTAAAAACAAAACTGGTGTATTAATATGTGAAAAGTAAAATTTGTATGCACTGTACTATATTTTTAAATGTGTGGCATTTCTTTTAAATAAAATAATTATGATTTTGAAACAACATGCTGTGAAACAAAATATTTTAACTTTTGGCCAGTACGTATATTTTTGTCATTTTATTTATCACCGATTTTAAAGTTGATATTAGCATTAGTAGAAGCATATGATGCAAGAAAGCAAGCTTATGCAGCATCAGCCAAAAAAAACCCCACTCCCATTTCACCCCTCCGTTCATTCGAAATACCTGTCCAGCTGAGCCTTAAATTTATTTAGGCTATCAACTTCCACAACAAGGGATGGAAGTCTGTTCCACCAACCAACCACCCGCTGGTTAAGGCAAATTTCCGTACATCTATCCTACATCTGTCTTTCCTCAATTTGAATTTATGCCCTCTCAGGTGATTAATCTGAGCAAGAGGCAGTATCCCATCAGCATTGAGCTTGCTCAAACCATTCAAGGCTTGCTTTGTACACCTCTATCAGATCACCTCGCCGGTGCCTAGTCTCCAGACACTGTAATTTGCAAAACTTAAGCCTTTCTTCATAAGAGCAACCCTTCGTTCCGTTCACTAACTTTGTTGCCCTTCTCTGTACTCGTTCCAGCAGCTCTACATCCTTCTTGAAATGATGCCTCCAGACCTGTATACAGTACTCAAGTTGTTGTGGCCTGATCATTGCCTTATACAAGGGAATAATTACCTCCTTATCATTGCTAGAAAAATTCCTGTATATCACTGACAACACACCATGAGCTACTCTTGCAGCCAATCTGCACTGCTCAGAAAACTTCATATCTGCCTGCACAATTACCCCCAGGTCCTTTTCATTCTCTACCACTGTCAGCGTAGTACCACAGAGTTGATACGTTGCTCAGGGGTTACTGTTTCCCATATGTAGTACTTTTCATTTGTCACCTCTCAACCCATCTGCTCAACCTTTCCAGATCCTGTTGCAGTAGCATAGCGTCAGTTGTGTCCTTAACAACCCTGCCAACCTTTGTATCATCTGCAAACTTGGACATTAAACTTGATATACCATCATCAATATCATTTATAAATACAGAAAACAACAATGGACCCAACACTGAACCCTGAGGGACTCCATTAATAATATTAGTCCACGATGAGCAGTGTCCATTGATTACCACTCTCTGTCTTCTGCCACTCAACCATCCCTTTATCTATAGCAGCAATTTGCCTCCAATGCCACACTGCTCCAATTTGTGCAGCAGTCTTCCATGTGCAACGGTATCAAAAGCCTTTCTAAGATCCAAATATATAATATCAAAGTTATTCCCTGCATCCAGTTCTTTTGTGACTGCATCATAGCAACCAATCAAATTGGTCAGGCAAGACTTTCCCTTAACAAAACCATGCTGTGTCCGAGCTATAACTGAAGTCTTGTCTAGATGGTTGTGCCGTACTTCTTTTACCAGTGCCTCCATTAATTTTCCTGGAAAAGAAGTTAAACTCACAGGTCTATAATTACTTGTGTCAGCCTTTGATCCTCCTTTGTGAATTGGGGTCACATTTGCACATCTCCAGTCTATGGATACCTCCCCTGAGTCCAAAGAAGCTCTCATAATTATGGCTAAGGGTTTGCTTACTTCCTTTGCTGCCTCCTTTAATATAACTGGATAGATATCATCCACCCCGGGTGCCTTTTTTATGCATCGGCAACGGCGAGGTTTGAGAAGATGGATCCTGACAGTGAACAATTCTTAAAAGTTAACAAAGGGATGAATGATATGCTTGCTTGCTGCAAAGAAATCTATGATGAAAAGAGAAGAGCCACCATCCAGTCATCCATTAATACGTTCTTTCATAAGGTTGAGTGGCCAACCCCTTCTAAATATCCACAGCCTTCAACCTCCGCAGCGACGTACTTATCAGCTAAAGGCGTTGATTCTGGCAACGATGCTTGAGAGGTAAAGCCTGTCCCCCTTTTTTTTTTTTTTTTGTAATTTTATAACTTTGAAATTTTTTAAATGGCACGCTTTTGTAATTTTTCCTGTGCATGAGATAAAAAATTGAATAAATACAATAAATAATTCTATTTACATGTTTGTTGAACATTTCTTTTTTGATTCAATCAATTCAGCGAGTACAGTTGTGAATGCTGCCACAAGTATTTAGGGAAATTGACTTACACTGAGCTCCACGGAACGCAACCCTTAATGTAAATCGCGGAGTTGCTGTATAGTCAAAATTTGGATTTGTCAGACATTATCATAGCTTTCCAATTATCAACAGTCCAGTTTTTATGCATAATAAGCTGGGTTTTATTTAGGCACAGCTGTTAACATTGGTCTCTTTTGCATAACATGTATATCTGGACCTACTTGACATCGATGGCTCGACTGTTGATGATCCTGCTCAGATAGCAAACAAACTGAATGAATATTTTGCATCTACATTCACACGTGAGGAATTATTAAGGTTTGAAAATGGCAGAAGGATATCAAATTGTAGCAGGGTGCTTAATGATCTTGTAATAACTGAGAGCAAAGTGGAAGAGAAATTGTTGAAGTTAAACGTAAGAAAAGCACCTGGGGTGGATGGGATCTATCCAGTTATATTAAAGGAGGTGGCAAAGCAACTAAGCAAACCCTTAGCCATAATTATGAGAGCATCCTTGGACTCAGGGGAGGTTCCCACGGACTGGAGATGTGCAAATGTATCCCCAATTCACAAAGGGGGATCGAAGGGTGACAGGAGTAATTACAGACCAGTTAGTTTAACTTCTGTTCCGGGTAAAATAATGGAGTCGCTGGTTAAAGATGCATTGCACGATCATCTAGACAAGACTGCAGCAATAATTCAGACACAGCATGGGTTTGTTAAGGGAAAGTCTTGTCTGACAAATTTGATAGGATATTATGATGTGGTTACAAAGGAACTGGATGCAAAAAATAATTTTGATATCATATATTTGGATTTCAGGAAAGCTTTTGACACTGTTGCGCATGGAAGGCTATTGTACAAATTGGAGCAGAATGGTATTAAGGGTAAGTTGCTACAATGGATAAAAGGATGGTTAAGTGGGAGAAGACAGAGGGTGGTAATCAATGGGTGCTGCTCTTCTTGGACTAATGTTATTAGTGGAGTCCCACAAGGTTCGGTGTTAGGTCCACTGTTGTTTTGTATATTTATCAATGATATTGATGAAGGTATATCAGGCTTAATGTCGAAGTTTGCAGATGATACAAAGGTTGGCAGGGTTGTTAATGACAGTAATGGCAGTGTGCTACTGCAACAGGATCTAGATAATTTGGGCAGATGGGCTAAGAAGTGGCAACTGAGGTTTAACCTTGACAAATGCAAAGTACTGCATATGGGTAGAAGTAACCCCAGAGAAACGTACCAACTGTGTGGTACTACACTTAAGGTGGTAGAAAATGAAAAAGACCTGGGAGTAATTGTGCAATCAGATATGAAGTTCTCTGAGCAATGCAGACAGGCTGCCAGGGCAGGTCATGGGGTTTTGTCAATGATATATAGGAATTTTGCTAGCAGGGAAAAGGAGGCGATTATCCCTCTGTATAAGGCAATGGTCAGGCCACGCCTTGAGTACGGCGTACAGGTCTGGAGGCCTCATTTTAGGAATAATGTAGATTTACTTGAGCGTGTACAGAGAAGGGCAACAAGATTGGTGAGGGGAATGAAGGGATCCTCTGACCAAGAGAGGCTTAAGTTCTGCAAATTGCAGTGGCTGGAGACTAGGCACCTGCGCGGTGATCTGATTGAGGTATATAAGGCCTTGAATGGGTTGAGCACGCTGAATTCTGATGGGATCCTTCCACTTGTTCAGATTACGAACCTAAGGGGGCATAAATTCAAATTAAGAAAAGACAGATGTAGAATAGATGTGCGGAAATTTGCCTTTAGCCAGCGGGTGGTTAATTGCTGGAACAAACTTCTATCTGTCGTTGTGGAAGTTGATAGGTTGAATAAATTTAAGGAGGAACTGGACAGGCATTTGGAGGGAATGGTGTGATTTTTTTTTTTTTTTGGCTGATGCTGCATAAGCTCATACATTTGCTTTCTTGCATCACATGCCACTACTACTACTACTACTCCAGATATACATGTCAGCAATTCTTGTCTTGTTTGAAATTATTTTTTAGTTACTAGATGTGATAGTCATCACCAATCATGATCACTTTATACAGACTTTTGACTACAATTCTGCTGTTAATTTCTGTGATATTGGCTCAGACCATTCCTTAAAAACTCTTATTACCATTCTTTCTGAAACATCAGAAAATTCAGCTACTTTTTTAATCTTTACACTTGCTAAATGCTAGGCCTCCTTTTTTTCCACTCACTAACATATTTTCTGCATCCCATCTTTCATTATTATTATTATTATTATTATCAGCATATTGTGCAAGGAAGCCTAAGGCTTATGTTGCACCAGCCAAAAAAAAAAATTCTGAATTACCCAGAGAGAGAGAGAGAGAGAGAACAAGAATCAAAAGGGAATCACCAAGAAAAAGAAGAATGATGATATCCAGCTCAGGACCCTGGGTGTGACAAGCCCATACTCATCAGATGTGAGCCCCCATTGCTTCTTCAGTCACAGAAAATAGAGAAAATGGGCTCAACCTGATACTCTAATGTTAGTGCTGTAAACAAACAATTGTGGATGGATAATCATGTTCATTCTGTTACGTACCACAAATACCAGAAGTAATTAATTTGTTTTTCCGTATCATTAAGTATGAGGGCTGATAATCAGAATAAAATAATGGTTATGAATAAGTGTTAAAAATTTAGATTGACAACAAACAGCATGTAAAATTTCTAATAATAATAATGTAAACGAGAACTTACAGCTGCATTCAGAATTTCTTCTTGAGAAAAGATGTGAGGTCTGTGAGCTCTTTCCCCATCCAGATTAATTCCATACCTTAAAGAGTAAAAACTAAAAAAATGAAGTAAGTAATGTCTCTATGGTTTTCAATTAACTAAAAAGTATATTTTATAAGAATAATGAGGAAAACACAAATACAAAACTACAGTACTAATAATAAAAAAAATTAATACAATTTTAGTTAAAAGATTTTTATTCTCTCAATAATTTTAAAAAGTGATGAATACTCACACATCAGGAGCTTGAATAGCTATCAGAAAACCAGCATAAAACAGTCCATCTTCCATAACAAGAACTCTTGTCTTGTTCTGCAGATCTGGATGAGTTAAAATACATGACCGCAATTCTGAAATAATAAACATTTTCTTTTATTTGTTGCTGTTTCAAGATGCATGTTTAGTATATGATGAAATTTTGTGCCAAAAAATTTAAAGGGACTTGCCTACACATTTGCACTCACACTTGAACAAACATAATACAGAGACACAATATGGACTAAGAATGCTGATGAGATATAAAACTAACAAGAGGCAACATATGCACATGCAGAGTCACAATCACTCAAATACAAACACCAACCTAATATGTTGAGCTACCTAATAACTAGGATATAATGGCCCCGATCCATGTTGTCATTTCTTTCATGAAGTAATGGAACATTCTGAGGTACAGCCTGTCATTCTTCCAAGAACATATTCAAAAATATGATATGCAGTAGATCCAAATTTCATGAACAGAGTGCACAACAAAAATTGATGGGTGTATATTTCCATTGTGAAGCAACATAGCATTCAAACTTTTATTTGAACTGTCTATAAAAATGAGCCACTCTCTGGAAAGTGACTAATACCAATTTCTTTATAAATACAAAACAAATCAAATCAAGATCTGAGGGATTCTGTAACAGAGCTCCGCACTGTATTTGGTTACACCCACACCCTTCACTAAGTCATGACAATTCTTGCTGGTTAGGCAAATATGGTGCTTTACTCAAAAGGTTTTTGAGGTGCAATCACAATTAACCTCTTTGCAGATTCATCATTCAAATCTGCATTCATCTCTAGAAGGTCAATTGGAAATTAGTAGGTCATGTTGTTAGTTAGCATTAGCAGAGGCATATTATGCAAGAAAGCAAGCTTATGCAGCATCAGCCAGATAAAAAAAAAAAAAAACAACTTCCACTTCACCCCTCCCTTTGCTCGAAATACCTGTCCAGCTGAGCCTTAAGTTTATTTAGGTTATCAACCTCCATAACAAGGGATGGAAGTCCGTTCCACCAACCAACCACCCGCTGACTAAAGACAAATTTCCGGACATCTATCCTACATCTGTCTTTCCTCAATTTGAATTTATGCCCTCTCAGGTGATTAATATGAGCAAGAGGCAGAATCCCATGAGCATTGAGCATGCTCAAACCACTCAAGGCCTTATACACCTCTATCAGATCACCTCACTGCTGCCTAGTCTCCAGACACTGTAATTTGCAAAACTTAAGCCTTTCTTCATAAGAGCAACCCTTTGTTCCATTCACTAATCTTGTTGCCCTTCTCTGTACTCGTTCCAGCAGCTCTACATCCTTCCTGAAATGAGGCCTCCAGACCTGTATACAGTACTCAAGGTGTGGCCTGACCATTGCCTTATACAAGGGAATAATCACCTCCTTATCCCTGCTAGAAAAATTCCTGTATATCATTGATAAGAAACCATGAGCTACTCTTGCAGCCCAATCTGCACTGCTTACAGAACTTCATATCTGCCTGCACAATTACCCCAAGGTCCTTTTCATTCTCTACCACTGTCAGTGTAGTACCACCGAGTTGATACGTTGCTCTGGGGTTGCTGTTTCCCCATATGTAATACTTTACATTTGTCAATGTTAAACTTCATTTGCCACCTCTCAGCCCATCTGCTCAACCTTTCCAGATCCTTTTGCAGCAGCTTAGCGTCAGTAGTGACCTTAACAACCCTGCCAACTTTTGTATCGTCTGTAAACTTGGACATTAAGCTTGATATACCATCATCAATATTATTTATAAATACAGAAAACAATAATGGACCCAACACTGAACCCTGAGGGACTCCACTAATAACATTAGTCCACGATGAGCAGTGTCTATTGATTACCACTCTCTGTCTTCTCCCCCTCAACCACCCCTTTATCCATAACAGCAATTTGCCTCCAATGCCACACTGCTCCAATTTGTGCAGCAGTCTTCCATGTGAAACAGTATCAAAAGCCTTTCTAAGATCCAAGTATCTAATATGAAAATTATTCCCTGTATCCAGTTCTTTTCTGACCGCATCATAGTATCCAATCGAATTGGTCAGGCAAGACTTCCCCTTAACAAAACCATGCTGTGTCCGAGCTATAACTGAAGTCTTGTCTAGATGATCCTGCAGAGCTTCTTTAACCATGCCTCCATTAATTTTCCTGGAACAGAAGTTAAACTCACAGGTCTATAATTACTTGTGTCAGCCTTCGATCCTCCTTTGTGAATTGGGGTCACATTTGCACATCTCCAGTCTATGGGTACCTCACCTAAATCCAAGGAAGCTCTAATAATTATGGCTAAGGGTTTGCTTACTTCCTCTGCTGCCTCCTTTAATATAACTGGATAGATCCATTCACCCCAGGTGCCTTTCTTGTGTTTATCTTCAACAATTTCTCCTCCACTTTACTCTCAGTTATTACAAGATTATCTAGCGTACTGCCAGAGTTGAATAAACCCCTGGCCGAATAACTCCTCGTGTGTGAATATCAATGCAAAATATTCATTTAGTTTGTTAGCTACCTGAGCAGTATCATCAACAGTTGAACCATCGATATCAAGTGGATCAATCTGATCCCTTCCTTCTTTGCATCCTTTGTCAAAGATTTCTCGTAATCTGCCTTTGCCTGCCTAACCTTCTTTGTAACTTGGTTACAGATCAACTTATATCTATCATAGGCTTCTGTGTCGCGTGTTAATTTATATGTATTCCAAGCAATTTTCTTCTCTGTCATATGTCTCATTAGTTCATCTGACATCCATTTAGGCCTATACCTTGAACAATATTTCGTAGTTGGTATGTAAAGCCTAGTAGCTTCCAAGATAAGTTCTTTGAATGCTTCCCATTTTGAATTTGCTGTGGGTAACATCATCAGTTGGTCCCACTGAATAGAATTTAAATACTGTCTCAGACCATCGTAGTCACCTTTACGAAAGCAAAAACCCTTCCCTTTACCCCTGATGGTAGTTACCCCTTTGAGTAAATCCCACTTCAGCACACTGTGATCACTGCCACCTAGTGGTTCGTTTATCTGCAGATTCTTAGTGCATGAAGAATCACTACTGATAATCACATCCAGAGTATTACTCCCTCTTGTTTCCTCCCGAACATGCTGACGTAGAAAACAATCATCCAATAAATCCACAAAAGCCTTGCTAGTGTGTGAGTGACCAACCCACAAATTCAAGTCAATATCTGGGAAATTAAAATCCCCCATTATAAGACTCTCTGATTTACTGACCCACTCTATTTCCCTGTACAGTTTCTTATTATACTCATCAGAGTCATTAGGCCTATAGCACACTCCTACTCTCAATTTTGATCTTCCAGTGCTTATGTCACACCAAACCGACTCGACACTGCACTGTCCAGTGATGTCGACTGGCTTCACTTCCTTGGATTTTATGTGTTTCTTAACTAATAGCATAACCCCTCCTCCCTTCCTATCATTGTACTCCCCAAATTCCGGTTCTGCATTTCTTATTTCTGTGTGACACCACGTCTCTGATATCCCAACAATATCCGCCTTTGATGCTTTGAGCAATACCTCAAATTCATTAAATTTATTTACCAAACTCCTAGCATTGGTGTACATGCAAGTATACATGCACCTGTTCTTTTTCTTAGCTACCCTAACACAACCCATGTGTTTACTTGTACCGCAATGACTCCCAGCAGTCTCTGAAATATCCTGCATCTTTTTTTTCAGGCTTCTGCTCATTCCATTAGAAGCAGTGCAAGAATCACTTTCACCTCTGCCAGTGGCTACTGTTAATGTATTAGTCCTTGTATTCCCCCAAGCTAGCAGTTTTCCGACCCACCTAACATGGCCTCGATAGCATCAGCAAATATTCTTGCACCCTTTCTATTTAAGTGTATCCCATCCCTGTAGAAGCAGTCCCTTCTGTTAACAAATACAGACCAGGCTGAAAAAAATTCTACCCCTTGAGCCTTGCACAATCTTTCCAGGGCCGAATTGATCGACAAGACTCTCATCATATACTCCCTCCTATCGTGTCTGGGCAGAATTGCAGACACTTTCAAATTCAACCCTAATTCACGGCTTTTTTTCAACAGTGACCTGTACTTATTTTCTTTCTGCCGGTCTCCTACTGTTAATATCATTAGTGCCAACGTGTACAACTATATCACCTTTTGTGCCCTTAAAAAATGATATCTGCACAACGTTATCAACCTTTGCCCCTGGCAGACATACCCAGGGCCTGTTCCACCTATCCTTTTTACAAAGCAGGTTCCCCATTTCCCTGACAATAGAGTTACCAACAACTACTAGTTCCTGTGGGACCAGCGCATTCTGCCTTGGGGATTGCCGCTGTGTTGCGTGATGACCAAGTGCAAACTCTGGCATTGATGTGGGCAGCTGAGAGCTTGATGGGCCCCTCACTTTAAATCCTTAGAGGGCATCCACCCTGTCCTTCAAGCTCTCATATAGGCCCATAACAACGCTGAGTTGTCGCCCGATTTCGTTACACTTCTTGCATCACACACACACACACAAAGACATCCCCCATGGCAATATCATGTCCCGTACCTGATTGCTCCACAAACATCATGCAAGCAGTGCATTTTAAAAGGCTGTCATTCAGAGGGCAACTGCCCCTCCTCAGTTCTCCTCTGAGTCACAGCACTCCCATCAGCTTGAGCCGTTTGCTTTGCTGCTCTGGTCTGAGTCATGATTTCAATTTAATTTCAATAAAATTTCAATTTCAGTACAAAATTATAACCTTATATATATTTTTCAGTATCAAATATTATCTATGAGTTCTGTTTATATAACTTCCGTATCAAGTTTTGTTTTTATTATGTTTCGTTTGTAATCTAAGTCGTTATATGTGTTTAGTTAAAAGTACAATTTAATTGACAACGAAGTTTAAAAAAATTAGTAGATTTTGCTGTTTAATTGACAAAATTTTATATTATATACTATACTAATGCTACCTAGTTCGGGATATACGTTGTATTGTATAACAGTGGCGCAAGTTACGAACGGTAAATCTACGGACACTTAAGTATTAATTAACTTCGAAATCTAGCTGTCTTTATTCAGAATAAACTAATGATCCTGACTAGGTCTATAAGCTACTTATAGAATATAATTTGATGTATCAATTGGTCAATAAAGCGGCTAAATATGGCTGAAAACTTCTAGTTCAGCGCAGTGCAATTCGTAACACGTGGATATGATATCCTTACCGATACTTTTATGCAATTACAAGGCCAAGTAAAGAATAAATAAACCAGATTAATCAGAAAAACACAAAATAATGCTATACTACTAAATTTAAATCAAAAAGTTTTAGAAAAACAATAATTTCAAATCAATAAATAAGAAAATCCACTTAGATGCTTTTGAAAACGTCTGGCTCCCACTAGCCTCGTCAGCAGGTCTATAATATGTGGCACCAGAGCATTAGATGAAGGTACATTAGAACACACTATAACTTCTCAATCTGCAGACTTTTGAAACTGATATATCCACCATGCAAAAGCAGTTGTGATGGTTTCTGGGCCCTCTCCATATTCAAGGTATGAAAAGAGGTATACACTTATGACTACCACAAAACCATCCATCTTATGCTCAGTGGCAACTAGCACAGAAAAAATGAGGTTCACAACTTGTCTTGGTCACCTACAGGCATTCCAAAATAGGTTTCTCATGCAATAAAAATCTTGGTGTCACCAACAGTATAGAATGATTTTGAATTAGGTCCTGATCTGAAGACAGCATAACTTTGAAATAAAAAAATTTCCAGATATAATTCAAAGCAGTTTTATTCGAGCAATTGAAATTATTATTTTTTTTTACAATTTACAAATGCTTAATATGGCTGCTGTGAGTAATGCAACAGATGTCCTATTTGCATCACAGCTCATCCCACACGAGTGAGCATGATAGCATCCATGACAACGACAGCTGTAATAATTCTGGCTCTGAGTTCCTCTATGGTAGGTATATTGTATCCTTAATGTACCTCATAGAAATAAATCCAGTGGGTTTAAATCTTGTGATCTTGGAGGGCACAATATCGGACCCGAATGACTGATCCAAGCATTGGGAATGCCATGTTCAGGAAAGCCCTCACCTCTAAATAAAAATGGGATGGTGCAACCTTTTGGTGGAAGATGAGACCTCTCCCACATACAAATCAGCATCCTGCTCAAATTGAGGATAAGAAACAACTGCAGAATATCTAAGAACAACGTTCCTGTTACAGTCTTCTTAATAAAAAAATTAGCCCATAAATTCTTCTTTCAATGATTGCACAAAACAAACTGACTTTTTCAAATACCATGTTTATTTTCAATAGTATTGGCTGGATTTTGTGTCAATATTGTGCTTGTCGATCTTTCCACTTACAAAAAACTTTGCCTTGTTGCTAAACACAAATATTTGAGGCAAATTTGGCTTATCTATTCAACTGCACATCAGTCAGTGTTTACAGTAACTGGAGTTTGTATGGTTTCATTGTTAACCTTCTATGTAAGGTATGCTACTGTTTGAGGGACTTGCAGCTTCCTGCTTGCACATCTAGTGAACTTTCTTGGACTCCTCTCGTAAGTTTCTCACACACATATGATACAACTGCATCATAAAAACAGCTGCAACAAAATGTAAATACCATAATATGATGGTCCTAAATTCAGGTGGTTGTTTTTCCATTTTCTCATTGAAAATTTTGATGTACAATTGTTGCAAATTGACTTTTCGCCAAACCACAAGATGCATGACGCTTGCTTACTGCCATGAAATTTGCTATCCTTACTTTTCAGGGCCATCAGTGCCATTGACAAGATATGACATAAACTGAAATAATCAATATGAAAACGTATGCATCAATGAGCATAATACAACTTTTAACTTATCTGTACCTCACATAACACTAATAAAAATTAAAAACAACAGTCCAAGCCAAAGACTGTTGTAAAATAAATGATATATCAACCTGTTTTGATCAAATAAGTGTAATTGAATCTGATTCACTATCTTCATTTATTTATTTGTGTATGAGTAGAACTCCCCAATTTTAGAAAGCAGTTTCTGATACTCTGCTTTCATTGGTCTTACTTCATCTTTGGTTTTAGTAATAGTATTAATGGCAAATGATGCAAGGAAGCAAATTATAAAGAAAAAAATAAAAAAAAAAAAAATTACCCACTTCATCCATCTATTCACTTCAGTAATTTTTTAATTCTTCCTTTTGTTCGAACAATCACTTACTCTCTGTTTGAAAGAGAGTTTTGGCACATCTGTCCTACAGCCATCTTTTTTGAATTTAGGTTTATATTCTCTTATGTAAGTTGTCCCAGGATAAGAAAGGATGCCATCAGCACCTAGATTACTGAATCCATTTAAAGCCTTAAACACTCCAATCAAGTGTTTAAGGTGCCTCACAGGTGCCTATTTCCAAGCACTGCAGATTGCAAAACTGAAGTCTTTCATTGTAACAGTACCTTTTTTTTTTTTTTTTTTTAAATCCTTGAGTGATTTTGTTGCTTTTCTCTATAGCCATTCCAATAGATCTACAGCTTTCATAAAATAAGACTTTCAAAAATGGTTAGGCCATATTTCAAGATATGGCCTAACAATTGCTTTATACAACAGAATACAACAGGGAATTTTTCCCTGCTGGAAAAATTCCTACATATATGATTGAGAACTCCACGTCCTAGCAACTTATCTGCACTGTTCAGGGAACTTCATGTAGGACTATACAATTATTCCCAGATCATTTTCATTCTCCTCTCCCAACTTACCCAACAGACACATTATTCTGGGATTACTATATGCATTATATATTCTTATAATATTCGTATTAAAATTAATTTAGTGTTTAAATAACTGCCAGCTGAACTAAGAGTTTTGTTGTTCCTCTCTTCATATCATGTCAGACTTATTCAATGCGCTTCTGATGATTTTCATCATCCATTAGTTATAGCTTGTTGAAGTTGTACTTTCTGATTGTAACCCCCCCCCCCCATCATCATGTTCAACTTTCCTATACAGCCAAGAGATCCCAATCTGTTGTCCTGTGCTTCAGTCAATTAGTAACTCATTGGTCTTTAGTGATCCTCAGTTTTTCTTCATGTTTAAATATTATTCCTTTTGTAAGATTTTTCTTACAAATGGAATAATATTCTTTAGAGACATTTTTTTATTTTGTAACACAGTAAAAAGTTCTCCCCCCCCCAATTATCTTTGTATTCCATGAGCAAAGCCTTCTCAATTAACCATTGTAGAGAATTAACCAAGAGTTAATTTGTGTTTTGTGTTTATTTTTGTGTTTAGCAACAAGGCTTGTAGAGAATTAACTCTTGGTTAATTGTCTGCAAGCCTTGTTGCTAAACACAAATCTTTGAGGCAAATTTGGCTTATCTATTCAACTGCACATTGCTACAGAAGTTGTATCGTTTAGCTTTTTCTTCATCAGTCAGTGTTTGCAGTAACCGGAGTTTGTACGGTTTCATTGTTAACCATCTATGTACGGTATGCTACTGTTTGAGGGACTTGCAGCTTCCTGTTTGTAGAGAATTAACTCTTGGTTAATTCTCTACAAGGCTTCTGGCAAGAAAACTTTATGTAACATGACCTACCCTAATTGATAAAAGGAATCTGTTCGGTAAAGATGGAATTCATTTGAACAGAAGTACAGATGTAGCAGAGGAGGCCATGAAGGCTTAATAAAACTTAACTTGTAGAGTTACAGAAGTCCATGGAAAGATAGAGGCAACATGGGCCAAGAGTCTTGTAATTTATTGAAGGGCATGAAACTTGCACTTCTAGGTTACCACATACCTGAATAATATTTTGTATAGGTTTGTTTGTTTGTTTCGGGATTTATTAGGCGCATCGGCAACTATGACCATAGTGCGCCATTTTGTACAGGTATGCAGTAACTTGGAAATTACTATTGGTAGTATAAGTGGAATTCTTATAATTCTAATAAGGAGAGTTGGAACTGATTGTAAAACTATAGGGCAATGGAAAAATAATGGGAAATTACTGAAGAATTGTACAGAAACTTATAGAATAAGCAAATATATAATCAGAAAAGAAAATCCCTTTCTGGTTAACAAAAATTTCTTAGGAAACAAAATATATGTAGTACATTATATGTATGATTAGAGTATTTTAAAATGAATAAGACTCATTCACTCAAACACTAGCAAGACTTTTGTAGATTTCTTGGATGACTGTTTTCTACAGCAGCATGTCAGAGAGACAACAAGAGGAAGCAATACTCTTGACCTAGTTATTTGCAGTGATTCTATGTGCATTAAGAATCTGCAGGAAAAAGAACCACTGGGTGGCAGGATCACAGTGTACTAATGTGGAATTTAATTAAAGACATAACTAATGCCAAGAGTAAAGGGAAAGGCTTTTGCTTTCATAAGGTTGTTGTTTGGTTTTTAGGAGCATTAGCAACTAAGGCCATATTGCTCCGGGATATGCGGTGGTCATTCCCTGACCTTTCCGCATCCTCCGTATTTGGTGGTGACGGGCTCGAATCCCGGTCTAATCAAGAAACGTGTGCTACGCACTGCTGCTCCTTCCCACCTGGCTACGGAGGCGCCACTTTCATAAGGATGACTACAGAGGTCTCAGACAGATTTTAGATTCTATGCAGTGGGATCAACAGTAAATACTAAATGTGAAGCATGCAGGAAAGTAATAGTAAAAGCTACTAGGCTAATTGTACCAATAAAGAAATATTGTTCAAGGCTCAGACCTATATTGATGTCAGATGAACTACTGAGGAACTAGTAGTTGTTGGTGACTCTATTGTCAGGGAAACGGGGAACATGCTTTGTAAAAAGGATAGGTGGAATAGGACCAGGGTATGTCTGCCAGGGGCAAAGGTTGATGACGTTGTAGAGCGGATATCATCTTTTAAGGGCACAAAAGGTGATATAGTTGTGCACGTTGGCACTAATGATATTAAGAGTAGGAGACCAGCGGAATTACTTAGCAAGTACAGGTCACTGTTGAAAAAAAGCCGTGAATTAGGGTTGAATTTGAAAGTGTCTGCAATTCTGCCCAGACACGATAGGAGGGAGTATATGATGAGAGCCTTGTCGATCAATTCGGCCCTGGAGGGATTGTGCAAGGCTCAAGGGGTAGAATTTTTTTCAGCCTGGACTGTACTTGTTAACAGGAGAGATTGCTTCTACAGGGATGGGATACACTTAAATAGAAAGGGTGCAAGAATTTTTGCTGATGCTGTCGAGGCAATGTTAGGAGGGTCGGAAAACTGCTATTTGGGTGGGAATACAGGGACTAATAAATTAACAGTAGCCACTGGCAGAGGTGGAAGTGATTCTTGCACTGCTTCTATTGAAATGAGCAGAAGCCTGAAAAACAAGATGCAGGATATTTCAGAGACTGCTGGGAGTCATTGCAGTACAAGTAAACACATGTGTTGTGTTAGGGTAGCTAGGAATAGAAACAGGTGCATGTATACCTGCGTGTACACCAATGCTAGGAGTTTGGTACATAAATTTGATGAATTTGAGGTATTGCTCAAAACGTCAAAGGCAGATATTGTTGGGATATCAGAGACGTGGTGTCACACAGATATAAGGAATGCGGAACTGGAATTTGGGGATACAATGTGTATAGAAAGGATAGACAGGACAGGAGGGGTTATGCTATTAGTTAAGAAACACATAAAATCCAAGGAAGTGAAGCCAGTCGACATCGATGGACAGGGCAGTGTCGAGTCAGTTTGGTGTGACATAAGCATAGGGAAATCAAAATTGAGAGTAGGAGTGTGCTATAGGCCTAATGACTCTGATGAGTATAATAAGATAATGTACAGGGAAATAGAGTGGGCCAGTAAATCAGAGAGTCTTATAATGGGGGATTTTAATTTCCCAGATATTGACTGGAATTTGTGGGTTGGTCACTCACACACTAGCAAGGCTTTTGTGGATTTATTGGATGATTGTTTTCTACATCAGCATGTTCGTGCGGCAACAAGAGGGAGCAATACTCTTGATCTGATTATCACTAGTGATTCTTCATGCATTAAGAATCTGCAGAGAAATGAACCACTAGGTGGCAGTGATCACAGTGTGTTGAAGTGGGATTTACTCAAGGAGGTAACTACCATCAGAGGAAAAGGGAAGGGTTTTTGTTTTCGTAAAGGCGACTAAGATGGTCTGAGACAGTATTTAAATTCTATACTGTGGGACCAACTGATGATGTTACCAACAGCAAACTCAAAATGGGAAGCATTCAAGGAACTAATCTTGGAAGCTACCAGGCTTTACATACCAACTAAGAAATATTGTTCAAGGTTTAGGCCTAAATGGTTGTCAGATGAACTAATGAGACATGTGGCAGAGAAGAAAAATGCATGGAATACATACAAATTAATGGGTGACATGGAAGCCTATGACAGATATAAGTTGGTCTGTAACCAAGTCACAAAGGAGATTAGGCAAGCAAAGGCAGACTACAAAAAATCCTTGGCAAAGGATGCAAAGAAAAACAGAAAAGAGTTCTTTACCTATTTAAAGTCAAGAGGGAAAGGGATGAATCAGATTGGTCCACTGGATTGGTCCATTGGTCAACAGTTGAGGATCCTGCTCAGGTGGCTAACAATCTAAACGAGTATTTTGCATCTACATTCACGCATGAGGAGTTATTGAGGAAGGAGAATGACGTAGGTAAAGTAAACATTGGCAGTGAGCTAGATGATTTTGTAATAACTGAGAGGAAAGTGGAGGAAAGATTGTTGAGGATAAACATAAAAAAGGCACCTGGGGTGGATGGGATCTATCCAGTTATATTAAAGGAGGCAGCAAAGGAAGTAAGCAAACCCCTAGCCATAATTATGAGAGCTTCTTTGGACTCAGGGGAGGTACCCATAGACTGTAACCCCAATTCACAAAGGAGGATCAAAGGCTGACAAGTAATTATAGACCTGTTAGTTTAACTTCTGTTCCAGGTAAATTAATGGAGGCACTGGTTAAAGAAGCACTGCAGGATCATCTAGACAAGAATTCAGTTATAGCTCAGATGCAGCATGGTTTTGTTAAGGGCAGGTCTTACCTGACCAATTTGATTGGATACTATGATGTAGTCACAAAAGAACTGGATGAGGGAATAACTTTGATATTATATATTTGGATCTTAGAAAGGCTTTTGATACCGTTGCACATGGAAGACTGCTGCACAAATTGGAGCAGTGTGGCATTGGAGGCAAATTGCTGCTATGGATAAGGGGATGGTTGAGTGGCAGAAGACAGAGAGTGGTAATCAATGGACACTGCTCAACGTGGACTGATGTTATTAGTGGAGTCCCTCAGGGCTCAGTGTTGGGTCCATTATTGTTTTCTGTATTTATAAATGATATTGATGATGGAATATCACGCTTAATGTCCAAGTTTGCAGACGATACAAAGGTTGGCAGGGTTGTCAAGGACACTACTGATGCTATGCTGCTGCAACAGGATCTGGAAAGGTTGAACAGATGGGCTGAGAGGTGGCAAATGAAGTTTAACGTTGACAAATGTAAAGTACTACATATGGGAAACAGTAATCACAGAGCAACGTATCAACTCTGCGGTACTACACTGACAGTGGTGGAGAATGAAAAGGTCCTGGGGGTAATTGTGCAGGCAGATATGAAGTTCTCTGAGCAGTGCAGACGAGCTGCAAGAGTAGCTCATGGTGTCTTGTCAATGATATACAGGAATTTTTCTAGCAGGGATAAGGAGGTGATTATTCGCTTGTATAAGCAAATGGTTAGGCCACATCTTGAGTACTGTATACAGGTCTGGAGGCCTCATTTCAAGAAGGATGTAGAGCTGCTGGAACGGGTACAGAGAAGGGCAACAAGATTAGTGAATGGAACAAAGGGTTGCTCTTACGAAGAAAGGCTTAAGTTTTGCAAATTACAGAGTCTGGAGACTAGGCACCGGCGAGGTGATCTGATAGAGGTGTATTAGGCTTTGAATGGTTTGAGCATGCTCAATGCCAATGGGATTCTTCATCTTGCTCAGAATAATCACCTCAGAGGGCATAAATTCAAATTGAGGAAGGACGGATGTCGGATAGATGTGCGGAAATTTGCCTTTGGCCAGCGGGTGGTTGGTTGGTGGAACCGACTTCCATCACTTGTTGTTGAAGTTGATAGCCTAAACAAATTTAAGGCTCAACTGGACAGGTATTTCGAACGAACGGAGGGGTGAAATGGGAGTGGTGTGTTTTTTTTTTTTTTTTTGGCTGATGCTGAATAAGCTTGCTTTCTTGCATCATATGCCTCTGCTAATGCTACTGCTACTGAGATAACTGGCAGAGAAGAATTTATATGCATGGGATGCATATAAATTAGCACGTGATTCAAAAGCCTGCGGAAGATATAAATTAGTCTGTAATCAAGCCACAAAGAAATGTTAAGCAAGCTAAGGCAGATTATGAGAAGTCATTGGCAAAGAATACAAAGAAAAACACAAAGACTTCTATGCTTATATTAAATAGCAGAAGGAAGGGATTGAATCACATTGGGCCACTTGATGTCAATAGGTTAACTGTTGATAAACTGAATAGGTATTTTGCATCTACATTCACCCATAAAGAATTGTTTGGGGAAGGGGATGATGAAAGTTTATCAAACTAACAGGGAGCTAAACGATTTTTTAATAATTGAGAGATAAGTGGAAGAGAAATTGTTCAAGTTAAATGTAAAAAAGATGCCTGGGTGGATGGGATCTATCCAATTACATTAACAGAAGCAGTGAAGATAATAAGCAAACCCTTAGCCATAATTATGAGAGCAGCCTTGCATTCAGAGAAGGTCCCTATGGACTGGAGATATGAGAATGTATTCCAAATTCATAAAGGAGGATTAAAAGGTGACATGAATAATTACAGACTTGCTAGCTTAACATCTGTTCCAGGGAAAATAATGAAGTCACTGGTTAAAGAAGAAATGTAGGACCATCTGGACAGGAATGCAATTATACAACATTCACAGCATGGGTTTCTTAAGGGGCAATTTTGTCAAATCAAAATATAATTTTGATATCATACACTTGGATTTCAGGAATGGTTTTTATATTGTTGCACATAAAAGGCTGCTGTATAAACTTGAGCAATGCGGCAATAAGGGTACGTTACTGCTATGGATAAAATGATGGTTAAGTGGAAGAAGACAGAGAGGGTTATCAGTGACCACTGTTCTTTGTAGATTAATGTTATCAGTGGAGTCCTCCCCTCAAGGTTCAGATGGGCCCCATTGTTGTTTTCAATATTTATTAATGATACTGATGAAGTATATCAGGCTTAATATCAAAGTCTGCAGATGAGAGAAAGGTTGTCAGTGTGGTTAATGACAGTAATAAGTGTGAACTACTACAACAAGATCTAGGAAAATTGTGTCAGTGGGCTGAGAAATAGCAGTTGAAGTTTAACGTTGACAAATGCAAGGTACTGTATATGAGTAGCAGTAATCCCAGACTAACTTTTCAACTGTGTGGTACTACATTTAGGTTAGTGAGAAATGAAAATGACCTGAGGTTATTGTGCAGTCAGATATGAAATTCTCTGAGCAGTGCAAACACGCAGCCAGAACAGTTCATGGGGTTTTGTCAATGATATATAGAAACTTTGCTAGCAGCGATAAGAAGACTTTTATTCTTTTGTATAATGCCATGTTTAGGCCACATCTTGAGTATTGTATACAGGTCTGGAAGCCTCACTTTAGGAAGGATGTAGATCTGCTGGAACAGGTGCAGAGAAGGGCAACCAGATTAGTGAATGTAACAAAATGGAGCCCTTACATAGAAAGGCTTCAGTTCTGTAAATTGCAACTTCTGGAACCTATGTGCCTGCTGGGTGATCTGACTGTGGTGTTTAAGGTCTTGACTGGATTGAGTATTCTGAATGTGAATGGCATTCTTCCTCTTTCTGAGAGTACACACATGAGGGGGCATAAATTTAAGTTTAGGAAGGATGGCTGGAGGAGAAATGTGTGGAACTTTGCCTTCAGCAAGCAGTTGGATGATTGTTGAAACATGATTCCAACAGTTGTTGTGGAAGTAATTCTAGACAAACTATTGGAGGGAATGGATTGGTGAAATGGGAAGAGTTTTTTTTTTTTTCCTTTGGTCAAAGTAATTTGTCTAATTCTAATTAAATTTATTCGAACTACCCACTTCCATAACATCAGGTGGATGTTTGTTCCAATAACCAACTACCTCTGGCTGAAATAAAATTTCCATACATTTATCCTACAATTTCTCAATTTGTGTTTGGGCAAGAGTAAGTAGGTTATCAACATTTAGCTTACTCAATCCATTGAGCCTTGAATATCTCAATCAGATCTCCTTGCAGCATCTGGAAACTGATGCTGCAATTTGCAAAACTGGTCTTTCTTCATAAGAGTACCCTTTTGTTACTCACACAGTGATAACAGATCCAAGAGATTCATATTCTTCATAAAATGAGGCTTCCAGACTTGCATGCAGTACTCAAGATCTGGCCTAACCATTACCTTATACAGTGGAATAATCACCTCCTTATTGCTGCTGGCAAAATTTCTGTATATCATTGACAAAAGCTCATGAGCTAGCAGCCCATCTACATTGCTCACAGACTTTACATCTAACTGTACAATGATAGAAAACTTAAAATTCAAGCTGCATAACAAAATCAATAACAATATTTACAATGGGCTTGTCTCCTCACTTAAAAATTTTACCTTTAGCAGTTGTCTGTTCCATCAACATACTGAGTGGAATGTCTTCACTTTGCCTTGAACTACTATCACTACTGTCGCTATCCGTTGAGAGTCGCTTAGAAGAACTAGATGTAGCTATAGTAAAAGACAAACAACAAAGATAAACAGATTATGGTTTAAAAAGAATTACTTCCAGGAAAAATCTGCACATCACATACAGGGTGGACAAACTGACACATAAAAATGTGTCAGTTTTCTGGAAAATATTCTGGAAAATAATTTGTACAATTTATATCTTGATGGCAATTTTTATGACTTCATAAAATTACCCACATTATCTCAGAAATAATGTTACTTTTATGACATTTAAATTACTTATTCAAACTGTTTTCAGTAATTTATTTCTTGGCAAATTGAATCTTTCCTTAGTAAACTGACTTGCCCTGTAAGTCAGAGTCAGTTACCTACTCTGTATTAGACATAATATAATTATTTGCAAATTTCATTACAAATAATCTATTAGGGGTATTCTTATGAATAAGATTTTCAATTGCACATTTCCCCCCCCCCCCCCCCATAATTCAAGTTTCTCTTAGTCCATTTATGATGAAAATTTTTAACTCTTGGTTGGACAACTAACATTGTCCAACCAGGAGTTAAAACTCTCTCTTTCTCATTAGGTTTCCATTCATTTGAAACCTTCTGAGATTGGGCAGATGCATCGAGAACAGCAAGAACATCGAGAACACACACAAAAAAAGCATATCTGTATTGCTGTATTATCCCAGTCTCTCATAATTAGCAGTTTTTCTGAACCCTAAACCTGGATATACCTCATAATTTTTAGGATGCGTCCCCACTATGAACCCCAGAACCAGAACACAACATCCAACAGGCTACTCCAGCTGCAGGCAATCTTAACAGATCCAACTGAAATAACAGACCACCAACACACACACACACACACACACACACACACACACACACACACACACACACACACACACACACACACACACACACACACCACAGAGTTTCTCCTTTTGGTCTATATAACAGTACAGGTCACCCACAATATCCCACTATTCAGTGAACCTCCGTAGCCAGGTGAGAAGGAGCAGCAGTGCATAGCACACGCTTCTTGATTAGACCGGGGTTCGAGCCCATCACCACCAAATACGGAAGATGCGGAAAGGTCAGGGAATGACCACCGCATATCCCGGAGCAATATGGCCTTAGTTGCTAATGCTCCTAAAAACCAAAAACAACAACAACCACTATTCAGTATATTGATCAAATCTGCAACCAAAGAAGAGGACCCCATCCAATCAACCTACTCTAGCAACTCAACCAATAATTGATGTACCCAACAATGTAAAGAAAGATATGTTTCCAATCTTTGTTGTTTCACAGTCTTCAGGCACGTCATTTGTAAGTGTAAGATGAATATATGCAAGAACTTTCTAATTTTTGTAGCTTCTTTGTCTGTATTCTTTGATTCCAGCATGGATAGGACTCCAGCTACAATACTGACATACACATTTGTTAAACAATTTAAATATTCTAATTTTTAATCACTGAAGGAGTCATATACAGAGTTATGTTAAAATACTATATGTTCGAACTAAATTCCAAAATAGACCATTTTATATAATGAAGTGAAGTGTCCTTACCAAATATTAAATACTTATGTTATAAAATATGACCTTTAACCGCTAGTAAATTAGAAGTTTTATTTTGGTTTACAAATCAAAATAATGTTAAAAATATTATGTTTACAAATCATTTCTTAGCAAAAAAAAAAAAACAAAAAAAACAAAACCTATATGCGTGCATATGTACACATACAACATTCACTTGAGGAAACAAATTCTGAACTGAATTGCCTTCTCACCTAGTTTTATTTGGGTCAGTGTAGTCAACCTGACATTCCCACTTAATTTATTTGTTCTTAAATAAGTCTGCATTTTAATTACTTTAAAGTAGACAAAAGAATGAAACAAATTTCTTTCTCAATGTGAATCTTCAATCCTTCTCCCATTAAGTCTTAATAACAGTTTTAATACAAATAAACTATGATAACAGAGAACAAAAGCAGATTTATTATTACCTTTAGCAGCTGTTTGTTCTGCAAGAAGACTGAGAGGAATATCTTCACTCTGGCTTGAGCTACTATCACTGCTATCACTGTCTGAACTACTGGAGGATGATGATGATGATGAAGAAGAGGATGTTTCCAGGCTACTTCCACTGAAATGACGTTTCTTAGCAGAAAGCTGATGTTCTTCTGTTTTAGGTTTCTATTTTCAAAAAATTACTTTTAAGGAAACTTCTGTATAATAAAAAGCTATGGTTTTTATTTTAAAAGATACACAACATCACAACAATATAATGCAAAGTAACACCAAACAAAAAAAAAACAAACAAACAACAAAGCAAAGGAAGAAATCAGAATATATATTAATATTTGTTTAAAAAAAAAAAGTCAGTAACAAATTGAAAATATAATTGACATGTAGGAAACAGAACTGGTTATCAGACTGAAAGTTTTCAATGGTTGATTTATTTATTCTGCAACTATTCTTGGGTACACGCATTACCATTTATATCACTGCTTTCATTTTATTCTTTGTCATAAATAAATAAATAAAATAAAATAACCTCACAACCACAGTTGACTTTGATCATGTATAAGTGAAAGTGCTATATATCTGTTTATTTCTTGATCAGATTGCACAAAATTATATAAGGACAAGTTTTTGACATAAACTATTTTAAAAGAAGTTCAGAGAAGAAAAACTGCTTTACTTTCTTATTTTGATTTTAAAAAGGTTTGCTTAAAAAACAGTAAATATTATTCCTGTTATTTTTTTTTAATTAATCTTATTAACTATAATTTTTTTTTTTTTTTTTTTTTTTTTTGTCAGATCCCCAGCCAAGGACTATTGTACATCAATTATTTCTTCTTTCACAATGGCATCTGGTAGGCTGTCACAATGAAACTGACAGAACTGATGCTGAACAATTTCTTTATCCTTAATAAAGGACAAGTTTCCAGTACCAAGAAGTAGTACTGGAAACTTGTCCAAAACAATTTACAATTTGAAAATGATGCACTGCCAATTAATTAAATTTGTCCTACTTCAGCATTTATAAGATGGGGACTTGTATACCAGGCAGTCACACAACTGCAAAGCACTTCCTTACTGAGCAAAAGAACAGAATCTTCTCCTCTTCTTTAAGACTCTCCATGGCCAAAGCAGCAGAAACTCCTATGACTAAGTTTAAATCATCTACGTGATTTAGTCTGCTATGATAATCAATTTCCAAAATGGAAGTAGACAATTTGAAAATTGTTATTAAAATAAATTTGCCCATTACATTCTTCAACATATCTAGGAGTAGTGACCTCAATATATGGATGTGAGGTATGTTGGATTGAAGAGCATCGGATTTTTAAATGGTGGCATAACATTTAAAAGAAACAAGCAAATCTTTATTCAAGGCAGAAAAGAGAAACATGAAGAGACTTTCTGCATGAATGAAGAGAACATGACTAGAATTTTCAGTTTGCTTAACCTTTTTAGAATTGTTTAACAAAAGTGTGCAATTCAGAAGTTATTTTTCTTGAGTTTGCCAACTTGTCTTCTTTCAAAACTTTCAGCTCATGAACTGGATTTGAACATAAGTCAGTGCCGCTCACAAGTGACTGCATGTTATACTCTTCAATTTGGTACATTCTTCTAAAAGTCCTGTCACATACTTGTCACACAAAAACATCCAGTGTAAGCACATATGCTTCAAAATCTTTTTTACTTTAGCGCATATATTAATTGAAGCTGTTTAAAGCTATCTTGACTTTTAGCACTTCCTTACAGACAGTAGTAAATTTCCATCAAATATTCATCCACTTCAACAAGAAAGCATGCATCCCCCACTTCAGTGTACACAAATTAATCAGAAGACAAGAACTACCTGTTACCACCAAGTGCTCAATCTCCTCTTTTGGTCCTCTGCTACTGCAGTTTTTAGGACTACCATAATAACATTTTCAACACTAAGTGCTAGCAGTTTTTTTGTATGAATCCCACATGCTTTCAGGCTGTTCAGAAGTAATGTCCAATGTTTTATTCTGTAAAGTCACCTTTCAGAGCTAGCAATGAGAGCAAGTTCTTTCAAGTTGAGGGTTTGTTATTACAAAAGTTCACCACAATGGGATATAGCTTGGGATCACTTTGATTACTGCCATCTGTAGCAATCAAAATATTTAATTTTTCAGAGCCATCACTACTACTTCTTTCCCTATCTGTGAAATTCTGTTAGATACACAGATAAGTTCTTATCAGAGTCCCCAAATGGTTGCATAGGCTTTGGCTTTCATGTTTTTATAATGATGTTAAAAAAGGGAGAGAGATTCTTATCCTAGAGAAGACCCAGGTCTTTATGAGTTGTGACTTTCTGGACTTCTTTATCAGTGATGAAGATTTGGACATTGCTTCTGAATTTCTTGTTGGTAAAGGTAAAATTATTCAGTCTTTTATTGGCTAATTGCCAACCAGCCCAATGGAAAAAAGGTAGGCTTCAAGTGCTGACAATTTCTCTGTTTTCATCTGGACTTCTTCCTTGTGCTGACGATTTGAAGTTTTTTGTTGTTTCTGTGTTACTGAGCTTTGCGTTCCAAGAAACAATGAAAAAGCTTCAAATCATTAGCATAAGAAAGAATTCTAGATGAAAACAGAGAAAGGGTTCCAATGCTACAACAAAGAGAATAGTGGAGAGTGCTAGTCACCTTGAGGCATACCTCTGGCAAAAATTAAAAATCGTTAATTTCAAGGGAGCTTGTATGATTTAATACAGGTAATTAACATGAAATGTACAATAATTTACAAAAACATGTAAATTTTGCACAGTCACTTTAACAATATATATATACTTTCATTAATTTTATTCTCCATGATTCCGCCTTTTCCTGAATTGATATAGTATTTTGTTCATGCTTTGCTAATCCATCATTGCCACAGCTGTTCAGTTGGCTCTTATTAGGAATGGTTATGGATGATGAAAAGAGTAACAGAATGCCACTGAGTGAAGGTTTTAAAATAAAAATGTTACTTGGGAAGTTCAATAGCTTGCACCACCAAGCCAAAGCATTATTTCAACAACTACTGAATAGTGAATTATGGGAGTTTTTTCCTGGATCAGGTATTTGAGATTTTTTTCAAACCACAACTGTTTTTTAAATACAGAATGCCAAATTATATGCTACAGAAACAAGTGCAAGATGTATCATAATTATAGCATACTGGCAAAGGTTACATAAATCAACCTATTATACAATTTGAAATGCTAAATATATTTAGCAAAGTTATGTAATAGAATATACTTAGTTGAAACAATTTAAATAAAAAACTTACAGGTTTGTTTAAAGAGGAGCTTTTTAATTTCTTTTGAAGGGCCTCTTTGTCCTTCTGTGGTTTGACTTTTTTTTGAGTTGGTTTCTGATTAATTTCCAAAGATTTTGTAAGTGTTTTTGAAACCTAAACAAAAAAAAAAAAAAAAAAAAACCTTACAATTTCTGAAAAAAGTTTTCAAAACATGAGAAAAAATTATTTGCCGTTGATTATTTTGGCATTTAAAAAAAATCAATTTGGCCACAGTCGTAAATTGTGTATAGTTTTATCACCTTTTTCCTATTTTTCATCCAGAAAAATAGGAGTTTCCCAGGAAGGGGGGGGGGAGCTATACAGTCCATGCCTAAGGTTGATTAATTTAACCAAACAAGCCCAGCTTTATGGGATTCAAACATCAGCCATTTTCCCCATGTTATGGAAAAGCAAGGCATAACACTCATTATGGCTGAAGTTATGCAGTGTGAACTTATATACTACTGTATTATTAAATATAATGCCGCAACCTTTATTATTCTACTGTGAGGACAAACATTCCTCGTGTACCATGTGAATATGTGCTACAGACTAAAGACCACTTGTACAGCCTGTGCATGTATTCCAAGATCAATTTAGTAGGTTATCCTAGCTCAACTGATCATTCTTTTCTTTGTTCCTGTTGTAAGGAGTATACCAATCTCAAATTAAAACTAAGCACATTACTAGATGAATTTCAGTTACTGAAGAAATACTGAGTGTCCTAGAGGCAAATAAAATTGAGGATTCATTGGGGACTGAAATATCTAATAACCAGGTGATATACCACTGATTTGGGTCTCAGAAAGGAATAATTACATACTACTACCCTGGTTGAGGAGGATTTATTTTATTGGAAGATTTCATTATCTGGAAAATAAGTAACTTCTTATACATTAAGGATAATGTACTTTTAAGAGGGATAAAAGGAGCATTATTATTCATGTGGGGACTAATGATATTAAACGTGCACAAAATAACGATGTGTTGGATTATAGGATCATAATGAAAAAAATGCTGATTTTGCAAGGTAGGTCAGAATGTGTATATATATCTAAAGTTCTGGCCCAATATGATAGAATAGACTATATGCTAAAAGCCTTGTGAATTAACTCAATGTTTAAAGGACTCTGCAAAGCTTCTGGAGACTTTTTAATGTGTAAACATCTTTGGCAGTACCTACTACATTTCAGACAGTAAAAAGCAATTTTTGCGAGATGGAAATGATGTCATTTGAAGTCATTTCCATTTCATAACAAAGAAAAATAGAGTCAAGAGAGGAGATTGTGCAAAGGATCATAGGAGGTGATCTTGGACGAGCTTAGAGCTGGCATAAACCAGCTGGCTGTGGAAAAACATTAATGATTCAGGGTATACCACTTAGGTGGCTAACCATTGCCACCTGTGGCAGAAACCTTTTGGTAACCAGAGAAATAGATATCCGAGTGGTCAGGAGCGGGAGTGTAGTAGCACACGTTCCTTGAGTATACCGGGGTTCAAGCCCGACTGCTAAATATGGTCGATCTGCCAACCCGCCAGATTATGGTCCATTTCCCTCAACATGAATTGTTGAGGAGGCTTCCATCCTGCAGTGGGTTGATAATGACTGCAATTTGCCTTTTTTTTTAAAGCATTTAAAGCAAAGGATCATGGGAGGTGATCTTGGATGTGCTCAGAGCTGGCATAAACCAGCTGGTTATGGAAAAATATTTATGATTCAGGGCATACCACTCAGATGGCTTTGGGCTACCCATTGCCATCCATGGCAGAAACTTTTTTGGTAACCAGAGAAATGGATATCTTGAGGGCAGTGATCTTGGATGTGCTCAGAGCTGGCATAAATCAGCTCTGAGCACATCCAAGATCATTCAGCCTTACCAGTTGAAGCACATGTGATGTAGGCATCACAGTAGCCATCTGTATTACTGAAGCGGTTGTATATTTCCATCAAGAGACGAATCATTAATGTTTTTCCGCAACCAGCTGGGCCGATCAAGAATATTTGAATCGATTAGCAATTGGGAGAGAACAGACTCCAAATTACATGCATGAGTAGAATCTTTTGCTTGTCATTGGCCATTCTCATTAAGTTGCAGAAGTTCTCAATTACGCTTGGTCATCAAGTTTTCGCATTTCTTCGCAATTGCGCTGAGAGTTAAATTCTCATTCATCTCACTGTTTATAAAAGTTTCAAAAAGGGTTTTCTTCTCGCAGTCGCATTACAAGGCTATGCAGGTCATTACCACACGCTTCGTCAGGATCATCGTCGTCATTGCCTTGACACATTGTCTTACATATTTCAATCGTTTTGCAAATGTCCAAGTCTGATTCACACAATTTACGATCAAGTATAAGCTCTTCTTTGTCATCTTAAACCTCGACATATTTCATCTCTGATAGTATCTCTGTTTCCTAATTGCAAAATGGAATGTGCAGAGTTACTATTTCGCGCTTGTGCTCGTTGAGATCCTGAGCCAAGTCGCAGTTTCGATGGTGTATTATGTGTGGATGCTGTCGTTTCTTGCAGATCTCATTAGCACTGCATGTGTAATTTGTGACAAAGCATGACAGAGTAACATGATCCAATATGATAGTAACATAATAGCATAATTGTAACAATACAAATACATGTATTGTTGCAATCATACTATTCAACAAATGGCTACAATCAAATGGGTAATTAGGCTACTGGCCTAACCTCTTCCAAATGTTGATTTGGTAGAGTAAGCAGCTGGCGTATGTATCCTATTTATCACTAACATTTATTCGGTAGAGTAGGTAGTGAGCATCAGCATAAATTACATTGTTCATGATTTCGGTTCTCCCTGTTCGAAATTTAGTAGGTGTCGTCAAATTTGTTTAAATATAAAACATCTTTCATGGGTACAGAGTACACACACGATTTTCTTTTTTTTTTTTTAATCAGCATGGCACTTGTAGGTAGAAAGAATCTATTTCATGGAGATGGAATACATTTGAACAAAAGTGGTGAAAGAGTCTTTGTTCTTTGCCAATATCCCTCAGGGGGCATTACAGCAGCATTTACCAAATATTTTTTTTAGCACTGTCACACTATGTACGTGCCAAAAATAATTCAACAACACCCCACTCAGAAATTTGTAATTATTCAAAATGCCACCCACTTCATTCTGAATTTTTAAGTTAATGGAAAATGATACAGTACATAACCTTTTCATTTTGAACCAAATATACATAGGGGGAAAAAAAACATGACTAACTGCAAGGGGAAAGATGTATAGTACTTAACACAGGCTTATCCAAGGCCATCTGAAATCAACTATGTCAGTTATTGCCATTGTGGAGAGCTTAAGGGAGCCAGTGAGCCAATTTTTGACTTTTAATAGTTGCTAAAGAGCATGGAGAGGAACACTGAGAATTTATAGCTTCAATCCTGAATAATCAAATCAATATCACTTTATTGCAACTTGTCCAGAACTTACCAGCCGTTACACATGAAGAAATGTACTTACTGCTTTGTTTAAATAAATTATTTTTTTTATTAAGTGCACTTACTGCTTTGTTTCTGTCATTCTTCAAAAACAAAGTGGGAGCAATTTTTTAACATGCATTTGAGAATTGCCTCTGATGTCTTTACAACTTCTTTGGATGACTGAAACATTTTCTGCACTGCTCCTTTAACTTTCAAAATAAAAATTGCAAGGTGAAAAGTTGGGCTGTGGGTGGATCAGGAATGCATCTGATATTAATGATGGCTAAGCACTCGAGTAATATGAGGTCTCGCACTGTGACGATGCAGCGTCCAACCCACCTGTGTACAGTTGTGGTTCTTTGTGGCAGACATGATCCCACAAAGTGTATAATAGAGTTCTGTAGTAAGGTCTCGTAACAGTTGTATGCTGTGGCACAACGTGTTGGTAAACCATTCCTTGAATATCAAAAAAAAAAAAAAAATTGACCATAGCCTTTCCTACATTTTTGTGGGAAAAGTTGTGGTCAACTTTTGCTTTTTTTTGCTACTGGTGATGATGCAGTCTTGCAAACAGAAATTTGTTGCTGGGTCAAAATGATGCAGCCATGTCTCATCTGCTGTTATCACCTTGTGCAGAGCATCACCATCTTCAAGTAATGGAAAAGTTACCCATTTTACATTTTTATGTGAAAGGTTATGGAGACCTTGTAATATGTCAAATTACTAGACTGTGTTGTATGCTTTTTTTTTTTGATATCAAAGGAAACTGACAAAAGATGCCTGGATTTTATAAAACCATCACAAATGCATGATTCTAATCTCATTAAATGATCCAAAATGGAACTGTTTCAGTGGAAGCCAAACTATGACCTGGAAATGAGGCTGTTCATTCATTCCAAGATTGCAAAACAGCTTTTCAGAGCATTGCAATTATAATTAGGTAATCTGGATTTTTAGAATCTTTTCTTCTTTTTAGGAAGGGAAAGACAATTGCATTTTGCCAGGAATCCTAGAAATTCTTTGTCAAGAAAGATTTAATGGTGTTTTATTACTTCATAATGGGTGTCATCTGACCCAAGAGTACTTGTTTGAGTAAGAAAGAAAGAAAGAAAGCTGCACTTAATCCTTTCAACATGACAAGCTTCTTGTATGACTAAACCCCTTTGAATAGAAGTTTAATGCACATTTCTCCTTGTTTTTTTTTCCCTTTCTTTTTAAGACCAGGAATTCTGGTGAATAAGATTTTAAGATTTTTTTTTCATTTTTCATCACAGATTTTTTTCAAATGTTTTCCCCTTAGAGTATTTGCAAAAACACATCCATGGTGCTATAGGATCACTGGAGAGCAAGGCAGATATGAAGGCTGTGCAATAAACAATGATAATAATTTTTCACGGACAACTATGAAGCTTGCTATTTCTAGCTGAGCTGCGGAATTTAAGATCAAACCAAGCTGAATCACATAGCAATGATGCAGTTGACTTGCATACAATTTGTGACCTTGGTGGTCAATCAAGTTTATGCCTGTATAGAGGAAAATAGGCAAATTTGCCTATTTTCCTCTTTCCACCTCTGGCATGGTCACAGTTATGCAGGGTGCTTTCCTTGACAGTTAATGCAGTGGGTTTGTAGCTGAACACAAAGTAATTTTGTGGTCCTTTGACCATCTTGACTGCATGCAAGGTCACTATGACAGGCCATATTGAATGTCCATATTTTTTGGCACTTGAAGCAACTTAGTGGGTTAGGAATGTATGGCTTACTAGGAAACGGAAACTGAACTTGGCCTGTTATAACGTAAGATCACTCATCAGTGAAGACAGGATATTAGAGCTGGAAAAGGAATTAGAAAATGTGAATTAGAATATCATCGGTTTGGCTGAAACAAGAAGAAGAAATGAATCACTTATAAGTTTATCAAGTGGAAATTTGGTGTACCCAATGGAAACAGTGAAAGGAGTGAAGGTGGAGTTGGGTTTCTGGTCCATAAAGATTTTAAAAACAACATTTTGGAATTCAAAAGTATATCACCAAGGGTGTCAAGACCAATACTCAAGATTTCTAAGAGGTACAAGCGAAAGATTATAATGATTTATGCACCAACATCAAGCCATGATGATGAAGAGGTTGAAGAAATGTACACCGAAATTGAAAGTCTTCTAGATGAGCAGAAAACCCACTACACTATTATTATGGGGGACTTCAATGCTAAGGTTGGAAAAAAGACAAAACAGTGCAGAAAGGGGAACTATAGGAAATTTTGGAATTGGTGAAAGAAATGAAAGAGGTGAAAGACTTGTGGAATTTGCAGAATCTCAAGGACTGTCAGTAATGAACACTTTTTTGAAGAAAAGGGTGAATAGAAAGTGGACATGGAAGAGTCCAAATGGATTAACTACTTATGAAATCGACTTCATCCTCACTAACAGAAGATATATTGTGAATGATGTTACCATCCTGAATAAGGTAAATGTTGGAAGTGATCACAGAATGGTAAGATGTACACTTGATATAGATGTAGGAAAGGAAAGGAAAAAAACTGACTCGAGTAAATAATACAAAGGTCTTTGAGATAACAGAAGAGGAGAAAAAGCAGTATGTACTGGAACTTTTTGAGCTTCTGCAGACTGCTCAGGACCAAGATATTGACGTGGAATATTACAACTTTCTGAAAGTGGTAAGTCCAAGAAGGAAAGTGGTAAAGTCCAATAGGGAAAAAGAAATCCAAAGAAGAAAAAATTAGTCAAGAAACACTTGTCATGATGAACCGAAGACGACAAATGAAAAGCAAGAAAAACACTGACAGAGAGAAAATTGAGTATACTGAGTTATGCAAAGCCATTAGAAAGAGACTCAGAGAGGACATAAGAAGATTTAACACAAGAAAAGTAGAAGCATTAAGGGAAAACAAAGGATTTAAATCAGCAGCCATGAGCAGTAATACAGAAAGACAAATGATACTGAAACTGAAGAATAGCGATGGTGTACTTATAAACAGCAGAAGGCATAATTCAAATAGCAGAAGACTACTATAGAGAATTATACAAGGAGCAGGGGAATGATGCCAGCAGTGGGGTAGATGGATTGAAAAGTAGCAACACATATGACACACCCAATATTCTTCCTGATGAGGTAGAACATGCATTGAAGAAAATGAAGAATCAGAAAGCCCCGGGGGAAGATGAAGTTACTGTAGAGTTGTTAAAATTGGGAGGAAGAGACATAACACAAAAACTGGCAAGGCTCTTCACAAAGTGCATTAGAAAAGGTGTGACGCCTAATCAGTGGAATAATGCAATCATAGTTTTGCTGCATAAGAAAGGAGATAAATTGGAAATTATAGACCAATTAGCTTGTTATCCCACATCTACAAGTTGTTCACAAGGGTCATTACTAACAGATTAGAAAGAATACTTGATGAGAATCAACCGAAAGAGCAAGCTGGCTTTAGGACAGGATTCTCAACTATGGATCACCTTCACGTAATATCACAGCTAATGGAGAAAGCAAATGAATATAAAACACCATTATGCCTGGCATTTGTGGATTATGAAAAGGCATTTGACTCTATACAGTTAAGGCAATGTTTCGGGTACTGCAAAGACAAGGCATAGATACCCCATATATTATGATTTTGAAGAAAATATATGAGAGTGCTACCTCCTTTATTAGACTAGAGAAAGAGAGTAGGAAATTTAAAATTGAGAAAGGAGTTCGACAAGGAGACACAATATCTCCGAAGCTGTTTGCTGCTGCCCTTGAGGAAGCTTTCAGAAGATTAGACTGGTCGCAGAAAGGAGTCAATGTGAACGGAGAGTACCTAAACCATTTACGATTTGCAGATGACATTGTGGTCATAAGCCATGATACCAAAGAATTAGAGGAAAATCTTAATCAGTTATGCACAGTTAGTAAGGATTTTGGACTAAAGATGAATATGGCTAAAACAAAAGTAATGATGAACAAGTATGCCACAGAAAGGGAAATAATGATTGAAGGAACAGTAATTGAAAAGGTGGAGTCATATACTTATCTGGGACAAGTTATTAGCTGTAATAATGATAAATGGCTGGAAGTCAAGAGAAGAATAAATTTTGGATGGATAACATTCAGGAAATATAGTCACATACTGAAGAGCAATATCCCAGTTTGTCTGAAACGTAAAAAAATGAACCAATGTATACTCCCCACCATGACTTATGGAAGTGAAACTTGGGCACTCACCAAAAGAATGGAAGAGAAGCTGAGAACTACACAGTGAAGAATGGAACGAATTATATTGGGAATCAGACTGGTAGATAAGAAGAGAAACACATGGATTAGGCAGCAAACCCAAGTAAAGGACATTCTTATCAAAACTAAAGAACTAAAATGGTCTTAGGCAGGACACATAGCTCGGAGACATCCTGATAGATGGACTAAGAAAATAACAAAATGGTACCCAAGAGGAGCTAGAAGAAAGGCGGAAATGGATAGATGAAATTCGTGAATTTGTGAGTAGTAAATGGATGGCCAGTGCTCAAAACAGAAGGAACTGGAAAGTTGCTGGAGAGGCCTTCATCCTGCAGTGGATTGAAAATGGCCGATGATGATGATGGCTTACTAGGACAGTTCAGGTACTCAGCTATAATGGAATTAGGAGATTTTGGTGTATTAAAAGTAAGGATGAGGTTTCTTATGGTTTGGTGAAGCTGTTTTTCACATGACGGAATTTTTTGATAGGCATAACGGCCATTACTGAGGTCCAGATAATCCAAAAAAAAAAAAAAAAAAACACAAGTGCAAAGAGATAGAGCCGACCAAAAGTTACTGTGATGCAGAATGATTTTTGAGAGCGCTTTTCTATCATTTATTTTGTGGGATATGATGAATGGCAAAAGATATTTTCAGTGATGCGGAGTTTCACATGATGCAAGGAAGTGGCCAAATTTACAGCTACTTCTCTTTACGCAAGATGGAGCCCTACTTCCCTCCTCCATCCTTATGTGCAATTGGCTAGATATCACTTTACTCAATAGATAGATAAGTAGACAGAGATGGACCAAGCTAAGAGCCACAATTTCATTCCAACAGATTTCTTGTGGTACTAGGATTAATAGAGAGAAAAAAAAAAAAAAAAACAATGACTGTTGATGAGTTTGAGGACTCCATTCAGTAAGTTACTGGATCTGTTCCTGGAGACTGTTTTATGATCTGTGGACAAGTGAAGCTGCCTGATTACAATGGTTTATAAAATTTACAGATTTACAGTGGCTTGTAAAAATGATGGTGGATACTTGTTCAGTTGTAGAATAGATGTGTGGATACTTGTTTAGATGTAGAATAGACAGTTGTTGTAGAATAGATGTGCAGAAATTTTCCTTTAGCCAGCGGGCAGTTAATTGCTGGAACAAACTTCCATCTGTCGTTGTGGAATTTGATAGCTTAAATAAATTCAAGGAGGAACTGGACAAACTTTTAGAGGGAATGGATGTGTGAAATTGTTTTTTTTTTTTTTTTTTTTTTTTTGGGTTGATGCTACATAAACTCATAAGCTTGCTTTCTTGCATCACATGCCTCTATTACTACTACTACTACAATAACATAGTACACTAAATGGTATTAAATTAGTATAAGTAGTGGCAAATGATGTAAGAAAGCAAACTTATAGAGCATGAGCAAAAAAATATATATCCACTCACTCATTCATCCCCTCCAAGAATTTGTATATAGTTCATGAATTTATTCAAATTAACCACTTCCATAACACTAGATGGAAGTCTGTTCCAGCATTTGACTACTTGCTGGCTGAAGGCATACATCTGCATATCTATCCAGCAACCATCCTTGGTCAATTTGAATTTATGCCCCATCAATGCGATATAGATGCTATAATTTTCCAGTGAATGTACTAGCCATAACTAGAATATTCCAGGTCTGTTAACCATCTAGATGGCTTTTTTATGGGGGGAGGGTTCACCCGAAGTTATGGATGCATATCACGGATTATGATGTTTGTTTATTGGTTTTTAGGAGCATTAGCAACTAAGGCTATATTGCTCGGAGATTAAGATGTATACCACACATACTAAGCACATCTGCTTCATGTGAAAGGCTACTTAAAATGCTATGCTAAAAGGGTTATACCGAAACAATAACAAATATCCTATCCACTATGGTGAAAATGTATTTTCATGATCTTGGGGGGTGTGTGTGTGTGTGTGTGTGTGTGTGTGTGTGTGTGTGTGTGTGATCTTAGCAAGAGGAAGAATGCTATCAACACTGAGCTTACTCAATCCATTCAAAGCCTTAAACACCTCAATCAGATCTCTTCACAGGTGCCCAAGTTTCCCGATGCTGAAATTTGCACAACTGAAGCCTTTCTTGGAAGAGACCTTTTGTTCCCTTCACCAATTTCATTGCTCTTCTCTGCACCCATCCCAGTAGGTCAACATCCTTCCTAAAGTGAAGGCCCGCCCCAGACTTCTATACAGTACTCAATATGCTGCCTAATCATGGCCTCGTACAAACTGATAATCACCTCCTTATCCCTATTAGCAAAGTTCAAATATATCATTGACAAAAACCTAAGGGCTGTTCTGGCAGCCTATCTGCACTGCTCAGAAAACTTCATACTTGACTGCACAATTACTCCCAGGTCTCTTTCATTTTACACTACCTTGAGTACAGCACCAAGCAGTTGGTATGTTAATCTGGAATTATTTCTACCCATATGCAGTACTTTGCATTTGTCAATGTTCAACTTCAACTGTCATTTCTCCTCCCATCAGCCTAATTATTTTAGATCTTGTTGCAGTAACTTACCTTGATTACTGTCACTAAACGTCCTGCCAACCTTTGTAACACCCGAAACTTAAACATTAAGCCTGATATACCCCCATCAATATCATTAATAAATAAAGGAAACAACAATGGGCCAAATCCTGCGGGACTCCACTAATAATATTAGTTCATAAAGAGCAGTGCCCATTGATAACCACCATCTGTCTCCTTTCACTCAAACATCCCTTTCAGTAACTTGCTCTTAATGCCACACTGCTTCAGTTTGCAGTCACCCTGTATATCAGTGAAACAGAATCCTCACCAGCTAAAATGTGCACTCCTCAACTTACATTTCAATTAGTAAATGAACCAATTTATACATCATTAGATTGTTTATTTGTGTGCTTCTTTGTTTTTTCTGAGAATAAATTTAATTCTGTATACTGCACACAAATTATTAGACATTAATTTAGCAAAATTCAAATTATCTCAAATGAAAGCAAAATGTTTTGAAAATTTTTTCCAAGCTTACCTTTACAGAAGAATCTGGTTTTGATGAGGAACTACAACTGAAACTTTGTTTTCTTCCAGCAACCGAAGTAGTCTGAGCTGATGATTGAGGAGTAACAGGTTTAACAGTAGTATCATTAAGAAATATCCTTTCACTACGCCTACGGAACCATGCTTGTTCATCAAAGAACGGAACCTTATGTTTAACTTCATTCTATAAAAAAAATAATAATACTGTAATAATAAATATTTAATAAATTCTATTACTGAAAGATTTTTAGTAAGCTTCAAATTTCAGCACAAATGAAGTCCATAATAGTTAGGTTATTTTCTAACTGTAAAAGAATGATGTTACCAGAACCCACAAACATTTAACAGATTCATGAAGATAAAAATATATTGTTACTATATAATCAAATCAGAGTGGGGGGAAGAGAATAAAAAAAAAAACCAAGATAATGGCCTAAGAAAAATACATCGCATCTCTATAATGTATACTTCTCTCTCTCTCTCTCTCTCTCTCTCTCTCTCTCTCTCTCTCTCTCTCTCTCTCTCTCCTCTCTCTCTCTCTCTCTCTCTCTCTCTCTCTCTCTCACACACACACACACCAAGTTCATGGAAATACATCTTCACCATAGTGGATATTTGTTATTGATTCGGTATAACCCTGTTAGCATAATATTTTAAGTGGTCTTTCACATAAAGCAGATGTGCGTAGTATGTGTGCTATACATCTTAATCTGTGATATGCATCCATAACTTCTGGTGAACCCCTCCCTCTCCACATAAAAAAAAAAGCCATCTTGATGGTTAACAGACCTGGAATATTCCAGTTATGGCTACTACATTAACTGGAAAATTATAGCAGAATGTCACTTCCTCAAAAATACTAAATGCAGGCATTCCCAACTGCAAAGACAGGATTCACAGGACAGGTGTAATTTCTCATTCAGAGAATACTGTTCACAAATGTGGTATATCTTGCAATGGTGCATTGTCAACTTTATTCTTCCATAACATTTGTAGTGTTAACTTAGCATTATCAAAGGCACATGATGCAAGAAAGCAAGCTTATATAGCATCAGCCAAAAAAATAAATAAATAAATAAAACCCTTATTTCACCCATCCACTCAGTATTAGTAGTGGCAAATGATTTAAGAAAGCAAGCTTACTGATGATCAGCCAAAATAAAAATAAAAAACTACCCACCTCCCCCATCTATCCCCTCCAAAAATATCTAGTTTTATCTTAAATTTATTCAAACCCACTTCCATAATAACAGATGGAAGTTTGTTCCATCAATCAACTACCTGCTGTCTAAAGGCAAACTTCTGCACATTTATCACAACCATCATTCTTCTACTTGAATTTATGCACCATTATGTTGTAGCCTCAGCAAGAGGAAGAACACCATTAACATTTATCTTACTCGATCCATTCAAGCATAAATTCCAAGGTCCTAAACACCTCAATCAGATCTCTCTGCAGATGCCTAGTCTCCAGATGCTGCAATTTGCAGAAATGAAGCCTTTCTAAGTAACAGCACCCTTTTGTTCCCTTCACCAACCTAGTTGCACTTCTCAGCACACATTCCTTGCTTATTCTGGAGTTATTCTGTCTTATGTTATCCATCTATGGCTAAATTCAATGGATACATTTGGTGACACTCAAGGCTCTTTGATATTTCAAAGGCTTTTGATCGCATTTGGCATAAGTCTTCTAAATAAGCTTCCGTCTTATGGTTTGCCAACTGTTTTTTGTAATTGGGTGTCCAGTTTTCTCTCTGACCACTCACTGTGGGCGATAGTGGATGGCTCTCTAACTTCTCCACTAATGCTGGTGTTCCTCAAGGTTCAATTCTTTCTCCCACTCTTTTCCTCTTGTATATTAATGACCTTCTTCCATTGACTAAAAAGCCTATCCATAGTTTTGCTGATGATTGCACATTGCATTCCACCTTCCAGTTTAAGAAAACTTGCCCTGCACAAACAGCTTCAACTTTTAAAATATTCACTGCCAATTCCTTAAATGCCGATCTCCAGGTAATTCTCCAGATGGGGCAAAGATAACTTAGTGATTTCAATCCTGCTAAAACTGAGAACCATCTTATATCTCACAAAGAGAATTCTTCTGCTCCTATACTTATCTTCAATGACACTCCAATTTCTAGGCAAAATCACATATCTCTACTGGAGATTACCATGACTTCTAATCTCTCTCTCTCTTGGCATAAACACATTACAAATATTGCTTCCTCTGCATTTAAAAAACTGGGTTTTCTCTTTTACTCCCGGTTGGGCCAATCAAGTGTTGATGTTACCAACACTGAATTCTAAATGAGAAGCCTTCAGGGACTTAATTTTGGAGGCTACTAGGCTTTTCATTCCAACTAAGAAATACTGTTCAAGGTTTAGGCCTAAATGGATGTCAGATGAATTAATGAGGCTTGTGGCAGAAGAGAAGAATGTATGGGACACATATAAAGTATCAGGTGACACAGAAGCCTATGGCACGTATAAACTAGTCTGTAATCAAGTCACAAAGGAGGTTAGGCAGGTGAAGGCAGATTACGAGAAATCTTTGGCAAAGGATGCAAAGAAAAACAGCAGCAAAGAGTTCTTTACTTATATAAACTCTAGAAGGAAAGGGATGAATCAGATTGAACCACTTAACATATATGGGTTGGCTATTGATAATCATTCTCAGATAGCTGCCAAACTAAATGAGTATTTTTGCAACTACATTCACACATGAGGAGCTATTCAAGAAGGAGAGGGCCAGATGTTGATCAAACTCTAACAGGGAGTTAAATGATTTTGTAATAACTGAGAGCAAAGTGAAGGAGAAATTGTTGAAGTTAAACATAAGAAAAGCACCAGGGGTGGATGGGATCTATCCAGTTATATTAGAGGAGGTGGCAAAGGAAGTAAGCAAACCGTTAGCCATAATTATAAGAGCATTCTTGGACTCAGGGGAAGTCCCTACGGACTGCAGATGTGTAAATGTATCTCCAATTCACAAAGGGCGACACGAGTAATTACAGACCTTTAGTTTGATTTCTGTTCCAGGTAAAATAATGGAGTCACTGGATAAGAAGCATTGCAGGATCATCTACACAAGACTGCGATAATAATTCAGACACCGCATGGATTTGTTAAGGGGAAGTCTTATCTGACCAATCTGATTGGATACAATGACGTGGTCACAAAGGAGCTGGATGCAAAAAAATAATTTTGATATCATATACTTGGATTTCAGGAAAGCTTTTGGTACTGTTGCACATGGAAGACTACTGTACAAATTGGAGCAGTATGGCATTAAGGGCAAGTTGCTACAATAGATAAAAGGATCGGTTGAGTGGGCGAAGACAGAGAGTGGTAATCAATTTATGCTGCTCTTCGTGAACTAATGTTATTAGTGGAGTCCCACAGGGTTCAATGTTGGGGCCACTTTTATTTTGTATATTTACCAATGATATTGATGAAGGTATATCAAGCTTAATGTCAAAGTTTGCAGATGATACAAAGGTTTGTGGATTGTTAATAATGGTAATGACAGTATGCTGCAACAGGATCTATAAAAGTTGGGCAGATAGGCTGAGAATGGCAACTGAAGTTTAACATTGACAAATGCAAAGTACTGCCTATGGTAGCAGTAACCCCAGAGTAACATACCAACTGGGTGGTGTTAAACTCAGTGTAGTGGAGAATGAAAGAGACCTGGAGTAATTGTGCAGTCAGATATGAAGTTTTCTGAGCAGTGTAGACAGACTGCCAGAGTAAGTCGTGGGGTTTGGTCAATGATATACAGGAATTTTGCAAGCAGGGATAATGAGGTGATTATTCCCTTGTATATGGAAATGGGCAGGCCACCTTGAGTACTACGTACAGGTCTGGAAGCCTCATTTTAGGAAGGATGTAGAAATGCTAGAACAAGTACAGAGAAGGGCAACAAGACTGGTGAGGGGAACAAAGGGGTGCTCTTAAGAAGAAAGGCTTAAGTTCTGCAAATTGCTGCGTCTGAAGACTAGGCACCTGCGAGGTGATCTGATTGAGGTGTATAAGGCCTTGAATGGACTGAGCAGGCTCAATTCTGATAAGATTCTTCCTCTTGCTCAGAATATAAAACTGAGGTGGCATAAACTGAAACTGAGGAAAGACAGTTGTCAAACAGATGTGTGGAAATTTGCCTTTAGCCAGCGTGTGGTTGATTGCTGGAACAAACTTCCATCTGTCGTTGTGGAAGTTGATAGCTTAAATAAATTCAAGGCAGAACTAGACAAACATTTGGAATGAATGGATGGGTGAAATAGTTTTTTTTTTTGGCTGATGCTGTATAAAGCTTGCTTTCTTGCATCGTATGCCTCTTCTAATGCTAGTGCTAAAAAAAAACAAAACAGATTCATTATACAGGATTCATGTCTATTTTATTTACAGCACTTTGAAACTCTCTCTCTGTTGTACTCATATTATGTGAGTGAGATGAAATGGTGAAGTCATATGCATATCAGCATGTTTCAGGAATGTCTTGTGTGATAGGGTTAATTTTGAATGCACATTGAGTTGCACTGAGGACTGAGTCTCAAAGAACTCCTTCACCCTGAGTGTACTTTCAAGACAGAATACAGTATATCACACTTGGAAAGTTCTTTTCCAAGTCTGACATAACCATATTAATTGCAGGATACCATACCTCCAGGTTGTATCAAAAGATTTCTCAATAGTACAGTATATCAGAACCTAAAAAAAAAATTTTAGCTTTTGGGTTGAGCACGCTGAATTCTGATGGGATTCTTCCTCTTGTTCAGATTACGAACCTAAGGGGGTATAAATTGAAATTGAGGAAGAACAGATGTAGATTAGATGTGCGGAAATTTGCCTTTAGCCAGCTGGTGGTTAATTGCTGGAACAAACTTCCATCTGTCGTTGTGGAAGTTGATGGGTTAAATAAATTTAAGGAGGACTTGGACAAATATTTAGATGGGATTGTTTTGTATTTTTTTTTTTTTGGCTGATGCTGCATAAGCTCAAACGCTTGCTTTCTTGCATCACATGCTACTACTACTACTAAGAAAGGAATTACATGTCTTTTTCTGAAAGCATATTAATTCAGACTAAAAAGCTCATGCATTTCAAGAAAACAATTTAGCTGATCATTTAACATTCTTTCTAAGGCTTTTCCAACACAGCTAGTAATAGAGGACAATGCAGCTATAGTTATTCAGTTTGTGTAATATTTTTCCAGTTTCAGAAAGGCTAGTAAAATTGAGTGTCGCCAACTGCCAGGATATGGGTATTCAATATAGATTCTATTATACGCAGTATCAAAAGAACACAAGGAATTCTAATCAAGTTTCTTTATCATTTGGTAATGAATTCTATTACGACCTTCTGAGCTCTGCCTTGTTTTGGCTAAGACTTTATACAACTGATGGGATTCTTCCTCTTGCTCAGATTACAAACCTGAGGGGGCATAAACTGAAATTGAGGAAAGACAGATAGGTGTGTGGAAATTTGCCTTTAGCTAGCGAGTAGTTGATTGCTGGAACAAACTTCCATCTGTCATTGTGGAAGTTGATAGTTATGTATATATTAAGTGCAATAGCATCATTAATACACAGCCATTTCTGAATAAACAGAATATTTATAAGGCAGCATCGTTTTAAGTTATATCTCATATTGTGAATACCTTCACAACGAGTTGCCATGATATTGCACTACTTCGAATAAGTAGCGCTTCACCTAAGGAGAAGACTAATGTTACTTATTCTCAGATAGGTACCACCACCCAGACGGCACCGTTTCAGGGCTATTTTGTATATGTGTGGGATAATAACTCGACTATCCACTTGTCCCTATTAGACTTAGAAAAGCAAAAAAGTAGAGGGAAAGTAATAGTAGGAGTGGAAGAGGAAAAGAAACGGTGTAGAAGAATGAAAAGGACATTAACTCCTTCAATTCACACCACTCAAAAACTCATAATAAACTCCTCGAATAGGCAACGTTTCCCCAGTGGAGAAGGCTGTTGTTACCTATCCTTGGAAACTCCGGACATCATCAGGCTCCCCCTGGTGCCATTTCAGGGCTTTTTTGTATTTGTGTGGGATAATAACTCGACTATCCAGTTGTCCCTATTAGACTTAGAAAAGCAAAACGGTAGAGGGAAAGTAATAGTAGGAGTGGAAGAGGAAAAGAAACAGTGTAGAAGAATGAAAGGGACAGTAACTCCTTCAACTCACACCACTCAAAAACTCATAAACTCCTCGAATAGGCAACGCTTCCCCAGTGGAGAAGCTGTTGTTGCCTATTCTTGGAAACTCCGGACATCATCAGGCTCCCCCTGGTGCCGTTTCAGGGCTATTTGGCCCTTCTTCGGTGGGTGGGTGGGTAGGTACCCTTCTTCGGTGGATGGGTAACCTGAGTGATGCAATGATGGCAAAACAGTTATGAAGTTTAACTTCACAATATGAGAGATGCCTGATGGTGTATGATGTATTTAGACTAAGATACATTTAGGGCTAAAGCCTCAAGCTGCGAGCAGATTTAGACTATGCATATATTAAGTGCAGTAGCATCATTAATACACAGCCATTTCTGAATAAACAGAATATTTATAAGGCGGCATCGTTTTGAGTTATATCTCATATTGTGAATACCTTCACAACGAGTTGCCATGATATTGCACTACTTCGAATAAGTAATGCTTCACCTAAGGAGAAGACTAACATTACTTATTCTCAGATAGGTACCACCACCCAGACAGCACCGTTTCAGGGCTACTTGGCCCTTCTTCGATAGTATTAATGATGCTATTGCACTTAATATATACATAGTCTAAATTTGCTCGCAGCTTGAGGCTTTAGCCCTAAATGCATCTTAGCCTAAATACATCATACACCATCAGGCATCTCTCATATTGTGGAGTTATACTCCATAACTGTTTTGCCATCATTGCATCACTTGGGTACCTACGCACCCACGGAAGAAGGGCCAAATAGCCCTGAAACGGCACCAGTGGGAGCCTGATGATGTCCGGAGTTTCCAAGAATGGATAACAACAGTCCTCCACTGGGGAAGCGTTGCCTATTCGAGGAGTTTATGAGTGGTGTGAGTTGATGGAGTTACTGTCCCTTTTAATTCTTCTACACCGTTTCTTTTCCTCTTCCACTCTTACTATTACTTTCCCTCTACCTTTTTGCTTTTCTAAGTCTAATAGGGACAAGTGGATAGTCGAGTTATTAGCCCACACATATACAAAATAGCCCTGAAAGGTGCCGTCTGGGTGGTGGTACCTATCAGAGAATAAGTAGCATTAGTCTTCTCCTTAGGTGAAGCATTACTTATTCGAAGTAGTGCAATATCATGGCAACTCGTTGTGAAGGTATTCACAATATGAGATATAACTTAAAACGATGCCGCCTTATAAATATTCTGTTTATTTAGAAATGGCTGTGTATTAATGATGCTACTGCATTTAATATATACATAGTCTAAATCTGCTCGCAGCTTGAGGCTTTAGCCCTAAATGTATCTTAGTCTAAATACATCATACACCATCAGGCATCAGGGGCTCACATCTGGTGAGTATGGGCTTGGCACACCTAGGGTCCTGAGCTGGATATCATCATTCTTCTCTTTCTTGGTGATTCCCTTCTACTTCTCTCTCTCTCTCTCTCTTTCTCTCTCAGGGTATGGTAACTCGGGATTTTTTTTTTTTTTTTTTGGCTGGTGCAGCATAAGCCTCAGGCTTCCTTGCACTATATAGATAATAATAATAATAATAATCTCACATATTGGGGAGTTATACTTCATAACTGTTTTGCCGTCATTGCATCACTGGGTACCTACCCACCCACCGAAGAAGGGCCAAATAGCCCTGAAACGGTGCCGCCAGGGGGAGCCTGATGATGTCCGGAGTTTCCGAGAATAGGTAACAACAGCCTTCTCCACTGGGGAAGCGTTGCCTATTCGAGGAGTTTATGAGTGGTGTGAGTTGAAGGAGTTATTGTCCCTTTCATTCTTCTACACCGTTTCTTTTCCTCTTCCACTCCTACTATAACTTTCCCTCTACCTTTTTTGCTTTTCTAAGTCTAATAGGGACAAGTGGATATTCGAGTAGATATTCACATACATACATAAATAGCCCTGAAACTGCACCAGGGGGAGCCTGATGATGTCCGGAGTTTCCAAGAATAGGTAACAACAGCCTTCTCCTCTGGGGAAGCGTTGCCTATTCGAGGAGTTTATGAGTTTTTGAGTGGTGTGAGTTGAAGGAGTTACTGTCCCTTTCATTCTTCTACGCCGTTTGTTTTCCTCTTCCACTCCTACTATTACTTTCCTTCTACCTTTTTGCTTTTCTAAGTCTAATAGGGACAAGTGGATAGTCGAGTTATTATCCCACACATATACAAATAGCCCTGAAACGGCACCAGGGGGAGCCTGATGATGTCCGGTGTTTCCAAGAATAGGTAACAACAGCCTTCTCCACTGGGGAAGCGTTGCCTATTCGAGGAGTTTATGAGTTTTTGAGTGGTGTGAGTTGAAGGAGTTACTGTCCCTTTCATTCTTCTACGCCGTTTCTTTCCTCTTCCACTCCTACTATTACTTTCCTTCTACCTTTTTGCTTTTCTAAGTCTAATAGGGACAAGTGGATAGTCGAGTTATTATCCCACACATATACATATAGCCCTGAAACGGCACCAGGGGGAGCCTGATGATGTCCGGTGTTTCCAAGAATAGGTAACAACAGCCTTCTCCACTGGGGAAGCATTGCCTATTCGAGGAGTTTTTGAGTGGTGTGAGTTGAAGGAGTTACTGTCCCTTTCATTCTTCTACACCGTTTCTTTTCCTCTTCCACTCCTACTATTACTTTCCCTCTACCTTTTTGCTTTTCTAAGTCTAACAGGAACAAGTGGATAGTCGAGTTATTATCCCACACATATACAAAACAGCGCCATCTGGGTGTTGGTACCTATCTGAGAATAATTAACATTAGTCTTCTCCTTAGGTGAAGCGTTACTTATTCGATGTAGTGCAATATCATGGCAACTCGTTGTGAAGGTATTCTCAAAATATAAGATATTACTTAAAAGGATGCCGCCTTATAAATATTCTGTTTATTTAGAAATGGCTGTGTATTAATGATGCTATTGCACTTAATATATACATAGTCTAAATTTGCTCGCAGCTTGAAGCCTTAGGCCTAAATGCATGGAAGTTGATAGCTTAAATAAATTCAAGGCAGAACTAGGCAAACATTTGGAATGAAAGGATGGATGAAATGAGAAGGGTTTCTTTTTTTTTTTTTTTTTGGCTGATGCTGTATAAGCTTGCTTTCTTGCATCATATGCCTCTACTAATGCTAATGCTAAACTCCATAAAAGTGAAAGGTTGATTGCATGATATCTGTTGAGTTGTATTAAAATTAACTTTGTATCCTTCAATCTGTGATTTATATTTCAGGAAGTCTGGGTCATATGAGGATGTTGCTGAGAATTTTGCAAAGATATCCCTTAATGGTTTTGTTATTTTCACAAGCTCAATTACATTGTGTCTTGTCCAACTCATTAATGGTGCAGGTGTTATTGGCGATTTGCTTAATTTTATTCAAAATTACTTTAATGTCTGTAGGAGTGATTTCACTGATAATCAACATCCAGGATTCTTTCTGACTTTTCAACCTGACATAAGGACTTTGGCTTTTGTCTTCTTGTATATTATGAGATCGGCAGTGGTGGGAAACCTTCAGAAATGATTCCAAGCACTATTTTTATCTTTTTTTTTGTCATGCTGCAATCTTCATAACATCATCATCTTTTGCTGTTTACAATATTCACTAGTTGCTTACAGGATTGCAATATCAGCTGCACAGATTATTCAATTCATGACATAAGTAATTCCACTTTCAATGTCATAGGTTCTTATGACTTCTTGACCTAAAGCTGAAAGAGATTTCGGTAATTCTTTATGGAATTCCCATTTGTATTCCGTAGTTACTAATTCAAATCAAAAGGGACTATGAAGCCCAATAACTCCTATTATTATAATACTCTAAAATTAGCATTAGTAAAGGCATATGATGCAAGAAAGCAAGCTTATGCAGCATCAGTCAAAAAAAAAAAAAAAAAACCACTCCCATTTCACCCCTCCATTTGTTCAAAATACCTGTCCAGCTGAGCCATAAATTTATTTAAGCTATCAACTTCTACAACAAGGGATGGAAGTGGACCAACCAACTATCCGCTGGCTAAAGGCAAATTTCTGCACATCTATCCTACATCTTTCTTTCCTAATTTGAATTTATGCCCTCTCAGGTGATTATTCTGAGCAAAAGGAAGAATCCCATTGGCATTAAGCATGCTCAAACCATTCAAGGCTTTATACACCTCTATCAGATCACCTCGCCAGTGCCTAGTCTCCAGACACTGTAATTTGCAAAACTTAAGCTTTCTTCGTAAGAGCAACCCTTTGTTCCATTCACTAATCTTGTTGCCCTTCTCTATACTCATTCCAGCAGCTCTACATCCTTCTTGAAATGAGGCCTCCAGACCTGTATACAGTACTCAAGGTGTGGCCTGAACATTGCCTTATACAAGGGAATAATCATCTCCTTATTCCTGCTAGAAAAATTCCTGTATATCATTGACAAGACACAATGAGCTACCCTTGCAGCCCATCTGCACTGCTCAGAGAACTTCATATCTGCCTGCACAATTACCCCCAGGTCCTTTTCATTCTCGACCACTGTCAGTGTAGTACCACAGAGTTGATACGTTGCTCTGGTGTTGCAGTTTCCCATATGTAGAACTTTGCATTTGTCAATGTTAAACTTCATTTGCCACCTCTCAGCCCATCTGCTCAACCTTTCCAAACCCTGTTGCAGCAGCATAGCATCAGTAATGTCCTTAACAACCCTGCCAACCTTTGTATCGTCTGCAAACTTGGACATTAAGCTTGATATACCATCATCAATATCATTTATAAATACAGAAAACAACAATGGACCCAACACTGAACCCTGAGGGACTCCACTAATAAAACTAGTCCACGATGAGCAGTGTCCATTGATTACCACTCTCTGTCTTCTTCCCCTCAACCACACCTTTATCCATAGCAGCAATTTTCCTCCAATCCCAAACTGCTCCAATTTGTGCAGCAGTCTTCCATATGCAACAGTATCAAAAGCCTTTCTAAGATCCAAATATATAATATCAAAGTTATTCCTTGCAGTTTGGGATCTATCCAATCAAATTGGTCAGACAAGACTTTCCCTTAACAAAATCATGCTGTGTCCGAGCTATAACTGAAGTCTTGTCTAGATGATCCTGCAGTGCTTCTTTACTCAGTGCTTCCATTAATTTTCCTGGAACAGAAGTTAAACTCACAGATCTATAATTACTTGCGTCAAACTTTGATCCTCCTTTGTGAATTGGGGTCACATTTTCACATCTCCAGTCTATGGGTACCTCCCATGAGTCCAAGGTAGCTCTCATAATTATGGCTAAGGGTTTGCTGCCTCCTTTAATATAACTGGATAGATCCCATCTACCCCAGGTGTCTTTCTTGTGTTTATCTTCAACAATTTCTCCTCCACTTTACTCTCAGTTATTACAAGATTATCTAGCTTACTGCCAGAGTTGAATACACCTCTGGCATTCCCCTCTCTGAATAACTCCTCATGTGTGAATGTCAATGCAAAATATTCATTTAGTTTGTTAGCTACCTGAGCAGGATCATCAACAGTTGAACCATCAATATCAAGTGGACCAATCTGATTCATCCTCTTCCTTCTAGAGTTTACATAAGTAAAGAACTCTTTGCTGTTTTTCTTTGCATCCTTTGCCAAAGATTTCTCATAATCTGCCTTCGCCTGCCTAACCTCCTTTGTAACTTGATTACAGACCAGCTTATATCTATCATAGGCTTCTGTGTCACATGTTAATTTTTATGTATCCCATGCATTTTTCTTCTCTGCCATATGTCTCATTAGTTCATCTGACATCCATTTAGGCCTAAACCTTGAACAATATTTCTTAGTTGGTATGTAAAGACTATAGCTTCCAAGATAAATTCTTTGAATGCTTCCCATTTTGAATTTGCTGTTGGTAATATCATCAGTTGGTCCCACTGTATAGGATTTAAATACTGTCTTAGACCATCGTAATCACCTTTACGAAAGCGAAAACCCTTCCCTTTCCCCCTGATGGTAGTTACCTCTTTGAGTAAATCCCACTTCAGCACACTATGATCATTGCCACCTAGTGGTTCCTTTATCTTCAGATTCTTAATGGATGAAGAATCACTACTGATAATCAGATTACGAATATTACTCCCTCTAGTTGCCTCCCGAACATGCTGATATATAAAACAATCATCCAATAAATCCACAAAAGCTTTGCTAGTGTGTGAGTAACCAAACCCACAAATTCCAGTCAATATCTGGGAAATTAAAACCCCCCCATTATAAGACTCTCTGATTTACTGGCCCACTCTATTTCCCTGTACAGTTTCTTATTATACTCATCAGAGTCATTAGGCCTATAGCACACTCCTACTCTCAATTTTGATCTCCCAATACTTATGTCACACCAAACTGACTCAACACTGCACTGTCCAACGATGTCAACTGGCTTCACTTCCTTGGATTTTATGTGTTTCTTAACTAATAGCATAACCCCTCCTCCCTTCCTTTCCTGTCTATACACATTGTACTCCCCAAATTTCAGTTCTGCCTTCCTTATATCTGTGTGACACCATGTATCTGATATCCCAACAATATCTGCCTTTGATGTTTTGAGCAATACCTCAAATTCATCAAATTTATTTACCAACTCCTAGCATTGATGTACACGCAAGTATACATGCACCCGTTCCTATTCTTTGCTACCCTAACACAACCATGTGTTTACTTGTACTGCAATGACTCCCAGCAGTCTCTGAAATATCCTGCATCTTGTTTTCCAGGCTGCTGCTCATTCCAATAGAAGCAGTGCAAGAATCACTTTTACATCTGCCAGTGGCTACTGTTAATCTATTAGTTCTTGTATCCCCCCAAGCTATCCGTTTTCTGACCCACCTACCACTGCCTCGATAGCATCAGCAAATATTCTTGCACCCTTTCTATTTAAGTGTATCCCATCCCTGTAGAAGCAGTCTCTCCTGTTAACAATTATAAGAGGAAACATCATACCTTTTTAGTAGGACTGTTAATCTCTTAACACTCAATCGTGAATGATTATACTATGAACCTACCCCACGTGCATGGTTATAAATAAATCAAATTAAAATAGCTATTAATTAAAAACCATCATGCCTTCAATTCTCATCTCACGCCAATTGAATTGGAAAGACGGCGACCACCAACCCCTAAAAACCAACCAATATCAACATGCCACCATGAGAATTGAAAAACAATTGTCAAAAAAACATAAAAACCATAAAATAAATGAATATCCATTAATTCACATACAATTTAAACTTTAAAAACTGTTTTATAACTTCTTTTAAGAGACCAACTTATTTAGTTTGTTACCGCGTTCACAAGAAGTACAAAAGTGATTCGCATATGATATCTCCCTTGTTTTATATAAAATTAATGACACCTGACACGAGAGTATTTATATAGCCCAATTCATGCATGCGTGTAAGCATCCACGAGTTCGAAATATAAGGTCTGCGTATATTAATAGAGTCAACATTTAATCTCATTTCTAATGTTTCGGCAATCAATAATTTAAAATATCCAGACTGTTTATTAAGAACTTTCGATGTGTTCCTTTTTAATGAATCAAAAGTTCTTAAGAAAGAGCATGAATAATTTAAATTATTGATTGCTGAAACATTAGAAATGAGATTAAATGTTGACTCTATTAATATACGCAGACCTTATAATATTTTGGACTCGTGGACACTTACGCGCATGCACGAATTGGGCTATATAAATACTCTCTTGTCAGGTGTCATTAATTTTATATAAAACAGGGGGGGGGGGGGCGATATCATTCACGAATCACTTTTGTACTTCTTGTGAACACAGTAACAAACTGAATAAGTTGATCTCTTAAAAGAAGTTATAAAACGGTTTTTAAAGTTTAAATTGTATGTGACTTAATGGATATTCATTTATTTTGTGGTTTTTAGGTTTTTGTGACAATTGTTTTACAATTCTCATGGTGGCATGTGATGTTGGCTGGTTTTTTGGGGGTTGGTAGCTGCCGTCTTTCCGATTCACTTGGCATGAGATGAGAATTGAAGGCATAATGGTTTTAATTAATAGCTATTTTAATTTGATTTATTTATGACCATGCATGTGGGGTAGGTTCATATTATAATCATTCATGATTGAGTGTTAGAGATTAACAGTCCTACTAAAAAGGTATGAGGTTTCCTCTTATAATTTTAGAGTATTCTGTAGTGTATCATTTGTCAGTAATCTGCAAATAATTGTGTAGTGATTACTTATGTGGGTCATTCGAAACTGACTAGTCAGGAATTGGAAACAAGTTTTGTAAACAGATGATGAAGTCTACTGCTGAACTTTCTTAGTAAGTGCATACGAGTAAGTATGAACACACATGTTTAAGAGAGTTAGAATTTGACTATCTAAGAACCTTTCAATCATCTGTCCTCTTTTGTCTATGTGTCCCCACAGAGGATGATGTCCACTGAAATTACTAAGTAAAAAAAAAAAAAAAAAAAAAAGACAAATAATTCATTAGGTCTTTTACTGTTTAATTGTTGATATACAACAGAATGATATGGTGAAAGATACAGAAATAAAGAGAATTACCATTATAGTAGTAATGGTAATTCCCACCATGACACATGCTGCAACTGCTTCAAGGGGTGTTTTGAGTCGAATGTTTGGTAGAAATTCTAGAATGTGCTAAAATGGTTACTCCTTTATGGGCAGCATTGTATTTATCTAATCTTGTCTGCATATATTATAATGTTTTATTGAAATATTTACTTGTGGAGTTAGGTATGGAGTTGACTTGCACAAGGAAGAAACCTGACTCCAATTTCTCTGGAGACCACAGTAATTCCATGTAGGATTGTATGAATTATTTAGGTTTATCTATTGTTTCTGATGCTTTTCATTGTGTTTATTTATGCTGATTTATTTAAGCCCTTTCTTTTCTTTTTCTTTTTTCAGAAAAACTGGCCAACCACCAATGTCCATGTCACCAGTTACACGGAATTCAAGGATAGTTAGTTTCATCTTGATCTTGTTTATCTGCTTCAATGAAATCAATATTAAACTATTTTTATTATTATTTTTTTATTGTTTGAGATTTTTGAATTGTCACTTTTAGTGAGTCTTCAGCATCTGGTGAAACTGATTTTGGTTTGGAAAGGCATGTCTGAATCCATTTTGCTATTGAGAAGCTCAGATGCCTGGAGGAACAAAGATATCAGTTTCTATTTCAACTACTATTGATTTCTATGATTTCTGGAACAGAAACTTGCCACAGGGAATGTATGGTTCATGTGTTATCTGCTTTTTTTTTTATCTTCTTCATATGTCACCTTATATTTAGTCTTGTATTTCTGGATTTGCTTTTCTCTTTTCACAGGGGCACAGTCTCTGGAGAAAGTAGAGTAGTCTCCTTTACGTTTTGGGCAAAGCAAAAATTACAATTTGCATCCATTATGGGAGTGTTCTCATGAACCCCAGGTGTCCTACATATTGTTCAACAATAGTCAAATTTCTGGAATTTGTAACATATAATGTATGGGAATATATGGTTTCACTTGACCATTTAATTAAGTAGCCTGCTTTCACTGATGTTGATGATGTATTGAAGGCAAGTTGGAATAACTGTTCCATCTTTTTTAATGAATGATATTTTAAGCCTGAGTGATATTTTAAGTCTTCATTCCTTGTGCAATTTCTTCCTCTGGACTGTTTAACAATTCACATTCTCTGATAATACCTTTTGAGGTATATTCAAAGTAGGGTTTGGGGTGACTTTGGTGGGGAACACGCAAAGCACTGTTTTCAGAGGTAACTCTGAAAACTATAGTGCTTGGTTCTCAATTCCAAAATGAGCATTGTGGTGCTCATTTCAGAATGAGAATTCTTCTGGGGTCAGCTATATGCCCCAGTCATCTATGTACAACGAAGGTAGACTGTTTACTAACAGGTTTGTCTATTAATGAGTGCATAATCAAGAAGGGAGAAAAGATATTTTCACTTGTCTTGCTTTTGTCTTTTGGCAACAAATGAATTAGGATAATTTTCCTAATTCATCTGGTGTAGTTGTAACTGATCCATAGATCTGGATGGTATCTGGTTTGTGAAATCCTTGATTGCTCCATTCAGGCCTAGTGTATTATTTTTTTTTCTCCCAGGTTTCCAGTTCTACTATGCATACAATGCCAACCAGTGACCAAGCAACAAGGAAAGGTTAATTCAGTTAATAGTTAGTATATATATAAAAAAAAGGGGGACAAAAAATACAGAAAGGTGACTTTCTCTTCTGGACTGATGTGTATTGCTAGGACTAGAAGCTACTTTTTATAATGAAAATTGGGAGAACAAGATAACAAACAAAAAGTAATCTTTTAGAGAGAAAGAAAACAGAAAAATAAAGAAAAGGTACCATACAGATCACTTGTTGATCTTTGAAAGTTGCTTGGCACCAGATCTTCTTAACTGTTGATACAGCTGATCCAAACAAAACTAGGTGATGCTTACCTGGGTTCAGGTGCTCCAACACATCTGTTCTTGCAATTTTTTATTTTTTATTTTCAGTGGCAGAATTAATTTATAAGTTTAAGAAATTCAATTAAAAATAAACCATAGTAAGTTTTTTTTATAGAACAGTACACTTAAGTAGCATCATAAAAACAGATTTTCATTATCTTTGTGTGCGGCAGCAATGCACATGTGTTAGTTGTCTGACGGCACCGGGGGTTTCCCCCATCTCCGCAGCAGCAATGCACAGTGATCCTGTGTATGCCATAAAATACATATATAAACCTATCAGAGCATATGTGCTTCCAAAAGCAGTATGATCAGGTGTCAGCCCAAACATTATGGGAAAGTGCACCAATATTATAAAAATCATTGGTATTAATTATTAAGAAGTGCTATGATAAAAGAGCACTAAATGAAGGAAACACAATAAAAGGGAAAGAGTTCTTTTGAATTTAATTGCAAAATCAACAATTTACAAAGACTTCTGATTCTACACATTCAAAAATAAGTATACAAGAATTACCTTTTCATCACTTGTTAAAGCAGTACTTGATTCTTTAGCATCAAGATGACTTTTGACTGCAGATTTTTTAGATGTATGAACTTCTGGGAAAAAAAAAAAAAAAAAAAAAATGAACAATACTTATCAGAAACATCTCTAAAATCCAGCAATGAAGGAAGGAAGAAATTTTTGGGAGGAAGGAAAGCGAAATAATGTGCATTAAGTTATTTTTATTAAATATAACAAATCTAAGACGATTCCTGAATTTCAGATAACCACTTTCATGAAAAAGAAATTAATTAAAAATTTATCTAAATTAATTATATACATAATTTCCACTATACTCTATATGGCTACCATGACCAGAAGAGATTACAGTTTTAATGTAAATGTTAATCATATCTTTAAATGAGGTGTTTTTCTTTGTAGGTGATATGATCTGACATTCATTAAGGTCTAAGCCTTAAACTAAGAAATACATTCAAATGGGTGTCAGATGAACTAATAAGACTTGTGGTAAAGAAGAAAAATGCAAGGGATGCATATAAATTATCAGGTGATAGAGAAGCTAATGGGAAATATAAACTATTCTGCAATCAAGTCACAAGGGAGGCTAGACAAGATATCCAATTACAAGAAGTCTCTGGCAACTAAAAGCAGCAAGTAAAGAAGTATTTCTTTATAAATATTAGAAGTGAATGGAAGGGGGTTGCTCACATCTGTCCACTTGATATTGATGGATTAACTGTTGATGATCCTGCACAAGTTGTTGACAAACTGAATTCTTAAGAGAGGGCGAAGCCAGAGGTTTATCAAATTCTAACAGGGGGCTGAATGATTTTGTAATAACTAAGGAAAGTGGAAGAGAAATTGTTAAATTTAAACATAAAAAAGGCACCTGGGGTGGATGGTATCAATCCAATTATATTAAGGGAGGTAACAAAGAAAGTAAGAAAACCCTTAAGCCAAAATTTTGAGAGAATTTTTGGATTCAGGGGAGGTTCCTATGGAATAGAGATGTGCAAATGATTCCTCAATTCAAAGAAGGAACAAAAAAGTAACATGAGTAATTACAAAGCTGTTAGCTTAACTTCTGTTCCAGGAAAAATCAGGGAGTAACTGGTTAAAGAAATACTGCAGGACCATCTAGACAGGAATGCAATTATACTGAAGTCACAGTGTGGATTTGTTATGGGGGCTTGTCTGACCAATCTGAGTGGATACTATAATGCAGTAACAAAGAAACTGGATGCAAAATATAATTCTCATATCGTATAGTTGATATTCAGGAAATCTTTTGATACTGTTGCACATAAAAGACTGCCACAAATTGAAGCATTGTAACATTAAGGGCAAGTTGCTGCTATGAATAAAGAGATGGTTGAGCAGAAAAAGACAGAGTGCTCTTTGTGGATTAACGTTGTTAGTGGAGTTCCCCATGGTTCGGTGTTGGGACCATTGTTGTTTTCTTTATTTAACAATGATATTGATGAAGGTATATCAGGATTAATTTCCAAGTTTGCAAATGATACAAAGGTTTGTAAAGTGGTTAATGACAGTAATAATGGTATGCTACTGCAACAAGATCTAGAAAAGGTAGGCAAGTCGGCTGAGAAATGGCAATTCAAGTTTAACATTAACAAATGCAAAGTACTGCATATGGGTAGCAGTACTTTGCATTTGTAATGTACCAACTGTGTGGTACTACACTCAGAGTAGTGGAAAATAAAAATGACCTTGGGGTAACTGTGTTGTCAGATATGAAGTTCTCTGAACAGTGTAGACAAGCTGCTAGGCCAGCTCATGGGATTTTATCAATGATATACAGGAATGTTGCTAGCAGGGATAAATAGTTGATTATTCCATTGCATAAAACAATGATCAGGCTACATCTTGAGTATGAAATACAGGTCTGGAGGCCTCATTTTAGAAAGGATGTAGAGCTGCTGTAATAAGTACAGAGAAGAGTAATGAGAGGGGTGAGGGGAACTGTGATGAGGGGGGTGTTCTTACCAAGAAAGGCTTCAGTCTGCAAATTGCAGGATCTGGAGACTAGGCACCTGGGAGGTGATCTGATTCAGGTGTTTTAACACTTTGAATGGATTGAGCAAGCTCAAGAAGAATGGTAATCAGCAAGCATGCTGATGCAATTCTTCTTGAGCTTGCTCCCCTCTCACACTAGCCAACATATTTATACTTCCATTAATCAACCGTTTGTAGTCAATTTTAATGTGTAAATTTTGAAAATAATTCTAAAAATTTCGCTTCGCATCACAATTTCTATATATACAGGTTTTTGTTTTTATCCATAATATGAATATCTTACTACAATTTTGGGAAGTATATATGACATTAGTCTGTTGTATTACCTACAAATAAAATTGCTTGCATGTGCTCATGATGGCAGTAATTTTGGGGAGGGTTAACACATTCAACCTTAACTGTGTGTCTCCTCCCTCTTCCAGTAATGGAAAAGCAGTTGTACTGTGAGTACAAACATATAATATATGTGCATATCTATTGCATAGTGTTTGTTTCTTCTGTGTTGCTAAGAATTGTATTGTTCAAATGGAATACAATTGCATTGTAACAATATAAAAGATATCAATACAAAAAGCAGTGTCTGAATCACCTGGATAAGTTCTGCTTGTGTAGACAGTTTATAATAAAAAAAAAATTAGAGAAAGAAAATCTATAATATTATTAAATGTGCATATTCTATGCACTTTGATTGAAAGATTGATGATCATGACAAAACTGGGGCTCTACATGTGTGGTGCATCACCTGACCCACAATCTGAGGACACAGCTAACTGGAAAAATTAAAAGTATGTTTTTTGATCCACAGAGATTAGAACTATGCAACCACATTCACAATTGCTATTTCTGCATGACAAAATGAGGGATGTCCAGAAAAAGCAAGAACAGCATCAAATATCCTAACATATCATCTGCACATTAGGCCTGTTCCACATAATGAATACCTGCCAGTATCAGATTTTCCCAAAAATTATGATGTAAAGGAAGCAGTGGTGAATGCAACGAGGATTCTTGTATTGTTGTCTTGATTGGACTGTCTACTTCAAAGGATTTTGACTACCATCTGGAAAATTATAATGCTCTTCACTTAATTATTATTATTACTAGCCATATAGTGCAAGGAAGCCTGAGGCTTATGCTGCACCAGCTAAAAAAAAAAAAATTTCCAAGTTACCCTGAGAGAGAGAGAGAGAGTCAGAAGTAGAAGGGAATCAGAAAGAGAAGAATGATGATATCCAGCTCAGGATCCTGGGTGTGCCAAGCCCATACTCACCAGATGTGAGCCCCTAAGAAAGAAGAGGTGAATGACTTAATTTGTAGTTTAAATTTATCTAAAGTGCAAGCAGAACTCCATGGTTTTAGGTTACAACAGTGAAAGTTACTTGAAGCAGGAACAAAATTAGAGTATATGAAAAATGTCACCAATTCTTTTGAAAATATTTCATTATGGAAGATGGTATGCTTCTTTTGAACAAACTAGGCTTTGAACACAATCCTTATGAATGGCATATATTTATTTATGCCTCAAAATTAAGTTTAAAAGCGGTTTTTCTGCACAACAGAAATGTTCCCATCGGTCTGCCTATTTCATGCTATTGTTTAGTTGGAGTGTCTCTGGTGATCTGAAGGTAATTGGATTACTCACTGATCTGTAGGGAGGTTTTACAAACTGCTGTTGTTTTCTATGTTTATGGGACAGTCATGCAATTAAAAAATATTATATTGTGCAGCAGTAGGAAAAAGGAAGAAATTTTTACCAGGGAGAAGTGATATAAAATATGTTCAACTGGTTGAACCAAAAAGGTTCTTCTTCCACCTCTGCATATAAAGCTTTGATTAATGAAGAATTCAGTTAAGGCTCTAGATGAAGAAGGAAGTGCACTCTGCTACCTACATGAAATGTATCCCAACTTAACAGATGCAAAACTAAAAGAAAGAATTTGCATTTGGCCTCAAATAAACTCTCAAAGATGATGTATTTGAAACAAAGCTATGGGATACTAAACTAGTAGCTTGGTGATCATTTAAAGCAGTTCTGCATAGATTTCTTGGAAGAAGAAAAAAGATAATTATGAATCTCTGGTGTCACCTTCACTGCCATGTTATGAAGACATGGGATGCCTAGTCTTTGAAAATTCATTCCCATTACAGTTTTTTCACTCACAATCTGGGAGATGTACGTCTAGAGTAGGAGAACTTTTGTCGGGATATATTCACAAAGAAAAAGCAGTTTCGAAGTTGCTGGGATACTATCGTGATGGGATATTACTGCTGGTTTCTTAAGAGGGAAAGGAAATGGACTCTAAGGAAAAACTCTGAGTGGCTTACATTTCTAAGGAAATAGAATGTTGTAGTACATTATGGGGGTCATTTGAGCATATACCCCGAAGGTCTTAAAAACTTGCCAGGGCTAAGTCCTACGATAAACTTTGGCATATTAAAGCCACAACAATAAACAATGGTAAACTGCTGATGTGATTGGCAGGACCATACTATAGACAGTCAATCAACCAACTAGCACATCACCATAGCCAAAAGAAAAAAAAAAAAATCACACAACCATTTCCTCTAAATGTTTGTCGAATTCCTCCTTAAATTTATTTAACCTATCAACTTCCACAACGACAGATGGAAGGCTGTTCCAGCAATTAACCACCCACTGTCTAAATGCAAATTTCCGCACATTCCTTGGGTGAATTAGAGGAATACGCAATGTGGCTTAAAGAAAAAAAGATAACCAGTAATTATTAGAAGGGCATAAAGTTGCCAGACATCTGATGAGGGACAGAATGCTTGAGGTTTAAATAAATAGCCAAATCATCTTTTTGGTGATGACATTATATTAAAACAACAATTGACATTATATTACAACTCATGGATAATGGTGTCATTCTGTATTGTGATTCTTCTCTTTCTTAGTGATTCCCTTCTACCTCTGACTCTCTCTCTCTCTCTCTCGCACACACACACACGCAGGGTAATTCAGATTTTTTTTTTTTTTTTTTTGGCTGGTGCAGCATAAGCCTCAAGCTTCCTTGTACCATATGGCTAATAATAATAATAATAATAATAATAATTTGTTAATTTTCTTCCATTTGGCCCAATGATAGGATTCAAAAACATCAAGATTTCCTAGTTCAGTATCTGAAATTCTATTGAGGATTATACTTCTGATGAGTTACCAATAAAATAAACTAAAACTGAATTAAGTGGAAAATTATCATTCTTTAATTAATTCAACATTATCCTTATTGCTTCCTCTTGAACACATTAGGAGCCATTGTTAAACTGAATGGTAAGGATGTTTCTAGTAAGTGTTGTGCAGCTGTTAATTATTAAGTTTTCAATTCAGAGCAGATTTTCTCTTCAGTTCAAGAAGATCCCATTCTGATTCTTACACTGCAGGACAAGTGTCTTATATGGTGTTACCATGATCAGGATCCCCTCAATATATGTGGCTTAGAAGAACTGTTTTGAGTGCGTCTCTTTTCTAGTCTCAACAAGGATATCACCAGAATGAACTATTTTGCTGATTTTGGGGAGCCTGCTGACCCTTAAAAATACTTCTGAATGAAGAGAGTGGTAAGATTTTTCCAGCAAGCTTTTCTCTATTAGAACATACTATTAGGTTTCAAGATGCTGCACTTGATATATTTTCGGTTGTGGAACCCTTTGGCGAAGTGACATTATCTGTTTCTTTGATATAATTGCCTAGGGCAGGAGTGGCCAACGGAGTCGATCGTGGATTTAAATTCGGTCGATCATGACGAATTTTAAAAATACAGTCATCCCTCAATTTGTGCACCTTGTGCAATGAAATTTTTGAGATGGTAGATCTCGGCACATTTTGAAGGAAAAAAGTAGATCACATCACAAATTAAGTTGGTCACTCCTGCTCTAGGGGGGGCCATGATAGGATCCTTGAAAAAGAGTTTAGATGATCAGGATTCATGAGATATTTTATTTGGCTCAGTAATTGGGCTCCTCAACCACTCGCTATGGAGCCCAAAGGGACACCACTGCCCAGCAAACAATATATGTGTTCGAGAGTGACATGGCAGCACTACCTAGGCACCATACCTACACCAGCCTAAAATCATGTCCCTTGGACCACAAAAGTAAGGGCATAGCATTGACACAGCTGAGCCTTGCAGGCAAGTCCAGTAGTTGACTGAATTTGGGCAAGCTATCCTAGAACCTCCTCTCTTATCAAAGAAGGGGACAAAGTGGAGTGTTGAAGTTGGGCCCCTTGACCACCAAGAGTAGGCACGGAAATTGTTTTTTTCTGTGATCTGTTATCCATTTCCTACCACTTCTTCCACTTGTGGCCATTATGTATAAACCTATTTTCATATTCTTTGGTATAATTTAATATTTAATTTAAAACAAATAGTTCTGTTTCTGTACCATTTCATAGGACTACAAATTTTTAAAAACTGATTACTGTACTGCACACAATGCAGAAATATTGACTACAATGGATAATTCTCCCTCTCCAGAAGCAACTGACAGTCCAGAAGGGATAAAGTAAATCAAATGAATACAAATTTTGACTGAAAATTGCTGATTATTGCAAATATACACCACAGCAGGATGGCTAGTTGATTGTTTGTTTAGGTGTTTTATGGTGCATCTGAGGCTATGCACCAAATCAAAAGGTATAAAATATAAAATAGCATAATTAATATATTATAAAATAATATATAATATGAAACAGGTGTAACATATAAAATAATAAGGTACTCTAAATAAAATTATATAAATTAATAAGTTGTAAAAACTTTGAATATATCTGACACATTGCCATCGTCCAATAAAATTTGTCTAAGTGTATAAAGGCTCAGACAGATAGGAAAAACAAAGATGCCATTCATTACTAAAAGATGTACATTCAATTAAAATGTTCTGAACTAAAATAATGTCACAATTTCTACAAATAGGACAGTTATTAACCCTCAGCAGATAGGAATGCATCAGGTAACAATGTCCTATGCATAGCCAAACAAGGACTACTTCATCCCAGCAAACCCTGCACTCACTAGATTGCCAATGCATAATTACAGGTTTAATTTCATTTAGCTTGTTGGTTAGCTTGCTCTTGCCAAGGCACTCGAAATAAAATGATATATACAGTAAACTCTTAATTTAATGGATTAATAGGGGAGAAGGGGTGTCCGCTTCTGCTCCCCTCTGTAGAATCACATTTAGAGCTATCAACACCGTATTTTAAAGAAAAATGTTGCAATTTGGCCTTTGATTTACGGATATCAGAAACAGTTTTTTTTTTTTTTTTACGCCATAAATTTCACAAACACGTGCTACTGAGATGCCTTGTTATAATTTCTCAATTAGCTCTAATTTCTCTGCCACATTTAAGTTCACACGCTTTCTTTTAATTCCCTCTATCACTTGATGCCATTTTAAATTGTAAGAATTGCAAAATTATTTATTAAATAAAGTCACAATTCAGAAATCACAGAAACACCCTGTATACAACCTGACCGCACGAGAGCTTGAGGCAGACTGAGACCGAAACAAAACGAGTCAGTAGACCTGCAGTTTAGTGTCCCGAGTCACGTTCAGCTTGCAAGTCACCATCTGCTCTTATCTGTTATATGTAATCTGGGAAAGCAGCTATTTGAACACATTTTCAGAAAGAATAACAAACAATCTCCTGACTACAATTTCCTGAATTTCATTATAAAAATAAAAGTAGGCAATTATCAAAACAATAATGGAAATAGGTAATTATTATTAATTAAAAATTAATAATAATTACCTATTTCCATTATTGTTTTGATAATTCAGTGTTATTATTAATTAAAATTAATAACACTGAAGTTTTGTATAACCCAAAAAAAATATATATATATGGTCGAGATTAATATGTACATTACTGTATTATTATTTGTCTGGTCCGTCAAATCCGAAATATCGGGGTCCATTAAATCGAGGGTTAAGTGTGTGTGTGTGTGTGTGTGTAAATATTATTTTAATAGTTCAGACATTTTAATTGAATATACATCTCTTAGTAATGAAAGGCATCGTTATTTAACCATCTGTCTGAGTCTTACACACAGATAAATTTTATTGGACGATGACAACATCTCAGATATATTCAAAGTTTTTACGACTTATTAATTTATATAATTTTATTTAGAGTGCCTATGGCCAGTATCTGAGTGGTCAGGAGCGGGAGTGCAGTAGCACACATTCTTTGAGTAGACTGGGGTTCAAGCCCCTGACTGCTAAATATGGTCATGGCAACCTGCACTGGACCAGCATGGCAGATTATGGTCCATTTCCCTCAACATGAATTGTTGAAGAGGCTTCCATCCTGCAGTGGGTTGATAATGGCTGTAGTTTACTTTTTTATTATTATTATTATTTTTTTTTTTTAATTATTATTATTTAAAAAAAAATTTTTTTTCTCTTTTTCTTCTTATCATTGTATATATAGTTTGTTGTGGATTAGATGCTGGTAGCCTGTATAGGGGACTAACAAGCAGATGTGATTCTGTGGTCTTACTGATTTGGCTGCAGCATTAGCCAAGTCATTGCCTATGATACCAACATAGCTAGGAAACCAGCAAAAGCAAGTATCAAAGTTTGATTATGAAACAGAGTATAGCATTTGCTGTACCCAACACAAAACCAGATAAGAAGTGGTTTTTGCTTCTGATAAGGCCTGTAATGCACTTTGAGATCAGTATACAGCATGCACCTTTGGTAAGGGTTGGATTTTATATGATTCAAGGCCAGTTCTATTACTTGTAACTCTGCAGTGTAAAGTGTGTTTAGGGTCAAGCGGCACCAGGGGTTTCCCCCATCTCCGCGACTGCAGAGTGTAGTATACACACTCTGCAGTGTGTATACTACATTCATATAGAATCCAATTACAGATAGTTTTGCTCAGAAATACACAAGCAGATCTCACAAACACTTCAGACTTCAAGCCATCTGTATATACTGGAAAGAAGTCAGGGTATTTAGTTTGGTGTGCTGAAAAGATTTGCTGATATATAGACACTTGGAGATGTATCAATATATCAACAACTCTGAAAGAAATGAGAATGTTGATACATGGAGATGAGTCAATTTTCAACCTGCTCCTAAGAGTAAACTCAGAAGACAGAAGCTGCATACTCCAAGGAAGAAGGGTTTGCCTGGCTGACATGAATACATTATTCAAGGTAAAGTTCAAACCTTGAACTAGCTCTTGAATCCTGATACCAAAGGGATGACTGAAAGTTGTATGTGTGTATTATACAGATTTTCCCATCAGGGCATACAGACAAAACATCCATGTAGGATGATCTGCCAGGGATTATATTTTTATGGCATATTGCAATGCTGAATGATCAGTGGTGGTTCACTGGCTTCAACATAAAGACTTTGAACGGGCAAAGTACAAAATGCTGCTGTGGCAATCCAGATGGCTCTATGGTGGACTGGATCAACCTACTCAAGAACAGAATTTCTAGCAGAGGAATAGACTTAGGAACCATAGTCAAATTTTGACTGGGCAAGTGCTCAAAAAAGGGGCAATAACATAATTTTATTTGCTTCATTTAATTCTATTTGCTCCCCAATAGATGGAGGAGAGAGCACTGAGCATGTTCAGACCTCTCATGCATTTTGCCCTGAGCTGACAATATGGTAGAGGAAAGTTAGCTTTTGATCAAAGACAAGTCCTAAAAATTTACTTTCTGCAACAACAGGAATTGCATTTTGTACAAGCCTGAGTTCAGGATCTGGTTCCATTTTTGGCAAAAATGCACACAAATGTTCTATTCAGTGGAAAACGTAAACCTATTGTCTAAAGCTCAAGGAACTAAGGTGGTCAACCACTTGTTGCAGTTGTCATTCAGTAACTCTCACATTGAAGGAGTGACAAAAAATACTAAAATCATCCACGCAAAGAGCATTATTTACTGATGGAGGAAGCGGTTTTGTAATAGAGGTCACTTTGACTGCAAAAAAGCATAACACTGAGGATAGAGCCTTGGGGAACTCCTTCCTCTTGGCCAAAAATCAGGACAAGCTAGATCTAACAAGAACTTGGAAGAGTTTTTTTTAATAAAAACTTCCATAAAAAATATGGTAGGTGACCTCTAAGACCAGATTGATAGATAGCGGTGTTTTAAAATACCAAACCATGAACAAACCATGAATTGTTGCTGTTTCTAATCAGATCTGTGTCTTGTTGAAATAGTCAACTGCTTCAAGGCAAACACTGACCTTTTTTTTCGCAAGACCTTACAAAAGAAACTGGGCAGCAACTGAGGAATTTTGAGGTCCTTTCCTGGCACTAGGAATCCTCCAAACAAATTTGGTTATAGAAATATAGCAACTACTCTAGAGAATGAGATGGAAGGTGCTTTATCACCTTCCATCTCATTCTGTTTTATCACCTTCCATCTCATACTGAATATCATCTGGTCCTGCAGTGCTGGCCTTTGAGACAGCAAGTGTAGTGGTTAATTCCACTTGAGTGAATGCAGGTTATAAGGCTCAGCTCTTCTTGAAGAAAATTTGAGTTTCTGTCTCTCAACTTGCTTTGTTAAAACCAGGAACTCAGCAGAGTATGATGTTTCAGCAGATATGCTGACAAACACTTCTCCTAGAGTATTGGCAATAGTAGTTGGGTCTGTTATTGTAAACCCATTGTGCTCTAATACAGATGAGGGAAGTGACATATGTTTAGCCTTCATTTTCAGAATTTTATCCCAGATGTTTATAACTCATCATCTGGTTAACTGAGGATGCAAATTGGACCCAGCATGCTTGACAATGTAATAATCATGCTTTAGCATGAGCACATTTAAAGATCATAAAGTGTTCGGTGGTGGAGTAAAGTCAATATTTTCTCCATGCCTGAATTTGTGCCTTCCTTGCTTCTTTATACAATCTTGGTTCCACCATGGCTTGGAAAGCATGGATATCAGATGCTTTTGGAATTGAAATTGCTGCTGCATGCATGGATAATGGTATCTACTATTAACAGTTTGGGTCTTAGTGGGGTGGGGTTCTTCTTTAGATGCAAATACCTTGGTTGGTATCAAGATAGGTTAATTACTGATTTTTCTTGCATGCTTGCATCAACGAGTAGTAGGCACATGGTGTAAAAGATTCCCGTGGTGGGACTGAAATATCTGTTTGTGTTGACATAGAAAACTTGCACAAACCATTTGAGAGTAGGATTTCCCATAATTTAAGTATGGGTAGGCATGCAAAAATAGGTGTTGGCCACATTTAATAAGGTAAGGTCATTATTGTCGAACCTACGTTCAACAGTACAACATCATTCATTAGTTTCTGAACAACCCCATACTGCAGCGGTTCCCAAACTGTGCGCCGCAGCGAACTCACAGGAATATTTTAAATTTTCGATGGAAACACAGGGATACTTGACATATGTTGGGCACCATGCGAACTACTAGTTCCAGGTAGTTCACAGTTTTGACATTACTTATTAAGGTGTTTGGACTTAACTACTTAAGAAACGGAACTGTTAGGTATTTGTTTTGGCCTAGGGGCACTGTGAAAAAATTACTGAGACACTAAGGGTGCCATGAACTGAGAAAGTTTAGGAACCTCTGCCATAGGGTATTATGTCTATTAAAGTCTCTAAGAAGTGGTGAGGGCAACTGCAAACTAAAATCGTCAAGATCTGCCTGGGTGATGACGGCCTCAGGAGGCAGATATATAGACCAGATTGTAAGGAAAAACCCTCACTGCTAGACAAATTGCTGTTTCTAAATTAACATTCAGCTGAACACCTGCAAAAGGGTGTGATTGTCCACAAGAGCAATTGCAACTCTTCCATGAGCTGGGCTATCCCTGTACGGATGATCTACAGGATGGAATAGCCATTTTCTTAGATGTGTTTCTTTCAAACAAAAGCAAACAGGTTAATGTTCATGCAGGAGCAATTTGACATCCTCCATCTTTTGTTAGAGTCTGCAAAAATTCCATTGTAAAAATTTAACCATTACTACTTGGTTTAAGGGAACCATTGGCTGGCTTCCGAAGTGATGTGGGATTTGATTTACCTGCTTTGGTTTTAAATACAAATCCAACACAGGATCATCTGCACTCTCCTTTCCTTCATTTACCTACATTGCATCCTGTATCCCACTATTAACGGTCCAGGTCTTGGGGGAGGAGGATGATGTTCTTCTTTAGATACTACTATCTTGGTTGGTATTGAGATGGGCATAACTATTAATTTTTCTTCACTTGCTTGTGTCAACAAGTAGTAGGCACATGGAATAAAAGATTCCCATGGTGGGACCAAAATATCCATTTGTTTTGACATAGAACGCTTGCACAAACCACTTGAGTAAGATTTCCTATAATTTATTAGTAACCTGTTTCTCTGCCTTTATATATGGGATATTTTGCTCTCTCTTGATTTTCTGGATTTGTTCCATATCTTTCTACCATTGTTGTGCCCTTCAATAAGCATAACATTCATCTCTACAATTTAAGCATGTTGGTTTTGGAGCAGAGCATTCATTGGCATCATGTTCCCTTCCTTTCCTCCACACCAGGCACAAGCTGGAAAGCCACGACATGCCATTTGCCATAGGTGGTTTAGGCATGTTAAATGTAAGGATAAGAACTCTAGTTTAGAAATGGTTTTTCTTCCTTACACATGAATGTCCTCTTAACAGTTGTCACCACTTGGTATTTCAATTCAGTGCACATATATAAAGATGTTTCAAGGAGATCCCACTCAGCAACTAAGTTGTTCTGTAAAAGGTTACTTTAATTGCAATTCCTCCAAGATATGATGTTTAGAGGAGCAATTCTAAATGTTGCAATGACAACGTTTCTACTAAAAGGTCACTCAATTTAAGTCATTTTAATGACTTTGGGGACCCTGTCAACCCTTCAAGACCCTTCTGAATGAAGAAGAGTGACGTTTCACCAATTTCTTTTCTCTAATAGAATGCACAATAAGAAAATGAGGAAAAGGAGGTGTTCTTTTGTTCAGTGTTTCATTTTGTTAGTGTCATTTTCAGGTAAGGACCTGGTAGAGGCCCCAGAGAAAGAAAAAAAATTTGAATTACTAAGAAGAGTACAGTAATGAAATTCAGTATCTTGCACAGTTGGGCTCCATGCTCACAAACTAGCACGTAGTGTGTACACAAGCGGAACACCAGAGTTACTTAGATACTATATCCAAACATCCAACAGGTCTTGGCTCTGTCTGGGGACCAAAGGAAAGGAGACCTACTGATCTGCCAGCCAACTGATCCTGAACGGGTTGATGCAGGACTTCCTCTCTTGGCAGAAGCAGAGACTGAAACAGTGCATTAAGGCTTGACCCCTCAACCACCAGGCTACGGGTTGCAGTGCAAGACAAACACACCACTTTCTATTGATACTAAACTAGAACCAATAACTTGAAAAGAGAGAGAGAGAGAGAGAGAGACATACGCAGAAGCATCCACACTCCAGCTTCTGTATTAGGGATTTTGTTGGACTACTACATATTGTCTGTCAATTATTATGTCTCCATCTGCACTCCTCACATCCTTGGCTTTGTTGTATGCCATTAGTGAAGGTGTTCAAGAGCAGGTGTAGGTGTTGGATCCCAGTGATGCTAATCTGTAGATCCAGCAACATCACTGCGATGTCCCTTCACCTCACGAAGGCAGTAAGCAGTGGTTCACATGCCAAAATTCTTCGTAATTCTTTATAGAAAAGAAGGTTTCTAGAAGAAAGCAAGGTTTTATTGATCTTTTTCTTGGAAATAAAGAAAAAATCTAGCATTTACATAATGCCTAATGGATATAATGGATGGCAACAGAATACAGTTTAAGCTAAAAAAGTCACTGTATACACTTATACCTTCAGACCTTATGGTCTGAAGAAAAGGTCTGAGACTCTAGGCAAATTTTTCCATGGAAATAAGTGCATCTTATGGTCCAGAAAATTAAGAATATCTACCTTGTAGTAAAACGCTAGTATTTAATATCACATATTCTGTACATTGCATTTATCCTTGGTTATAGCTTTAATTATATTTAATACAAAAAATGGCATATTAAAATACACAATATATAATAAAAATAACAAAGTGATAAAATACCTTCAGTTACTAATGAAGTTGACTTTGGCATTTCAGTTTTGATCTTTTTTGATGAAGCAGGTACTGATTTTGGTATCTCACTTTCTGTTTTGACTGCAAAAAATATAAATAAAATGAAACTAATAAAAACTTAACAAATTTTCTTATTACCTATTCATATGTTTAATCATTTTACTGTACATGCGATTTGACTGAAAATAAAGTTGCCTTATACTAATATCCTGTTTTTCTACTAACTCTTATATTGATGATACCAACAATATTTCTTTTATCATTGTGAACATTATTCTCTTTCTTAAATACAAAAGGAGCACTACGATTACAAAATTTGAAACAATTTTAATATGAAAAAGACTTCTGATCAAAAAAATATTCTCTAAGGGGCTTTTAAAACTGGGTAGATGACAGAGAACAAGAATTCACCAGAGTTTACCTCTATACTTTTTTTGGGAGCCTCTAAGTGGCATTTTCTTTATTGCTTGAAAAAGATTGTTGTTTTATAACTTCTGATTTAAGATTTAGTTTGTGAAATTGCTTCTTACTTGTCTTTGTAATTGCTTAAGAAACTACAGTACCCCTCTGGAACCATTGTGTTGTATTATTAAGAATGTTCGAATTTTGATGCCATTGTTATAATATTGATATAGGCAATAATTGGAGGTTTTCTAGATTGTTTTGTGGCAGTATAATTGGTATCAGAAGAGGCCTATAAACTATAATTCACAGCAATACAAATGTATTTTAATAACATGACGTTATTACGTAGAATGTAAAGTAATTAATCTAAAAGAACGTATTTTGCAGTACGTTCTTTTGTTAAATGAGCAGAATTCATGTAGCATTATTACTTATATTCTCTCAGTTGTTACAGCCATAGGGGGTGCCTTTGTGTACCTGTTTCTTGCAAAAAGCACAAGGAGTTTAAGTGCAAACTCTGCATTCTGATGAGATTATATGAGGGCTTGAAGAATAAGATTGACAACTTGGATGGATTAAAAGAGAGAGAACCATCAAGCACTCAAGCCTAACACAAACTCATACTTCCAGCATCAGATAACATAAAACCATTCTCTGCAGTAGCAATCCTTGGTCCCACAGGAAGTAGCTATAGTTAGAGAATAGTCAGAGAAGTGGGAAATATAGTAAACAAAAAAGGACAGGTGGAACAGGACCAGGGAATGTCTTCCAAGGGGTAAAGTAGATGACAGGGTAGAGCAGGTGTCAACATTTAAGTTGGTTGGTTGGTTTAAAATTTTAATGGCGCATTAGCAGCAGTGGCTATTATGCACCAAGAAAAAAGGTAAAAATAGCAACATTTAAGGGCACAAAAGGTGATACTGTTGTACACATTGGCACAAATTATATTAAAAGTAGAAGATCAGAGGGTTTAATTAACAAATACAGAGCAAGAAAAAGTTGCAGGTTAGGATTAAAATTGAGAGTGACTGCAATCCTGACAGCATTAGTAGAGGCACATGATGCAAGAAAGAAAGCTTATGCAGCATCAGCCAAAAAAAAAAAAAAAAAAAAAAAAAAGCTCCGATTTCACCCCTCCATTCGTTCCAAATACCTGTCCAGCTCAGCCTTAAATTTATTTAGGCTATCAAACTTTCACAACAAAAGATGGAAGTCTGTTCCGTCAATCAACTACCCGCTGGCTAAAGGCAAACTTCCGCACATTGATCCTACAACTGTCTTTCCTCAATTTGAATTTATGCCCTCTCAGGTGATTATTCTGAGCAAGAGGAAGAATCCCATCAGCACTGCGCATGCTGGAGAGAGTACATATGAGAGCCTAGCCTTGTCAATCAAATCAGCCCTGTACACACTGTGCAAAGTAGAATTTTTCTCAGTGTGGTCGGTCACTATGACAATCAGATATAAGGGATTCAGAATTTGTGTATAGAAACGACTGAAATGACAAGAGTGGGGGAGATTGTCATGCTCTTAGTTAAGAAGCACATAAAATCTAAGGAATTGCATCCAGTGAACACAGGTGGGCAGTGCAATGCTGATCAGTTTGGTATGATAAAAGCACTGAGAAAATAAAAATGAAGGTAGGAGTGTGTTATAGGCCTGATGACCAGGATATATAATGAACACCCATACCAAGAAATAGAGTGGGTCATTAAATTTAAAAGCCCTATAACGGGGGATTTTAAATTTCCAGATAAAGACTGGAACTTAAGTTTGGTCACTCTCACACTAGCATGACTTTTGTCAATTTCTGGATGACTGTTTCCTAAACCAGCATATTAGAGAGGCAACAAAAGAAAGCAATACTCTTGATCTGATTATCAGCAGTGATCCTTCATGCATTAAGAATGTGCAGATAAAAGACACTAGGTAGCAGTGATCACAAATGTACTGATGTGGGATTTACCTAAAGATATAATTATAGTCAAAGGCAAGGAAAAGGGCTTTTGCTTTGAAGGTGACTACAGTAGTCTCAGACAGTTTTAAAATTCTATACAGTGTGAACAACTGATAATATTAACAACAGAAAATTCTAAATTGGAAGCATTCAGACCATTCGGGGAAATAATCATAGAAGCTACTAGACTTTTCATACCAACAAAGAAATACTTCAAGGCACAGAAAATAAATGTCAGTGAAACTGATGACACTTGTGGCATTGAAGAAAAATGCAAGGTATGCATATAAATTATCAGGTGTATAGATTTAAACTAGTCATAAAGGAGGTTAGGCAAGCTAAGGCAGATTATGAGAAGTATCTGGTAAGGAAAGCAAAGAATAGCAGCAAAGACTTCTTTACTTACGTAAACAGTAGAAGGACGGAGTCAAATCATATTGGTCACTTTATACGAACAGATTAATTGTTGATGAGCATGGTTTGCATACAAACTGTATCAAACCGCGGCACTTTTGCCCGGTCAAACAAAAAACTTTATGTTTGCTCTTTGTTCCATTGTCCTTCCACAACAAAGACACAGGAGAGACATACAGTTCAACTCACACTGCATTCTGAAATTCCAGAAATTTCTGCTGACCTTGAATGTGCTGCTTGAGGAACAATCACTCTTCCATTTTATGTTTACTTCTAATAGATGGCAGCACTCATCTCATAACATCAGTCTCTTTTTCCAATTACCACACTGTGTATAATAAACTGTTAACATAAAATGAGCTTCTTGAAAAGGATGAACTTTTATGTGTGAACAGAGAATATTTTCTTTCTGTGCATCTGCCATATTGCCCACTCATTCTTCCAAACAGCACACAGCAATAAACATAATATTCAACACTTCAGCCAAAATATATGGTATGTTGTGGCTGAATACAGGCACTCTATGTGATGTATGAAAAAAAGAAATAATAAAAATTGTTGGATTTCTATTTGATTTTAATGAAATTTGGGATGAGTCCACAAATCTACCCAAAAGAGCTAAATATAAAATTTCATGAATATCCGTTCACTATTTCAACCACAATAAATGATATATGGATAACTTATTGATACCTATGAAAATAATAATAATAATAATTTCCAGATTTCTATTTTCTCCATTTTAATAAAATTTGGAATAGTTTGACAAATACTTCTAAAAGATTCAAATATAAAATTTCATGAAAATCTGTCCATTATTAATCAAGTTATTCAGATGGTCAGACAGATGAATGGACAGACACAGTGAAGACAGTATGCCCTTATGCATATATATGCAAATGCACATTTAAATTGATATTTAAATAATATATTTGGATTGGATATAAAAAGAAAAGTAAATCAAATTTAAAAGGGCAACACTGCCTTAACTAAATAAAAGAAAGGCACATTTTCCTGGCTTTGGCCAGTGAAAATTGTCCAAGACTTCTGTGCCAATTAAGGCTTTTGTAAAGTTTATTTTCTGCAGATATTACTGCTAAATTTAATAATATTTTTGGACACACTGTATATCAAAAATGAATTTTAATTAAGAAAAAAATATTCTCAAATGGCAATAGTCAAAAGAAGAATTAACAGAATCTGTAAAGAAATCATGATAGTTGGAAAAGTACAAGAGTTTCATCATTCAAATTTGTATTAATTAATGTTGCTGGACTGCATTAAATAACATGTAATCATTAAAGTAACTTGTTTTCTGTCTTGTTTTTTTTTCCCTTTAACTGTCTTGAATAATTGGTTCAGTTGGCATCTACTAAGGAATCTCTCACTAATAAAATTATGTAATGGTATAGTAATAATAATAAAAAAAATTAATAAAACAGCTTTTATAATTTAAAAATCAGAGAATACTTAATTAAGCTGTTATTCCATCTCAATAAAAAAGACATGGCACGAACAATTTAATTCCCATAAGTATATTAAAATAAAAATAAGACAACAGCAGCTACTCTGTTAATATTAATAGTTATGTCTCTTTACTGACATCTAAAACTAATTTCATTTATTTGTAAATTTAAAAAAATACATTTTTTATTCACCTTTTCAACTCTAACTATCCAGTCAATTTCATTCTGAAATTTAATTATTCTGGCCAAATGTCCTCAAATCTGCCATATCTTTTAGCAAAATTGCCAGCATTTGTTTGTATTGGACGAATAAATCAGCTTACAATAAATTTAATTAAGAACCCACAACGAAGAAAGATTATTCACGTGGGAAAGGTTTTTGCTTTCATAAAGGTGACTACAGTGGTCTCAGACAGTTTTTAAATTCTATACAGTGGGACCAACTTATGATATTACCAACAGCAAATTCTAAATGGGAAGCATTCAAGGAATTAATTGTGGAAGCTACTAGGCTTTTCATACCAATTAAAGATTACTCTTCGAGGTTTAGACCTAAATGGATGTCAGATGAACTGAGAATCGTGTCAGAAAAGAAAAATGCACTGGATGCATATAAATTATCAGGTGATGTAGAAGCCTATAGTACATAGAAGCTCTTCTGTAATAAAGTCACAAAGGAAGTTAGGCAAGTGAAAGCAGATTAAGTGAAATCTTTAGAAAATGATGCTAAGAAAAACAACAAGGACTTTACTTATATAAATTCTAGAAGGAAGGGGATGAATCAGATTGATCCACTTGATATCGATGGTTTGACTGTTGATGATCCTGCAGGGAAGTGGAGGACAGAAGCTTATTAAACTCTAACAGGGAATCAAATGCATTAAGGGCATTTGATTTCCTGTTATGCCTCAGGCTGCAAGAGAATTATACTACATACAAGTTAGTGCAAATACATCATATGAGTACACAGCTAAACTCTGAATTAGCAAATTTTTGCAAAGGCAGCATCGTTTAAGTTATATCTCATATTTTGAATATCTTCACGAGTTGCCATGATATTGCAAAACGCTTCACCAAAAGGAGAAGACTGTTGTTACTTATTCTCAGCAGATACCACCACCCAGATGGCACCGTTTCAGGGCTATTTGCCCTTCTTCGGTAGGTAGATTCCCTAGTGATATAATGATGGCAAAACAGTTATGAAGTATAACTCCACAATATGCAATATCATGGCAACTCATTATGAAGGTATTCACAGTATGAGATATAACTTAAACGATGCCGCCTTTGCAAAAAATTTGCTAATTCAGAGTTTAGCTGTGTACTAATATGATGCATTTGCACTGGGGTACCCACCCACCGAAGAAGGGTCAAAAAGCCCTGAAACGGTGATTATGCCCTTGGATAATCACTGTGATTATTCCCTTATATAAGGCAATATAAGTATATTGCCTTATATAAGGGAATACAGTACTCAAGGTCAGGCCACACCTTGAGTACTGTATACAGGTCTGGAGGCCTCATTGTAAGAAGGATGTAGAGCTGTTGGAATGGGTACAGAGAAGAGCAACAAGATTAGTGAATGGAACAAAGGGTTGCTCTTACAAAGAAAGCTGAAGTTTTGCAAATTACAGTGTCTGGAGACTAGGCGCCTGCGAGGTGATCTGATTGAGGTGAATAAAGCCTTGAATGGTTTGAGCATGATCAATACTGATGGGATTCTTCCTCTTGCTCAGAATAATCGCCTGAGAGGGCATAAATTCAAATTGAGGGAAGACAATGTAGGATAAATGTGCGGAAGTTTGCCTTTAGCCGGCAGGTGGTTGATTGCTGGAAAAACTTCCATCTGTCGTAGAAGTTGATAGTTTAAATAGATTCAAGGCAGAACTATACAAACATTTGGAACGAGTGGATGGATGAAATGAGAAGGGTTTTATTTATTCATTTTTTTTTTGGCTGATGCTATATAAACTTGTTTTCTTGTATCATGTGCCTTTACTAATGCTAATGCTAAACTCTGTAGTACAAACTCTCATTTGAAAGTGAGACAAAGAGGTGGGATCAAATCAAAAAGATGGATTCTCCATTGTAAATTGAGACAGTTGGCAGCTACATGCAACTATAAATAGAACACAAATGCTTGCATGGAATCAATTAGCCTCTTTTGATTAATTATAAAAATTAATTTTTAGTTTTACTTCCAAAATGAAAACTGGCTTTTATCAATTATTAGTAATTAAGAACCTACTGGTAATTATATATAATGTATTCAATTTCTCAAAATTTTTTGTGCTATTAAGTGTTTTTTTAATATACAGTAATACCCCGAAGTTACGCGATAGGTGGGTCCGACGAAAATCGCTTAAGTCGAATTCGCGTAAGTCGGGGTATAACTTTGCATATAAATACACATAAATTTTGTTTAATTGGGACCAGGGACTAACAAAAACACTAGTTTAGAAGAAAAATATTTAATAAAATTGCAGATCTTTATACATATTAATACAAAATATGTATTAAAAAATAAATGAGTTACATAAAAAAGTTATTTCGATGTCGATGGCTTCATAAAATCTAACAAATTCGTCTGACGACACAACACCTTTTTTCATGCAGAATTTCTTCGTAGCAAGCTAATATTTTTTTTATTCCTTGCTGTGTAGCTATAACGTGTTCTTCGTTGGAGTCTATGTTTTCTAAAAATTTTAAGCCCTTTTCAATTGAGCTGAGACCTTCTGTCAAGCTTGCAATTGTCATGTGCTTTTCTGGTGGAACTGGGTCTGAAGTGTTCGATACTTCAGTGCCGTTTTGCTCACGCATCTCTATGAGCTCATTGACATCATCACCATTGACTTCCAAATCTAATTGCCTGTCAAGATTAACAATTTCTATCACATGAGCGACACAATCAGTTTCTGGCATTGTTTTCGTCTCGTTTTTGGAAAAAAAAAAAAAAAAAAAAAAGGACAATGTTTCTTCCAGACACAATTCAATGTTTTTTTGTGAATTTCATCCCATTGAATTGTTTCCAAAAGTCTTTAACAGATATCTCACTATTTTGTCTCATAGCTTCATTCACAAGTGCAAACGAATGCCTTGTGTAGTAAGCCTTGAATGTTTTGATGACTCCCTGATCCATCGGTTGAAGCAAGCTGGTTGTGTTTGGAGGCAAAAACACAGCTTTCACACATGGTTCGAAATTAATTAGGGTGGCAGGAGGGTGACCGGGTGCATTGTCAATAAGAAGCATCACTTTAAATAGAATCTGTTTAGACTTGCAATAATGTTCGACTTCGGTATGAAGTGGTGACCAAACCAGTTCTCAAAAACGGAAGCTGTCACCCAAGCTTTATGATTTGACTTCCAAATCACTGGTAAGCTAATTTTAGATATACACCAAACGAAAAAATCAAGAACCGCATAACTCCGAGTTCGCGTAAGTCGGGATATTACTGTATTCCTTCAATTTAAATCTAATTTATAGTTTTTCATCTGACAAACACATGGCAATATGCGATTTTCAAAAAATACACACTGGGTACAATGAGTCAAAGTGTAGAAATGCTATGAGCCAAAGGTACTATCCTCCTTTTCCCATACACCCAACTATGAAGGGTGGGTGTATGGATGAAGAACTGTTGTACACTCCAATTAATTCCAAAAGAGATGGATACCACATAAAGAATTAACCTCTCATGATTCATGGAAAATCAAACCAAAAACAGAAATTATTGCATCATCAATTAGTGAAAATTGGCAAGAAAAGGTAGGTGGGGAGATTTTATACCACTCATTAATAATAAAAAAAATAAATAAATAAAAATAAAAAATAAGAAAAAAAGAGGGTAGTGCATGTGCCAGATGCCATGCAACTTACAGTAAGTTAACTGCATACACCTGATACTGTAGGAGCAGTAGCATTGAAGTCCAAGTTCTTCTTACTTTCCCGATGCAGCAACTTGGATTGGGAAGGTGAGAAGTTTCACACATTCGATATTAGATTTTTTTGCTTTGAAAACATGTTCAATTATTATTATTATATTTTGTTTTGTTAAATATGGGTCAATAATCACCATATTTGACAAAAAGAACTAACTAAACCTGCTTTTGATATGTATAAATAAAAACTAAATTGGTAACTAAAATACACTGTCTTATTAGACATACACACATATTTAACCATAATTGTTTAATTACATATTTCAATTGAACTTCTTAAATTTTTTTTTTTCTTTGAATAGTATGTTTTACTATCCAAAAAAAAAAAAAAAAAGGTGTGTGTGCCGGGCACGTGTGGTAGATGGTTTTATGTGAAACATCCTTGGTTGGAAGAGTTTAGCGAATTCCAAGCCAATAGCCTAATTACCCATTTAACTGTAGCCATTTGAATGGCTAAAATAAAATAGCAGCTGCAGGAAGTATGATTGCGACAATACAAGTAAATGATTACAAATACTTGTATTGTTGCAATATTTGATTACTTGTATTGTTGCCAAATTATTGTAACTTGTATCATTGCAATCATACAAGTATGATTGAACAATACAAGTTACAATAATTCAGCACTGGCAGAAACTGCAGATGGTCACTTTATGTCAGAATCTACAATCAGGTGTTTTTTTTTTTTTTTTTTTTAGGAGCATTAACAACTAAGGCCATATTGCTCCGCGGGGATATGCGGTGGTCATTCCCTGACCTTTCCGCATCCTCCGTATTTGGTGGCTCACAGGCTCGAACCCCGATCTAATCAAGAAGCATGTGCTACGCACTTCTGCATCTACAATCAAATGGCAGCTGCAGGAAGGATGATTGCAACAATGCAAACTATGATAATTCGCCTCTGGTGGAAACTACACATTACTTTCACGTCACATTTTTCATGGCTGATCAGATTTACTCAGTTGAGGTGCCCCACAACGATGTTTCACATCAATAATAAACAACATGGTGGCTAAACAACTGACTTTCGAACAAAGCAAAGCAATTTTAAATTGGTACTGGAAATCTGAGAATAAGTGTGAAGTTCAAAGACAATGGAGTTATGAATTTGCCACAGAACCACCACCATCATCATCAATAGGTGAGAAAAATTCTGATATGTTGATATAGCTTGCACAATCACCACAAAAATTTATAGAGCTGCTTGTGAGACTTAAATCAGCAAAACAAGCATACATCACATTCTCAAAAAGAGTAAGTGGAAAAGCCAAAATTGCTACATAATATGAATGAAGGTGATTGCCAAGCTAAGTTTTGTAAATGGTTTAAAGAGAGGATGGATGAAGATTCTTAGGCAAGACTCTATGGCTAGATTAAAAAACAATAAAACTTAATGGTACAGTGAATGGTAATAATTGTGTGTATTGGTATCCTAATAATATAAACATTCTCTGTGAATGTTTGGATTATTAAGAGACTTAACAATTATGGAGGATACACAATTATTTTTTTTACAGGACAGTTACCAGTAATATACATCTTTACACACTTAATATAAAAATTTGACTGCCATTATGAGCTGTATGAGGATATAGTGGTTTATTATCAACAGGATGGGCATCCCCCACATTATCAATGTGATATATCAGGCCTATCTTGACAATCATTTGGCAGATTGGAGGACAGGCTGATGAGGAAGGACTGAGTATCCCTGAGTAGTTCACCTAATTTAACTTCACTTAACTTTATTTTTATTTGTAGGGCTTCCTGGAGGATGTAGTGCATGGCAGAAAACCAGCCACGCTTCAATTAAAGGAGGAAAATAACCAAATATGTGAAGCTGTCCCAGCAGTTTCAATGGATAATACTTGTCATTCAGTCATTTGCTGCTATGAACATTACCTATATGCAAATGGTGGATAATTTGAACATCTGTGATAGTTTACCATGTGCCACAAACTACTGCTTCAATACACATCCAACCATAATAATTTTTGAAATTTGTAGTTTTATTTAATTCCAAAGATGTGTGCACATCTTTTTGAGACGCTCTATAGATACAACAGTTAAAAAACAACTGGTTATTTAATGCTACCATAGACCAAAAGTGAGAAACCCAATGTACCACATGATCTAGGAAAAGTAAAACAGAAGGCAGGAAAGATACTATAAGAAGGAAGCTCTCTTAGTTACAAAACATTAGGGACTAGAACTGGCATAAATATTGGGGAACAGTTCCTCATCGCAGAAGGCAGAGAAAAATATAAAATGGTCACCAGTCATCCCAGCAAGAGAAAAACCAAAAGTTGTGATACAGGTTACTGAACATAATGAAAATACCAATTACTTACTATCTTCCACTTTCCTCTTGATTCCCTGAGTGCATTGTATTTCTGAAGAGGATTTCTCTCTTTGTAGTACTTTATCTGTACAGCATTCTTGTTTTATAACAAATGTGCTTTGGCCTGCAACTAAAGAAAATAAAGATATAAATCCAACACTGAAAGAAAAATTCAGCCAATACTAATTCTCTCTTTCTCTCTGAAAAATTGATAATTTTCTCTGCTGAATCATTAATATCTTCATATATAGCAGCAATAATGAAGGCATAAATAATTAGCAGGTTTGCTCTATTATCTAAACTACTTCAAGGTCTATTATCTCATTACATCTATTTTAAGTGGGCCAAAAAAATGCCCAAATGTGAAGTTACATATAACAAGGTTGTTCAAAAAAAAACTCAATTCCAAAGATGCAGCTTGGTTTTGTTGAAAGGAAGTGAGGGAGGGGGGGGGGTTAGATCTACAAATCAGAATATGTCATATGTTGGTCTTATTTGTCTGAAAGCATTGATCTTCATGTGGCTTATTCATCTTGTGAAAAGTTACTAAGTTACTAGGAATAATAATAGTTAATGTGAATAATTTGTAGTCCCCCCCCTCACTACCTTTGGCCACTTTCAACTGACAGAAGAGCATTAAATGAGCAGAAACTTGAGTAAATGTTAATAAAAGTAAAAACTGGTTGATTTATGAAGTACACATTCAAAGATATTGGCAACCTTAATGTGCTAAATGAAGAAATTATGACTCTTAGAATGCAATTTATTGATTAATTACAGATGGAAAATTGTATCTTTTAAATACACCGATGAGTCAAAACATCTAATATGATGTTGGTCCTCCACTTGCAGACAAAATAGCTCGTACCCGGTGAGGCATGGATGCTACAAGATTTCTAAATGTGTCTTGTGGTAACTGGTACCAACACGTAATCAGCAGATCCTTTAACTCCTGTAAAGTCCCTGGTTGAGACGCCGTAGATTGGAGTTGCTGTTCCAACGCATACCACAGATGTTCAATGGGATTGATGTCTGGGGAATTTGGAGGCTAGGGCAATGCCTCCAAATTCCCCAAGTGACTCGCACCTGGAAGTCTTCTTCATGTTCTGCGAACCAGTCTAGAATAATCCAAGCAGTGTGGCATTCCACATTATTCTGCTGAAAGATGGCACCACCAGAGGGGAAGACCACTGCCATGAAAGGGTATACCTGGTCAGCAATGATGTTTAGGTAGGTGGTAGACGTCAGAGCGCCCGGTACACGGATGACTGAACTCAGGGTATGCCAGCAGAACATTGCCAAAAGCATAACACTGCCACCACCGGCTTGTTTTCGTCCAACAGTGCATCCGGGGGCCATCACTTCCCCAGGTAAACAACACACACACACACGTACCTGGCCATCCACATGGTACAACAGGAAACATGATTCATTGGACCAGATGACCTTCTTCCAATCACTCAAGTTCCAGTTTCGATGCTTGTTTGCCCATTGTAGGCACTGTCGATGGTGAACCGTGGTTAGCATGAGCACTTGGAGCGGCCTGCGGCTATGCAGCCCCATTTTCAGCAGGGTTCGATTATTGTGTGTTGTGACCCATTACTCCCATCACTGGTGCCTTCATAGCCAGGTGGGAAGGAGCAGCAGTGCGTAGCACACGCTTCTTGATTAGATCGGGGTTCGAGGCCGTCACCACCAAATACGGAGGATGCGGAAAGGTCAGGGAATGACCATCGCATATCCCGGAGCAATATGGCCTTAGTTGCTAATGCTCCTAAAAACCAAATAACAAACAATAACAAACTCCCATCACCAGCATTCCAATTATTGGTGAGTTGCACCATAGTCGCCCTTTTGTTGCCACATACCATCTGGGAGAGTCTTTGCTCATCTCAAGCATCAATGAGCCGTGGTCGTCCAATACCTTGCTGACGGTTTGTGGGTTTTCCATCCTCGGATCACTTTTGGTAGGTACTAACCACGGCAGACCATGAGCACCCCACCAGCAGTGCCACTTCGGATATGCTTTGACCCAGTCATCTGGCCATTACAATTTGGCCTCTGTCAAACTCGCTTAAGTCTTCTGTCTTTCCCATCTGAAGAACAAAAGTAACACTGATTAACGGAGGTCAGTATCAGGTGTTTTATATAACGTGACCCGACCCGCACTGTAGTTCACCTGCAGTTGCTTCGATTTGCATAATGTCTCACTGGTCATAATGTTTTGGCTCATCGGTGGATCATTTTCAATCCACTGCAGAATTAAGGCCTCTCCAGCAACTTTCCAGCTCCTTCTGTTTTGTGCAATGGCCATCCATTTACTACCCACAAACTTGTGAATTTCATTTATTAATCTCCACCATTGTCTTCCAGGTTTTCTTCTAGCTCCACTTGGGTACCATTCTGTTATTTTCTTAGTCCATCTGTCATCATATCTTCGAGCTATGTGTCCGGCACAAGACCATTTTAGTTCTTTAGTTTTGATAAGAATGTCCTTTACTTGAGTTTGCTGTCTAATCCATGTGTTTCTCTTCTTATCTAACAGTCTGATTCCCAAATAATCCATTCCATTCTTCGCTGTGTAGTTCTCAGCTTCTCTTCCATTCTTTTGGTGAGTGGCCAAGTTTCACTTCCATAAGTCATGGTGGGGAGTATACATTAGTTCATTATTTTACATTTCAGGCAAACTGGGATATTGCTCTTCAGTATGTGACTACTTTTCCTGAATGCTGTCCATCCAAAATTTATTCTTCTCTTGACTTCCTGCCATTTATCATTATTACAACTAATAACTTGTCCCAGATAAGTATATGACTCCACCTTTTCAATTACTGCTCCTTCAGTCATTATTTCTCTTTCTGTGGCATACTTGTTCATCATTACTTTTGTTTTAGCCATATTCATCTTTAGTCCAAAATCCTTACTAACTGTGCATAACTGATTAAGATTTTCCTCTAATTCTTTGGTATTGTGGCTTATGACCACAATGTCACTGCAAATCATAAGTGGTTTAGGTACTCTCCATTCACATTGACTCCTTTCTGCGACCAGTCTAATCTTCTGAAAGCTTCCTAAAGGGCAGCAGTAAACAGCTTCGGAGATATTGTGTCTCCTTGTCAAACTCCTTTCTCGATTTTTAATTTACTACTGTCTTTGTCTAATATAATAAAGGAGGTAGCTTTCTCATATATTTTCTTAAAAATCATAATATATGGGATATCTATGCCTTGTCTTTCTAATGCCCAAAACATTGCCTTATGCTGTATGGAGTCAAATGCCTTTTCATAATCCACAAATGCCAGGCATAATGGTGTTTTATATTCGTTTTCTTTCTCCATTAGCTATGATATTATGTGAAGGTGATCCATAGTTGAGATTCCTGCTCTAAAGCCAGCTTGCTCTTTCGGCTGATTCTCATCAAGTATTCTTTCTAATCTGTTAGTAATGACCCTTGTGAACAACTTGTAGCATTAGCATTAGTAAAGGCATATGATACAAGAAAGTAAGCTTATGCAGCATCAGCCAAAAAAAAAAAACAAAAAAAAAAAAAAAAAAAAAAAAACACTTCCATTTCACCCCTCCGTTCATTCCAATGTGGGATAACAAGCTAATTAGTCTATAATTTACAATTTCTGATTTATCTCCTTTCTTATGCAGCAAAACTATGATTGCATTATTCCACTGCTTAGACATCACACCTTTTCTAATGCACTTTGTGAAGAGACTTGCCAGTTTTTGTGTTATGTCTCTTCCTCCCAATTTTAATAACTCTACAGTAACTTCATCTTCCCCTGGGACTTTCTGATTCTTCATTTTCTTCAATGCATGTTCTACCTCATCAGGAAGAATATCATGTATGTCGTATGTGTTGCTAATTTTCGATCCATCTTCCCCACTGCTGGCATCATTCCCTCGCTCCTTGTATAATTCTCTATAGTAGTCTTCTGCTATTTGAATTATGCCTTCTCTGATATTTATAAGTACACCATCGCTATTCTTTAGTTTCAGTATCATTTGTTTTTCTGTATTACTGCTCATTGGCTGCTGATTTAAGTCCTTTGTTTTCCCTTAATGCTTGTTCTACTTTTCTTGTGTTAAATCTTCTTATGTCCTCTCTGAGTCTCTTTCTAATGGATTTGCATAACTCAGTATACTCAATTTTCTACTTGTCAGTGTTTATCTTGCTTTTTATTTGTCGCCTTCAGTTCATAATAACAAGTGTTTCTTGACTAATTTGTTCTTCTTTGGATTTCTTTTTCCCTATAGATTTCTTGGGCTTTATCACTTTCAGAAAGTTGTAATATTCCTCGTCAATATCTTGGTCCTGAGCAGTCACCAGAAGCTCAAACTTGTTCTTAAGTTTCAGTACATACTGTTTTTTCTCCTCTTCTGTTTTTGCCTTTTACTGTCTCTGTTATCTGTTACCTCTTCTGTTATCATCGGTGGATATGTATGCATATTCTTTGATATGATGGATGACAGAAATAGCTGAAGACCAGTATTTGTATGCACCTGCTGAAAGAAAATCCTGTTTTGCATAATTTAAGGTAACTGATGGCCCAAACCAGAGTGACAGGTATCAGAGAACCTGGTAAAAGTGTGTTAATCATTTTCAGGTTTCAGTGCTGCAAAGAATGAATTTGATTACTCTTTTTCAAACATTACAGTGAATAATTCATTATCATCAATAAATATATGGATTCCATCACCATCTTCATAAATAATTATAATTTATTATCTTATTATTATATTATTATCTATGGATAAGGTGCTTATAATAATATAAGTTTATTAGATTTGCCATGACTTTAGATACAAAACTATAGCTAATTTGTGAGATAATATTTATGTCTATTATAAGTGATTAAACTTTTAATAGACTTTTTAAAGTGTAATGATATACCTTCACTTGTTATAGTAAGAGATACCTTCAATTGTCATAGAATTCAAAGTATTCACGTTAATAGGAGTTCAATGTGACAATGGCAGGTGTCAACATGTTTCAAAACTATACATTCACTGCTGGTAACACACACACACACACACACACACACACACACACACACACACACACACACACACACACACACACACACACACACACACACACACACACACACACACACATATATATATATGGAATGAGACTGTATGTGTGAGGATGTAGACTTCTTGAATCCTGCAAACGGATAAGTTTTCTTAAATTTTATTGTATTTTTGATTAATTAACATATTAATTTGTGTTTTACAAATAGATTAAATAGACTAAATAGCTTTTAAACTTAGCTAGTGATTTTGTAAGTTACAACTCGCTACTCATACCGCTATTGCATAGGTGTTTGGCATGAATAATGTAGCATGTAACCAGTAGTGAAAAAGAATAGTAGGGTTTTAATTCTAAAAAATAAGTAGTTTGAAGGTTTTAATCACTTCTTGGGCATATATCTTTTGTATTTAGCTAAGGATTAACTAACTGAACATTGTGATCGTTATGGTATAGCGTAACTTGATAGCATAAAGCAGCAGTGTCCAACTATGGCCAGCAAATAATTTTTATACAGCCAGCATCACCATGAAAATGGCAAATTAGTTTGGATCAACATATGTTTGGAAGCAAATTTTTTCATGCATGAAATCAAATAAATATTTAAAAAGAAACAGAATAACAGATGAGCATCTTCAATTCCATATTGAAAATTGTAAATTTTCAATCAAAGTTTGAACATTTAAAAATATCCAGCCTCAATAATTTCATTAAATGTTAAGTTTTGTTCAGTGTTATTGTGTAATATACTTAAAAAAATTTCGAATATTTTCAATTTTAGGCATACCATTATATTAATTTATTCACCTTAATATTGAAAAGCAGTGATCTTTTCAGTTTGTACATTTTCTAAAGTGAGCATTTAAAAGCAAAAGTCGGGTATTTAAAAAAAAAAAAAAGCAAAGCATTTTTTTAAAAAAACAAAAGTAAGTCATATTTTAATAAAATTTAAAAAATAAATCACTGACATAGATTTATTGGACATAACAGTGTTGGGTTTCCATTTTTCATATACAGCAGGCCCTCATTATAATGCGGTTCGCTTTAAGCTGATTCGCTATAACGCTGTTCTTATATTATAACCCGATCTGACTATAAAGCTGTCACAAATAATTATAATGCTCTTTTACAGATAGCATTTTTGGCATATTTAACGAAATTATTTCATTTGATGGAGTCATAGCAAAACAGCATTAAATGTTTCCCACGCTCAGTGAAATTTTCTCACACGCTAATTTTTTGCAGTACAATGACCTGTTATGTAGTTCCGAGATCAATTTTTTAAAAATGTTCAAGTATATTGCTTGTAATATTTGCGTTATATGCATTTATCCAAAGTCTAGTCATCACTCTGTACAGTATTAGACATCGTGCGTAACGGACAGTTTACTCGAACATTGTATCATAATTAATGCAACCAATGCAGTTACATTTTCGAAGAGTTAATAATAGTGGATAAGAATGAAAAAGCAACAATGTCTGGATGCAGTACAAAGACTATAAATGTAAGAAAAAGATGGAATTTGAAAATTAAATTAGACGTTTTGAAGTGAATCCGTTATCAACGGCAAGCGGACGTGTGCCATAATTTAGGACTGGCAAGTTTAACTGTAAGAACAATTATAAAAAATAAAGAATTAATTTTAACAGCGGCAAAGACAGCTGTTCCACTGCAAGCAACTAGGGCTAGGCTGGCTATTAGGATTGAAATGGAGAGACTTTAACTAATTGAGAATGAGAGTAGCCTTGTTCAGGCGAAGTTTTTATTGCTCCTGGAAATAGAGAAGTTCTTTCTGTTTTATTAGCTTAAATTGGCATATTAACTTATTTTCTAGAGTAGCTTTATATTCCTAGTTATGATACTTAGTTTAAAGTTTAACTTAGATAGAGATTTTGTAGGTTATTACTTAGTATCGGCAAGGGTATCCAATTCATGTGTTAAAAGTTTTGCAGTTCCGTCGAACGAGAAGTTTTATAGCCATATTTAGCCTCTTTATTGACCAATTGTTATATTAAATTATTTTCTATAAGTAGCTTATAGACCTAGTCAAGATCCTTGGTTTATTCTGAATTGAGACAGCGAGATTTTGGAAGTTAATTAATACTTAAGTGTCCGTAGATTTACCGTTCGTGACTTGCCGCCATTGTTATACAATACAACATTATATCCTGAACTAGATAGGGTTAGCTTAGTATAGTATAGTGTATAATATTATATAATATTGTCAACTAATCAGTAAAATCTATTAATCTTGTTAAACTTCATTGTCAATTAAACTGTACTTTTCAACTAAATACAAATGACGACTTAGATTTTACAAACGTAACATTATTAATTAATAAATAACTTGATACGGAAGTTATATAAATGGAACTCGTACATAATACTCGATACTGAAAAATATATATAGATATATAGAGTTATAACTGTGTTGGGATACAAGTTTAGGGTTATAAATTTGTACAGAAATTGAAATTTTATTGAAATTAAATCGAAATCATGACTCAGACCAGAGCAGCAAAGCAAAAGGCTCAAGCTAATGGGAGTGCTGTGGCTCAGGGGATAACTGAGGGAGCAGTTGCCCTCTGAATCACAGCCTTTTAAAATGCACTGCTTGCTTGCTTGATGTTTGAGATACAATTTGGTACGGCACATGATATTGTCATGGGCAATGTCTTTGTGTGCGTGTGATGTATGGAGTGTAAGGAAATCAGGCAACAACTCGGCATTGTTGTGGGCCTATATGAGAGCTTGAAGGACAGGGTGGATGCCCTCAAAGAATCTAAATTGAGAGGCCCATCAAGCTCACAGCTGCCAACATCAACGCCAGAGCTTGCACTTGATCATCATGCAACACAGCGGCAACCCCCAAGGCGGAATGCGCTGGTCCCACAGGAACTAGTAGTTGTTGGTGACTCTGTTGTCAGGGGAAATGGGGAAAATGGTATGTAAAAACAATAGGTGGAAAAGGACCAGGGTCCTGTTCCACCTAAGTTCCTGTTCCAAAGGTTGATGACGTTGTAGAGCATATATCATCTTTTAAGGGCACAAAAAGGTGATATTATTGTACACGTTGACACTATTGATATTAAGAGTAGGAGACCGGCAGAATTACTTAACAAGTACAGGTCACTGTTGAAAAAAAGCTGTGAATTAGGGTTGAATTTGAAAGTGTCTGCAATTCTGCCCATACACGATAGGAGGGAGTATATGATGAGAGCCTAGTCGATCAATTCGGCCCTGGAAAGACTGTGCAAGGCACAAGGAGTAGAGTTTTTTTCAGCCTGGACTGTACTTGTTAACAGGAGAGACTGCTTCTACAGGGATGGGATACATTTAAATAGAAAGGGTGCAAGAATATTTGCTGATGCTATCGAGGCAGTGTTAGGTGGGTCAGAAAACTGCTAGCTTGGGGGGGATACAAGTACTAATAGATTAACAGTAGCCACTGGCAGAGGTGAAAGTGATTTTTGCACTGCTTCTATTGGAATGAGCAGCAACCTGGAAAACAAGACGCAGGATATTTCAGAGACTGCTGAGAGTCCTTGCAGTATGAGTAAACACATGGGTTGCATTAGAGTACCTAAGAATAGGAACAGGTGCATGTATACTTTGCTAGGAGTTTGGTAAATAAATTTGATGAATTTTAGGTATTGCTCGAAACATCAAAGGCAGATATTGTTGGGATATCAGAGACGTGGTGTCACACAGATATAAGGAATGCAGAACTGGAATTTGGGGAGTACAATGTGTACAGAAAGGATAGACAGGATAGGAAGGGAGGAGGGGTTATGCTATTAGTTAAGAAACACATAAAATCCAAAGTAGTGAAGCCAGTCGACATCGCTGGACAGTGCAGTATCGAGTCAGTTTGGTGTGACATAAACATTGGGAGATCAAAATTGAGAGTAGGAATGTGCTATAGGCCTAATGACTCTGATGAATATAATAAGAAACTGTACTGAGAAATAGAGTGGGCGAGTAAATCAGACAGTCTTATGATGGGGGATTTTAATTTCCCAGATATTGACTGGAATTTGTGGGTTGGTCACTCACACACTATTAAGGCTTTTGTGGATTTATTGGATGATTGTTTTCTACATCAGCATGTTAGGGAGGCAACTAGAGGGAGTAATACTCTTGATCTAATTATCAGTAGTTTTTCTTCATGCATTAAGAATCTGCAGATAAAGGAATCACTAGGTGGCAGTGATCACAGTGTGATGAAGTGGCATTTGCTGAAAGAGGTAACTACCATCAGGGGTAAAGGGAAGGGTTTTTCCTTTCGTAAAGGTGACTACGACGGTCTGAGACAGTATTTAAATTCTATACAGTGAGACCAACTGATGATGTTACCAACAGAAAATTCAAAATGGAAAGCATTCAAAGAATTTATCTTGGAAGCTACTAGGCTTTACATACCAACTAAGAAATATTGTTCAAGGTATAGGCCTAAATGGATGTCAGATGAACTAATGAGACAAATGGCAGAGAAGAAAAATGCATGGGATACATATAAATTAATGGGTGACATGGAAGCCTATTATAGATATAAGCTGGTCTGTAACCAAGTCACAAAAGAGATTAGGCAGGCAAAGGCAGATTATGAGAAATCCTTGGCAAAGGATGCAAAGAAAAACAGAAAAGAGTTCTTTACCTATGTAAACTTTAGAAGGAAAGGGATGAATCAGATTGATCCACTGGATATTGATGGTTCAACTTTTGATGATCCTGCTCAGGTGGCTAACAAACTAAATGAGTATTTTGCATCTACATTCACACATGAGGAGTTATTCAGGAAGGGGGATGCCAGAAGTGAAGTAAACTCTGGCAGTGAGTTAGATGATTTTGTAATAACTGAGAGCAAAGTGGAGGAGAAATTGTTGAGGATAAACATAAAAAAGGAACCTGGGGTGGATGAGATCTATCCAGTTATATTAAAGGAGGCAGCAAAGTAAGCAAGCACACCCTTAGCCATAATTATGAGAGCTTCTTTGGACTCAGCGGAGGTACCCATACACTGGAGCGGTGCAAATGTGACCCCAATTCACAAAGGAGGATCAAAGTTTGACACAAATAATTACAGACCTCTGAGTTTAACTTCTGTTCCAGGAAATTTAATGGAGCCACTGGTTAAAGAAGCACTGCAGGACCATCTAGACAAGACTTCAGTTATAGCTCGGACACAGCATGGTTTTTGTTAAGGGAAAGTCTTGCCTGACCAATTTGATTGGATACTATGATACAGTCACAAAAGAACTGGATGCATGGAATAACTTTGATATTATATATTTGGATCTTAGAAAGGCTTTTGATACTGTTGCACATGGAAGACTGCTGCACAAATTGGAGCAGTGTGGCATTGGAGGCAAATTGCTGCTATGGATAAAGGGATGGTTGAGGGGGAGAAGACAAAGAATGGTAATCAATGGACACTGCTCATCGCAGACTAATGTTATTAGTGGAGTCCCTCAGGGTTCAGTGTTGGGTCCAATCTTGTTTTCTGTATTTATAAATGATATTGATGATGGTATATCAAACTTAATGTCCAAGTTTGCAGATGATATGAAGGTTGGCAGGGTTGTTAATGACACTACTGACAGTATGCTGCTGCAACAGAATCTGGAAAGGCTGAGCAGATGGGCTGAGAGGTGGCAAATGAAGTTTAACATTGACAAATGTAAAGTACTACATAGGGGAAACAGTAACCCCAGCGTAACGTATCTACTCTGTGATACTACACTGACAGTGGTAGAGAATGAAAAGGACCTGGGGGTAACTGTGCAGACAGATATGAAGTTTTCTGAGCAGTGCAGACAGTCTGCACGAGTAGCTCATGGTGTCTTGTTCAATGATATACAGGAATTTTTCTAGCAGGGATAAGGAGGTGATTATTCCCTTGTATAAGGCAATGGTCAGGCCACACCTTGAGTACTGTATACAGGTCTGGAGTCCTCATTTCAAGAAGGATGTAGAGCTGCTGGAACGAGTACAGTCAGTCCTTGTATAGCAAGATAGTTGTGTTCCTAGAAACCCTCGTGCAATATAAACAACAGGCCCTATGGGAAAAATAGGGTTAGGTGCCGAGCACCCAAGATTGAAGACACATTTGTAACCAAAACATTACCAAACACAATAAATAATCGTAATAAAATACTTACGTATTTTATTACGACTATTATGTAATAAAATATTGCTAATGCTTTTGCTTCTATCATAAGCAAACTTGTTTTTTGTTTGATTTTCAATCCAAACAGATGACAGCCGTTGCATGTCTTCCAATTCTTTGTGTCTTAATCTAATGGATTGTAATTACACTTTGAGTTGTTCTGCTATGAAAGTTGTTTTTATTTTCTCTGCATTCTTTGTAATGCTCAGCATTGCCTCATTTCGGTCTGTAGCACGTGCAAAATCACATGGTCTTTAATCTTCCTGAAAGCCTTTCAAAATTTCATATTTTTTTTTCTTTATCGACAGAGGCGGATTGGCCATAAGCCTTACCGGGGAAACCCTGGTGGGCCTGTGGCCGGTGTGAATTTGGCCATAAACCATAATATGAGGACACTATAAATTTTATGGGGTAAGAATATTTGACCCAGTCCGCCTCTGTTTATGATATTGCTTTTTTTTTTTTTTCTCTGAATCTGCAGTGTCTTCTCCAGGACGCTTTCTTTTCACACCTTTTAAGTATTTTACTCATTTTTAGGGAATAAAGCACAATTACAAAATGAGGAGGCACGCTTGATACACATAAACAAAGCTGCGCGCGTGTAGCAACTGAATAAACAATACCGTAAAGGCAGAGATACACTATTAACACTTCACATTTTACTAAAGCACATTTCTAGGAGTTACTACCATAAAACAATAAAAACAATTTCCAGTTGCGTTTCTGCTAGTGGAATCTGATATAAACTGGAAGTAAACTCGAACTAATTGCATTTGCGATTATTCCGATAGCTGGAATTGTGTTGGTTTTTACGTTATTATAGTGAAATGTGTTTCTCCTTCACTGATAAAAAACACATAAATGCATTTTCGGAATCTTCTCTTCATTCCTATCATGTTGCGTTCGGTTGGGGTGATTCCGTGTTCGACTGCCATTTCTTGTAAACACAAAGGCGAATCGTGCATAAGCGAATTCCGTTCGTGTTATATAAGATATCGTTTCCCTATTTATAAATCATGTATGATCGAATTCGTGTAATGTAAACACGTGTTATACGAGGACTGACTGTACAGAGAAGGGCAACAAGATTAGTGAATTTAACAAAGGGTTGCTCTTATGAAGAAAGGCTTAAGTTTTGCAAATTACAGTGTCAGGAGACTAGGCAGCAGCGAGGTGATCTGATAGAGGTGTATAAAGCCTTGAATGGTTTGAGTATGCTCAATGCTGATGGAATTCTTCCTCTTGCTCAGAATAATCACCTGAGAGAGCATAAATTCAAATTGAGGAAAGACAGATGTAGAATAGATGTGCGGAAATTTGCCTTTAGCCAGCGGGTAGTTAGTTGGTGGAAGTTGATAGCCTAAATAAATTTAAGGCTCAGCTGGAGAGGTATTTCGAACGAACAGAGGGGTGAAATTGGAGTGGTATTTTTTTTTTTTTTTTTTTTTTGATGCTGCATAAGCTTGCTTTTTTGCATCATATGCCTCTACTAATGCTAATGTTAATTTTATTGAAGATAATATCCAATGCACAATTCAGTTAAGTTAAATATTATAAAAAAAAAGAGAGAGAGAAAACTCACCTAAAAAAAAAAAAAATAAGTGTGGAACCATTTAAAACTAGAAGGACTGGTTGAATAGATTTAAAATCCATGGAGAAACCGCAAGTGCAGATCAAGGAACCAAAACTTTCAAAAGCAAATTTGTTAAAATTATTGACGAGGGATATTATTGTGTTATACTTCTCAAAAAGTTTTAAACATAGATGAAGCAGGACTTTTTTTGGAAATGAATGCCTAAAAGAAGTTTCATATTGAAAGAAGAAAAAAGATGCCATGTTTCAAAGCGGAGAATGATCGGTTGACTTTATTGTTAGTGGTAACGCTGCAGGGGATTTAAAAATATAACCACTTTTAGTTTACCAGGAAGAGAGCCAAAGTACAACCCAAATTCGACACATTTTTCTTGATTAAATTCATCAATTAAATTATATCAGTTTTGATCAATTAAATTCATGATTTTAATTGGAATTTTAAGTTTAATTTTGATACGTAAGTCATTACCACATAATTATACAGTATGCATCATCAGAATATTTTATATGTACAAATATTTGAATATTAAATATTTTGACCGACATTTGTGCATCTTTTCACTACCGTTTATTATTGATTAGGAAATATCCTATGGCACCGAACACAACTCACAAATACATATGTAATCTTATGGGTATGCGGTGCTTGCTTAGTGCAGATTCACTTAGCACTCTGTTTTTCTGGAACGAATTATCATTGTTAAGCGGGGTTAATCTGTATAGCCTGAAAATTAAAAAGGGTAACATGAAAATAAAAACTTTCCTTTAAAATTTAACAAGATACAGAAAATGTAACACACTAATTTTTATCGATTCAATCAGTGCAGCCAGCTAAAGATATCAAAACTTTGAAATTGCCCCCTGTATGGAAAAATGTTGTAAACTACTGGTGTAAAGTATAACGTAAAAGTAGATAGTGCAAGATATAATGTAACACTAGATGGTGTAACACGTATCACTGCATCAGCTTAGTATAATACAGTATAGTATTAATAGAGGAAAGTGATGCAAGGAAGCAAGGTCATGTAGCATCAGCCTTAAAAAAAAAAAATCACATCCATTCCCTATATATACTATGATTTTTAGTGTTTCTCACCAACCATGGAATAAAACAGAAGACGAAAAACCCAAATTTTTAAAATATTTAATATTTAAAATAAATTTATTTACAAACAAAATACCATATTACTGATAGTAATTTTAAAATAAGACAACTGTGATATACAGGATAACAAAATTCCGAATTTAAAATGCAATAAAATATACTAGGTTAAAAGCGCTAAAATACTAACTGAAGCTTTCAAAGGCTTCTGCCTTCTTTCTCAACAATGTTAAATATTAAATATTTTAAAAATTTGGGTTTTTCGTCTTCCGTTTTATTCCATGGTTGGTGAGAAACACTAAAAATCATAGTATGAGTATACCCAACCCCAGAGGACTATTTGAAGAATTCCCTATATATGTTTGTCCAGTTCCTCCTTAAATTTATTTAAGCTATCCACTTCCAAAAAAAAAAAAAAATAGGTAGAAGTTTTTTCCAGCAATCAACTACCCGCTGGCTAAAGGAAAATTTCCCCACACCAATTCTACAACTGTCTTTCCTCAATTTGATTCTATGTCCCTTCAGGTTCGTAATGTGAGCAAGGGGAAGAATCCCATCAGAATTGAGACTGCTCAAACCATTCAAGGTTTTATACACCTCAATCAGATCACCTTGCAGGTGCCTAGTCTTCGGTACTGTAATTTGCAGAACTTAAAACCTTTCTTCAAAAGAGGAACTTTCCCCTCACAAATCTTGTTGCCCTTCTCTGTACTCGCTCTAACAACTTGACATTCTTCCTGAAATGAGGCCTACAGACCTGTATGTAGTACTCAAGGCGTGGCCTAACCATTGCCTTATACAAAGGGATAATACCCCCTTTTCCTACTAGCAAAATTCCTGTATATCATTGACCCCTTCGTTCCCCGTGACCTGCTCCAAAAATGTCATATCTGACTGCCCAATTACTCACAGGTCTTTTTAATTTTCTACCACACCAAGTGTAGTACCACACATTTGGGGTTACTTCTACCCATATGCAATACTTTGCATTTGTCAATGTTAAATTTCAGTTGCCACTTCTCAGCCCATCTGTCCAATTTTTCTGGATTCTGTTGCAGTAGCACACTTCCATTACTGTCATTAACAACCTTGCCAATCTTTGTATCATCTACAAACTTCGATATTAAGCCTGATATACCTTCATCAATATCATTGATAAATATACAAAACAGCAGTGGGCCCAACACTGAAACTTGGGGGAAATCCACTAATAACATTAGTTCACGTAGTAGTAGTAGTAGCAGTGGCATTTGATGCAAGAAAGCAAGTGTATGAGCTTATGCAGCATCAGCCAAAAAAAAAATCACACCATTCCCTCCTAATGCCTGTCCAGTTCCTCCTTAAATTTATACAACCTATCAACTTCCACAACGACAGATGGAAGTTTGTTCCAGCAATTAACCACCCGCTGGCTAAAGGCAAATTTCCGCACATCTAATCTACATCTGTCTTTTCTTAATTTGAATTTATGCCCCCTTAGGTTCGTAATCTGAACAAGTGGAAGGATCCCATTAGAATGTGCTCGACCCATTCAAGGCAGTGTCCATTTATTACCACTCTCTGCCATCTCCCACTCAACCATCCCTTTATCCATTGCAGCAACTCGCCTTTAATGCCAAACCGTGCCAATTTGTACAGCAGTCTTCCATGTGCAACAGTATCAAAACCTGTCCTGAAATCTAAGTATATAATATCAAAATTATTTTTTTGCATCCAGTTCCTTTGTGACCACATTCTAGTATCTAATCAAACTGGTCAGACAAGACTTCCCTTTAACAAACCCATGCTGTGTCTAAACTATTACTACAGTCTTGTCTAGGTGTTCCTGCATCACCTCTTTAACCAGTGACACCATTATTTTCCCCAGAAGAAAAGTTAACTAACAGGTCTATAATTATTTGTGTCACCCTTTGAACCCCCTTTGTGAATTGGGGATGCATTTACACATCTCCAGTCCATGGGGTTCTCCCCTGAAACTAAGGATGCTCTCATAATTATGGCTAAGGGTTTGCTAACTTCCCACGTTGCCTCCTTCAATATAACTGGATAGTTATATTGAAGGAGGCAACGTGGGAAGTTATAATCGTTGAATTTATGTTTAATTTCAACGATTTTTCCACCACTTTGCTCTCAGCTGTTACAAAATTACTTAGCTCCCTGTTAGAGGTCGATAAACTTCTGGAACTCCCCTCCTTGAATAACTCCTCATGTATGAACATAGATGCATAATACTCATTGAGATTGTCAGCTATCTGGGCAGATTCATCAACATTCGAACAATCGATATCAAGTGGACCAGTCAGATTCACTCCCATCCTTGTTGAGTTTGTATAACTAAAGAAGTTCTTGCTGTTTTTCTTAGCATTCTTTGCCAAAGATTTCTCATAATCTGCATTCGCTTGCCTAATCTGTTTTGTGACTTGATAACAGACTAGCTTATATCTACCATAGGCTTCTATGTTGCCTGATAATTTATATGCATCCTATGCATTTTCTTCTCTGCTACGAGTCTCATTAGTTTATCTGACATTCATGTATACCTAAACCCTGAACAGTAAGTCTTGATCGGTATGAAGAGCCTAGTAGCTTACACGATTAGTTCCTTGAATACTTCTCATTTAGAATTTGCTGTTTGAAACATCATCAATTGATCCCACTGTATAGAATTTAAAAACTATCTGAGAGCACTGTAGTCATCTCTACGAAAGCAAAACCCTTCCCTTTACCCCTGATGGTAGTTACATCTTTAAGTAAATCCCACATCAGTACACTATTTGGTCACTGTCACCTAGTGGTTCCTTTATCTGCAAATTCTTAATGCACAAATAATTACTGCTGATAACCAGGTCAAGAGTATTACTCTCTCTGTTTGCCTCTCTATCATATTGGTGTTCAAAGCAATTATCCAGTAAATCTACAAACATTTTGCTGGTGTGGAAGTGGCAAACCCACAAGTTCCAGTTAATATCTAGGAAGTTCAATTCCCCCATTATAAGACAATCTGATTTACTGGCCCACTATTTCTTTGTAAAGTTTTTCACTGTACTCATCAGAGTCATTAAGGTTATAACACACTCCTACTCTCATTTTTGCTTTCCCAGTACTTATGTCAAACCAAACTGACTTGACATTGCACTGGCCATCTATGTAAACTGGATGCACTTTCTTAGATTTTATGTGTTTCTTAACTAATAGCATAACTCCTTCTCCCTTCCTATACACATTGTACTCCCCAAATCCCAATGCTGCACTGCTTATATCTATGTGACACCACATGACTGATATCCCAACAATATCCACCTTTGATGACTTGACCAGCACTTCAAATTTATGTTTTATGTACTATATGCCTAATATTGGTGTACGTGAAAACACAATTTGTACAGAAAGGATAGACAAGATAGAAAGGGAGAAGGGATCATGCTTTAGTTAATAAACACAAAATCTAAGGAAGTGCATCCAGTTGACATGGTGGATAGTCAAATTAATGACTATACTATAGTCAAACATAGTACAGTCTATTAATCAATTAAATTTATAAACCATATTAATTAATTAAATCATTATTAAATTGGAATCGTGCCTGAGACAAATGCACCAAAGCAATGTGCAAAGTAGTGGGAGTGCGCAAAGAAGCAGCAGTGCTTTGGCTCAGAGGAGAACCGAAGGGGATGATTCTCCAACGGATCACAACCTAAAAAAATAAGCAATTTGTGAAATGTTTGCAGAACTTTCTGGAACAGGACTTGATCTAGCCAAGGAGGATGTCATTCTATGTACTAGGTGCAGAGAGTGTGTCAAGAAATTATGTGCCAACTCAGCGTTCTGATGGGTGTCTATGAGAGTTTGAATAGTAGAGTAGGTGCCCTTGAAAAATTTACAATGTGGGGGGGGGGGAGACCATCAAGCTCTCAAATCCCAACTCAAAGCCAAAGTGCACTCTTGCGCATCAGGCAACACAACAGCAATCTTCAGGGCAGAATGCGTTGGTCCCACAGGAGCTAGTTATTGTCGGTGACTCTATTGTCAGAGAGATAAGAAATATATTGTGCAAAAAGGATGGATGGAATAGAACCAGGGTATGTCTGCCAGGGGCAAAAGTCAATGATGTTGTAGAGCACAAAGGGTGATATTGTACACATTGGCACTAATGACATTAAGAGTAGGGGATCTGTGGACTTAACAAGTACAGGTCAATGTTGAAAAAAAGTAGGGAGATAGGATTAAATTTGAACCTGTCTGCAATTCTGCCTACACATAATAGGAAGAAGTATATGTGAGAGCCTTGTCAATCAATTCAGCCCTGAAGAGACTAGTCAAGGCTCATGGACTAGAATTTTTCCAAGCATGGCCTGCGCCTGTTAACAGGAGAGACAGTTTCTACAGGGATGGGATACACTTAAATAGACAGAGTAAAAGAATATTTCCTGATGCTATCGAGGCACTGTTAGGTGGGTCGAAAAACTACTAGCTTGGGAGATTCACAGACTAATAGATTAGCCACAGGCAGAGATAAAAGTGATTCTTGCACTGCTTCTATTGGAATGAGCAGCAGCCTGAAAAGCAGGTGCTCAGAATTTCAAGGACTGCTGGAAGTCATCATGGAACAAGTAAATACGTGGGCTGTGTTACGGAAACTAAGAGTAAGAATAGGTGTGTATACTTGCATTTACACCAATGCTAGGAGTATAGTAAATAAATTTGATGAATTTGAGGTCTGGTCAAGACATCAAAGGCAGATATTGTTGGGATATCAGAGACGTGGTGTCACACGTCTAAGGAATGCAGAATTGGAATTTGGGGAGTACAATGTGTACAGAAAGAATAGAATAGAAAGGGAGGAGGGATCATGCTGTTAGTTAAGAAACACACAAAATCTAAGGAAGTGCATCCAGTTGACATGGGTGGACAGTGCAGATTTCAGTCAGTTTGGTGTGACATAAGCACAGGGAAAGCAAAATTGAGAGTGGGAGTGTGTTATAGGCCTAATGACTCTAATGAGTAAAGCGAACAACTGTACAGAGAAATAGAGTGGGCCAGTAAATCAGAATTTCTTAAAATGGGGGAATTTAACCGAAGGGGGTGATTCTCCAATCACAGTCTAAAAAAATGTCAAAATGTGAAATGTTTGCAGAACTCTCTAGAACAAGACATTATCTAGCTAAGGAGGGAGGATGTCCTTAGGTGTGCAAAGTGCAGAGACTGTGAAGAAATTTGGCACCAACTCAGAATTCCGATGGATGTTGTTATTTGATTTTTTAGGAGCATTAGCAACTAAGGCCATATTGCTCTGGGATATGCGGTGGTCATTCCCTGACCTTTCCGCATCCTCCGTATTTGGTGGTGACGGGCTCGAACCGCGGTCTAATCAAGAAGCGTGTGCTACGCACTGCTGCTCCTTCCTACCTGACTATGGAGGTGCCTCTGATGGATGTCTATGAGAGTTTGAGGTGTAGGGTACATGCCCCCAAAGAAATTAATATGAGGTGCCCATCAAGCTCTCAGCTGCCCAATTCAAAGCCAGAGCTCACTCCCGTGCATCAGGCAACACAAACGCAATCTCCAAGGCAGAATGCGCTGGTCCCACAGGAAGTAGTTATTGTTGGTGACTCTACTGTCAGGGAGATGGGGAATATATTATGCAAAAAGAATAGGTGGAACAGGACCAGGGTATGTCTGCTAGGGGCAAAAGTTGATGACATTGTAGAGCAGATATCATCTATTAAGGGCACAAAAGGCGACATTGTCGTAGATGTCGGCACTAATGACCTTAAGAGTAAGAGATCTGCAGATTTATTTAACAAGTCAATGTTAAATTGACTTGTTAAATAAATGTGAAAAAAGAAGTCACTAATTAGGGGTGAGTGTGAAAGTGTCTGCAATTCTGCCCAGACACGATAGGAGGGAGTATATGATGAGAGCCTTGTTAATCAATTTGGCCTGGAGAGAGAGATTGTGCAAGGCTCACAGGGGTAGAATTTTTTTCAGCGTGGTCTGTACTTGCTAACAGGAGAGACTGCTTCTACAGGCATGGGATACACTTAAATAGAAATGGTGCAAGAATATTTGCTGATGCTATCGAGGTAGTGTTAGGTGGCTCGGAAAACTGCTAGCTTGGGGTGGGATTCACAGACTAAAAGATTAACAGTAGCTGAAGGCAGAGGCAAAAGTGATTCTTGCACTGCTTCTATTGTAATGAGCAGCAGCCTAGAGAGCAAATTTCTGGGAATTTCAAGTGCTGCTGGGAGTCATCATGGAACAAGTAAATACATGGGCTGTGTAAGGGTAACTAAGAGTAAGAACAAGTGCACGTATATTTGAATGTACACCAAGGCTAGAAGTATAGTAAATAAATTTGATGAATTTGAAGTGCTGAGATATCAGAGATGTGGTGTCACTCAGATATAAGGAATGCAGAATTGGAATTTGGGGGAAACAATGTGTACAAAAAAGGATAGACGGGATAGGAAGGGAGGAGGGGTTATGCTGTTAGTTAAGAAACACAAACTCTAAGGAAGTGCATCCAGTTGACATGGGTGGACAGTGCAATGTTTACACTGGGAAAGGGAAAAGGAGAGTAGCAGCATGTTATAGGCCGAATGATTCTGATCAGTACAATGAACAGTTGTTCAGAGAAATAGAGTGGGCCAGTAAAATTTAGAATGTCTTGTAATGGGGGATTTTAACTTTCCAGATATTAATTGGAAATTGTGGGTTAGTCACTCGCATGCTAGCAAGATTTTGTGGATTTATTGGAAGATTGTTTACTACAGCAACATGTTCGAGGGGCAACAAGAGGGAGCGATATTCTTGATGTGATTATCTGCAGTGATTATTCATGCATTAAGAATTTGCAGTTAAAAGAACCTCTAGGTGACAGTGATCACAGTGTACTTATGTGGAAATTACTTAAAGATGTAACTACCATCAAGGATAAAGGGAAGGGTTTTTGCTTTCATAAAGGTGACTACAAATCAACTGATGATCCCACTTTATGGAATTTACGTAGAATTTACCAACGGTGAATTCTACGGGAAGCCTTCAGGGATTAATATTGGAAGGTACTAGGCTTTTCATACCAACTAAGAAATACTGTTCAAGATTCAGGCTTAAATGGATGTCAGATGAATTAATGAGGGTCGTGGTAGAGAAGAAAAATGCATAGGATGCATATAAATTATCAGGCGACACAGAAGCCTATGGCAGATATAAGCTAGTCTGTAATCAAGTCACAAAGGAGGTTAGGCAGGTGAAGGCAGATTACAAGAAATCTGTGGCAAAGGATGTAAACTAAAACTGCACAGAGTTCTTTACTTATGTAAATTCTAGAAGAAAGGGAATGAATCAGATTGGTCCACCTAACATAGATGGATCGACTATTGATGATCCTGCTCAAGTAGCTGATAAACTGTAGGAGTATTTTGCATCTACATTCACACATGAGGAGGTATTCAAGGAGGGGAATGCCAGAAGTGTATCAAACTAATAGGGAGCTATGTGATTTTATAATAAGTGACAGCAAAATGGAGGAGAAATTATTGAATTTAAACATCAGAAAGGCACTTGGGGTGGATGGAATCTATCCGGTCATATTGAAGGAGGAAGCAGGGGAAGTTAGCAAACCCTTAGCCATAATTATGAGAGTATTCTTAGATTCAGGGGAGGTCCCCATGGACTGGAGATGTGAAAATGTATCTCCAATTCACAAAGGTGGTTCAAAGGATGACACAAATAATTATAGACCTGTTAGTTTAACTTCTGTTCTGGGGAAAATAATGGAGTCACTAGTTAAAGAGGTGATGCAGAATCACCTAAACAAGACTGCCGAATAGTTCAGAAACAGCATGGTTTGTTAAGGGGAAGTTTTGTCTGACCAATTTGAGTGGATACTACGATGTGGTCACAAAGGAACTGGATGTAAAAAATAATTTTGATATCATATACTTGGATTTCAGGAAAGCATTTGATACTGTTGCACATGGAAGACTGCTGTACAAATTGGAGCAGTATGGCATTAAAGGCAAGTTGCCACAATGTGGTTTAGTGGGAGATGGCAAAGAGTGGTAATAAATGGACAGTGCTCTACATGGACTAATATTATTAATGGAGCTTCCCAAGGTTTGGTGCTGGGCCCATTGTTGTTTTGTTTATTTATCAATGATATTGATGAAGGTATATCAGGCTTAATGTCCAAGTTTGCAGATGATACAAAGGTTGGCATGGTTGTTAATGACACTAAAGACAATATGCTACTGCAACAGGATCTAGAAAAGTTAGGTAGTTAGGCTGAGAAGTGGCAACTGAAGTTTAACCTTGAGAAGTGCAAAGTACTGCATATGACTAGCAGTAACCCAAGAGAAACATACCAACTGTGTGGTACTATACTCAGGGAGGTGGAGAATGAAAAAGATCTGGGAGTAATTGTGTAATCAGATATGAAGTTCTCTGAGCATTGGCTACCATAGCATGTCATAGACTTTTGTCAATGATATATAGGAATTTTGCTAGCAGAGACAAGGAGGTGATTATACCTTTGTACACGGCAATGGTCAGGCCACACCTTGAGTACTGTGTACAGGTCTAGAGGCCTCATTTTAGGAACGATGTAGAGTTCCTAGAATTAGTACTGAGAAGGGCAACAAGACAGTTGAACAGAACAAAGGGGTGCACGCTTACAAAGAAAGGCTTAAGTTCAGCAAGTTGCAGCATCTGGAGACTAGGCACCTGCAAAGTGATCTGGTTGAGGTATATAAGGCCTTGAATGGTTTGAGCAGGCTAAATGTTAATGGGCTATTTCCGCTTGCTCAGGTTAAGTACCCAAGGGGGCATAGCTTCAAATTGAGGAAAAGACAGTTGTAGAATAGATGTGCAGAAGTTTGCCTTTAGCCAGAGGAGAGTTGACTGCTGGAATAGACTTCCATCTGTTGTTGTGGAAGTTGATAGTTTAAATAAATTTAAGGCTGAACTAGACAAACATTTGGAGTGTCTGGATAGGTGAAATCGGAAGGGTTTTTTTTTTTTTTTTTTGGCTAAGCTGTATAAGCTTGTTTTCTTGCATCATATGCTTCAACTAATGCTAATGCTAATAACAGCATTATGAATAGCATCCAAGACATTCCACTTTGGCTGAAATTTGTTCTCTCCTGTGTTGTGGATCAAGTATCTTAGAATGTAGGCTTCATATGCTATCAAGGTTACTAATTATGCCTTGATACATTGCTGCATAAAACTGGTGTATTCAGAGCATGGTGGGGGTGGGGGATCTAAACTAGCTGTTAGTAATTGGTGCCCAAGGCAACCCATGAAATTGGCACTCTAAGAGAACTATAAAGTTGTTCTCCCAACCATTGAACCCTAAAGGCAGATGTAGGTTGACAACTTTGTACACTGAAAAAGAGTATCAAATGGCACCTTTGTTATGGAAGAATTCTTGCTTCTCAAAATTGCAGATTTGGTCATCTCCATGTTGCAATTTAAATAAGAATTTTACTAAACTATTATTTATCATTGTAGTAAATAAAAATATTTGAAATGTTAATAAATTCTCAGAAATGTAGAGAAACAAATTAAGTATATTCTCTTCATTTTTGTGAATTGGTATTGAAATAATGGCATCTTTATATTATTTGTATTTTCTCATCTTTTTCATTTTGATGTTTTTTAAACTTGATTTTTTTTCTTGAATTTGGTCACCCAAATTTGCTTATATGGACTGTGCCCCCCCCCCCATGATTTAGCATCCTAGACAACTACCTAGGTTGCCTATCTCAACATGCTGTCTCTCCACTGGAGCAAAAATTATGTTCATCAGATTAAGTGGCTCAGCAGAATGTGTTGTACAGTAATCTAAAATCATAATATTCATCTCTTTTTGAAGCCATTCTACTGTTCACTCTCAATAACCAAGGCTGAAATATTTTGACCACAAGTCAAATATTGTTGGTCTCAACTGTACAAATTAGTTAACTACTAATAAACAACTTGGCTGGAAAAATATGCGTCATAAATGAGCAGAGTTATTTTGTACTATTTCCTGCTTTTCAGCATAACAGAATAATGGTTATTTCTTTAATTAATTTTCCACCATTGCAAGCCTCTCCTTGAACAGCAAGTGTTTCTTTTGGGATTAAATTCTAATTACACGATCTAAGTAAAAACAAGCTTTGTATTAAACCAAACAAAATAACATAATTTTTTTTCGCATACGATAAAAATGGATTTTGTATTACATATTAATCCAAGTTTGTAATAAACGGATACTTAGAAAAACCTGTCCCTTCAGCAGAGGAATGATGTGTACTTTGAATAAACAAGAATTTCTCTGTATAAATCAAGTTTATATTAATAAGGTTCTACTGTACATTATAATTATCACACTTATTCTCTTAGCTTTGTAACTATTTTTTATGATTTAATAAATATGGTTTAATAAATTTTTATTTTTTTTAAGTATGCAAAATACAGTAACTCACACCTGCTGAATTCAAGTTCATGTTTCTGGACTTTACATATAAAGTTAATATGGTTTTATTGTAGTAATGAATTATATAAATTTACCATATAGAATTAAAGAATAACTTTTCAATTTTCTTTGCTTGATTCCTAGTACTACAGGGACTCAATCCTTCTAATTCTTAATGGTTCAATTATAAGTATAAATACACATTTGAAAAAGTTAAGGAAGTCGCATGATTTACACTGTAATAGAGAAAAGTATGCTATTTTTAAAAAAAATTTTATGTCACCCATACTATGCAGTGCCAGTGGTTTCCCACATAACATCAGTTGTGTCTCTGTGTAGAAGCAAAACTTTGCCAGAGCAGCTGGGTGTGTGAGTAACAATGGGTGCTGTGAATTGTGTGGTTATCTGGTCACTAAGTTACTGGAAGGTACTATCACCATAGATTGAGTCTTCTAGCATCTGCCCATGGGCATAGGGAGCTGGGCCAGAACAGTAGGAGGGATGCCTGTAAGAGATCTCCGCTCCAGCACAGCAAGGAGTGAGAAGGACCAAGAAATGAAGTATGGCAAAATTTAAAGAATTCAGATTACAGAGAAAGGTAATAAGAGGATTCCCTAAGTGAGCAGAAATCATTATTTCATTTGCATAATTATTCACAAAAGGGTTAAATAAAGTAACGCTGATGACAACTTTACTCTTTTCAGGTCTCAAACACACGCACAAAGGAAACAAACTTAAACTGATATGGATGATTGCAGAACAGATGTACATAAATTCACATTCATCCTGAGCATAATTGACTGGTAGAATAAACTTCTATCTACTGTTGTGGTAGTGAGTAATTTAAAAAAAAAATTTAAAGGTTTAGACAAATTATTAGATGAAACGGGCAAGAGTGTTTTTTTTTTTTTTTTTTTTTGCACATTGTATAAGCACTTTTCTTCTTGCATCATTCCACCAATACCATTAATCAAAGAATGGAGTGGCTGACTAGTTTCTCAGATTTGAACTCTTCACAACCAAGAGAGGCATACATGGAATACTTTGAGAAGGTGACCTGCAAATTACAATCCTCTAAAAAGAACCCTGTACCAGCTAAAATCTGCTCTTATAGAATAGTGGTTTTATTGACCCTTGATCTCCTGAATTAACTTATACAAATAATAACACTGTTTGCAGCTTGAGGAATGATGACATCCTCTATCAAGTAAATGTTTATCCATGGTATGAAATTGTGATTTTCACAAGTCAATAGCTATTCTTTCATGACATGCATATTCATTGCTCTTTTGATGATTTTAGAAATTACTCATTTATTGATGTCGAGACAAATTTTATCTAAAATTTTTATGGGTGGTATCTATCTGGCCTGCCTGGGGTGAGATGTCTGGTTGTGGTCAAACCAGACATCCCTCCCTTGTGTTAGACCTCACCAAACCCTCCCAACTGACAGATTGGGCTCTGGCTTTCTGTGAAAATTTAATCTGCATTTGCCTGAAGTCAGTTTTGTCATTGGACAAAATATTTCTAAAAATTCGTAACCTCCTTAACTTTTGTATACCAGTATACATTAAAAAATATTTGTACTACAAATTATAATACTAATGATAAATTTCAAATAAGCCAACTGTCTACCTTTTTGAGTAATGCATTCGTTATTCATGATATTTTTGCTATTACTTATAACAGGAGATACTGGCAAAACAACTGGAAGTGCCTTTTTCATCTCTGAGGGATTTTTTTTCATGATATCTTTTGTGACCTTCAATATAGGTACTTTAATTTGTGATGAGTGAGAACTGTGAGTAGCAGATGGAGGACTCATAATAGGAGAAACATGTGTAGTAACAGCAAATGGCTTTGAAACAGCTAACAGTTTAACTTCAGTAGCAAGAGATGACACTTCTGAAAATTAACAACAGGATACGTTTAATATGTATAAAATTTATGGAGCCATTATACTGAAATAAAAGAAAGAATGTTTGCATGCATACTACACAGGTTATCTTTGATCTAAATACCTGAATTGTGAAAATGCAAAGAAGTAGCAAAGACTTCTATGCTTATATTAAATATTAGAAGTAGAAGGAAGGTGACTTCACCTTGTATAGCTTTTAGATCTATTTATTAGTTTGTAACCTTGCTGTTGCATCATCATGATAAAATCCAAAAGAATGAACTAACAAATGTTTGTTAGTCCAGTTTTTAGGTGGTGGTTTTATCTTTTATGATAAGAGTTTGTTGGTTCAGTTTTTTGTTTTTCTGTGATGGTGCTACATGATTACAAACTCTTAATAAACAGATTCTAAAAAATGTATACAGTAGAAGTGCTTTCAGTTCAGTATTTAGATAAAAAAAAATTATTATATAATATATGGGTGCCATAACAATTTAACCCTGGTCTAAATAATTCAATAAAACTTAATGCACATTAAGTTTTATTGAATTATTTTGTTGAATTGAATTTTATTGAGTTGAATTATCGAACTAAAACTACTGTATTTCGAACGTCGAAATACATTTCCAGTATATAGACTTTATTACAGCATATTATTATAAAGATGCAGGAATGTATTTTCAATATAATAATAAAAAGTTTTTCATGGTAACTGAGTGGTGTCTTCTTTTCATTACATATGCCAAAAACTAAAATTTTTGGAAATCCAAACATTAAAAATTGTTTTCAAGATTTCAAGATGATACTTGAAATGCAACCAAAGAAAAAAAAAAATAACAATTTCGGCACCAGCTGAAATTATTATTATTTTTTTTTCAAAGCAATAAAATATCCAAGATTATCGAAGCAATAAAAATATATAATGTGCAACTCAAGAACATGCTTTGCCTGCTCAATGCAGTAATAAGGAAATAGTTTGTAACTTTCCTCATTATTTTCCTAACATCCCTTTCTTCATTTTATGTTATATAAGATATTAAGTGTAACAAAGGAGCTGTTGTAAAAATAACACAGAGCAATATAGTTAGCTGTTAATTGGTTTTTAGGAGCATTAGCAACTAAGGCCATATTGCTCCGGTATATGCGGTGGTCATTGGCTCGAACCCCAGTCTAATCAAGAAGCATGTGCTACGCACTGCTGCTCCTTCCCACCTGGCTATGGAGGCACCACGAGCAATATAGTAATTCCTTTATTCTGCTCAAACTAAAGATATAAGTTTGAGCAGAATAAAGGAATTACTATGGCTCTGTGTTATTTTTAAAACAGCTCCTTTGTTACACTTAATATCTTATATAATATAAAATGAGGAAATGGGGTTCCCCAAGGATCAGTACTGGGACTGCTACTGTTTTTGATTTTCTTAAACGACATTGATGAAGGGATACAGGGCATGACGTCAAAATTTACAAATGATATCAAGATTGGTATAAGTTGTCCTGAAGAAACAAGCAGAGTTTCTTCAGGACAACTTATACTTCAAGGATGGTCAAAGAAGTGTCAGATATGTTTTAATGCAGCAAATGCAACATGTTGGAATACAGAGAAAATCAAGATGTAAAATGCAAGGTGGAACACAAAGAAAATTCTTAGATGGATTGCAAAAATTGCCAGGAGGTTACACTTGGGGAATAGTAATTCCAAAATAACTTATGCACTTAGTGGGGTTGAACTAAAAACAGTGGAGTAAGAAAGGGATTTGGGAGTTACAATACAGTCAGAAGTTCTCTGAGCAGTGCACACAGGCGGCAAGGAAGGCCCATAGTGTGCTATTGATAAGTGATCATACATTTGCTTGTAGAGATAAGGAGGTCATAATCCTAGTGCATAAGGCAATTGCAAGACCACACTTGGAATACTGTGTTCAAGTGTGGAGACCACAGTGAAAACAAGACATTGCCCTTCTTGAAAGGGTTCAAAAATGGGAAACACACCTGATACACGAGATTGGCAAGAGGGCATCCATATAAGGAAAGACTTCAAATATGTGAGCTACAGAGCTTGGAATCTAGGCACCTTAGAAGAGACAAGTGAGGTGTATAAGGCTCTGAGAAGTAAAAATAAAAAGAATGAGGGTGGAATTTTCACTATTATAAATGATTCCAGAACTGGGCAATACATAGTAATTCCAGAACTGGGCAATACATTCAAATTATAAGGGAAACAGTTTATACTGGAATGCAGGAAGTTTTCTTTCGGTTAATGAGTTATTAATTATTTGAATAGGTTACTTCCATGAGTGTCTGAGGCTGACAGCCTGGGGAAACTCAAAGGTCAGTTAAAAGGGAGTCAAATAGGTAGTTCATTTTATTTTATTATTTATCTATTAATATTTTTTATTCATTTATTTATATATATATATATTTTGGCCAGTGCAATGAAAACCTAAGGCTTGCACCATATGGCTAATAAATACATTTGATTTGGTTTACCTCCGATGCCATTTCCACCAAATCTACTTCGCCAGCCTCTTTTTCTACCAGTAATTCTTGAATGTCTTCAGTAACCATATCTTTTTTTTTTTTTTTAGGAGCCCCAGTGTGTATATTGTTTATAAATTGCATGTTCTTAGGTCTATTTTCTATTTTGCTGGATGAAAAACCCAAGTTTCCAAGAGAAAACTCCATGCTACCCTCGCCTGAGACCAACTAACTCAGCCACGCTGTGAAAAAGATCCATAAAAATTCCTCCCATCATAGACAGGATGGGAAGGTGATTCTACCAACTGGAGGGCTTCAGTAGTCATATCATTAAAACCTTTCCTTCCTACCAACTTACCAAGTTCTACTATTGCACCAATTCCGTTTTCTACAGGTTCAACCATATTTCCTGAATGAACTGACTCTAGCCATACATTTTTCTAACACGCATTTAATGTTGATGGTTTTGCTTCTCTGAGTGATAAAGCTGATACAGTCCACAATTAAAAAATGTTTCCATGTCTCCATCACTTCAATAGATTTGGAATCAATTTTTTTCCAAAATCCATTGTAACAATTTTCTGATGTAATGCATTTTAAAGGTAGATATAATTCCCTGATCTAATGGCTGAATTAAAAAGTTGTATTAGGTGGTAGAAACATTACTTCAATGTTTGGATGACTTCTAATTCTTTTGGATGGCTTGGAGCTTTATCCAACAGTAATAAACTTTGAAATCTAATATTTTCCACAAGTTCAATAGCAGAGACCCTAACATGGGGATTTTCCAACAAAATAAAATATTGGGATTTCCCAATAACTTTTTTTTTTTTGCATAATGACTAGCGAGTCAACAGTGGGGATTCACAAAAAAGAATGGAAATGTTGAAAAATTACATCCAACATAATAGCAAGGTTCCCTCCACAAAAACTGTCTCAAAAATACCGTGTTATGCCAGGTTTTTCTCAATTCTCTAACCATGTTATATAAATACTGTGTTGTGGGAGGATTGATGCAATTTATCAAATGTGTTAAAGCGAAACCGTGTTGTAGAAGTACTGTGTTATACGGGGTTGCCTATACTTACACATAATGGGCTGTTAGAAAGCAACTTGGGTTTATTTTATTATCATAATTTTGTATTTAGGTTTATTTTTGGATTAACCGAGGACCAAAGAGATATACATGGTTTTGATTGGAGGAAAAGCTGCAAATTTTAGCTGATCAGTGAAGTAAACAAATGAGATTTGTTTGCTTTTATATATACTCTATGTATATATAGAAGGGGTATTGGGGTATTCTATATATACCCCAATTCACAAAGGAGGATCAAAGGCTGACAAGTAATTATAGACCTGTGAGTTTAACTTCCGTTCCAGGAAAATTAATGGAGGCACTGGTTAAAGAAGCACTGCAGGATCATCTAGAGAAGACTTCAGTTATAGCTCAGACACAGCATGGTTTTGTTAAGGGAAGGTCTTGCCTGACCAATTTGATTGGATACTATGACGCAGTCACAAAAGAATTGGATGCGGGGAATAACTTTGATATTATATACTTGGATCTTAGAAAGGCTTTTGATACTGTTGCACATGGAAGACTGCTGCACAAATTGGAGCAGTGTGGCATTGGTGGCAAATTGTTGCTATGGATAAAGGGATGGTTGAGTGGTAGAAGACAGAGAGTGGTAATTAATGGACACTGCTCATCGTGGACTAATGTTATTAGTGGAATCCCTCATGGTTCAGTGTTGGGTCCATTGTTGTTTTCTGTATTTATAAATAATATTGATGATGGTATATCAAGCTTAATGTCCAAGTTTGCAGACGATACAAAGGTTGGCAGGGTTGTTAAGGATGCTACTGATGCTATGCTGCTGCAACAGGATCTGGAAAGGTTGAGCAGATGGGCTGAGAGGTGGCAAATGAAGTTTAACATTGACAAATGTAAAGTACTACACATGGGAAACAGCAACCCCAGAGCAACGTATCAACTCTGTGGTACTACACTGACAGTGGTAGAGAATGAAAGGGACTTGGGGGTGGTTGTGCAGGCAGATACGAAGTTCTCTGAACAGTGCAGACGAGCTGCAAGAATAGCTCATGGTGTATTGTCAATGATATATAGGAATTTTTCTAGCAGGGATAAGGAGGTGATTATTCCCTTGTATAAGGCAATGGTCAGGCCATACCTAGAGTACTGTATACAGGTCTGGAGGCCTCATTTCAAGAAGGATGTAGAGCTGCTGGAACGAGTACAGAGAAGGGCAACAAGATTAGTGAATGGAACAAAGGGGTGCTCTTACGAAGAAAGGCTTAAGTTTTGCAAATTACAGTGTCTGGAAACTAGGCACCAGTGAGGTGATCTGATAGAGGTGCATAAAACCTTGAATGGTTTGAGCATGCTCAATGCTGATGGGATTCTTCCTCTTGCTCAGAATAATCACCTGAGAGGGCATAAATGCAAATTGAGGAAAGACAGAGGTAGGATAGACGTGCGGAAATTTGCCTTTAGCCAGTGGGTGGTTGGTTGGTTGGGGGAACAGACTTCCATCCCTTGTTGCGGAAGTTGATAGCCTAAATAAGTTTAAGGCTCAGCTGGACAGGTATTTCGAGCGAACAGAGGGGTGAAGTGGAAGTGTTTTTTTTTTTTTTTGGCTGATGCTGCATAAGCTTGCTTTTTTGCATCAAATGCCTCTACTAATGCTATAGATTTTTTGATACTCATTTTTTTTAATCTCCATATTATGTTGGATATTATTCAGTCTTATGAGGACACATTTCTTGGCAGAGTCATAGGCTGGATAACTGTAGTGTAAGCAAGACCTGACTGAAGAATGATATAACTTGTAGCAACTAAGCATTGATACTTGAAGAGCTCTTTCCTCCTGAAATAAGAGCTGGAGAGGGAACTTTGATAATGTATATAAAAGGTTTTGTTCTGTAAAAAAATCAAGATGCCGAACATTGCTACGTGGTCCACAGGAATATGTCTTAATGAATTTCTTGAGGTATATAGAGTGGATGAAGTTTTCTTTTAGGCAGTACATTGTAAATTACTGGAATATGTTACATTCAGGAAATTCAGAGGTCAGCTGGATATGCATCTACTGATTCAAGGCCTTAACCAGGGCCCCTAGGCAATCAAGGCCCTTAAAATTCTCTGACTGAGGTGTTTAAAGCCTTGAATGGATTAAGTAACTGAATGCTAATGGCATTCTTCCTCTTGCTGAGACTACACACATGAGAGGGCATCAATTAAAGTTGAGGAAGGTTGCAGGTTATTTGGTGGAAGTTTGCCTTCAACCAGAGAGTGGCTGATTAGTAGTAGTGGCATGTGATGCAAGAAAGCAAGTGTATGAGCTTATGCAGCATTAGCCAAAAAAAAAAAAAATCACACCATTCCCTCCAAATGCCTGTCCAGTTCCTCCTTAAATTTATTTAACCTATCAACTTCCACAACGACAGATGGAAGTTTGTTCCAGCAATTAAACACCCGCTGGCTAAAGGCAAATTTCCGCACATCTATTCTACTAGTAAAATAATAAGAGGAGTTTACCTCAATATAGTACGTAGAACACTTCCATATGATACCCTCCAGAAATTAAAACGGAAAAAATCGACTACTTTCCAGTACATTAGAGTAAAATATAAATAATTAAATAATCAATTTAACACAATTCAAATCAATTTAAACCAATTAAAAATCAAATTAACGCAATTAAAAGAATCTAACGAAAATATTCAAAACGATTTTCCTACCTGAAGCTGACCACGCTTTTCGACCGTATATCGTGATCACAGGAATGAAAATTACCGAATTGGGTTAAACCCGAAACTTAAATAGTGATTATTTGCCTTCACGCATGCCTGTAAAGGTCCACGCATCGGAGATCAAATATGGCCGCCGAACATTAACAGAATTCTCGTGTAATTTAATTTCAACGGTTTCTGCAATTAATAGTCGCGTATAATTACGTTGAACGTTAAGTATTTTGGCCTCGTTAAATAAAAAAGTGTTTTTCGTTAATGGCATGAAAGGCTAATTCTGATGCTGCTGAACGAGAAGCACGAACTGAGGCTTCATGTTGATTTACACGAATATTAAGAGAAAATCGCGTCGAACCTTGGTAAGACGAGTCGCAATCACCGCAAGAAATGTTGTATACCAGATCATTAATTTATGTTGCAAACGCGGAAAGAACCGAGCGATTGTTCAGTATAGTGTGTAACTTCAGTACTGGCCTAGCTACAATTTTAAATTCGGTATCTTTAAAGAATCTGTTAAGCTGTTTGTGCCACTGTTCAACATATGGGACAGAAATAAAGTATTTTTTGAAATTACTATTGTTGATTGGTGTAGTATTTTGTATCCTATCCTTAGCGTGTACCCTAATTCGGTTTATTGTGGTAATGGAATAACCCCTGTTTAAGAATCTGCTAGTTAATATTTGTATTTCTGAGTCCAAAGCAGATTCCATCGTTGAATATTTATAGGCATTTAGAAATTGATTTAAGATAATCGATCTTTCGTAGGTGAACGGGTGATAGCTATTATAATGTAGAAGCATACCGGTGTTTGTAGGTTTTCGATAGATGCTAAATTGTATTTTATTCGATAGATGCTAAATTGTATTTTATTCGATAGATGCTAAATTGTATTTTATTTCATTAAAATTTAGAAAGTTTAATGATTTTGTATCCATATCCTCCTTTCCAATGTAAATTTGAGTCTAGAATGAATATTATTAAACGAATGTAAAATGTCTTGGATAGTACTACTATCGGTAATAACTAGAACATCGTCTAATACCTCCCATAGTAAATACCTCCCATAGTATGTGATATGGGGTCGAAAAGGTGTCAAATGTATCTGCTCAATCGTTGAGAGATAGATCTCTGACATTAAGCCACTCAGGCTCAAACCCATTGGTAATCCAAAAATTTGTTTGTACATCTTGTCTCGAAAGGTGATGTAGTTTGCCTCAACTAACAGTTTAATTAAGTGAAAAATTTCCTTAATAGGTAGCTTCGTATAATTAATCGGTGTCGAGTTTTTATTTAACATATCCCAAATAATATCTAATGTGTATTCAACGTTTACATTCGTATATAATGAGGTAACATCTAGTGAGAATAAATTGACATTGTCGCCGAGTCTACAGTCTTTAAGCTTATTAAATAATGTATCGTAGTTCTTAATCCCAAATTGTATTACCTGTCTAAAGGGTTTTATAATGTTATATACATGTGTGGCTAAGGATGAAAATGCCGAGTTCCTGTAGGAAACTATAGGTCGAATAGGAAATCCAGTCTTTTGTAATTTTACCTGACCGAAAAGTGCAGGAATATTGTATGTTCTGGACATCAATTCCTTTAACTGAACCATAGTAATGTAGTCGTTTTTTCGATATGTGGTTAACGTTTTATTGTATTGATTGACCAAATTGGTAAACAGTGCCGGGTCTACTTCACGATATGTGGAGGTATCTGACACAACTGAATTTAACTTATTAATATAATCATGTTTATCTAGTATTACCACTGTATCTCCTTTATCTGCCCTCTGTATAATAATGTCCTTATTTCCCCGAAGTTCTCGTAAAGCTGAACTGTCATGTGTATTCAATTTAGGAAGTCAAGTTTCTTTTATGTTATTCACTACTTGGATAACTTGTTGAATAAATACATCTTTTTGTGGAACATTACAAAGTCCAAATTCAATATCAATTACGCATTGTTTTTTAGGCCGTTTTCGAGGTGGTAAATTATAATTTAGTCCTTCGGATAAAAGTGAAATCTGGTCCTGCGATAGTGTACACGAGGAAAGATTAGTAACCTGTTGATATGTCAGTTCGTTGGATACTGGGTGAGGGGGTGTTCGTGAACTAGATGACATATTCTGTGGTAGTACGTTGTGTGTATGTGGGGGGGGGATGTCACCCAACTCGTATGAACTTGGTCGCAAGCCCACAACAATGTGTTAGAATTTGCATGAACGTGTCTTGAGGCCTGTGCTTCCTGTCGCAAATCTATGGAGGTCTTCAATACAGACCAATTGTTCGGATGTAGATAATTTTTTAAATTTATTTTATTAATTTTTTAATTTAATTTTTTTTTTGTTTATTCGAATATCGAGATTTTGAGGCTAACTTCGTAATATTCCACAAAAAGATGTATTTATTTAATACTGATAGAGGTGTATAAAGCCTTGAATGGTTTGAGCATGCTCAATGCTGATGGGATTCTTCCTCTTGCTCAGAATAATCACCTGAGAGGGCATAAATGCAAATTGAGGAAAGACAGATGTAGGATAGACGTGCGGAAATTTGCCTTTAGCCAGTGGGTGGTTGGTTGGTGGAACAGACTTCCATCCCTTGTTGTGGAAGTTGATAGCCTAAATAAGTTTAAGGCTCAGATGGACAAGTATTTCAAACGAACAGAGGGGTGAAGTGGAAGTGGTTTTTTTTTTTGGTTTTTTTTTGGCTGATGCTGCCAAAGCTTGCTTTCTTGCATCATATGCCTCTACTAATGCTAATTGCTTAAATCTCAGGGTTTTTTTTTTTTTTTATGTGAACCCCAAACACGAGAGGTATCAGAACCTATAGTACTTAGTACCGTGCTTGGGTTCGAGGTTGAGAAGACGAAAGAAGATATTTGTTGACATTGGACTTGAACTTCTGTAGATTGTAACTTTCAGGAAATACATACGAAGGAAGGTTGTTGCAGAAAATGGCAGTTGAATGAATAAACGAGGAAGATGAAAAGTTGGTTCTGTGAGTTTAAAGTTGGACAGTAAATGCATGTTGGCTGGTGGTGGCACGTGTTCGGACTGTTTTGAAAGAGAGAGTGGGAATTATAGAAGCCAATTCAGAAGAACAGTGCCCATGGAAGAACTGTAGAAGAGGCATGCAGCAGAAACAGTACGTCTATGAGACAGCAAGTGGAGAGACTCTGTTAGAGATGAATCATTAATTAACCTAACTGCCCTCTTCTGAATGGAATCAAGAAGCCTGATAGAGGTTTTGGGGGCACCATCCCAGATGTGGGAACAATATTCCATATATAAATCGCAAATTCCATGTATAAATCGCAAATCCGACCATGGCTGGGCGGATTTGCGATTTATACAGAGTGAGCAGCTGTTTGGAAGAAAAGTAACGCCGAGAGCGAAAGAGAAAACCAAGTTTTTTAGATGCAGAGGAAGCAATATTTGTAATGTGCTTGTGCCAAGACAGATTAGAAGTCAGGGTAATCCCCAAAAGAGATATATCATTTTGCCTAGAAATTGGAGTATCATTAAAGATAAGCATAGGAGCAGAAGAATCCTTTTTGCGAGATATAAGACAAGACTGAGTTTTAGAAGGGTTGAAATCAACTAAGTTGTCTTTGCCCCACTGGAGAATTACCTGAAGATCGGTATTTAAGGAATTGGTAGCAGATTTTCCAGAAGTTGAAGCTGATTGAACAGGAAAAGGTTTCTCAAAATGGAAAGTGGAATGCAATGTGCTATTATCGGCAAAACTATGGATAGGATTTCCAGTCAATGGAAGAAGATCATTAATATACAAGAGGAAAAGAGTGAGGGAAAGAACTGAACCTTGGGGGACACCGGCATTAGTGGAGAAGGTAGAAGACAGAGAGCCATCTACCATCACCCTCAGTCAGCGATCAGAGAGAAAACTGATAACCAATTACTAAAAACAGTCGGCAAACCAAAAGATGGAAGCTTGTTTAGAAGACCTTTAGGCCAAACAACATCGAAAGCCTTTGAGATGTCAAGAGCAACTAATTGTGTTTCACCAAACCTTTCTATTGAATTAGTTCATAAATGGGTAACATAAGCCAGAACATCACCAGTGGATCGACATTGATGGAATCCATACTGGTGATCGTTGATCAGACGGAAGGTTTCTAGGTAGTTTAAGAGTTGGTGGTTAATTGATTTCTCCATTACTTTGAAAAGAGTAGAAGTAATTGCAATGGGACAATAATTGGATGGGAGAGAATTGTCACTCTTTTTAGGAACTGGCTGGATATGGGCAAATTTCCCAGCAGAAGGAAAAACAGGTTTTGAGAACAAGTGGAGAAATACCATCGGGACCTGGAGCTTTCTTAGCATCAAGATTCGTCAAAATCCTTCTGACATCCTTTCGACGGAAGACCACAGGAGGCATTGAATGGAGCGTGTTGGGAATGGTGGGAGGTGTTCTACCAAGATCATTAATATATAAGTCGGAAGAAAAATGGGATGCTAGCAGGTCAGCTTTATCCTTGGAAGCGACAACAGAACCATCTGGTTTGGACAGAGGAGGTAGCAGAGATGGTCAAAAGTTGCGGCCAATAGCTTTGGCAAGGAACCAGAATGCTCGGCTACCATTAGGGCAAGAAGCAAGTTTTCTACTCTTAGCCTGTTCAAATTCTAGTTTGGACTGATTAATAACTGGTTTATAATTGTTGCGAGCTTTGGTGTAGGCAGAAAATGAAACTGAAGAATTAGAAACAAGCCAATTAAGATATGCAATGTTCTCTCTTGAACAGCCTTAGCACATTTATTGGAAAAAAATGGTTTAGATAAAGGAAGAGATTTTAAAGTGGAGTGTGGGATAAAGGATTCCATTCCTGCAAGAATAATTTCACTGACACGATCTGAGCAAACGTTGACATTAGAAGTTTTGAAACAGTAATCCGACCAAGGAAGAGAAGAAAAGAAATCTCACAGGTCATCCAATTTTGCATTCTTGTAATGCCAAACAACATGAGGTTGGGAATAACCATGAGATAAAGGCTCCACTGGAGAAGAGACAATCACCAATCATCTGATAGGATATTATGATGTGGTTACAAAGGAAATGGATGCAAAAAATAATTTTGATATCATATATTTCAATTTCAGGAAAGCTTTTGACACTGTTGCGCATGGAAGACTATTGTACAAATTGGAGCAGAATGGTATTAAGGGTAAGTTGCTACAATGGATAAAAGGATGGTTGAGTGGGAGAAGACAGAGGGTGGTAATCAATGGGTGCTGCTCTGCGTGGACTAATGTTATTAGTGGAGTCCCACAGAGTTCGGTGTTGGGTCCACTGTTGTTTTGTATATTTATCAATGATATTGATGAAGGTATATCAGGCTTAATGTCGAAGTTTGCAGATGATACAAAGGTTGGTAGGGTTGTTAATGACAGTAATGGCAGTGTGCTACAACAGGATCTAGATAATTTGGGCAGATGGGCTAAGAAGTGGCAACTGAAGTTTAACCTTGACAAATGCAACGTACTGCATATGGGTAGAATTAACCCCAGAGAAACGTACCAACTGTGTGGTACTACACTTAAGGGGGTAGAAAATGGAAATGACCTGGGATTACTTGTGCAGTCAGATATGAAGTTTTCTGAGCAATGCAGACAGGCTGCCAGGGCAGGTCATGGGGTTTTGTCAATGATATATATAGGAATTTTACTACCAGGGAAAAGGTGATTGTCCCTCTGTATAAGACAATGGTCAGGCCACGCCTTGAGTACTGCGTACAGGTCTGGAGGCCTCATTTTAGGAAGGATGTAGGTTTACTTGAGCGTATACAGAGAAGAGCAACAAGACTGGTGAGGGGAATGAAGGGTTCTTCTTACCAAGAGAGGCTTAAGTTCTGCAAATTGCAGTGGCTGGAGACTAGGCACCTGCGCGGTGATCTGATTGAGGTATATAAGGCCTTGAATGGGTTGAGCACACTGAATTCTGATGGGGTCATTCCACTTGTTTAGATTACAAACCTAAGGGGGCATAAATTCAAATTAAGAAAAGACAGATGTAGAATAGAAGTGCGGAAATTTGCCTTTAGCCAGCGGGTGGTTAATTGCTGGAACAAACTTCCATCTGTCGATGTGGAAGTTGATAGGTTGAATAAATTTAAGGAGGAACTGGACAGGCATTTGGAGGGAATGGTGTGATTGTTTTTTTGGCTGATGCTGCGTAAGCTCATACACATGCTTTCTTGCATCACATGCCGTCACTATTACTACTACTACTACTACCAAGTTGTGATCTGAAGTGCCTAAAGGACCTCTCACTTCAACCGTGTTCTTAGAAGGGTTGTTTGTGAGAAAAAGATCAAGCGTGTTGGCTGTATGATTAGGATTGTCCGGTATTCTTGTAGGTAAATTAACAATCTGTGCAAGGTCATTAGTAATTGCAAAAGCCTCAGCATCTCGACCAGCTGGTCGGTGTGACTAGAAAACAGATGCCAGCTGGTCGGTGTGATTAGAAAACTGAAGCCAGCTGGTGGGTGTGATTTGAAAACGGAAGCCAGCTGGAGTTGTGAACATTAAAATCACCAAGGAAAATTACCTCACTGTTAGGAAAGTTGGACTGGAGAAAGTCAAGTTGCAAAGAAAGGAAGTCAAAAAGGAGAACCGTAGAGACAACAGATGAATTTTACACAATGAGGTAGAGAGATTTTAAGCCAGAGAAGATCAAAGAGAGTCGATTCCAAATTGCCAAGTCTCTGACAGGGAATATCAAATCGGACAAATGCACAAGTACCACCTTTGAGGCGAAAGAAATGATACAGCGAATAATTTTGGCATCTGAGATGAGCAGTAGTTGACTCAACCGATAACTGAGATTTTGTCAGTAAAAGTACATGGGGTTTGGCAGACTGCAAGTGGAAATGGACATCGTTAAGATTAGAATTGAGACCACGTATATTTGTGAAATGAATTAGGAAGTATTCATTACTGACAATCCTGGAGATTCTGAAAATTCCACAAGTCTTTCACCTCTTTCATTTCTTTCACCAATTCCAAAATTTCCTATAGTTCCCCTTTCTGCAGTATTTTGTCTCTTTCCAACCTTAGCATTGAAGTCTTCCATAATGATAGGGTAGTGAGTTTTCTGCTCATCAATAAGACTCAATTTTGGTGTACATTTCTTCAACATTTTCATCATCGTGGCTCGAAGTTAATGCATACATCATTATAACCTTTAGCTTGTACCTCTTAGAAATCCTGAGTAGTAGCCTTGACACCCTTGGTGATGTACTTTTGAATTCCAAAATGTTGTTTTTTATATCTTTATGGACCAGATAGCCAACTTCCCACTTTCGCTCCTTTCACTGTTTCCATTGGTGTAGAACAGATTTCCACTTCATAAACTTATAAGTGATTCATTTCTTCTTTTTGTTTCAGCCAAACCGATGATATTCCAATTCACATTTTCTAATTCCTTTACCAGCTCTAATATACTGTCTTCCCCGATGAGTGATCTTACGTTGTAACAGGCCAAGTTCAGTTTCCATTCATGTCAGCCTGGTTGTACCCAGAGATTCTTAGCACCCTCTGCTTCCACTCTGATCCTCTCGCTGCCGTAAGAGGGGGAGTGAAAGCCGCTGGGGACTGAGGGCCATTTGTGTCATCGTGCTGTCATGTGCTGGAGGGTTTGGTCTTTTCCTCTTCATGTTGACCAGGCACCTTGAAGGGAACCACTCTACATGTTTGTTGCCACCTAAGTGACGTAACAGGGCTTACCATCAAGAAGGTGTACATGAGTGGATTTTAGGGAAGCAGGCCAACCGGAGTTCTCCGAAATCTTCTGAAATAGAAAGATATTGGATCTCTCAGTGTTTTAAACTGACTGTCTGGTAACACACAGAATGCCTGTTTCCCTCTAAGCCCCTTAATCAAAAAATAAATAAAAAAAACCTTAACAAAAAAATAATCAAAAAATTGCTTATTGTATTTTAATGCAGTAATATCCTTTGTATATCTAATTTTGAACTGATTGAATCATTTAATTCAATTTCATCCATTTATGGATCAGAAATCCAGAGGTTTGGCTTTTTTTAAAGCCAAAGTGAATAATAATAGCAAATAGGTATGATCTCTTCCTCTTCCTTTTGTGCTGTTATGTATTAAAATTGTGTACTATTAGTTTGAGATAACAAAATTAAGAGAAAGAAGAATGTACTGGAAGATTTAAAAACAATCTGTAAGTTTAATGGGTGCGTTAATTGAATCTTATGTGAAATGAACTTGGAAAATGCAAATTTATGTATTTACTCCCAAGTGGCCACACATGCAAAATGTTAATTTATGTATTAATAATTTATAACAATGTGGTCCAGTTTAGGACCTTATTATCAAAGCCATAATTTACAACATTATGTATATGATGCAAGTATTAAATAGATTTTAAATTTATTAATTATATTTTGAATAAGTTACATTCTAAAGAGGCATATAATAATATACAATAAAATCATATATGATTCAAAATGAAATGGAAATTCTATGACTTGGAGTGCTGGCAACACTAGTGAGAGTGTGCATGCACACTCTCACTAGTGTTGCCATTGAACAGTATATTAATTTTTAAAACACTCACTTTTCACATGATCTGAACACTGTTGTGTTGATTTGGAAATGAATGCTTTTGAAGTCTGTTCTTTGTCTTTTTGCTTTTTCTCAAGATTAAAAATTTTGTTTGATGGTACCTTGGGTGGTATAGCATGATGCACATGTTTATTCAGTTCCTTTGGTTTGGGTATTTTTAAAATAGTAGTCGGAGTATAGAATTTTACAATGCTAGGAGCACTACATGATGATGAAGAATTCTTCGGTGATGTTTTTTTTGTAGACTCTCCACACTTTTCTGAAGTAGGAATCTTGTAAGTACAGGTAACTTTAGGCTATAAATATTTGAAGATGTCAAATTAATAAGGAAATTATTTAAGTCATTATTCTATCTAATTAAACATATAAGCAAAATATTTTTTTCATAATATAGTAAAATATTTAAATATAAAATATATTTTCACTTTCTGTAATAAGTTATGGAGAATCTGCTGGAATTACATTTCATTAGTTTAAAAAGTGAAGCCCTTTTGGAAGAGAGCTCAGCAATTAAAAATTTCTTATAGAACAAGATCTATTCATATAATAAGAATTCAGTTTTCTTATCAACTAGTATGCTGTAAAGTGCATATCACTACACTTTCAAGTATCTATAACAGTGGTTTCCAAACTACTGAAATCTATGGACACTCTCAAAAATCAAAAAATGTTTACGGACCCATTCAAAAATCAAAAAAAGTTTGCAGACCCCTATATATAACATATATATGTTATATCCCTCCAGGGGCTCACATCTGGTGAGTATGGGCTTGGCACACCCAGGGTGCTGAGCTGGATATCATCATTCTTCTCTTTCTTGGTGATTTCCTTCTACATCTCTCTCTCTCTCTCTGGGTCCTAGGGTAAATTAACTTTTTTTTGGCTGGTGCAGTATAAGCCTCAGACTTCCTTGCACCATATGGCTAATAATAATAATAATAATAATAATAATATATAACATATATATATATATATATATATATATATATATATATAGTTTGGTGACACCTGTAACTAGTCTACAGACCCCAAAGGGTCTGCAGACCCCAGTTTGGGAAACACTGATCTATATCATAACTACAATATTACTAAAATAGGTCTAACCCAGCAGCACACAAAGTAGAACTAGCTAAGGTAAATTATATAAGGTTTGATATATATCAACCTTATATATCAAAAGTTGATATATAAGGTTGATATATATCAACCAAATATATCAGGTCACATATTGATTTGTGCAGGCTTGAACCGCAATCCATTCAAATGCATATGCATTCTCGAGATCCAATATGGGTTGCAATGAAGAGGTTTGACTGCTAGTGCCATAACACCCCTTTATTACTGACAGAGGCGTGCAACTATAAATTCTGCACTCCTCACCCAGATTTTTGAATACCTCATCCTCACTCTTCACAAACTACAGTAGGTTCTCTGATTCCACTGCCTTACTAACCTCTAATGCAGTTCCAGACTTGGCATAGTAGTTTCCCACAGGTCTACTGCAGTCAGTTTGAATCTTCTAAATTAACTGTAGTAATCATTGTGATGGAAAGAGAAATACAACAGTTAACAGCAATTGAAAAATAATCCAGGAGAGCAAGGACAATTATAGTGAGAAGGAGGTGGGGAAGTGAGGGAGATCAAATTCCTGAAGCAATTGTTATATCATCTTGACAAAAAAATCCAAATTGTCATTTTAATGACATTAGGGCTTAACAAGTGGGGTCCCATGATAAACTTGAGAACTCATTATCCAGATAAAAATTTAAAAAATCCCAGAATAATACTTTTTTTTAATTACTTAACTAAAATATAAAATTATCTGTTACAATGCTCGATCTGAACTCTTATTTCTTTAGATCTACCCTTTTTAGGCAACAGATTAACATTCTCACACCTGAAACAAAATAAAAATTGTATGAATGCTAGAACAGCATAAAGGTTGGACAATCACCTTTATTTCCATTTTGTACAATCACCTTTGAGTTTACAAAATGAAATATTTTGTACACTCAAAAGGGACCAAAAGTGCAACGTTTAAAAAATGTAATGCCATTTTACAAGTGGACTTCTTTGTCATTAAAGAAGCACTCATGAGGAATTTATAAGTGAATTAATAAATACAAAAGATGAAGATTTTGCATTGGAAACAAGGTAAGTGCAATTAAAACTAACATGCTTTATTACAAAAGGATGTATAGAAGAAACTGTTGCAAAATGAGGTTTGGTTTTGCCCATAAACCCATATGACACAATGAATATGGTACGCAAGCAATATGCAATTGCAAAACAAATTGCAATTGAAAAAATAGCTAAGAAAATTTCCGATGGTGATATATTTACTATTTCATTAGATGAATTTACATCTCTAAGAAATTGTCGCTACTTAACTATCAATGTGCATTTGAACAACAAATTCTGGAATTTGGGTATGGTGCAAATATTTGAGTGGCTTCCAACAGAGAAAACTCTATATATTTTTAGAAAATAAATTGGTAGAGTTTAATCTATTTATGAAGAAGCCCATTATTGCTGTTGTCAAAATTTGTTAAAACTGATAAAAAAAATAAAATTGGACTCCCAGTTGTCCCTACCTTCAAAATCAACACTGAAAGCCATTGATAAAAAATTGTTTTCAAGACTTTTTATTGGAAATTTAGAAATGGGAGAAGTTGACAAAGAATCGGATGTTTATCAATTTTAGAATAACTCACTTATGCCCACGCAACAGAAAGCTCATTTTTCATTTACTATAATGCTTCATGAGAAATTGAATGCTGCAATAGAAAATGCAATTTGTACAGATAATGTAGAGGATCATTCAGCATATGACATTAAGAATATCATCAAAGAAATGAAAGTCTTCGAGGCAACTGGTAGAGGTACAGAAAGTTTAAGCCTTCTATTTGCTGCATTGTCACCAATCCCAACAACTTCATTTGAAGCAGGGAGGGCCTTTTCTTACAGCTGGCCTATTTGTCATTAAAACCCAGGCTGCCTTAAGAGATAGTAGTATCGATCATTTGTACTTTTTGAAGAACTACTTAAAATCAATAAAAGAATAAATACTATTATGTTTGCAACATTTCAATTTGTTCATGTACTATGTTATTTTTTTATTGTATGTATTTTTTTTGAATGAAAAAAATTGTTTCCATTGTTTTCACCTATTGAATGCTGCAATAGAAAATGCAATTTGTACAGATAATGAACAAATTTTAGTTTCAAATAGAATCGCAAAAATTTCCTGTAATCCCGAGATTTGTATTAATTCATCCCACCTTAATTCATCTGGGAAATGATAAACCCTAAATGACACTGAAGCTTGTCACTGATTTTCAAATTATATTTTTGTCTGTAGAAGTAGTGTACTCACAGTCTGATTTGCAGGCTGAAAAACTCAAAATAACTCATAGGGAAAAGCCTCCCCCTTCTCTCTCTCTCTCTGCCTGAAACTAGCTAACTAAAGCCTTGATTTAAGAGGAGTTCAGAATTTCCTCCAGCTGTTGACATGAAACAAACCTATACCTCTCCAAATGACTGGCAGACAACAACAGATAACTTTTACTAAGATGCCACAGATGACAACATTATCTTGATAGTCATCTCTGCAACAGCTCATAGGAAGTTTCACAGCCACAATCTCCCTATATTTTAAGCTGAAGGTGACAAGTGTGACATAATGCTAATGAATTCCAAGCATCACTTATAGTGCTCCATTACCCATTATTCTTGGATTCACAAATAAAGGAAAGAGATCTTATACGGTATGAGTCATGCTACTTTGTGTTCAGTGCAAAGGTTAAATAAATGTTTCAAGAATGGCTAAGAGTTTTAAAATGCTACTTTTTTTCTCCCCTGAACAGAACTGGAAACAGAGTACATGATCCCAACAAAGAAATCTGGAAGAGGAGCTATCCACGATGTAGGATTGCTTCTTCTGGGTTTTGGGCAATTGTTTCTTTAGTGTTGAAAACACTAATGTCTTTGTTCTACATTGATTATTGGACAATTCTACATTGCTTACAATATAATAATACATGATTTTTAACACTTGTTTTTGCAGAATATTTATCTCTTATTTAATCTTAACATCACAGAAGTTATTTCGCACATACTAATTATGCTTTCATTCATCAAAGATACAGAAATTAGTTTGTGATTGAAGTGTTGTAAGCAAGCATTTCTTAAACTTTGTAATCTGATTTGTCTTTCAAGTTTAACCTTTTGCATGTCAATGGGCCATTTAGTTGTAATTGTGGATATGCCTGCTGCGGGTTTTTTGGAAAAGTGTGGTACTGGCCTTAAAATTCTGTCACACATGGGAACCATGTAAGCCAAATTTTTGAGGATTATTGGGATGCAATATAAAGAGTACAATGTGAAATTACAAACTAAATTATAAATGATAAATGACTGCGAGAATAGAATAAGCAAAAGTAAAACTGATAGACGGTATGGGTTATCTTCATCAACTCTCTTCAATATCCTAAAGATTCATCAACTCTCTTCAATATCCTAAGGATAAAATTACAAATGTCATTCTCTATGATAAGCTTTAAGGAACTTAAGGAACTTGAAGCGTTAAGGAACTTGAAGAAACTGAAAATGTTGACTCAACTGATTAAATAACATTAGTAATATATGTAAGATATCAACATCAAATATATTTATTTCATTGTTTATATTGAAAGACATTATAAAAAAAAATATTATAATGGATGAGGTTTAAAAGTGGGTATACAGAGATTTTGATTTAAAATTGTAGAAAAAAAAATTTTCTTCGACATTTATATATTTCTTAATGTATAATCTGTTATAATGAGCACTTTTATGATTTTATCAGCATTCATTGCAACAAGACTTCAGAGCATTATATAACTAGTTAGGGCCATCCCTATTTTGAACCAGCAGTAATTCCTTCAAAGTTTATTCTGAAATCCATTTGATCAGTGGCATCACTTAAAAAAAAATAGTGAGGGTATGCAATAAAAAAAGTAAAAATTTAGATAATTTACTAATTAAGACAATCAATAAACAAATTAAACTTAAATTAATTGATAATAAAATCATTTTTTATCAACTGATTTAAAAATAAATCAAATAATAAATCATGAAAACATCAATTTATGGATTATAATTAATAAAACTAAACTAAATACTAATAAACCAAATCACTGAGGAATAGGTGTGACAATCACATACATAAAATCACATTAAACAATGTTGTAATTAAATTATTATAATTTATCTAATATATTTCACTATTATTAAAAGGTACATTGATGCTAGGAAGCCAGAATTTTCCCGCATCCATCTCAAAAGAAAATGTTATTTGGTTCCATTCTGGTATTTATCTAACCGTTCCTTAAATTTACATAATCTTTCTAGCCTACAATATTAGGCAATTCATTCCAGTTTGGTTAAAAGAGAATTTTCTTGTATACAGTCTATAACTATCCTTCCTTAATTTAAGTGCACATGTCCTCTAGTCTATTAGTCTGCACCTTCTGCAAAAAAAACCCCTAAATAAATAAAAAAAAAATATATCCTCAATTATTCTTCAAAGCTTTAACCCTGTACCAGTTGCAAATTCTGTCAGGTGCCTTGCAAGAAAATGTTTTGCACATTAATTGATTCAAGCTTAACAACAAACTTTTTCTACCTTAAATATAGACCTATTTTTACTCAAGTTGCTTTTAATGTACAGGTAGTTCCTGACTTTGAGTTAATTCATTTCTAGCACATGCTTGTAAAGAGAGAATTAGTCTCCCATAGACATAATGTTAAAAACAGGGGGTTATGTTCTCAACAATGAATTTGACTATAGTAATGTTGAATAAAGATCAACAAAATAGTATTTTATGCAGAACACTTACAAAACACAAGTTTAGCGAGAGCCGAAGAACTGTTGCTAATATTTTATTACATAGGGCGCACTGTGCATCAGGACCATCTTTATTTCCAACACATGTAAAATAATGATTTATTTGTCCAAAGAAATTAAAACATAGTCTTTAAAATCAAACAAATTATAATAATAAAGAAATTATTTATGTCGTACAAATGTTAAAGAATGTTTATTCTTCATTATCATCATTGATGATGATGAAGAATAAAGTGATGAAGAATGAGTGATGAATCATCAATGCATACCCATTGATGGTTCATCACTCATTGCCAGTTTGTTGGGAGCACAAGGAATCATCTTCAGAAATGCCTCAAGAGTCATTTGTTTCCAAGGCAGTCTTCTCTTTTCTTTATAAATTTCATGATAGCATGCATAAGCATTTTTTAAATCAGTAGCAACTTTTGTAGTGCGCTCGAAATGTGAATCTTGTGACTTCAAAATCTCCATTCCTTTTTCCGTGTGTTGAAAAGCTTCATCAAGCCCCTTGAGAATCTTTTTCCTCAGTTTCTTCACATTTTGCCATTTCAAAGAGGCCTTCATTTGTGAGCTCTCCATTGTGTGCTTGAAGCAGAGTAGTAGTGTATTGTATAGCTACATGCATGGTTTGAAATGCCATATTTATGAATGTTTAGCATTTATTTATTGCAATTAGTGTTCATATTATTGATTTTGTTTTTACTTGATACTTGAAAAAAATAACTCATAAAGTGGGAACTACCTGTATTTATGTTTTTCACAGAGTACTAATATGAAAGAACTTGACAGGTGCCATGTAACTGTTTTTGTAACTTTTTTTGCTTCTTAGTCATGCAGCACTTCACAGGTTCTGCTCCAGCATTTCAATTGCATACTGAAAGATTGCTGTTCTAGTTCAAGATTAACTGCCAGTAATCTACTCTAATTTTTAAAAACTCAATTGAACTTTTTAGCACTGCAAAGTATGCAAAGATATCATTACTCGGGATGGTATTATTGTGCATGATGGCACAGCTCAGATGAAATTTATTTGAGCAATTCTTCATAATTTGGGATTACAGGTGTTGCATTAACAGCAGCTGTGAGCAAAGCAGGAAGTCAATCTTTTCACTGCTTCCACTGGAATATGTAGCACTCTGGAAAGCAAGGAGTTAGGGATTTCAAAGCCTGCTGGAGGTTCTCATGGAACACCCAAATACATGGTTAATATGAGTAAAAACAGATGCATGATTAATTGTTGTACACTAATTCTAATAGCAGACTAAATTAATTTCATGAATGTGAAGTACTAGTTAAGTCGTCAAATGCAGACATTGTAGAGTTACCAGATACATGGTGCCACTCTGACATGGGATGAATAAGACAGTTTGACTAACTGATTCCAGCTGACATGGGTGGCCAGAGCAATGTTGAGTCAATCTGGTGTGACATAAGCAAAGGTCCAAATATTTTTTCTTTCCTTGAGTATAACAAACGACTCCACAGAAAAATAGTGTGCCAGAATATCAGAATGTCTTATAATGGGGGATTTTAGCATTCCAGATATTGACTGGAACTTGCAGTTTGGCTACTCACACACTGGAAAGACTTTTGCGGATTTATTGAATGACTATTTTCTACAGCAGCTATCCAATTATATTAATGTAGGCAGCAAAAGAGGTAAGAAAAAAAGAAGTAGCCCTTTAACCATAATTATGAGAGCATTGTTGGATTCAGGGAAGGTCCTACGGATTAGAGATTTGCAATTGTATCCTAAATTCTCAAAGGTTAATCAAATGGTGAAATGAGTAATTACAGAGCTGTTCATTTGACTTCTGTTTCCAGAAAAAATAATGGAGTTACTGGTTAAGTGACACAGGACCATATAGATAGGAATGCAGTTATACTGCAGTGACAGCACAGATTTGTTAATGGGCAATCTGATTAGAAACCATGATGCAGTAACAAAGAAACTGGATGCAAAAAATAATTTTTACATCTTATATTTAGACTTCTGAAAAGCTTTTGCCACTATTCCACATAAAAGACTGCTGCACAAATTGGAGCAGTATAGCATTGAGAGAAGCTATTATTATGAACAAAGGAATGATTGAATGGAAGAAGACAAAGAGCAATTATCAATGGGCCTCCTCTTCTTGGACTACTGTTATTAGTAGTATCCCCAGGGTTCCGTGCTGGGCACGTTGTTATTTTCTATATTTATTAATGATATTGATGAAGACATATCATGCTTAATATCTAAGTCTGCAGAGGATATCAATGTTCGAAGGGTGGGTAATGTCAGTAATCAGGCTATGCTATTAATAAGATCTATAAAAATTAGGCAGATGGGCTGGAAATTAAAATAGCACATATACTAATTAAATAAAACAAATAAATCTGGAAAAAACAATGACATTAAAATGGAAAATTTAAATATGGAAACATTCCACATTTCCATATTTCAATTTTGTATGTTCCATGCTGGCTGAATTTTTCTGGTGTGAGCAGCACATCTTTTGACCTCTGTATTTTAATATCGAGATTTTGGACCATTCCTATGACTTTTGCCAATGCTCATGGTTAAAAGTGCTCCATATTTGTGTGGTGGTCCCAATTTTCATTGAAACAGTCTTGCATGCACCATCCTATTATGGAAGAGATGATTTTTCATTGTGATAAGTATTGGTGAATTCTTTATAATTTAGCCAATGCATTATGGTTTGCACCTTTTTCTTTATTCCTATTCTTTTCTTCTTTCAGAATTTCTCTCTTTATTTTATTCCCCTTCTTTTCCATTCTCCTCCTCCTGTTATTTTTCTTCCTTTCACTTCCTTCCTCCTCACCTTTTCCGGATCTTCTAGTTCCTTTATATCCCCCCCCCCCTCCAATATACAAGGCACAAAAAAGTAAAGAATGGGGGAATAAAAGAAAAGGAACCAATCTACCCTTCAATTAAAATTTTTTTAAGCTACTCCATTCGTTTAAGTTATTAAAGGAGCAAGCATTTCACTCCATAAGTTTCTTAGGTATACTTTAATCCTTTTGTGCAATCATATTTTTCTATTTTTAATTTGTTTCATCTATTTTATTGGTATATTTGCTATTTCATGAATCGGGTATACACAATTAAAATATTCCTATTCAGAGCTGTCTGCAGCATGAATGGAGGAAATGCAAAAAATTAAATTAGTTGCAAAAATTGCTGCCAAATGAAAGTTATACTGTAAACAATTTGCAAATTCTGCTGGCACATAAATATGGAATGGAAGGCAGAGATGCTGTATATAAAGATACCATAGTTTTAGGAGCACAGTGTCAGAATGTGTTTTCAATGCAAAGCTCTACTACCAGAATGGAAGTAATGCAGTAGCAGCAGTAATCAGGGATTACTGGTGTTATAAACCTGAAGAACTCCAACTGACATCATGCAGTTAATCTTTTGATAATGCTTTCACCATAATGATCTTTTGGTGTAAGTGCCAATTTCAACTGAGCAAAGATGGTACTATATGAGGAGCATTTCAAAAGTTTGTGGTCTGAGTATGAAAGGGCAGTGATACAGTGTTAAAAAAAATTTTGTACTTAATGTATAACACTTCAAATAGTAACCCACCAAGTTTCATGCAGTTTCAACAACATCGTTTTTTAATTACAGGTTGTAAAGTCAAAGTTGTGTGAATAAGGAAAGATGGGGAAAAATCAGCCACTGTACACTCATCTAATACTAGAAAAAAGGAATAATGCCAAAGGCAATCATGAGGCTACAGTTACAACATTGGGAGAGGATGTCTCTTCCTATTCCATGGTTAAGAAGTAGGCAGCAGAATTTAAACAAGGGAGGGAGTGCCTGGAAGATGACCCATGCTGTGAAAGACCTGCAACATCCATCACTGCAGAAGTTGCTGACAGTGCATGATCTGATGCCGAATGACTGATGAATAACAGTTCAGTATGTTCCAGTGTCTTGGGCATCTCGTCTGAACATATGCACTGCAAGGGTCTGACTATGAAAAAGGTATCAGCAGGATGGATGCCAAAGTTGTTGGCAACCAATAAAGAATGCACAAGAGTTGTCAAGTCAAGTGACAATATGCATTGTTTTAGCAGATTAAGTAAATTACCTTTCAAGGTTTGAGACAATGAATGAGACATGGGTCAATCACTTTCAGCCAGAGACAAAGACGGTCCAAACAGTGGAAACACAGCTCTTCTCCCTTGCAAAGAAAGCTGAGTCTATTCCTTTTGCTGGCAAGGTTATGGCAATTGGTGCCGGCAGCATGGTGCAAGGTGGTGCACTTTAATATTTCAGTAATATTTCATTTTTAATATTTTCATTAATTTACTTTGATGAAATATGGTGAACAAAAAAATTACTTCCACATGCACCACCTTGAAAAATATCTTGATGGCCAATGTCTTTCCAGTAAAATACTTCATGCAGACCTTGTGAGGTGTTAATGTGAAAACAATAAAGACAAATGCTGAGGGGAAATTCAGCAAAGGAGTCTTGTTCCTCCAGAACAATGCATATTCTCACAAGTCTAACATTACCTTAGCTGAACTGAGTGAGTGCAGATTTGAAATCTTGGACCATCCCAATATTAATGAGATCTAGCACCATTGGACTTTCACCTATTTTACATATTTCTTAATTAGAAACAATACCTAGCTGGCATCCATTTACCACCAACAGTGAAATCATTGTTGCAGTGGATGCATTGCTGGAGATCCAACAGAAAACTTTCTTCACAGCTGGAATCAACATATGGCAGCATCAGTGGCAAAAGTATATTGACTCCAAAGGGGACTACATGTAAGGTTTTCATATGTGAAAACAACAGACTCCTCAAATAAACCCTTCATACTCAGGCCACATAACTTTCAAATGCTCCTCGTATTAGTTGTCAAAAATGAAGAATAAATAAAGAACACTACATTTTTGTGTCATGCTATATATTTATTTTTATGCACAAAGTTATATATATATATATATATACAGGCATACCTCGAATAACGAATAGGATGCGTTCCACGAAATTACTTCGTTAAGCGAAACTTCGTTTTCAGAGGTAAAAGTACAATGGCCAGAATAGGGATACGTTCCCGCGTAAAGAAAATGAAAAGCTTTTTTTTTCGAACAAAGAAAAGTTTTATTAAATAAACAGTCAACTTACATACAAAGTGAAATCACATTTTAAAATATGAGTCTAAAGTTGATTGCTTATGCTTTTTTTCTCTTTCATTTAACAATTGCCTATACGGAGTTATTGCATTTAACACTGATCGCTTAACAATAAAACTTCTTCCTAAATCAGGATCATTTTCACTAAAAAAATTTAAAACGTTTTCAATGTCATTTAAGCACCTTTTTAAATCTTTGTTTGTTAACACTTTTTCGGCAGGAACTTCTTTAACTTCGTCTTCATTATCTTTGTCTTCGTTGCTAACAAAGTTTTCTAAATCTTCCACTGAAAAACCATCATCTTCTGCATTCAATAAATTTCTAACATCCTCTTCATCGACATTTTCGAAACCTATTGATTGAGCCATCTGGATAACTTCATTTCTAATTTCTTGGATGCTATTTTCTTCTTCTAGTACAACTTCTGGCCATATTTTGCGCCAAACTCCATTTAAGCATTTCTTAGTGACTTCTTTCCAAGAACTATCAATGTTTTCAATTGCCTTTTTAATGGTGTAGTTTTTCCAAAAAGTTTTAACTGTCATTTCCTCTTTATCCTCTAGTTCAGTTAAATTGCTTAATGTTCGACGCAGATAATAAGCTTTAAATGATGCTATTACTCCCTGATCCAATGGTTGAATCAGGGAAGTTGTGTTTGCTGGAAGAAACACAACTTTGACAGGAATGCATGTGTCCAACGTGTTAAGATCAGTAGGATGTCCCGGAGCATTGTCTAACAACAAAAGAGCTTTTTCTTCAAAGTTGTTTTTTTTGACAATACCGTTTTACTTCAGGACAAAAGTGGTTAACAAACCAATCAGTAAATAACTCCTTGGTAACCCACACTTTTCTATTTGCTTTCCATATTACAGGTAAATTCATTTTTATGTTACCTTTTAACGCCCTCGGATTTTCTGAATGGTAAACTAATAACAATTTTAATTTATAATCACCAGAGGCATTTGATCCAAAGAGTAACGTTAAACGGTCTTTGGCTGCTTTGAACCCAGCAGCTGGTTTTTCTTGAATAGAAATGAAACTTTTTGTTGGTAGCCGTTTCCAGAACAAACCGCTTTCATCAACACTGAACACCAAATTTGGTGGAAAATTTTCACGTTCAATTATTTCCTTTAGTTTTTCAGAAAACTTATTTGCGGCTTCTCCTGTTAATTTTACACTATGAACCCTGGCCCGTTTTTTAAATTTCTCGAACCAACCACGAGAAGCCCAAAAGGTTTCCGTAATTTCGTCAGTTTGTTTAGATTTCAGGTGATTAAACTGGAATATTTTTTTTATGTTAAATGGGGCTTGAAATTGCGGACTTCGTTATATCGAAGCTTCGTTATCAGAGGTAACGTTAACCGAGGTATGCCTGTATATATATATATATATATATATATATCCAATATTTTAAATTAAATAAAACATAAGCCAGTAGTATGGCAAAAACTGTAGAGCAAAAATTAACATAAAAATAGCCCAAATAAACAAATGAACGAAAAAAAGGATAGATATAAATAGTAGCCCAGAAACCCTTATATAATTTCGAACTTTAAATCCAATTAACAAAAACTATACAAAATTTAGGATAATGCCAATTACATATTAATTTAGTGGTACCCCCACCGAGAGGTACCAGTTCCGAAAGACGTGAAATATCACCAAAAGAGGGTTAAAGGAACTACCAAACAATAACAAAATCAAAATAAATTAGACTGACCATCATGCCCCATATGGACAGAGGACCACGAGGTCAATAATGGTCATGGAATCGCTGAATTTCAATCGCTATACAAATCGTCGCCATGGTGAAAAGATCGAAGTACCAATTCACCCTCCCTCCTCCGATCGATCCACCAATGCAGAGGATTTGCACAGCGGTGGTCCTTATGCAGCGAAAAATAATTTATAGAACAGAGAGCACTCTCTGTTCTATAAATGATGGTCAGTCTAATTTATTTTGATTTTGTTATTGTTTGGTAGTTCCTTTAACCCTCTTTTGGTGATATTTCACGTCTTTCGGAACTGGTACCTCTAGGTGGGGGTACCGCTAAATTAATATGTAATTGGCATTATCCTAAATTTTGTATAGTTTTTGTTAATTGGATTTAAAGTTCGAAATTATATAAGGGTTTCTGGGCTACTATTTATATCTATCCTTTTTTTATTTGGGTTATTTTTATGTTAATTTTCGCTCTACAGTTTTTGCCATACTACTGGCTTATGTTTTATTTTATTTAATTTAAAATATTGGATGTATTTCAGCTTAATATGGAGGAATTGCATGTCGCTGCCTCTAATGAATGCTTAATTATTTATTTATTTATTCATTTTATTATAATTTAACTTATGTTAATATTTAATATAATTTAATGATAGTATATATATATATATATATTATAAAGTTTTATATATATTTCACATCTTTTTAAAAATAATGTCCTTCTATACTAGTGCATGAAAGCCTTCTGATGCTACCGGACTGTCTCACTGAATTTTATATGCTAAAAGGAATACATTATTCCTTTTAGCATATAAAAATGCACCCCCAAGCTTATCATAATACATGGTACATTGTGGTACAATCACTAAGACTCAACAGTCTTAGTGACTGTCCTATCCAACTGTCTGACCACTTTCCATACTATAATATCTGTTATAAATTACTGTGTATGTGTCTAGACACAGACAAAAAAAAAAACTTATATTATTTAGAGTATCTAATAGATAAACATGTGCTTTTTGCTTACAGGACTGAAATCAGAGTATAATGTTAACCTTGTTTTCTATGTTTACAGATATACCAGTTGTGACTATAGAAGAAAGTGTTTTCCACCATGAAACAAAGTTAGTGAGTGGCAAGTGGTTATAGAATTTGGCATATCTAAGGGACATCCTATTAAAGAAGCAACTGAATTTGCTGATATTTCAGAAAAAACAGTAAAAAAGCTAAAATCAACCAGAAATCACCAACAGAACTTTTATTGAAAGCCTAAGCCAAGTGATCATGATCAGCAATGAATATCACATCTGGTAAAAGAAAAACAATTTTGAACAATGTAAAGATAATAGCATAACATGGATCCTTGGAGTATGGTCCCCCTGAAAAAGACCAACGCTAACAGCTGCACATAAAAATGTCTGGCAAATATAGGCTAAACACGTAAAACTATACAGGCAAAATCTGGAGGGGAAGATGATAGTTGGGTATATTACAGGCAAAATGACACTGAAGAGCATGACAGAAACTCTTTAGGCAGACTGAATAGGTAAGTAACTAGTTTCATTATGGGTTACTTCAAACTACCTCTTGTAGCCTGAGTATGTGCACTGAAAATACATTATACGGCAATAGTTTTTGAACAAACTGAATAACTACTATTTATCCCAGCATGTTAAAAAGAGTATATAGGTCTCTAACATCCTAGATCTGGTTCCCACTAATTAGCCTAAATGTATCAAAAACTCAACTGGGAGGTACCAATAATGAAGTATCATAAACCACAATATCATAAAATGGGTTGTATCTAAAGAAACCTACGTGGCCAAAGTTAAAAGTGAGATTTTCCAACTTCAAGAGAGGAGACTACAAGGGATAGAGAACATTTCTTGAGCATGATTAACTGAGGAGACTACTATCAGACTGCCTAGATATTTATACTTCAAAAGAGGAGACTACAAGAGATAGAGATATTTCTTGAGCTTGATTAACTGAACAGATTAACCTCAGATGGTCTAGATTGTCTGTCCTGTCTAGATAGTCCTGCATTACTTCTTTATTTTTCTGGAAGAGAAATCAAGCTTACGTCTGTTACTCACTCACCCTTTATGGATTCAAATCTGACCAATTTGGTAAATTACACTGATGTACTCATTAAACAAATGAATATAGGTGACAATTTTGACATTACATAAACTAGACTTCAGTGAAGCCTTTGATACCTCCTTCATGGAAGGCTGCTTTATAAACTGGAAGAAGTTAGAGTTACTGATAAGATTCTACACTAGATTACAAGTTGGCTAAAGGATAGGAGACAGAGGGTTTTCATAAATGGTCAGAGTGGACCAATGTAACAAGTGGAGCTGCATATTGGATCCCATCATATATCTAATTTTCATAAATGATAGTGATGAGGGTATCTAATCCAAGCCAGGATAGAATGCATAAAAAAGACTTTGATCAGTTGCAGCACATATGGTCCAAAAAATGGCAAGCAAAGTTTAATGTTTCTAAATGTAAAACAGAACACAACAGAACATGTAACTGAAAGAATTTGGAAGGGCTATGGCCTCAATCTATGGGGAATTCACTTGACATGGGAGGAATCAAAGTTAATGCAATAGCATCATTGTTATATGTAAGAGAATCATTGAAATGGTGAAAATGACATCATTTTTATCATATCTCACATTGTAAATACTTTCACGAGGATAAAAATGATGATAAATGATAAAAACAATGTGCCATTTTCACCATTTTGGTGATTCACTTACATATAACAATGATGCTATTGCTAACTATTATGTCAAGTGAATTCTCCGTAGATTGAGGCCACAGCCCTTCCAAATTCCTCCAGTCTATACCGTTGTATACCATCTGACATCTCTCATATTGCAAAGTTATACTTTCTAACTAGGTTGTCACTTTTCAACACCAGGGTACCTACCCACCCGCCAATAAGAGGCCAAACAGCCTTGAAATAGCTGTCTGAGTGGTGGTATCCACTGAGAATAAGTAACAACTGTCTTTTCCCTGGTGAAGCCTTGCTTATTTGAGGTAGTGCAATATCAGGCAGGTCATTATGAAGGTATTCAATATGAGATATGATAAAAACTATGACATTTTCACCATTTTATGATTCACATATGTATAATAATGATGTTATTGCACTAATTATTACATCAGAACATGTAACCCCAGGATGTCTCAACATAAATCCTGGAATTACATATAACCTAGAAGAAGCTAAAGGAGGTTCATAATCTAGTCACCCTACACTCGGGGTAGTGGAGAATGAAAAAGACCTGGGGGTAATTGTGCAGTCAGACACAAAGTTTTCAAAGCAGTGCAGACAGGATGCCAAAGCAACTCATGGGGGTCTTATCAATGATATACAAGAACTTTGCTAGCAGGGATAAGGAGGTCATTATCCCTTTGTATAAGGCAATGGTTAGGCTAAACCTTGAGAGTACTGCATGAGTCTAGAGGCCTCATTTTAGGAAGGCTACAGATTTGCTTGAATGAGTACAGAGGAGGGCAATGAGATCAGTGAGGGAAAGGGATGCTCTTACCAAGACAGGCTTAACTTCTACAGATTGCAGCATCTCGAGACTAGGTACCTGTGAGATGATCTGACTGAGGTGTATAAGGCTTTGAATGGTTTGAGCAACTTGAGAGGACATAAATTCAAATCGAGGAAAGACAGTTTCAGAATAGATTGTGTGGAAATTTTTCTTCAGCCAGCGAGTCGTTGATTGCTGGAACAAGCTTCCATCTGTCACTGTGGAAGTTGATAGATTAAATAGATTCAAGGAAGAACTGGAAAAACTATTGGATGGAATGGATAGGTGAAATGGGAAAGATTTTTTTTTTTTTTTTTTTGGCTGATGGTGCATAACTACACTCAGGAAGGTGGAGAATGAAAAAGACCTGGGGGTAATTGTGCAGTCAGATATGAAGTTCTCTGATTAGTGCAGATGGGCTCCCAGAGCAGATCATGGAATTTTGTCAATGATATATAGGAATTTTGCTAGCAGAGACAAGGAGGTGATTATCCCCCTATATAACGCAATGGTTGGGCCACACCTTGAGTACTGTATACAGGTCTGGAGGCCTCATTTTAGGAAGGATGTAGAGTTGCTAGAATGAGTACAGAGAAAGGCAATGACATTGGTGAGAGGAACAAAGGGATGCGCTTACGAAGAAAGGCTTAAGTTCTGCAAGTTGCAGCATCTGGAGATTAGGCACCTGTGAGGTGATCTGATCAAGGTGCATAAGGACTAAAATGGTTTGAGCAGGCTCAATGCTGAGGGGACACTTCCACTTGCTCAGATTAAGAACCTGAGGGGACATAGATTCAAACTGAAGAAACACAGTTGTAGAATAGATGTGCAGAAGTTTTCCTTTAGCCAGCGTGTAGGTGATTACTGGAACAGACTTACATCTGTTGCTGTGGAAGTTGATAGCTTAAATAAATTTGAGGTGTACTAGACAAACATTTGGAGTAACCGGATGGGTGAAATGGCAAGGTTTTTTTTTTTTTTTTTTTTTTTTGCTGATGCTGTATAAGCTTGTTTTCTTGCATCATATGTCCAAACTAATGCTAATGTTAATAAGCTTGCTATCTTGCATAATATTAGCATTTCTTGTAATGCTAATAATGAAAAAGACTTTCTTCGTAAGAGCAACCCTTTGCTCCATTCACTAATCTTGTTGCCCTTCTCTGTACTCATTCAAACAGCTCTACATCGTTCTTAAAATGAGGCCTCCAGACCTGTATATAGTACTCAAGGTGTGGCCTGACCATTGCCTTATACAATGGGATAATCACTGCTAGAAAAATTCCTGTATATCATTGACAAGACAACATGACCTACTTTTGCAGACCGTCTGCACTGCTCAGAAAACTTCATATCTGCCTGCACAATTATCCCCAGGTCCTTTTTACTCTACCATTGTCAGTGTAGTAGCACACAGTTGATACATTACTCTGGGGTTGCCGCTTCCCATATGAAGTACTTTACATTTGTCAATGTTGAACTTCAGTTGCCACCTCTCAGACCATCTGCTCAACTTTTCTAGATCCTGTTGCAGCAGCGTACTGTCATTAGTGTCATTAACAACTCTGCCGACCTTTATATTGTCTGCAAACTTGGACATTAAGCCTGATATACCATCATCAATATTATTAATGAATACAGAAAACAACAATGGACCCAACACTGAACCCTGGGGGACATTAGTCCATGAAGAGTAGTGTCCATTGATTACCACTCTCTGTCTTCTCCCACTCAACCATCCCTTATTCCATAGCAGCGATTTGTCTCCAATGCCACACTGCTCCAATTTGTGCAGCAGTTTTCCATGTGCAACAGTATCAAAATCCAAATATATGATATCAAAATATTCTTTGTATTCAGTTCCTTTGTGACTGCATCATAGTATCCAATCAAACTGGTGAGACATGATTTCCCCTTAAGAAACCCATGCTGTGTCTGAGCTATAACTGAAGTCTTGTCCAGATGATTCTGCGATGCTTCTTTAACCAGTGCCTCCATTAATTTCCCTGGAATGGAAGTTAAACTAACAGGTCTGTAATTACTTGTGTCTCCCTTTGTCCTCCTTTGTGGATTGGGGTAACATTTGTACATTTCCTGTCCATGGGTACCTCCCTTGAGTCCAAGGAAGCTCTCATAATTATGGCTAAGGGTTTGCTTACTTCCTTTAATATAACTGGATAGATTCTATCCACCCCAGGTGCCTTCCTTATGTTTATCTTCAACAATTTCTCCTCCACTTTACTCTCAGTTATTAGCTTACTGCCAGAGTTTACACCAGAGTAATGTATCAACTGGGTGGAACTAGACTCGTTGTAGTGCAGAATGAAAAGGACCTCGGGGTAAATGTGCAGTCAGATATGAAGTTCTGACATCGGAAACACCATAGCGGGTTTCGAATATATGGTCTGACATTGCATACCAGATATCCAGCCTTAATGGATTTTATTTTTTTATGTAAACCCCAAACACATGAGAGATATCAGAACCTATAGTACTTAGTACCATGCTTGGGTTGGAGGTTGAGAAGACAAAAGAAGATATTTGTTGACATTGGACTTGAACTTCTATAGACTGTAATTTTCAGTAAATACGTATGAAGGAAGGTTGTTCCTTCATACGTATTTATTTATTCAATGGTAGTTGAATAAATAAATACGTATGAAGATTGTTTGTGAAGAAGTTTGTGAGAAAAAGATCAAGCGTGTTGGCTGTATGATTAGGATTGTGACCACGTATATTTGTGAAACGAATTAGGAAGTGCTTGTATGTTGGACGATGTGGTGTGTTAAATGTCAATATCAGATTGCCATCTTTTCTGGTGGAGATTCTCTTTACTTGAATAACACCTTGTTCTTTAAGTATCTCCTCTTCAGACACACCTAGTAAATCCCAGTCTGAGATCACTCCTTTGGAGGAGTTCAGTGACCTGTGGGGTGTCACAGTTACTGGTAGTCTTGTAAAGAGTTTAATGCTCAAAAGTCACTCTGAATGTTTAGTGTTAGAGGTCTCTATGAGGATGTCTCATGACCTCAGTCTTTTTACAGACTTGGGAGATCCAGCTCTACTTTCTAATTCCTTTTGGACTCTAAATGGTGAGAGTTTTCCAATTGCATTTTCACCAGTTGAGTGGATGATTAAGAAAGTTGGAATAGGATAATTCTCTGTCTCAGTTTTTTGGCATTTGGTAGTTCCTGCATTAGAACTCTCTTTCATTTTGGATGTCTGGGGTGCATCTGGCAGCCCAGATAAGTCAGAGTTTGATTTTCTCATGACACGCTGTTTTTGGCCCAGGGAGATTGTCTTTTTCTCCGTGGTTACCAGCCCCACTATGTGGAGGCAAGAGCAGTGCCACTTAGTGACCCAAGCGAAGAAGAAGAAAGGGTTAGTATAAACTAAAAATAAAAAAGTTATTAAAGAAAGGTGATTTTCCTTTCTAGGTTATAGTAATTGGATAAATGTATTTAAAAGTAATATTCAAGAGTTACTGGTAACTCTTGAGTATTACTATAACTCTAAAGTAATACTCAAGAGTCTTATGAAACTCAGGAGAAACATATTTACAGTTAAGCATACTAGATAATCACTATGAAAGTCGCTGTGGTCACTAATATTGCTTGGCACTCGGGGCCTTAGCCAGAAGGTGGTTGATAGTTGGAACAAACTTCCATCTGTTGTAGTGGAGGTCAGCAACTTAAATAAGTACAAGGCAGAACTAGACAAACATTTGGAGTGAATAGATCGGTGAAATGGGAAGGTTTTTTTTTTTTTGGCTGATGCTAATGCTAATAATTAAAACTTTGAAAAATAAAATACTTTGCTATCATATCTATGTTATATATGTGAAAAAAAATATATTTTTAAATGTATCAAAAAATATATTTTTAAATGTATCAAAAAATATTTTAAGTAGCTTACTTTAATTTCATCCTTCTTCTGGACAACTTTTATATTCAGTTTTTTAGTTGTGTGCAATTTATGAGAAGACTTATCGGTGAATTTGGGTGTTTTTTTTTTCAGTGTATCCGATATCACAATCTTCTTTGAGAACATACCAGGAACTGCTGCCCTGAAGGAATGACTAGGAAGAGATGAAGCAGCCTTTAAAGCCAAAACTGTTTTAGGATGTTTAACTCTAGGAAGGGTAAAAATTTTACGTTTCCTTGGTCTTCCAGGTCCTTTCTTGACTTGAAATTTATCTAGTTCACTTGAAAAATAAAATAATTAATTCAATATAAAAAAGCAAAGTAGTTAAAAATTAAGAACATATGGCATATTTTGATGGTTACATATACTAATAATAAATTGATAATAATAGTCACACTAAAAATATAATACAATACAATTGTATAATACAAATAAAAAATTGTATAATACAAATAAAAAATAAAGAAGCATAATCTACCAATTAATATGTACAGTCAGTTCTGCTATAAAGTGGTACGTGTTCCCAAAAATATCCACATTATGGTATTTCGTGTATTAAAAACAACAGGGATAGGAGTAGAGCACTAAAAAAAAAAAAAAATGTTCAGTCTGGCAAGAAAAACAATAAAAAAAGTTAGAAACACAATAAAATTGCTAACAGGCTTAAACATCTTAAATTTCTAATAAATAAATAATTACAGTAAATATAGCACTTTACCTTGACAAGATATGAAGTTTAATTGATATCTGTTCACTGTCATTTTCTTTTTTTTTTTGGATTGTAAAATTTAAAACAGTAAAAAAGCTAAGCAATCAATAATGATGAACATGGGATGCACAAATTGCACAAGTGAGCCAAGTTTACAAAGCTTAAAAAATAGGAATGAAGAGAAGATTCTGAAAATATATTTATGTTTTTTATGTGATTGAAGATTTCATGGAAGGGGAAAACGACTGCCTCGTGTTGTTTAAGTGTAAATCAGTGTAAATCCTCGTGTTTAAGTGTAAATCAGACCCATTAGACTACATGATGTGCCTCCCATCCAACTGCATCCACCTTTGCATTCCTGGCATACCAAATATGCCATATTTTCATATTTTTCAGTTGGTGCCCAAGATCAGTGGCTTCTATAAAGTTCCTGTGCACTGTAGTTTAGTCTTTGTATGGTTATTCACATGGTGCTGGCACTGATGTTTTGTAATGATTCTGCATTAAATGTGATGTCTAGAGCACATTATCAAGTGTAATCATTGACAACAGCAATTACACTTGATAATCACTGAACACTTCCCCTTCCCTCCAACACATTACATTTGCAGCCACAGTTGTGCCTGTTCAAAGATGTTTTACTTGTAATTTTCCATCTTTGAATACTGAACAAGTGCAGCCATCCTCTCCACTGGAACAAATGTGCAGCAATTGTACCGTTTTGGAAGTCTAAGATCCTGTCTATTCCCCACTGCTGGTGAACTGATTGAACATTAGTTGGGTCATATAGCTTTATAGCACTTTCCTGCACACGTCACACACATGTGATCCCTCCCTTCAATTTACATAATTTTGCATAGATTGTTGCATATAGCCCAAACTTCCATGGTCCTAATAAAATGTCCATTCAATGCAAATGTTTCTAGTGTGATACTAATTCACAAGAACAATTAGACTTTATTTGAAGTGAAACAAGCACACAAATGTAATGTGATAAGAGTAATAACAAGTGTGATCTGATGAATTTCTTTTATCAATAATAACTTTGTTTTTTATAATTTTAAAAAAATCACCATGTAAATTAGTTATCATCTGGGTAAGATTTTTACCTAGTGTATATATCATCAGCATAAACTTCAATTAAATTTTTTTTATTGCAGTGAAAATATCACTTAAATAAATATTAAATAATAATGATCCTGACTGTGATACCCTGCGTCACACCCCTTTTGATGCTATGCTTAATTACATTTGTTCCATCAGCATCCACCACCAGTTTTCTAATACTAAAATAAATAACTAATAAATTAAGTACCCATTCCCTCAGTCTAACTTTGTTCTTGCTCGACTTACTCTTTAACCTTTTTGCAATTTTTCCTATTACAAATTTATAGCCAAACACTAGCATGAAATTGTCAAAAATCAAGTAAAGGTCAAAATCAAAGTATTTCTAAATAAAAAAATCAAAAAAAAAATTTTAAAAATTCAAGTCATTACTTTTTTTTTTTTTTTGATGATATAATATCTTCTAAGTTCATATCACTTAATTCAATTTCTGGATCTGAATTCCAGAGAATTTCTTCAATTTCAGCTTATGTAAGCCCATATAACTTAGGATCTTATTGAAAGGTTGTGCCCTCCTACACTGATTTCTGAGGTTATCATAAATAAATGTTAAGAGATGGCATCATGTCCCTGTAGAATTTCAGATAATCTCTACATACATATACAGACACTATGTAATTTGTTGACACTGTGCAGAAACAACCTTCAAAACATATATGTAGGATTATACTCCACAGAGCCCACACATTACTGCTTTAGCAATAGCCATCATTATTTTCCTGGCACAAGTCACACTTACAGGTTTGAAGTTACCACTTCACCCTCTGAACTACTTCTATGAATAGGAGATACATTTCCACATCTCCAGTCTACAGGAACTTTCCCTGAATCCAAGGATATTCTCATTATTATAATTAAAAGGTTGATTACCACTTCTGCTATTTCTTTAAATATAATTGAATATATTCCATTAGGCCCAGGTACTTTGTTCACTTTTAGCTGAAACAGTTATTTATACAAAAATTTAAATTTTGATCAGTATTAGATAGACATCTGCTAATCTCATCTCTAAAAATTTCTTTGTGTGAATGTAGATGCAAAATATTTATTCAGTTTGTCAGAAACTTTTACAGGATTATCTATGATCCTGTACAAGTTGGTTCAGCCATATTTCAAAGAAAGAGAGACAAAGCATCACCAAATTTGTCAAGAAAGTATATTATGCCTACTCTGAAATGAAACTCTAAGATTAAGATAAGTTGTATGCTTCTCAATTTTAGTTTCAAGTTTGCCATGTTAAATTCTTAAAACAATAAAAATGAGGCCAGACAAAATAATGCATATTGGAATTCTTGTGGTTCTGAGTTCCAAATAGCCAAGGCAGAAAAAGCATGGTGCAAGTGCACCACCTTGCACCATGGACTTCGAAGTAATGCACAATTTTTAATATTTTCATAAATTTATTGAAACATAAGATATTGCATGTATTTGAAAATTTGGTGAACAAAAAATTTATTCTCACAAGCACCACCTTGCAAAATATCCTGCTGGCACCCATGGAAGAAAGGTCAATGAATAATAGAATTCCTGTGGTTTGGCATATACCTAAGAACTGAACAAATTAACAGGGAATTTCTTATCAAGTTCTTCCAACCACATGAGACCTATAGCACACAGACTCAATGTGTTTATTTTTCTTTTCCGATATAAAACCTTTAAAAGGTTATATCAGAGTCCAAATCTGATGACTAATGCTGGTCAGTCAGAAATCTGGTTGCATAAAAATGCCAAGGAGGACATAATGAGAAATTAGCACTTGAAGAATAAGCTGTACATACCCAGATATAATTTGACAACTAATCTGAAAAATATCATTCATGAAAAGTTGGGTAGCCCAAAAAAAGTTCCTGTTACCTCCACTACACACAACTGGGGTTGATGATGAAACAATTTTTGAAAGTATTGAAAGAATAGTAACAGCTTTGTACATAAAAATAGAAGTCAGTACAAATAAGTCTTTGTAATAACTTCAATTAATATTAACACTACATGAACAGTTTGAAAAAATGATGTATTAAGTCAAATACAATTGAATATTATGATGTGATCACAAAGGAACTGGATGCAAACAATAATTTTGATATCATATATTTAGATCTTAGAAAGGCATTTGATACTGTTGCACATAGAAGGCTGCTGAACAAATTGGAGCAGTGCGGCATTGGAGGCAAATTGCTGCTAAGGATAAAGGGATGGTTGAGTGAGAGAAGACAGAGAGTGGTAATCAATGGACAATGCTCTTTGTGGACCAATGTCATTAGTGGAGTCCCCCAAGGTTCAGCATTGGGTCCATTGTTGTTTACCGTATTTATTAATGATATTGATGATGGTATATCAGGCTTAAAGTCTAAGTTTGCATATGATATGAAGGTTGGCAGGGTTGTTAATGACACTAATGATGGTACGCTACTGCAACCGGATCTAGAAAAGTTGAGCAGATGGGTTGAGAGGCAGCAACTAAAGTTTAACATTGACAAATGTAAAGTACTGCATATGGGAAGCAGTAACCCCAGAGTAAAGTATCAACCGTGTGGTATTACACTGACAGTGGTAGAAAGTGAAAAGGACCTGGGGTTATTGTGCAGGCAGATATGAAGTTTTCTGGGCAGTGCAGACGGTCTGCAAGAGTAGCTCATGGTGTCTTGTCAATGATATACAATTATTTTTCTAGCAGGGATAAGGAGGTGATTATCCCCTTGTATAAGGCAATGGTCGGGCCACACCTTGAGTACTGTATACAGGTCTGGAGGCCTCATTTTAAGAAGGATGTAGAGCTTTTGGAACGAGTACAGAAAAGGGCAACAAAATTATTGAATGGAACAAAGGGTTGCTCTTATGAAGAAAGTCTTAAGTTTTGCAAATTACAGTGTCTGGAGCCTAGGCACTTGCGAGGTGATCTGATGGAGATGTATAAGGCCTTGAATGGTTTGAGCATGCTCAATGTTGATGGGATTCTTCCTCTTGCTCTGAATAATCGCCTGAGAGGGCATAAATTCAAATTGAGGAAAGACAGTTGTAGAATAGATGTGCAGAAGTTTGCCTTTAGCCAACGGATAGTTGATTGCTGGAACAGACTTCCATCTGTTATTGTGTAAGTTGATAATTTAAATAGATTAAAGGCAGAACTAGACAAACATTTGGAGCAAATGGATGGGTGAAATGAGATTTTTTTTTTTTTTTTCCCCACTGATGCTGTAAAAACTTGCTTTCTTGCATCATAGGCCTCTACTAATGCTAATGCTAAATAAAATGCATGGGATGTTTCAAAAATGTTACTCAAAACTTCTTTGAGATTATTGTTGTTACTGCTGTTATGATTTATAGAATGCATTAGGACTTCTCATGACCAAGAAGAGTCCAAATTTCAAACTAATTATTGAAATCATGCTGATGAAGAACATCTTTGGGTTGCGATGTGAACCTTAATGATCACCATTGCATTCCCATTTTGACAACTTTTCTAAAATTCTTGACAGTGTAGGAGAACAATAAAAAATATTGCACTGGAATAAATACAATGTTATCCCCCCCCAGATAATCAGTCATAACTACAAATTATAAAAAATAAAAGGTAAAACAGTAAAAAAGGTTTATTAATATAATCCTATCAAATTAATTATATTTAATAAAGTAAAATAACTAATCAGACACAATTCTCTTTATTACTCCATATTAATGAAAAACAATTTTCTACTTTTATAATTCACTATAATAACACAGCACATAGTGTTCTGTCATTTGAAGTAAATCACTTGTTAATACTGCCTTTTGTGTTCCAGAGAGAAACAAATAAAAACTTTTATATCCTTTTCTTGATTGTTTAACCAGATAAATGATACATTTGTTTAGCATACATCTAAACAATAACTTAATTCACCATATTTAAATGCAGTCCATATAAATTTAGAGCTAATAAGTATCAGTCTACATAATTTCTCTATTATGAAGTCAACAGGAATTACCTTTATTTTTGATATAGGACTTCTTTTCCAACCAACTCTCCAAGTCCAATGCATTAACAATTCTTTGTAAAGGCGATATAAAATTTTAAAAAAATGTTAAACATCTTCCCCACTGTCAGAACAATAGTGTCCCAAACTCCACAGTCTCAATATTGAGTGCTCAACCCAAATTCGGTCTACAACCACCGTACCTCTGCCAGCAAGCTGGTTGTAGACCGAAGTTGGGTTGAGTGCTAAATAATGAGACTGTGGGGTTTGGAACACTATTGTTCTGACAGTGGGGAAAATGTTTAAATTTTTTTATAAATTTTATATCTCCTTTACAAAGAATTGTTAATGTGTTGGACTAGGAGAGTTGGTTGAAAAAGAAGCATCCTATATCAAAAATAAAGGTAATCCCTGTTAATTTCATAATATAATAGAATACAGGAATTATCGAGCACTTAATAGTTCTCTATTATCAAAAATAATTTCTCTATGTAACCAAAGAAAGTAAATTTGTTTGCTTATTATCATTTAGAATAATTTGAGCTACTGAATATCAAAATACTTACTCTTTTTCCTTCCTTGGTTGCAAGCGTGCCAATTCCTTCTGCTTTTCTTTATATTTCTTTTGAAGTTCAGCAAGCCTTATCCTCATTTCTAGTTCTGCTGCATCCATGTTTTCAGGAGAAAAGCCCAAATGGTATGGACTTCCAATTGTATGAGAGGGAGATGATGGCTTTCCAGTGAAAGGACAAATAGAAACTTTTAAGGCAGAAGGATCATCTTTTGCCGGTGAACGATAACTGGCTTCTAGTTTATCAACATTTTCATCAAAAGTATAACAATCATATATATCTTTAACTTCAAAAAAGGCACAATCTTTTTTTGTATCAGTTTCTTGGGAATTCAAATTTTCTTCCAGAAATCTCTGTTCTGCTAATGCACACAAAAGACCCAGACCATCTGTGCAAGATGTATCAATGCTATTATAATTTGATCTAAAATCCTTCTCTGGTGGTTGTGAAGTCTCTTGTTGCTTTTCTTGTTGAAGCTTCTGGTCCATACCATCCTGGTTTTCAGAAATGAGTGTAATGGAGGCTGCTTTTTCTTCACTTCTTTCTTCATCATTATCTTCTTCTTTATTTTCTTCTTTATCTTCTACTTTACCTTCTATTTTATCTTCTTCTTTTTTATCAAATACATCTTTCTCTTGCTTTAAAAGTGCTCCTTGTTCTCTAGAAGCAAATTCCTCAATACTATCAACTAATAAATTTAATCCATGATGATCAATAAAATCCATAACAGGCTGACTTTCAACTGGGAGTATTGGGGCTAATTCTGCTTCTGATTCTTCAATTTCAAGTAGTGACTGAGTTTCTGCAACCTGAGTGACTTGAGTAACCTGAGCTTTGTGATCTGTTTTCAGACCATCAACTTCCGAAATTACAAAATCATCATCATCTTCATCTGTTTTTTGCTCTACTATTGCTGTTGGTGCCACTGCTCCTACTACTTCAGATCTTTCATCATCAGTTTCTTCTTTGGGAGGCTCTGTGAGTATTGTTTCTGTCTGATTAGCTGAGTCTGACATTTCTACCTTATGATCCTCTTCATCATCTTCTGAGTTAGTTTGTAAATCCATATCAACCTGAATAGCAGTAGTAACAGATTGTGTTTGGTTGGATAATTTGACTTGAGTACTTTCTCTACATGCAACTCCATCACTCTCATTATCACTTTCTTCTTCACCATCATCCAAACATTCATCAGATACAGAAACCTGCACAGACTGTTCTAATGCACTACTAGATGGTATGGGTGGTGGTGAAGGGGTAACAGAATGAAGTGGTGATGTTCCTTGTGATCGTTTTCCAAAATCTGTCTGAATAGCTGCTGTTGTCTGGGAGTGTGCTAAATGAACAACTGTGGAAGACTCTAGTATATAAGAAAATGAAGAAGGATCACATTGGGCAGGAAATGTGGCATAAGCAAATGTTTGGCCAGATGAAAGGGGAAGTCCTCCAACAGCCGACTGAACTGTTTCTTCAATCTTCTCTTCAACTACATGTGTTTTTCCTTCAAGAGTCTTAAAATTTGAAACATCTGTTCCGTCACAAGGCAAGGAACAACCTTCGGATGCATCAGCCATTTTAACAGTTTCATTCTAAAATAACAAAGTTGAGCAAATTAATTTTTAAAGATTCAGTTATTAATATCAATATAATATTAATTATTGATATATTAAAATATATTAATCGTCAATAAAAGAATCACAGTATTATTAATATATTAATAAAGTATTAATAGTATTGCATATTAATGTTCCAATAGATATATGAAATAAAATCATAATCTTAATACAAAATTTCACAACATATTACTGAAATGCAGTTATTTCCAAACAAAAAACTCCATTAAAAAATGTCTGCAAAAATAATGAAACTCACTGAGCTTGATTTTATGTGTATGCAGAATTTAGTATTGTAAATGCTGCAAGGAAGTAAACTTACATACCTTGTTTTCAAACCTTCATACTAAACTCAAGACTCTCTTAATAAGAATACCATTTGTATCCTTAACACTTGAGTTGATGCATGGAGTACGATGGCCTTCCAGAACAATTAAAACTGTTTCCCACGATTGGTAATTTCAGCCTTAAGCACCTTCCTAATCAACATTAATTCATATTTTATGTGTACAGGCAACCCCCATATAACACGATGTCTACAACACGGTTCAAGAATTTCGGGAAATCTCGCATAACACTGTTATGCGAGATTTTCTGAGCTTTTGTGCTGGGAAAACTCTGATATTGTGTTAGATGTAATTTTCAATGTTTCCATTCCTTTTTGTGAATCTCTGCTGTTGACACGCTAGTCATTATCGCATTTGTGATATTTTTCTAAAGCACATTTCTGGAGGTCATTACCATAAAACAATTTGCACTTTCCAGTTTATTGGGCTTTTCTGTTAGTGTAATCAATTATAAACAGGTAGTAAACTCTATCTTCTTGCATTTTCTATAGTACCGATAGCTGGAATTCTGTGGGTTTTCATGTTATTATGATGAAATGTGTTTCCCCTTCCATGGTGGCTCACGGTTCGTACCTGTGAGCCACCAAATACAGAGGATGTGGAAAGGTCAGGGAATGACCACGGCATATCCCCGGAGCAATATGGTCTTAGTTGCTAATGCTCCTAAAAACAAATAACATCATAACATCACCCTTCCATGAAATATTCAATCATAAAAAAACATAAATAACCTCAGGGGCTCATATCTGGTTAGTAATGGGCTTGGCACACTCAGGGTCCTGAGCTGGATATCTTTTTTGGTGATTCCCTTGCCTTCACTTCTGACTCTTATTCTCTCTCTCTCAGGGTAATTCAGAAATTTTTTTTTTGGCTGGTGTAGCCTAAGCCTCAGGCTTTCTTGCACCATATGGCTAATAATAATAATAATTATTATTATTATTATAATGTTGTAATAATAGTGCAGTAACCACTGGGGAGCAATGGCCCAGTGGATACTGGACTACCAGACTGATGGACTCGGGTTCGAGTACTGTCTTGGCAGAAGTGAGTGCGGCTCCATCACATTGGGAGACCGGTATAATAATAGTAATAAAATTTAATAAATAAATAAACATTGTGAAAGTTGCTCCAAGGGATCTACCTACCCCAAGATCAGAGTGGCGGCTGAGACAGATTGTGGCGCCGTATGGTGTCAACATCAAGAACTACCACTGGACATAAGCCGAAGCTAAACAGGTCCACCTCCATAGATAGATGATGTCTCAGAGAAATATTATTCATACTGCATCGAGTGTGGCACAGGATAAAGTCACTCATCTTCAGGCCTTAGACAGGGGGGTCGGTTTGAAATTCACAGATGGTCTACTAAGGAAGACAGTGGAGTAAGTGGTGCTGTTCCCCGGTATGGCTACCACAAGAGAAGGGCAAGACCATCCAGCACCACCAACTGGAAGTGCTACCTGCACAACTCAGGAAGGAAGAAAACGCCAACGCATGAAGTGGAGCATAGTAATGAATATGTACATCATGCAATCATACTACGAAGTAATGAAGCTAGTGATCGATATGACAACTTACAGGGCGAGACTTCATACCAAGTGGCTGGAACAATTCCCAAATATTCATGTCACCGAACAGCGAATAGCGGACCAGAGAAAGGCCATTGTCACGAAGAACCTGATAGCTCCTGCAATCTTGGAAAAAATCAAGCAGGACATGAGCAATCAACTACAAAGGATAAAGAATACTGAACCAGAGGAGGAAGAGCAAGAAGAAATACAACCCACAGCAGCTGAAGTGGAAAGAGACGAGGTCATGATCAGAGGCCCTTGTGGAGAGTCACAGACCACCTCAATTGGCAAATAACACTGCATTACCTCAACAACAATGGTACAACACTGGAGGCCATCCACACAGCCGTGTATTGTGCTATTTTTTTTGTTATTTGGTTTTTTTTAGGAGCATTAGCAACTAAGGCCATATTGCTCCAGGATATGCGGTGGTCATTCCCTGACCTTTCCGCATCCTCCGTATTTGGTGGTGACGGGCTCGAACCCCGGTCTAATCAAGAAGCATGTGCTACGCACTGCTGCTCCTTCCCACCTGGCTACGGAGGCGCTATGTATTTTGCTGCTGTAGCAGCCACTAGCATTAATGGAAGAGAAACGAGAGACCAACAGCAGAAGAACCAAAAACAGAAGGAACCGCAGCTTGGGAAAGAAGACTTCAGCAGAAGATAGAAGAATTAAGAGTCATGATAGGCCAATTAACCCACGACCAATGGGGCAATAGGAGTAAGAAATTAAATGGGAGAGTGAAGAGCATCCTCAAGAGAGACAGCATCCACAGCAAACATGAGACAAAAAAATCAGAGAATAGGAGAGTACTTGGACACATTGAAGCAGAACCCCTTGCACTCAGTAAGAGACTGCATGATACAAAGAGAGCTCCCAGAGGAAAATAAACAACCGAATCTTCAATGAGGACCAAAGACGGAAAAGAAGGGAACGGACCACCCAAACAGAAGGCAATTAAGGAGTTCTCATGAAACATGTAGAGCAGGGAAGTAAGACATAACAGCCAAGCCCCCTGGATAGAACTAGAATGCAAGAAAACCAAACACATACAAGAAATGAAAGAGTGGGAGATTTGGGAAGAAGAAGTAAAACAGACGATCAAGAACTCTCACAACTGGCAAACTCCAGGAACAGATAACGTCCACAACTACTGGTACAAGAAGCTCACTTGCACACACAAGCACCTGGCAGAGCAGTTCACCCGAATGATAAGGAACCCAGAGACAATCCCGAAGTTTCTCACTCAAGGAATCATATATCTGAAGCCTAAAGATGAAGAAACAAGAAACTCGGCAAAATACAGGCCAATCACATGCCCCCGAACAATGCACACGATCCTGACCAGCTGCATAACCAGAAAGATATCAGACCACTTGGAGAGCCAGAACATAATGGCCGAACAGCAGAAAGGATGCAAGGGGTTGAGCAGCAAAGGATGCAAGGAGCAATTAACCATAGATGCCACGATTATGGAGCAAGCCTACAGGAAGCACTGCAACATGTACACAGCCTACATTGATTACCGCAAGGCCTTTGACACCGTGCCTCATAGCTGGCTAATAGAGCCACTGAACATCTACAAAGTCAATCCGATAGGGACAAACTTTCCTAGGAGAAACAATGGCGAAAGGGAGTACCACCATTAAAGTCAAAAACATCACAACCAGGCCAATCCCCATCGGGAGAGGAATTTTTCAGGGAGATGTCCTGAGTCCATTGTGGTTCTATCTAGCTCTTAACCCGCTATCTACCATGCTCAACAGTAGCAAGTACGGATATAACCTCAAAGAAGGAAGAACGAACCTGTACACCCTCACCCAGCTGATGTACATGGATGACATAAAGTTCTATGCGGGAACCGAGAAGCAGCTCCAGCAACTATTTCAGATCAACAAAGAATTCGGCAATGATGTTAGGATGGAATTTGGTCTAGACAAATGCAAGACCTATGGATTGCACCAGGGAAAATTAGTCAACCGAAACTTCCAGCTGTAGACTGGTAAACACATAGGTGTTTAAGGCTTTAACTGTGTTCCCTCCATTCAGCTTTGCATTCAGCAGGCTTCTGAGTCTCTGATGGTATTTTTCGATAAGACAGGACTTAATTTACTTGTGCTGTAACTGCTGAGCCAGCATGATCCTCAAGTATTTGTAGACCTCTCCCTCTGCCGTGGCTTCGATCTCTTTAACAGTCTACATTTTCATTTCATTTGAGTGAGCTTCCATCTCAGTTGCCACCCAGATTTTCATCCATATGCAACCAATTCTCATTTAGTATATCAGTCTCAACCTTAGTTGTAAAAACCAATATATAAAGACCAAATGGTCAACTCAAATCAAACAAACAAAATAACATTAAAAGACCAAATGGTCAACTCAAATCAAACAAACAAAATAACATTAATCGACCATTCAGCCTTGTGGTGGGGATGGGCAATCACACCTCTCTTTACCAGTTCCAGCTGTAGACTGGTAAAGAGAGGTGTGATTGCCCATCCCCACCACAAGGCTGAATGGTCGATTAATGTTATTTTGTTTGTTTGATTTGAGTTGACCATTTGGTCTTTATATATTGGTTTTTACAACTAAGGTTGAGACTGATATACTAAATGAGAATTGGTTGCATATGGATGAAAATCCGGGTGGCAACTGAGATGGAAGCTCACTCAAATGAAATGAAAATGTAGACTGGTAAAGAGATCGAAGCCACGGCAGAGGGAGAGGTCTACAAATACTTGAGGATCATACTGGCTCAGCAGTTACAGCACAAGTAAATTAAGTCCTGTCTTATTGAAAAATACCATCAGAGACTCAGAAGCCTGCTGAATGCAAAGCTGAATGGAGGGAACACAGTTAAAGCCTTAAACACCTATGCACTCCCAGTGCTAACATACTCCTTCAGGGATCATAGATTGGACTAACACCGAACTAGAGGATATCATGAGAAAGACAGGGACAGTGATGACCAAGAGCCGCCAACACAACCCAAAGTAAGTCGTGGAGAGACTGACAATAACTCGAAAAGAAGGAGGAAGGGGCCTGATACACCTCATCGAGCAACAGAAAACAGCGATTGATAACCTGAAGGATTACTTCCAGAAACAAGCAGCAGCACTCTACCACGCCATAAGGAGGATAGACAAGCAATATACCTCACTCAACCTAAGTAATGAGTCCCCTCCAAGCCAGGAGGCACAAACGAAGCTATAAAGATTGGCAGAGAAGAGACTCCATGGCAGACACTACAATGATCACCATCAAGATCACATAGATAAAATTGTTTCCAATGCATGGCTCACAAGCAGGACGCTCTTCCCCGAGACTGAAGGATTCATGCTCGCCATCCAAGACCAGGTAATCAACACAAGGAACTATAGAAAATACATTGCCAAGGAGCCCAGAGTGTCCAATGACACATGTCGATGATGCCACCTGTCCTCAGAAACGATCCAACACATCACTGCGGGATGCAAGGCGATCACCCAGACGGAGTACACTAATAGACACAACCAGGTAGCCAGGATAATACATCAGAAGCTAGCAAGGAAATACCAGTTGATCGAAGAAAGTGTGCCATACTACAAGTATGAACCCCAGGCAGTATTAGAGACCCGAACCCACAAGCTGTACTGGGACTGCACCATAATAACGGATAGGACAATCCTGCACAACAGACCAGACTTAACCATTGTGGACAAGAAGGAAAAGGCTACCTATCTGCTTGACATAGCAGTACCCAACACTGGTAACCTGCAGGAAACCCATGGGGGAAAAATCAGGAAGGGCACCATAACTGTGGTTGACACGATGATCGTTACTTGTTGCATATGCCACATCTCTTTGATCTATCTTAGGTTCGTGTACTATTACGGAGACCTATTAAAGCCTAGCAGCAATAGGTTGTTATTTGGTTTTTAGGAGCATTAGCAACTAAGGCCATATTGTTCCAGGGATATGCGGTGGTCATTCACTGACCTTTCGGCATCCTCCGTATTTGGTGGTCACGGGCTTGAACCCCGGTCTAATCAAGAAGCATGTGCTACGCACTTCTGCTCCTGCCCACCTGGCTACGGAGGCACCACCAGCAATAGGTCTCCCAGCGAACACCTGTAGGATAGTCAGAGAGTTCCTCGACCAACAGTAACACCAGACATAATAAAAACTACCCTGTGTAATTATTTGCAATACCCGTCACGAGGTGGAACCCCAATCAGGGAGAAATAATATAAGAGCAATAATAATAATAAAATGTTCAGAAACTCATTACTCCGAATCTCACTTGTGTGTGTGTGTGTGTGTGTGTGTATCGTTACTTGTTGCATATGCCACATCTCTTTGATCTCCTGTCTTAGGTTCACCTGTAGAACACCTGTAGGATAGTCAGAGAGTTCCTCGACCAACAATAACACCAGACATAACATCAACCACCCTGTGTAATTGGTAGCAATACCCATCACAAGATTGAACCCCAATCAGGGAGAAATAATATAAGAGCAATAATAATAATAAAATGTTCAGAAACTCATTACTCCGTATCTCACTTGTGTGTATAGTGTTTGTTGCAACTTGTGCGTGTCATGTTCTTTTTTATTAATTGCTTATCATTTTTACTGTTTTAAATTTTACAACCAAAAAAAAAGTCAGTGAAGAGAAATATCAATTAGTTAATATGTACATATTACAGTACATATTAATTAAACTAATACAGAGAGCAGCAGAAGATACACAAAATCTAGATGTTACAGAAGAGATTGTGCTTAGTAGCGATGAAGAGGAAGAAAATTAAATTAATGTACATTATCTGACATATAAGTATCACAGTTTGTAAGGTAAGATGTTTGTTCAGTTATTACCATTATAAAAATAAAGTTAAAATATTAAATTATTACGACTATAAAAATTAAGTTTCCGATAGTTATATATATATATAAATATATATATATAAAAAAGGCGTATTTTTATTAGGCATTGGAATGTAACCCCCCCCCCCCTTCTACTGGTTCTTAGTCCCATATAACACGGTTTCACATTACATGAGATTTTGTAGGAACCAAACTACCATGTTATACGAGGGTTACCTGTAATTTGAGATCTGATGTATGTGTGAGTAGTTTAAGTAATTTGAGCACAAATTAATCTGGAGGACATACAACCATGCTTGTTTCGATTTCAGAATGTAATGCTCTTGTTCACTAGCTAATCACATAGTTATTTTATTCTAATCTTGTTATTTTGGTATCTGTTTTGATTCTAGAGTGAAATATTCCAATCCATTATGTAATCATGCAGTTATTTATATGTAATCACCTACAGAAATTCTTTACAATGCTACATGACATATGTTGCAATTATCAGAAGTGATTATTCATGCATTAAGAATCTGCAGTTAAAAGAACTACATAGTGGCAGTGATCACAGTGAATGATGTGGGATTTACTTAAAGATGTAATTACTATTAAGGGTAAAAAGCCCAGTTTTTGCTTTCATAAAGGTGACAACATTGGTCTCAGAGTTTTTAACTCAATACAGTGGATCCAAGTGATGATACCATCGACAAACTAAATGGGAAGCATTCAAGAAAATAATCATAGAAAATACCAGGGTTTTAATTACCAAAAAAATCAGTAATGAGTAATGGGTTTGTAAGAAATACTGTTCTAGGCTTAGACCTAAATGGATGTCAGATGAACTAATGAGACACGTTGCAGAGAAAAAAAATACATGGGGCACATAAATTATCAGGTGATACAGAAGCCTATGGTAGACATAAATTAGTCTGCAATCAAGTTGCAAAGTATGTTAGGCAAGCTAAGGCAGATTATGGCAAATCTTGACAAAGGATGCAAAGACTCCTTTACTTATGTAAAGGAGTCTTTTATGTATGTAAACACTAAAACAGAGGGGGATGAATCAAATTGGTGTATCTGAAATTATTGGTTTGACTCTTGATGATCCTGCTCAGATGGCTGACAAGCTCAATGAGTATTTTGCATCTACATTCACATACAATAGGAATTCTTTAGGAAAAGGGATTCCACAAGTTTATCAAGCTTTAGGAGAGAGAATTATATGATTTTGTAATAACTGAAAGAAAAGTGGAAGAGAAATTGTTGAAGCTAAACATAAGAAAGGCATGTATGGTGGATGCGATCTATCTAGTTATATTAAGGGAGGCAAGCAAAGGAAGTAAGCAAACTCTTATTCATAATTATGAGAGCATCCTTGGATACAGGTTCCCACAGACTGGAGATGTGCGATTATATCCCCAGTAAATTACCTGTAAGTTTAACTTCTGTTGCAAGGAAAATAATGGAGTCACCGGTAAAAGATGTAATTCAGGATCATTTAGAGAAGGCTACAATTATACTTCAAATGCAGCATGGGTTTATTAAGTGAAATCTTGTTTGACGAATTTGATTGGTTACTACAATGTGGTCACAAAGGAAACAGATGGAAAAAATAATTTTGATATCATATACTTGGATTTCAAGAAAGTTTTTGATACTGTTGCACATAAAAGACTGCTGTACAAATTAGAGCAGTGTGGCATTAAGGGCAAGTTGCTGCTATGGATAAAGGGATGGCCGAGTGGGAGAAGACAGAGTGGTAATCGATGGGCATTGCTCTTCACGTATTTATGTTATTAGTGGAGTTGCTAAGGACTCAGTGTTAGGCCCATTGTTGTTTCCTATATTTATCAGTGATATTGATGAAGGCATAGCAGACAATGTTGAAGTTTGCACATGATACAAAAGTTGTCAGGATGGGTAATGACAGTATGCTACTCCAACAGGATCTAGAAAAGTTAGGCAGATGGGCTGAGAAATGGCAATTAAAGTTTAATGTTGATAAAAGCAAAGCACTGCATACGAGTAGCGGTAACTACAGAGTAATGTACTGAACATGTGGTATTACACTCAGGGTAGTGGAAAATGAAAAAGACCTAGGGGTAATTTTGCAGTCAGATATGAAGTTGTCTGAACAATGCAGACAGTCTTCCAGGACAGCACATTGGGTTTTGCCAATGATATACAGGAATTTTGCCAGCAGGGATAAGGAAGTAATTATCCCATTGTATAAGGCAAGGCAATGGTCAGGAGTACTGCCATATGGGTGTGAAGGCATCATTTTAGGAAGGATGGAGAGTTGCTGGAATGAGTACAGAGAATGGCACTGAGATTGGTGAGGGAAACAAAGAGGTGATCTTACCAAGATCTGATTGGTCCACTTGACATCGATGGTTCGACTGTTGATGATCCTGCTCAGATAGCAAACAAACTGAATGAGTATTTTGCATCTACATTCACACATGAAGAATTATTAAGGTTTGAAAATGGCAGAAGGTTATCAAATTGTAGCAGGGTGCTTAATGATTTTGTAATAACTGAGAGCAAAGTGGAGAAGAAATTGTTGAAGTTCAACATAAGAAAGGCACCTGGGATCTATCCAGTTATATTAAAGGAGGTGGCAAAGCAACTAAGCAAACCCTTAGCCTAATTATGAGAGCATCCTTGGACTTAGGGGAGGTTCCCACGGACTGGAGATGTGCAAATGTATCCCCAATTCAGAAAGGGGGATCGAAGGGTGACACGAGTAATTACAGACCAGTTAGTTTAACTTCTGTTCCGGGTAAAATAATGGAATCACTGGTTAAAGATGCATTGCAGGATCATCTAGACAAGACTGCAGCAATAATTCAGACACAGCATGGAATTGTTAAGGGAAAGTCTTGTCTGACAAATTTGATAAGATATTATGATGTGGTTACAAAGGAACTGGATGCAAAAAATAATTTTGATATCATATATTTGGATTTCAGGAAAGCTTTTGACACTGTTGTGCATGAAAGACTATTGTACAAATTGGAGCAGAATGGTATTAAGGATAAGTTGCTACAATGGATAAAAGGATGGTTAAGTGGGAGAAGACAGAGGGTGGTAATCAATGGGTGCTGCTCTTCGTGGACTAATGTTATTAGTGGAGTCCCACAGGGTTCGGTGTTGGGTCCACTGTTGTTTCGTATATTTATCAATGATATTGATGAAGGTATATCAGGCTTAATGTTGAAGTTTACAGATGATACAAAAGTTGGCAGGGTTGTTAATGACAGTAATGGCAGTGTGGTACTGCAACAGGATCTAGATAATTTGGGCAGATGGGCTAAGAAGTGGCAACTGAAGTTTAACCTTGACAAATGCAAAGTACTGCATATGGGTAGAAGTAACCTCAGAGAAACGTACCAACTGTGTGGTACTACACTTAAGGTGGTAGAAAATGAAAAAGACCTGGGAGTAATTGTGCAGGGCAGGTCATGGGGTTTTGTCAATGATATATAGGAATTTTGCTAGCAGGGAAAAGGAGGTGATTGTCCCTCTGTATAAGACAATGGTCAGGCCAAGCTTCAGTACAGGTCTGGAGGCCTTATTTTAGGAAGGATGTAGATTTACTTCAGCGTGTACAGAGAAGGGCAACAAGATTGGTGAGGGGAATGAAGGGATCCTCTTACCAAGAGAGGCTTAAGTTCTGCAAATTGCAGTGGTTGGAGACTAGGCACCTGTGCGGCGATCTGATTGAGGTGTATAAGGCCTTGTATGGGTTGAGCACGCTGAATTCTGATGGGATCCTTTCACTTGTTCAGATTACGAACCTAGGGGAGTATAAATTCAAATCAAGAAAGGCCAGATGTAGAATAGATGTGCGGAAATTTGCCTTTAGCCAGAGGGTGATTAATTGCTGGAACATACTTCCATCTGTCATTGTGGAAGTTGACAGGTTGAATAAATTTAAGGAGAACTGGATAGGCATTTGGAGGGAATGGTGTGATTTTTTTTTTTTTTTTTTGTCTGATGCTGCATAAGCTCATACACTTGCTTTCTTGTATCGCATGCCACTTCTACTACTACCCCGGGTGCCTTTTTTATGTTTATCTTCAACAATTTCTCCTCCACTTTCCTCTCAGTTATTACAAAATCATCTAGCTCACTGCCAGAGTTTAATTCACCTCTAGCATTCCCCTCCCTCCCTGAATAACTCCTCATGTGTGAATGTAGATGCAAAATACTCATTTTGTTTGGTAATCACCTGAGCAGGATCATCAACATCAATATCCAGTGGACCAATCTGATTCATCCCTTTCCTTCTAGAGTTTACATTGGAAAAGAACTCTTTGCTATTTTTCTTTGCATCCTTTGCCAAAGATTTCTCATAATCTGCCTTTGCCTGCCTAATCTCCTTTGTGACTTGGTTACAGACCAGCTTATATCTATCATAGGATTCCAAGTCACCCATTAATTTATATGTATCCCATGCATTTTTCTTCTCTGCCATATGTCTCATTAGTTCATCTGACATCCATTTATGCCTAAACCCTGAACAATATTTCTTATTTGGTATGTAAAGCCTAGTAGCTTCCAAGATAAATTCTTTGAATGCTTCCCATTTTGGATTTACTGTTGGTAACATCATCAGTTGGTCCCACTGTATAGAATTTAAATACTGTCTCAGACCAACGTAGTTGACTTTACGAAAACAAAAACCCTTCCCTTTACCCTTGATGGTAGTTACCTCTTTGAGTAAATCCCACTTCAGCACACTGTGATCACTGCCACCTAGTGGTTCCTTTATCTGCAAATTCTTAATGCATGAAGAATCACTACTGATAATCAGATCAAGAGTATTACTCCCTCTAGTTGCCTCCCGAACATGCTGATGTAGAAAACAATCATCCAATAAATTCCCAAAAGCCTTGCTAGTGTGTGAGTGAGCAACTCACAAATTCCAGTCAATATCTGGGAAATTAAAATCCCCCATTATAGTCTCCGGACTCTGCACCATTAGTCCAAGAAGAGCAGTGTCCATTTATGATTACCTTCTGTCTCCTGCCACTCAACCATCCCTCTATTCATAGTAACTTGCTCCTATGCCACACTGCCCTAATTTCTACAGCAGTCTTTCACGTGGAATAGCATCAAAACCTTTACTTAAATCTAAGTATATGATGTAAAAATTATTTTTTGCTTCTTTGTTGCAACATCATAGTAACTAATCAGGTTGTAAGACATTAATTGATTATTTTTAAAAATAATGCTCTTTTTGAAACATTTCTGGACAGGATATTTATTAAAAATCTTTATATCATCTGCAATATAAAGTGGAGGGGTATTACGTAAAAAAAAACACAAAAAAACTGGTAATTCAAAATTAGTCATAATAGGATCCACAAGCATATTTTATTTAATGAAATTCAATTCTGGATAATCTCCATAAATATTTTCTACTGTTTCAATTTGCATATGATTCAGATTTGATGTCATGATAATTGCAAATCATGATCATACAATTGAATAAGCTAATTTATTGGTGGCAGCATAGCAACTTTTACCCTAATAAAACTTTAATTTCAAAACTGTGTCACTACTGCTATATTTTTTTGCATAAAAAAAAAAATGCTTTGTGGTTTGTTTATATAAAACTATAAGTGTGCAAATAATGAAATGACCACAAAAATTGATGTTTGAAGTAAATAATTAAGAACTCGAGAGTTGTTCTTCAGTTCTTGAGTATTTATTTGATTCTTGGATTTACAGTCATAATTATGCCAATAATATTGCTAATTGGGGCATGCTACTGTAATATATGGTTGCTATTATTCATTCTTTCCTACATTCAACATTTAGATGGATACTTATCACTTAGTTCAGCTAATGTCAGATACTCAGAAATTAGCTAGTAATACTTTCATATGTTTTGTTTTTTTTTTTTTTAAATCTCACCACATCTACAGTTATCCATTAGGAAATTTTAGAATTAAACCTTATGTTTTTCATAAAAATGAAAAGCAGGACCTACTCACAAAGGCTTCGAAGCATAACCAATTGTATGTTGTCTAAGCATAATAAAAAAATTACAGATGTAACTTCAATTAATGATAAGTTAGCAGAGTAGGCAGGCCCTGAAAAATAAGAGTACAATGAAACCCAATACTACAGCTATAAAAACAATGAAAAGATGGGGGTGACAATTTAAAATTGATTAAATAAAAAGGTCAATAGAGGTTTATAAGCCATTATGACTATATTTAGACTAGCATCCCTTCAGCAACACCGACTGAACATTGTCAAATATCACGTTAACAATATAAAGCCAATCACAATGTATGAGCAATACATGAAACATAGATAAATTAAAATACAGTGACCACTGCACTTCAAAAATCAGTGCATCACACCACAACTGACAAATAATTTAATCAGCATATTGATACAAAATAGATTTGCATAATGAATCAAATGCAGTGATGTGTTGATTAAATACTAGCTGCTTAAATACTATGGACAATGCCAACCGCTTAAATACAACGGCCAATGCTGACTGCTTCTTTCTTTCTTTCTTTCTTCATCTTCAAGTGAAAAATTTCCCTAAAGACCTTTGAAACTTTTTTTTTCCTCTACATGGCATCATCTCCATAAACTTTAACTGTCATTTCACTGTGTTTCCATAGCTAGCTTTCCAAGTAACAGCAAAATTTAATATTTACCTGTCATTCAAATTGTCATTTTCAGTGCATGCAATAAAAATCAGAAAAATGAGTGTTCACTAAAAACATCTCCAGCATGTCAAAACAAGTGCACTCAGAAAAAAAAAAAAGTTGTGAGCCCCACTCATAAGCTTTTAGCTACCGTTGTGTGTGTGTGTGTGTGTGTGTGTGTGTGTGTGTGTGTGTGTGTGTGTGTGTGTGTGTGTGTGTGTGTGTGTGTGTGTGTGTGTGTGTCCAAGAATTATATGGTCATTAATTTTCTAATTCTTCATTTATATATATAGAAATGAAGAATTAAAAAATGGTGGTAATGGTAATTAACTTAATCATTTATTGGCATAACAGAGCCTGCCCAGTAAATGGTATAATTTAAGTAGCAATCAATAGAAAGATAAAAAGCATTTGTATATGGAGCAAATAGAGACCTTAGTTAAAATAGCATATCAAATTCAAACTGCCTCTTTATGCCATTAAACAATTAAATTAATTGCAGTTCCATTATTTAATTCTTCTTCTACACATATACAAACACAGTAAACCTTGCTTTAAATGGCCTTACTTTAATGGACTTAAAATAACAGCAGCATCCACTGAAACAGTCTTTGCCCACATAGAACTCTGTGACACTTTTGCTCAGTCTAATGATATTTATCTAGTATGAACCAGAGCTGTAATGCTCAATACATTCTACGTTGATATCAATATTTGTAAAATAATAAGAGAAGTTTACCTCAATATAGTACGTAGAACACTTCCGTATGATACTCTCCAGAAATTAAAACGAAAATATCGAAAAACTTACATTAGAGTAAATAATTTAAAAAAATAATTAACACAATAACACTCAATTTAACTCAATTAAAAATAAGAAAATTAATTAAAAGAATTTAATCAAAAAAATTGTAAAATCGTTTTGCAATTTTTTTTCGTTAAATTCTTTTAATTAATTTTCTTATTTTTAATTGCATTAAATTGATTTTTTATCTTATCTTCCTTCATGGATTAGGCGATCCGCCTGTTCCAATCTCGAAGAGGTCTGCCCATCTTTTCTTTGGTCTTCCTCTGTCTCTTTTTCCTTTATATGTATAAGCTAATTTAGGGAATCTATTATCTTCCATTCTTTCTACATGTTCTTTTCATCTTTGTCTATATTCTATAATTTTTCCATTAATTGAGTAAATCTTTAATTCCTTTCTAATATTTATGTTTGGTATTTTATCTAATTTTGTACATCCTTTAACATATCTTAAAAATTTCATTTCTGCAGCTTGTATTCTATTAATGTCTCTTTATTCAGTATCCATGTTTCAGAACCATAAAGAAGTGTTGGTATTGCCATTACTTTGTAAAGTCTCAATTGTGTTTCTTTCCTTGTTTTCTTAGCCACAGTTCTTTTTATTGTTCCACATATATTTTGAAATTTTGCCAATTTCTGGTTCATATCTTCTTCAACATCATATGTTATATTGGCGCCTCCGTAGCCAGGTGGGCAGGAGCAACAGTGCATAGCATACGCTTCTTGATTTAGACCGGGGCTCGAGCCCGTCACCACCAAATACAGAGGATGCCGAAAGGTCAGGGAATGACCACCGCATATCCCGGAGCAATATGGCTTTAGTTGCTAATGCTCCTAAAAACCAAAATAACAACAACTTCGCAACAAGTTACCAAGTATTGCACTACCCTGAATAAGTAATGCTTCACTAATAGTAGTAGTAGTAGTGGCATGTGATGCAAGAAAGCAAGTGTATGAGCTTATGCAGCATCAGACAAAAAAAAAAATATCACACCATTCCCTCCAAATGCCTGTCCAGTTCCTCCTTAAATTTATTCAACCTATCAACTTCCACAACGACAGATGGAAATTTGTTCCAGCAATTAACCACCCGCTGGCTAAAGGCAAATTTCCGCATATCTATTCTACATCTGTCCTTTCTTAATTTGAATTTATGCCCCCTTAGGTTTGTAATCTGAACAAGTGGAAGGATCCCATCAGAATTCAGCGTGCTCAACCCATTCAAGGCCTTATATACCTCAATCAGATCACTGTGCAGGTGCATAGTCTCCAGCCACTGCAATTTGCAGAACTTAAGCCTCTCTTGGTAAGAGGATTCCTTCATTCCCCTCACCAATCTTATTGCCATTCTCTGTACACGCTCAAGTAAATCTACATCCTTCCTAAAATGAGGCCTCCAGACCTGTACACAGTACTCAAGGCGTGGCCTGACCATTGCCTTATACAGAGGGACAATCACCTCCTTTTCCCTGCTGGCAAAATTCCTATATATCATTGACAAAACCCCATGACCTGCCTTGGCAGCCTGTCTGCATTGCTCATAAAACTTCATATCTGACTGCGCAATTACTCCCAGGTCTTTTCCATTTTCTACCACCTTAAGTGTAGTACCACACAGTTGGTACGTTTCTCTGGGGTTACTTCTACCCATATGCAGTACTTTGCATTTGTCAAGGTTAAACTTCCGTTGCCACTTCTTAGCCCATCTGCCCAAATTATCTAGATCCTGTTGCAGTACCACACTGCCATTACTGTCATTAACAACCCTGCCGACCTTTGTATCATCTGCAAACTTTGACATTAAGCCTGATATACCTTCATCAATATCATTGATAAATATACAAAACAACAGTGGACCCAACACCGAACCCTGTGGGACTCCACTAATAACATTAGTCCACGAAGAGCAGCACCCATTGATTACCACCGTCTGTCTTCTCCCACTTAACCATCCTTTTATCCATTGTAGCAACTTACCCTTAATACCATTGAATAAATAACAATAGAGAAGACTATTGTTATTTATTCTCTTCTCTTCTCAGTGGGTGCCACCACCCAGACGGACTGTTTCAAAGTTAGCTGGCTTTTAATCAGTGGGTGCCCTTCACACTACAATCGTAGTTTTCTTTAAGAGTTATCTATGGTGTATCTACACTGATATTATATAGATAGAGAATCTTAAAATATTATGCCTTGTTGCATTTCAGGTGGTAGATGACTTTCATCAACCGGTGAAATACCACCACTTTGTTTATTGGAGGCTTGAAGTGGTGAAACCCATGTTTAGTCTCTAGAGCAAAGTTTCCAGCATCCCCCTCTCCCCATACTTCAACACATGCATGGTACTAAATACTATAGGTTTTGATACCTTTCGTGTTTGGGGTTTTCATAAAAAAAAACAAAAAAATTTAGTTTATTTAAATAAATATGTTACATATGGAAATCAAGAATAGTATCGCGTGGTTGTGTCGATAAACATAGCACGTGACCACACTTTAAGAGAAGCTTGTTTTACCACAGTAAAACAAGCTTCTGTTACGTTATCCTCGGATAAAGAGGATTTCCTGTACTGAAAACAATTACCATTTTCTTAAAAGAAAAAAAGTAACAAATATATTAAAAAGTAGACGATAGTTCTTAATGCAGATTTTAAATTATGGTGAATTACTCTTCCTTTACATATGCCATTACAATTATTATTAAGCCCATATTATACTGGTATAAAGCACCACTATTTCCTAATACACCACTGTGCAAGATGCAAATTATGACCAAAAAAAAAAAAAAACAGGTCACTTTATACAGAAAATATGCGATTAAGTATGAATTTCCAAGGCAAAAAACAGAAGTTGACTTAAAAGCTAGAATATACAGTAATTGGATTAATATCAATCATTGCATTTATTAATTTGCTTCAATTTAGCATTTAGGAGTTTGTGCAAAGCAACTATTTTATTTTAGTGTTTCGTTTTGGATTATCATTACTATTTCATTTCTTAATCAGATTGTCATTACTATTCTATTTCATTTAGACTGTTACTATTATCATCTGTTATTATTATCTTGCAGGAGCTGGTAGCATTTTTCTGATCTCAAATAGCTAATTAACTTCTAAAATTAAAATTTATAAATTAGTGATCACACAATGTTTACTTGCATTACAATGGCATTAGCAACTGCTTGCAGATTCAAATATATATGCATATGTATTCTAACTATTATTACATTGTTGTTGTTGTTGTTGTTGTTATTTGGGTTTTAGGAGCATTAGCAACTAAGGCCATATTGCTCCGGAGATATGCGGTGGTCATTCCCTGACCTTTCCGCATCCTCCGTATTTGGTGGTCATGGGCTCGAACCCCAGTCTAATCAAGAAGTGTGTGCTACGCACTGCTGCTCCTGCCCACCTGGCTACAGAGGCGCCATTATTACATTATATCACTCACACACGTCTATAGTGTGTGTGTGTGTGTGTGTGTGTGTGTGTGTGTGTGTGTGTGTGTGTGTGTGTGTGTGTGTGTGTGTACTTAAATAAATTTTTTATATAAATTTCGCTCGTTACAGAATCTTGTGATCAATCCCATCATCGATTTGAATATAAGATTCTGCGGCGAAGGTAAAGAAAGCCTGTACGAGAAGCATGCAAAAGTTCGATGAAATTTACCAGTAAAAGTGCTTTGCCGTAACGGCATTTGTATTGTTGCTCACTCGGTAAGCAGATGGTGGGTGTTATCAGTCAGGAGTAGAAATTGAATCCTGTGGGAGATTGAACACCCCCCCCCCAAGTGGAAAGAGTAACCTGACCTTTTTTCTTTAGAATAACTGGTGGACTAGAGGATAAATTGTTTATTGAGAAAAAAAAAAAAAGGCAAAGGAAACCCACACGAGAAGCACGGCAAACTTCGAAAAAGTTTACTGGTGAAACTACGTTACGAACATTTTTTATGACGCCAGAACTTCCAATGTGACTCTGTTCGTGATTCAATTAGTTAATTCAATTAGTGATTTTAAAGAAAAAAGGTCATGTTTAACCCCCCCCCACACATACACACTTCGGGAGGGTTTCAAGCTCCCATGATTCAACTTCTACTCCAGACTGATAACACCCACCGTCTCTTTACCAAGCGATCAACAATACAAATGCCGTTATGGAAAGTACTTTTACTGGTAAATTTCATCGAACTTCTGCATGCTTCTCGTGCAGGCTTTCTTTATCTTAGCCAATTCTGCATTATCACATTTCAGTGAGATTCTTATTTGTACATTTTAATTAATAAAATTCTTACAAGCAATACAACTGCTTTAAAGATAATTTGATAAAAGGATTTTAAAGACAGCTTAAAATATATGAATAATTTATTTATTCTACTACAATGTAATACATGCATTATTATTCCAGTCCACAATACGAAGAAAGGTAACTGAACAAAAAATACATCAAACACTGAACCTTCTTAAAATAAATTATAACAGAATTAAAAATCAGAGCACCACAAAGAATAAAATATTTACATTTAAAACAGTCTGAAATACAATCCTGCATAGAGGTGCAGCTTACCATAGTTTGGGTTTGTTGCAAGGAAACAGATAAACAGTTTTCTACTTGATCATGGTCAGAGGCCTATAAAGGTCATACAAAAACTTTATTCTCATATAAACAATACAAAAATACATATATACGTGTTGTTACAGTTTTAGTTTACATTCCACAATCCAGAATTATCATCTGATAATGTATCACTGAAGTAGAATATATATCTCTGAGACCTACTGAATGTCAAATAAAAAAGTTATAGTCCTTAGTAAATTCTGTTTAGCGGTTCAGTGAGTTACTTTGGTGGCTGAACCAATATGATATATTTTTCATCTGGTATTAATTTTCTAATGAAATCCAAGTCAAAAATATTCAACAAATCTCCAATGTTTCATTATCTTAACATTTTTGCAAAAACTCCACAGAGTTCTCACCTGTCATGTTAGATATCTCAGAGACCACGATCATGCCAATGACTTTTCTCGAAGTTCTCCCAGTTTGCATACTTAACAGCAAAGTGCCATAATTGAATCAAACCAACACTGTTTTCCCTATGTGTATTGATTTCATAAAATATTGCACAAGGATCACTCAATACCCAATCAGATTTGACTTTCCATCCACAGACAAATCTAGCACCAATTGAGTTAGTAAGAGTTACATCTATATTTGAATCACCATTTACTGTCCAAAAGGTATACAATGTGTCATATATAAGAATATTGTTAATATTTGTATACTGTATCATGTCTACATGTATGGCAGATTTGCCAGTTTTTTGGCTAGGGGCCTGCTTTACTCAATGAATGAATTATCTCACCATTCCATCCCAAGAACTAATAAAACAATCCCATATTCAAGATAATCCAATATCATAAAAAATATTAAAAACAACAGTAAAATAAACCAAAAGAATATCTCCTTTAATGTAAAGTTACGTATTGCAATGAAGAATAATAATAATACCCAGTCACAATTCCCATAATAAATAAATTTTAAGTTTACCTGTCTATCATGACTGACAATAAAGAATATGGAAATAAATTATTGATTTTATTAAAATATCATAATAATATTGTCAATTAATCAAAAAAGGAATGAATGGTTAACTATTTAAAATTTTTAAATATGTCAGTCAGTCAGTTACTACACTGTGTGGCTACTTTATTTGGACCATGGAGATTTTGAATATATTCAACAAGCTATGAAAAAATACATAAATAAAACAGATATGCACAAGATATGCACATGATATTGTGCTATCATATTGCCTAAATCAATTTGGCAATACTGGAAAATAGACAGGATCCCGCAGGTATGTTGTCAGTAAATGGTATGCTGGCCTTACAGCAGAGAGGATGGCTGCACCTGCACTTGTCAAGTGTTCAATTTGCCATTTAAGTCTTTAAAAAAAATGTCAGCATGCTCAGAACACATCCATGAACAGATGCAACTATGCCCAAAAACAAAGTGAGAGAGCAAGGTGCTCAACATCAGGAGCAGATTCTCAACAGTAATCAATTCTAATCTTAATTTTATTAAATGAATGGTTCAATATTTCTCATGTCATTTTAACACCTTGCTGAATCCATAACATTGTGTTGAAGCAGCAATTTGGGCCAATGGTAGTTCAATATGCTATTAGCTCATGGTCCTAATAAAGTGACCAAGCAGTGTGTTTTATTATATTATATATGAACATGATAATATGCTATAAAAAACGAAAATATTTTTATATGATGAATTTGCAGTAAAATAATGACCCTCTCTATCTATCTATCTATAGTAGTGAACATTGAATATCCTGTAAAGTGCTTTGCTGGAAATTAACATAGGAGCAATTATATGGGATGTGTTAGAGTTACTAAAAACATATAGATGCAACGCTTCTTGATTAGACCGGGGTTCGAGCCCATCACCGCCAAATATGGAGGATGCAGAAAGGTCAGGGAATGACCACCGCATATCCCGGAGCAATATGGCCATAGTTGCTAATGCTCCTAAAAAAAAACCAAATAACAAATAATATAGGTGCATTATAACATAGATGCATTCACTTTCGTTTAATTTCCATACTTTTAGTATGGAAATTAAACGAAAAGTATTAACATTATAGGAATATTAGAAGCAATAGTATAACTTTGATACTGGAGATGCAGAATTTCAATATGGCAAGTGCAATGTGTACTGAAAGGACAGACATGACAGCAGGGGTGGGGTGTTATTCTACAGGATTCTAAAATAGTACAACATGAATAGAGGTTGCCAAGGTAATACTGACTCAGTCAGGTATAAAATAAGAATTAAAGAAGCAAAAATGAGTATGAGTATGTTATAGGTTTAGAGGGGAACAGGTATCCTGTGTGTTATCAGACACTCAGCCTAAAACACTGATGGATCCAATATCTCTCTATTACAGAAGATTTAGGAGAAGTCCGGTTGGCCTGTCTCCCTAAAATCCACTCATGCACACCTTCTCGATGGTAAGCCCTGTTACGTCACTTAGGTGGCAACGAACGTGTAGAGTGGTTCTCTTCAAGACGCCTGGTCAGCGTGAAGAGGAAAAGACCGAACCCTCCAGCAATGAGAGCACAACAATACAAATGGCCCTCAGTCCCCAGCAGCTTTCACTCTCCCTCTTACGGCAGCGAGAGGATCAGAGTGGAAGCAGAGGGTGCTAAGAATCTCTGGGTACGACCAGGCTGCCATGCATGGAAATTGAACTTGGCCTGTTATAACGTACGATCACTCATCGGTGAAGACAGGATATTAGAGCTGGAAAAGGAATTAGAAAATGTGAATTGGAATATCATCGGTTTGGCTGAAACAAGAAGAAGAAATGAATCACTTATAAGTTTATCAAGTGGAAATCTGCTGTACACCAATGGAAACAGTGAAAGGAGTGAAGGTGGAGTTGGGTTTCTGGTCCATAAAGATTTTAAAAACAACATTTTGGAATTCAAAAGTACATCACCAAGGGTGTCAAGACTAATACTCAAGATTTCTAAGAGGTACAAGCTAAAGATTATATTGATTTATGCACCAACATCGAGCCATGATGATGAAGAGGTTGAAGAAATGTACACTGAAATTGAGAGTCTTCTAGATGAGCAGAAAACCCACTACACTATTATTATGGGGGACTTCAATGCTAAGGTTGGAAAAAGGCAAAACAGCGCAGAAAGAGGAACTATAGGAAATTTTGGAATTGGTGAAAGAAATAAGAGGTGAAAGACTTGTGGAATTTGCAGAATCTCAAGGAATGTCAGTAATGAACACTTTTTTCAAGAAAAGGGTGAACAGAAAGTGGACATGGAAGAGTCCAAATGGATTAACAACTAATGAAATCGACTTCATCCTCACTAACAGAAGATATATTGTGAATGATGTTACCGTCCTGAATAAGGTAAATGTTGGAAGTGATCACAGAATGGTAAGATGTACACTTGATATAGATGTAGGAAAGGAAAGGAAAAAACTGACTCGAGTAAATAATACAAAGGTCTTTGAAATAACAGAGGAGGAGAAAAAGCAGTATGTACTGGAACTTAAGAACAAGTTTGAGCTTCTGCAGACTGCTCAGGACCAAGATATGGACGAGGAATATTACAACTTTCTGAAAGTGATAAAGCCCAAGAAACCTATAGGGAAACAGAAATCCAAAGAAGAAAAAATTAGTCAAGAAACACTTGTCATGATGAACCAAAGACGACAAATGAAGAGCAAGAAAAACACTGACAGGGAGAAAATTGAGTATACTGAGTTATGCAAAGCCATTAGAAAGAGACTCAGAGAGGACATAAGAAGATTTAACACAAGAAAAGTAGAACAAGCATTAAGGGAAAACAAAGGATTTAAATCAGCAGCCATGAGCAGTAATACAGAAAGACAAATGATACTGAAACTGAAGAATAGCGATGGTGTAATTATAAACAGCAGAGAAGGCATAATTCAAATAGCAGAAGACTACTATAGGAAATTATACAAGCAGCGAGGGAATGATACCAGCAGTGGGGAAGATGGATTGCAAAGTAGCAACACATACGACATACCCGATATTCTTCCTGATGAGGTAGAACATGCATTGAAGAAAATGAAGAATCGGAAAGCCCCGGGGGAAGATGAAGTTACTGTAGAGTTGTTAAAATTGGGAGGAAGAGACATAACACAAAAATTGGCAAGGCTCTTCACAAAGTGCATTAGAAAAGGTGTGATGCCTAAGCAGTGGAATAATGCAATCATAGTTTTGCTGCATAAGAAAGGAGATAAATCAGAAATTGGAAATTATAGACCAATTAGCTTGTTATCCCATATCTACAAGTTGTTCACAAGGGTCATTACTAACAGATTAGAAAGAATACTTGATGAGAATCAACCGAAAGAGCAAGCTGGCTTTAGGACAGGATTCTCAACTATGGATCACCTTCACGTAATATCACAGCTAATGGAGAAAGCAAATGAATATAAAACACCATTATGCCTGGCATTTGTGGATTATGAAAAGGCATTTGACTCCATACAGCATAAGGCAATGTTTCGGGCACTGGAAAGACAAGGCATAGATACTCCATATATTATGATTTTGAAGAAAATATATGAGAGTGCTACATCCTTTATTAGACTAGACAAAGACAGTAGGAAATTTAAAATCGAGAAAGGAGTTCGACAAGGAGACACAATATCTCCGAAGCTGTTTACTGCTGCCCTTGAGGAAGCTTTCAGAAGATTAGACTGGTCGTAGAAAGGAGTCAATGTGAATGGAGAGTACCTAAACCACTTATGATTTGCAGTGACATTGTGGTCATAAGCCACGATCCCAAAGAATTAGAGGAAAATCTTAATCAGTTATGCACAGTTAGTAAGGATTTTGGACTAAAGATGAATATGGCTAAAACAAAAGTAATGATGAACAAGTATGCCACGGAAAGGGAAATAATGATTGAAGGAGCAGTAATTGAAAAGGTGGAGTCATATACTTATCTGGGACAAGTTATTAGCTGTAATAATGATAAATGGATGGAAGTCAAGAGAAGAATAAATTTTGGATGGATAGCATTCAGGAAATATAGTCACATACTGAAGAGCAATATCCCAGTTTGTCTGAAACGTAAAATAATGAATCAATGTATACTCCCCACCATGACTTATGGAAGTGAAACTTGGGCACTCACCAAAAGAATGGAAGAGAAGCTAAGAACTACACAGCGAAGAATGGAACGAATTATATTGGGAATCAGACTGTTAGATAAGAAGAGAAACACATGGATTAGGCAGCAAACTCAAGTAAAGGACATTCTTATCAAAACTAAAGAACTAAAATGGTCTTGGGCAGGACACATAGCTCGAAGACATGATGACAGATGGACTAAGAAAATAACAGAATGGTACCCAAGAGGAGCTAGAAGAAAACCTGGAAGACAAAGGCGGAGATGGATAGATGAAATTCATGAGTTTTTGAGTAGTAAATGGATGGCCAGTGCTCAAAACAGAAGGAACTGGAAAGTTGCTGGAGAGGCCTTCATCCTGCAGTGGATTGAAAATGGCTGATGATGATGATGATGATGATGATGTTATAGGTCAAGTGAAAGTGATTGGGATAAGTACATATAATGAACAGTACATATACAGGAAAAAAAAAAAAAGAACAGCATGCAAATCAGAATGCCTTATCATGGGGATATTAACCCAGCAGTGCTCATGCTGTACTTGTCAAGCATAGCACACAAACAAAAAAAAAAAAAAAAAAAAAGCAACTTGGGTCAGGGACTAACCGCCTATTTATGGTTTATGCAAGATAAATATGTTGTTGTTTATTGGTGCCAGTTCTCTGTATATAAATCTTGTTCGAATGTAAGAAGGTTAAATATTTCTGTGGTATTATATTATTATTTACAGCAGAGGGTATACGTTAATTGTTTGTATGAATCTAAAAATATCTGATACATGTTCTCTTTCACCTAAAAGATCTTTAAGGGGTGATGTTTTGGTTTCCTTTATATAATGATGAAAATATTCGTTGTCGATCATTATTTGTTATGTTGGGCATTCTATAAGTATAGAATTGTTTGGATAGTATTGCATACTTGACATCTTGGGGGTTTTTTTGCACACAATAGATAACCATTTGTGAAATGCGAATGTCCTATCTGCAATCTGGTCAGAACAATTTCTTCTTTCCTTATCCTCATTTTCCAGTGCTCAACTTTTGGTTTTATTTCATATAATTTATTCTTTATGATTGGTTGGGGATTTTTTTTGCCGCATCAGCATCTATGGCCATACATATGGTAAGTATGGATGTTATTTCTTGCAGGTAGGGATAATTTCCTAACTGTGGCTACAAAATTATTATTATTTTGTTTTATTAGCTAAAGGAGGTGATATATATTAATCCTTTTGAGAAAAGTAATGATGTTTGAGACATTTATTTTATTACCCAAGATTGAAGCAAGTGTAAGAGGGTCTTTTGTTATGTCAGTAGTGAGAAGGTTCTGGCGTTCTGCATATTTTGTGCATTCGACAAAGTTATGTTTCACGGAAAGTGTAGTGTTACAGGGATGACACTGAAGGGGAGTCTCCCCTCTTAAGAGATAACCTTGAGTGATGTTAGTGTGACCAATTCTTAAGTGAGCTAATATTACCTCTTGCTGTTGAATTGAACTGAAGCTTAAAGGCCATCGCTCAAGATATGGTTTAATACTTTGAAGTTTATTGTTAAGCTGTTGCTGCCATGATAACTGCCACTGGTATGTGCATTTTCTCTGGATTATTGATCTATAGTCTTCATGAGGGACTTCCCACTTGCTGTCGGGTGGTAAGTTAGTCAATTTGGCAGCACTGTCCACTATTTCATTCCCAGAAATTGCCATATGTCCTTGGACCCAGCAGAAGCATATGTTTCTCCCAAGTTCTGATAATGTATGCAAAGAAGTGATTATTTCTTTTACAACTGGGTGAGTGATATTCATGATGTTTTTCAGTGCTTGAAGTGCACTTAAAGAATCTGAGAAAATCATGCTGTTTTTAATATTGGAGGACTCAGTGTAATTCAGTGCAACCTGAATTGCTATTGTTTGTTTGTTATTTGGTTTTTAGGAGCATTAGCAACTAAGGCCATATTGCTCAGGGGATATGCGGTGGTCATTCCCTGACATTTCCGCATCCTCCGTATTTGGTGGTCATAGGTTCGAACCCCGGTCTAATCAAGAAGCATGTGCTACGCACTGCTGCTCCTGCCCACCTGGCTACGGAGGCGCCGAATTGCTATTAGTTCGAGTGAGAATATACAGAACTCACACGACAACTGATATGATAATATGATGTTTGGGAAAACTGCAGCAATTCCAACGTGGGCATCGTTCTTTGATCCATCAGTATGTACCACGACGAAGTTGCTGCTGCATTGTATAGTTGCAAGAAATTTTTCCTATGTAAAGTAGATTTATTCCATTCATGAATGTGTAAGTCGCATGAAGGTGGAGTGATGTTCCAAGGAGCAAGAGAGAATGGGAGGCTACGTGCCACATTCTCTAAGGTTAAATTTAGTTCTTCTAAGAGGCGTTTTATTCTCATACCCAAAGGAAGATTTGCAGTAGGACGGTTTTGGCTTAACCTGCTATGCTGTGACGTGAAAAGTATCTGCCAGTTTGGGTGTTCCGACATAGATCTAATTTTGTATGCATAGCATAGTATCAGCTGTTGTCTTCTGATGGAGAGAGAGGGGGTTCATGTGCTCCGGCATGTAAACTATGTATTGGAGACATGCGATATGCTCCTAAGGCAAAGCATATTACACTACGAGGATAGAGTCAAGCCAGCGAAGGGTACTGGGTCTTGTGAGCTATACACCGGTGCTCCGTAGTCAAGCTTCGATCTGATTAAGGCTCTATATAATTGTAACAAGGTAAGGCGATCAGCTCCCCACTTAGTTGCTGAAAAGGTGAGTTTATGATCTAATGTGATTCCTAAGAACCGTATAGTGAGATGAACTGCTATTGGTTGTCCATTCAATAGTAGTTTGGGATGTGGGTGGAGTTTACTTTGCCGGCAAAAATGGATGCACGTTTTTTGGGGACAGAGTTGGTAGCCATTAGTTTGTGTCCATGAACTGATTTTATTTATTGCCCCTTGTAACTGTCTCTCAACAGTATTCATGTTCTTCGCATGACATGAAATGCAAAGATCATCTACAAATAGTGCGGTATCAACAGTCTTCGGAAGTTGTTCAGCAATAGTGTTTATTGTAATTATAAAAAGTGTAGAACGTAGAACTGAGCCTTGGGGATCTCCTTCTTGTAAGTACACTTGGGATAATGAAGTTTTAAACCGAACCTGAAATGTGCATTTGTACAGGAAGTTCTGAAGAAAATCAGTAGATAGCCTCGAAGTCCATGGTGATGTAATTTGCGGAGAATGTCATACTTTCATGTGGAATCATATGCTTTATTGATATTTAAGTAAACCATTACATGATGATGTGATCTGAGGAATGCATTCCGAATGGAGTTCTCTAGTATATCTAGGGTTGATCTGTTTTGACAAATACCAAATTGTGCAGAATGTAGGAGATTAAAGTTTTCTAGGTACAATATCAGTCGACGGTTTATCATCTTTTCAAGAATTTTGCAGAGGCAACTAGTCAAGGCAATGGGTCTATAACAAGTGGGGTTTGTTGGGTCTCTTCCGGGTTTAAGGAAGGCAAGGACTGTAACATGATGTCATTGTAGGGAATGTATCTTCTACGTAAAGTCTATTAAACAGATGGAGTGATTGCAATGATTCAGCACTTAGTTCCTGTATCATTGAATAGCGGATATTGTCAGGTCCTACCACGCTGCGTCTAGATGTTGACAGAGCTCTAAGCAGTTCATGGATATGTAGGCACCTCCATAGCCAGGTGGGTAGGAGCAGCAGTGTATAGCATACGCTTCTTGATTAGACCAGGGTTCGAGCTCATGATCCACCAAATATGGAGGATGCAGAAATGTCAGGGAATATGACCACCACATATCCCCCAGAGTAATATGGCCTTAGTTGCTAATGTTCCTAAAAATCAAATAACAACAGTTCGTGGATAATAAATGGTAGGTTATATTGTTCTTTCCCTTTTAACGAGAAGTTTAATTTTTGTTTGTTTTTCTGCATTTGTTTTAAATCTCCCAAAAGTTGGCATATAATTTTCCATTGATGATGCTATGGCAAAAGTTTCCCCTAAGATATTGGCAATTTGTACAGGGTCAGAAATGTTCTGTTCCCTCCATTCCATGATAGGCACAGGAGTAGTCTGGTATTTGCCACTTATTTTTCTAATTATTTTCCAAATTTTGTGCGTAGGGGTTTCTTGATTGATGGTTGAAGTAAAGTGGATCCAAGTTGCCTTTTTATCACGGCGTCTAACATACCTTGCTCTTGCTCTGGAATGCCTATAGTGGTTAAGATTAGCTGTAGTTGGACTGCAGCAAAAGGTATTCCACGCTTTATTTTGCTCTTTTTTAGCCCTATGGCATTCATCACTTCACCAGATTTTTGGGTGTATCGGCAATTTTGAAGATGATTTTGGTATGGTTTTTTCAGCAGTTTTTTCAGCTGCATGTAATATTGTTTTTGTAACATAGTCAACCACTTCATCAGTTGGGGATCCTTGGATTATATCCAGGTTAAATTTAGCTAGTTTTTTTATAGGTCTGCCAATCTGGGTGTTCCCAGCCTACTCAAAATGTGCGAAATACCAAATTATGGTATTTTGCACATTTTGGAATAAATACCAAATTATGTATTCCTAAATGTAACAGCCGTGTCGGCTGTTACATTTAGGAATTGAAAACTGAAAGAAAATAATAGCATTAGCAGTAACAAATGATGCAAGAAAGCAAGCTTCTACAGCATCAGCCAAAAATGCAAAATGCTTCCCATTTCACCTATCCATTCCCTCCAATAGACTGTCTAGTTCTTCCTTGAATTTATGCAAGCTATCAACATTCACAACAACAGATGGAAGTTTGTTCCAGCAATCAACCATCCACTAGCTAAATGCAAACTTCCATACATCTATTCTGCAACTATCTTTCCTCAATTTGAATTTTTGTCCCCTCATGTGCACAGTCTGAGCAAGAGGAAGAATTCCATAAGAATTGAGCTTGCTCAATCCGTTCAAAGACTTAAACACCTCAATCAGATCACCTCACAGGTGGCTAATATCCAGATGCTGCAATCTGCAGAACTTAAGCATTTATTGGAAAGAATGCACCCATTTGTCCCCTCATCACTCTTATTGCCATTATCTGTAATCCTTCAGCAGCTTTACATTTTTCCTAAAATAAGGGCCCCCAGACTTGTATACAATAATCAAGATGTAACCTGAACACTTACTTATATAATGGAATAATCACCTCCTTATCCCTGCTAGCAAAATTACTGTATATCATTGACAAAACTTACACTGCTCAAAGAACTTGATATGTGACTGCACAATTACCCTGGGTATTTTTTTATTTTCTATTACTACTATTACTAGTAGTAGTAATAGAGGCATGTGATGCAAAAAAGCAAGAGTATGAGCTTATATAGCATCAGGAAAAAAAAAAAAAGAAAAAAAGAAGAAAAAAAAAAGAAAAAAAGAAAGAAAAAAAAAGAAAAAAAGAAGAAAAAAAAAGAAAAAAAGAAAAAAAAAAAAAAGAAAAAAAAAAGAAAAAAAAAAAGAAAAAAAAAAGAAAAAAAAAAAGAAAAAAAAAAGAAAATTTCATAAAAAGATTCCCTCTAAAAGTTTGTCCAGTTCCTCCTTGAATTTATTTAAGCTATCAACTTCCACAACGACAGATGGAAGTTTGTTCCAGCAATTAACCACCTGCTGACTAAAGGCAAATGTACGCACATATATTCTACAACTGTCTTTCCTCAATTTAAATTTATGCCCCCTCAGGTTCATAATCTGAGCAAGCAGAAGAATCCCATCAGAATTCAGCATGCTCAACCCATTCAAGGCCTTATACACATCAATCAGATCACCTCACAGGTGTCTATTCTACAGCTGCTGCAATTTTTAGATCTAAAGCCTTTCTTGGTAAGAGGACCCCTTCATTCCCCCACCAATCTCATTTCCCTTCTCTCTACACACTCAAGCAACTCCACATCCTTCCTAAAATGAGGCCGCCAGACCTGTATGCAGTACTAAAGGCATGGCCTGACCACTGCCTTATACAAAGAGATAATCACCTCATTTTTCCCTACTAGCAAAATTCCTGTATATTGCTCTGTAAACTTCATATCTGACTACATAATTACCCCCAGATCTTTTTCATTTTCTACCACCCTAAGTGTAGTACCACACAGTTGGTACATTTCTCTGGAGTTACTTCTACCCTTATGTAGTACTTTGCATTTGTCAATGTTAAATTTTAGTTGCCACTTCTCAGCCCATCTCCCATATTTTCTAGATCCTGTTGCAGCAGCACACTGCCATTACTGTCATTAACAACCTGCCAACCTTTGTATCATCTGCAAACTTCGACATTAAGCCTGATATACCTTCATCAATATCACTGATAAATAAACAAAACAACAGTGGGCCTAATACAGAACCCTGTGGCACTCGACTAATAACATTAGTCCACAAAGAGGAGCGTCCATAAATTATCACTGTCTTATCCCACTCAACCACCCTTTTATCCATTGTAACAACTTACCCTTAATACCATTACTCCTCCAATTTGTACAGTAATCTTCCATGTGCAACAGTGTCAAAAGCTGTCCTGAAATCTAGGTATATGATATAAAAATTATTTTTGCATCTAGTTCCTTTGTAACCACATCATAGTATCCAATAAAATTTGTCAGACAAGATTCTATCTTAACAAACCCATGCTGTGTCTGAATTATTGCTGCAGTCTTGTCTAGATGATCCTGCAATGCATCTTTAACCAGTGACTCCATTATTTTACCCAGAACAGAAGTTAAACTAACTGGTCTGTAATTACTTGTGTCACCCTCAAATCTCCCTTTGTGAATTGGGGATATATTTGCACATCTCCAGTCCGTGGGGTCTTCCCCTGAGTCCAAGGATGCTCTCATAATTATGGCTAAGTGTTTGCTTACTTCCTTTGCGACCTCCTTTAATATAACTTGATAGATCCCATCAACCCCAGGTGCCTTTCTTATATTTAACTTCAACAATTTCTCCTCCACTTTGCTCTCAGTTATTACAAAATCATTAAGCACCCTGTTACAGTTTGATATACATCTGGCATTTTCCTCCCTTAATAACTCCTCATGTGTGAACGTGCAAAATACTCATTCAGATTATCAACTATCTGAGCAGGATCATTAACAGTCGAGCCATCGATATCAAGTGGACCAATATAATTCCTTCTAGTATTTATATAAGTAAAGAAAGTCCTCTCTGTTTTTCTTAGCATCCTTTGCCAAAGATTTCTCATAATCTGCCTAACTTCCTTTGTGACTTGATTACAAACCAGCTTATATCTGCCATAGGCTTCTGTTTCACCTGTTAATTTATATGGATCCCATGAATTTTTCTTCTCTGCCATGAGTCTCATTAGTTCATCTAACATCCATTTAAACCTTTAACAGTATTTCTTAATCAGTATAAAAAGTCTTCATAAATAAAGCCTTAAGTCTTGAATAAAGTGCATATTTTCTAAATAAAGCCTATAATGTACCATACAACTGTTACATTACTCTGGGGTTACAGCTGTCCATATGCAGTAGTTTGCATTTTTCAATGTTAAAAGTAAAATGGCATTTCTCAGCACATCTGCTTAATATTTCTCAACCCCATTGTAGTAACATTCCGTCATTACTGCCACTACTCACCCTGTCTTTGCATAATTTGCAAACTTGGACATTAAGCCTGATATGACTTAATCAATATCATTAATAAATACAGAAAATAACAATGGGTCCAGCACCGAACCCCGGGGAACTCCACTAATAACATTAGTCCACAAAGAGCAGTTATTACACTCTCCCTTCTCCCACTGAACCATCCCTTTATTCATAGCAGTAACTTGCCATTAATGCCACACTGGTCTAATTTGGACAGCAGTCTTTTATGTGCAACAGTATCAAAAGCTTTTCTGAAATCCAAGTATATGATATCAAAATTATTTTTGCATCCAGTTCCTTTGTGAGTGCATCACAGTATCCAATAAAATTGGTCAGACAAGACTTCCCCTTAACAAACCCATACTGTGCTGGAAGTATAACTGGAGTTTTGTCTATATGGCCCTGAATTATTTATTTAACCAGGGACTCCATTACTTTCCCTGGAACAAAAGTTAAACTAACAGGTCTGTAATTTCTCATGTCACCATCTGATCCCCTTTGTGAACTAGGAATATATTCGCATATCTCCAGTCTGCAGAATCATCAATGAATCCAAGGATGCTCTCAAAATTATGACTAAGGGTTTGCTTACTTTCTTTGCTGCTTCCCTTAATAGAATAGGGATATGATGATATGGTGATCCTGCTGCAGGACTATAATTGGATAGATCATACAGTCAAACCATCAATATCAAGTGGGCCAATTTAATTCATTCCCTTCCTTTTGGTGTTTACATAAGTAAAAACATCTTTGCCATTTTTCTTTGCATCCTTTGTGAAAGATTTCTTATAATCTGCTGCTTTCACTTGCATAACCTCCTTCGTGACTTGATTATAGACTAGCTTTTTTTACCATAAGCTTCTGCATCGACTGATAATTTATACGCATCCCATGCATTTTTATTTTTTGCCATACGTCTCATTAGTCCATCTGAACAAATTAAGCCTTTGCTATAAATTATGTTTCATTAGTCCATCTGACATCCATTTATGCCCAAACCTTGAGGCGCCTCCGTAGCCAGGTGGGAAGGAGCAGCAGTGCGTAGCACATGCTTCTTGATTAGACCGGGGTTCGAGCCCGTCACCACCAAATACGGAGGATGCGGAAAGGTCAGGGAATGACCACCGCATATCCCGGAGCAATATGGCCTTAGTTGCTAATGCTCCTAAAAACCAAATAACAACAACAACCAAACCTTGAAGAGTATTTCTTAGTTGGTATGAAAAGCCTAGTAACTTGTATGATTAATTCCTTGAATGCTTGTATGCACCACCAAATACGGAGGACGAGGAAAGGTCAGGGAATGACCACCTCATTTCCCGGAGCAATATGGCCTTAGTTGCTAATGCTCCTAAAAACCAAACAACAAACAACAGCTTGTATGCAACTTGTATCCTTGAATGCTTGAAAACTGATTTCAGGATCAAAACAAAACAAAAACTTGTATGATTAATTCCTTGAATGCTTCCCATTTAGAATTTGTTGATGGTAATATCATCAATTGGTGCCACCGTATAGAATTTATAAAATTTAAAAACTTGTAGACCACTGTAGTCACCTTTATGAAAGTAAAAACTCTTTCTTTTACCCTTGATGGTTACATCTTTAAGTAAATCCCACATCAATAAACTGTGATTAATGCCATCTAGTGATTCTTTTATCTGCTGATTCTTAATGCATGAATAATCACTGCTGATAATTAGATCTAGAGTATTACTACTTGTTGCCTCTCCAGCATGCTGCTGAAGAAAACAGTCATCCAATAAATCCACAAAGGTCTTACTATATGTATCATGTTTATATAAAATCATAGTGTATAATAGCAGTATATTTATATTAAATCATCATGTAATAGCATCATATTAACAAAAAAACTGGATACTATTAGTCTCACGTTTAATACAAATACTATAAATACAACAGGCATGATAAATGACACTCTTTTTTTTTTTTTATTTGAGTGTAATTAATAAGGATTTTATTTTATTGAAAATGACAGATTTAAAAAAACAATATTTTTAAAATTTACATTCTAAAAATAGTGTTTCATATAATACAGTTGTCCTCTGCCATAGCATGGTACATTCAGAGCTTTTATTACTATAGTGTTCTATACTTTTTTGATCTGTATCATCCCTCAGATTTCCACTCCATTCTCCCTGAATAGCACTATTCACCAAAACACTTTGGGAGGAGTCAATTAGCAGGGTTTTTTTTTTTTTTTTTTTTTTTTTAGTTGTTGGCGCATCGGCTTCTGTGGCCATATTGCACTTCCCAAGGTTTTTGCATTTTCTACTCTGATCCAAGCCCGAGGCGGGATTCGAACCTGCAACCTTTGGGTTATCAGGTAGGCACTTTACCAAACCGGCTAGCCCGGTTGGCCAATTAGCAGGTGTTTGAGTATCTCAGAGTCCCCATGAGGGGGGAAAAATTTATATCCTTCAATTCAATTTTCAACTACAATTTATTGCACTTAACTTCAAAGGCATGGTCTTTCATTTAAAATTGACTTTTAACTGATATTCCAGTTAACAAGAAAACAGTTGAATTGCCAGCCATACTGGAAATGCTTGCAAAGCATTTCCAATTTATGACAAGGCCAAATTTTGAAAGCTATCTGTTTATAACCCCAAAATTTATTTTTTTGTGTCCATAGATAATTTTTATCTGTGTTAATTTTTTGTGCCCATTTATACTGGCACAAGTTTCCTGTGTTCATGACTATAAAACACTATGGTCATTCAGTTCTATAGGTGGAAAATACATCAAAGTGGTCAACTGCACCATGTCTTGCATATTACAAAAAAATATACTCTTTATACATCCTCCCACCCACTGGTGCCATGGGAAAGGGAGCACCCACTCAGGGTTTTAATTTAACTGAAGTTTACTAAATTATTTTTTATAAACTTCTCTTTGGGAACTATAGCTTCCTGACTATGATTCATAAAGAGAAAGTTGCTTGTAGCTGCACACTATACATTAGCACTATCTAGCAATGCTGTTTTCAGTTTATTTTCGAGTTTCAAATCAGTTCTGGTTTATGTACTGTTTATGTGCATTTTGTGTCCAGGTGATTGATTTTAGTTTACTGTGTAGGTAGTTTCAACTTTTTTTTTTTTTTTTTTTTGCCTCAAAGAGATCAAGTGAGCTGGGGTTAATAATACAAAGATTTTTTTTTTTTTTTTTTTTTTATGAAAACTCCAAACACAAGAGGTATTAGAACCTATAGTACTTAGCACCATACTTGGGTGGGAGGTTGAGAAAATAAAAGAAGATATTTTTTAACATTAGACTTGAACTTCTGTAGACTGTAATTTTCAGGAATTATGTATGAAGGAAGGTTGTTCCAGAAAACTGCAGTTGAATGAATGAATAAATGAGGAAGATGAAAAGTTGGTTCTTTGAGTTTGAAGTTGGACAGTAAATGGATGTTGCATGTGTTCGGATTATTTTGAAAGAGAGAGCAGGAATTATAGAAGCCAATTCAGAAGAACAGTGCCCATGGAAGTATCTGCAGAAAAGGCAGAAAATGTCATTAATTAACCTAACCACCCTCTTATGAATGGAATCTAGAAGCCTGCGAGTGGTTTTGGGGGCACCACCACCACAAATATTGTGGGAACAATATTTCATGGTAGGGCAGATTTGTGATTTGTACAGAGTGAACAGCTGTTTGGAAGAAAAGTAACGCCAAGAGCGAAAGAGAAAACCAAGTTTTTTAGATGCAGAGGAAGAAATATTTGTAATGTGCTTGTGCCAAGAGAGATTAGAAGTCAGGGTAATCCCTAAAAGATATATCATTTTGCCTATATCTTGCTGGTGTGCGAGCGACCAAACCAAAAGTTCCAGTCTATATCTGGGAAGTTAAAATCCCCCATTATAAGAGAATCTGACTTACTGGCCCACTCTATTTCTCTGTACAGTTGTTCATTGTATTCATCAGAGTCATTAGGCCTATAATACACTCCTACTGTCAATTTTGCTTTCCCACTGCTTATGTCACACCAAACTGCCTCAACACTACACTCTCCATTCATGCCAACTGGATGCACTTCATTAGATTTTGTGTGTTTCTTCACTAACAGCATGACCCCTCCTCCTCTTGTATCTTGTCTATCCTACCTATACACATTGTACTCCACAAATTCCAATTCTGCATTTCTTATATTTGTGTGCTACCACATCTCTGATATCCCAACAATATCTGCCTTTGATATCAAGTCTTTACCAGCACCTCAAATTCATCAAATTCATTTACTATACTCCTAGCATTGGTGTAAATACATGTACACATGCACCATTGTTACTCTTAGTTACCCGAACACAGCCCATGTATTTGCTTGTTCCATGATGACTCCCAGCAGTCCTTGAAATCCCCAACACCTCGCTTTCCAGGCTGCTGTTCATTCCAATAGAAGCAGTGCAAGAATCACTTTCACTTTCTATTATAATATTTTATAATAGAAATGGTGCTTTCAAATCAGTCAAAATCATTTACATTAAATATTAAAATAAAATATTAAATATTATATTAATATCATACATTAAATAAGTGCAGGAGGGTCTCCCCTCACTTAATGTATATTCACTTTTCATTTTGTTTTTATAGTCAATTATTTATAGTCACTGCCAATTAAGAGTATTAAGTAGGGAGATGCCTGTAATTAATGAAATCTATTAGTATAAGGTAAAGCTGAAGTACAATTAAAAAAAAAAAAAAAAATTGAGTGTCTATCAGATGCAGTTTCAGCATTTTGGTTATGACTAGGAATACAAGAACTGCCATGTTAACATTCCAGCTACTGATTGGAACTCATGGATTGGCAGCTAAGACAGCTTTTATTTTTTTTTATTCCCTAGCCAAAAAATTTGGCAAACCGCCATACATATAGACATGGTACAGTATACAAATATTAACAATACTCTTTTATACATGAAACATTGTACATTATCAATCAATTCAATTAGCACATGACAAATGTAACTATACTGTGCAATGGTCATCCTCTCAGCTACAGCACAACAAGTTGGACAAGCAGGCTCCAGTGTCTCTTCATCAGTTTGTTGAAGAGACACTGTCTACAGATGAACATCACATCGTAGAGACTGATCATCGCCGGTAATCTCCCAAAGATAAACAGTTCAAGGAACAGCCATCTACCAGCAGTCAGAGAGCTCCACAGAAGTTATTCATATTAACCAACAACTCATATTAACCAAGCTGGAAGTGTTATCAAACCCATGAAAAACAAAAACTAAGGCTTCTCTCCAACACGGCAAGAAGCCTTAGTTGTTGTTTTTCATTGGTGGGTGTCCACTTCTGCAGGAGCAGAAGTGGACACCCACCCATGAAGGAAACAGAGTACCAACATCCTATCCACCTCTGGAAAGAAATTTCTCTGTTCCTATATCAAAAATAACATACTATTCCATGTAAATAGAAGAGTACAGGCCGCCAATTCATCCATTATTCAATCTTAAAATTGCAAAAGAATATTCCTTCTCATAAAAACTGAAATTTCAAAATTTTGAAAGACAATAAAATTTTTCTTTGTTTTAATAAGTAATGGCTGAATCCCATCCACCAGATGAGTTACGTTATCAACATTATTCAGTAAATCCTAATGTAAATCAGCATATTCCGAACAATTAAAAACAACATGTTTCCAGATCACCACACATACAGTTGCATCTATCTACAATTCCAAGACTATTCAGTTTAGCAAAAAATGATCCGTGACCTGTTAATAAGAATGTATAACATAGATTAGGTACTAACCAGATCAGTTTAATATAATTTACACCATTAACATAAGGGGAAAATTTGAATGTTATTCTACCTTTTTCTGAACAATTCCAGCCGCTTCGCCATTTTCATAAAAGGAACTCCCAAATCCTCCTCATTTCGTTTAAGTCATTTGAAGTGTTAATTTTGATGCCCAACAACACAGATTTTATATCTCTTCTCAAATAAAAGGACATGCTTCTAAATACTAACTGTAAATCAAGAGGTACCTTGCCAGCTAACACTTGCCTGTGGAAACTGTTCTGTAGGCCATAACCATTTTGAGTAACGTAACTCGATGTAAGAATAGAGCTTTCTGGTGTTACTTATTTTAATTGCAGGGCCAACCCAGATTGATGCACCATACATAACAATCAGCAGAAAAATACAATAATAAATCAAATGGAGTGCTTTCCCCTTTATCCCCATTCCACCCATATTATTCTTGAGATCATTGCAATAAATTTCTTCACCTTCTGATATATAGTTAATATGCAAGATAAAGCTCAAGCAACTAGCAAAACATATTCTCAAGTATTTAATCATTAATATCTGCTGTAAGGAAATACTATTCAACCTTACAAGAGGAGGTCTACTGAGAGCCAATTTACCCTTCAACCTCATGATTTTAGTTTTGGATGTAGAGATTGTTAACCTATGTAAATTACACCATTTGTACTCCCCAAATTCCAATTCTGCTTTTCTTATATCTGCATGCCACCACATCTCTGATATCACAACATCTGCCTTTGATATCAAGTCAATTCATTTGCATAATTCTTTCAATATGCAATCAGATTTCATTTCAAGCTCCTTTCTGGAGTTTCCATGCACAAGTATTACCATATCATCTGCATAAGCTATTATGTGCGAGTGGCCAAATTCTCTCTTGAGCCAATCTTCCGCATTAAAAGGCCAAAGACAGATCCTTGCAGACAGCCTCGAGTCACACGACGCATAATTGATCCAGATTTCGACTTACTTGTTACTGTGCAATCCTTAAAGTAATCTTTAATTATAGAGAAAATATTAAAAGAACATTTAGCCATGCACAACATCATCAATATACTGTCCCAACTAATGAAATAAAAGGCACCAGCAAAGTCAACAAAAATTCTCAAGGTATATTTTTAATTCAATTTCCTAACATTACAAACCAAAGAGTGAAGAGCATCCTCAGTACCCATTGTACATATTATCAGTACATATCAGCACTAGGAGTGAAACCATATTGCTTGTCAGAAAGGCCAATATTACTTCTTTGGTAGATAGTAAACTTTACCAAGACCAGGAAGCAATGCAATAGGCCTATATGAAGCAGGTGAACTGGTTGGCTTTGTTGGAGATTTTAGGATAATCTTGAGCAGTGCATCCTTCCAGGGAAACGGAAATACATCTCTTAGACTGTTAATAAAAACTTGTAACAATTCGTTTGAATAAAGATTAGAGAATTTTTTGCAGTAGAACATTTCCGGACTTAACAATAATAGCTTTCTGTATTAGCATGTTAAAGAGGCTACAAGAGAAAGCAATATTCTTGATTAGCTTATGGGCAGTTATTCAACATGTGCAAGTTAATTATCATGTATTAACAACGCTATCAGCTTTTAACTTTTAAAAAGTTGGAGACCAGGTAATTATAGGCAGAAGAAAAAATAAGAGATTTTTTGGCTAATACAGACAAAAAAACAAGAATTTTCTTGAATAGAGCAGGAGTTCTTAAAGAGAAGGTATCAATCCCTAGGCCAGGGAGGGTGAAGCTTTTTATGTGTGCATGCCAAAATTTGCTAAATCTTTTAAAATCTACTCTTGCATGCCCAGAACACAAAATTGACTAAATTGTGTGCCAAAATTGGCTAAATATTTTAAAAAACTACCCTCATGTTTCACAACACAAAATATGCTCTATTATTCTTCTTAATCATATCAAATCTTTCAGTCCAAGATTCTTGAAATTCTCACCTACTCCCTTCTTCATTTGAACATTTTTGTTTCTTTGCTGGTTAAGCTGACATTCTGAACAATCTGTAAAGGGCAAATCGCAATTAAAATATTTATGAGAATTAATGAAGAATAATCTCCAATCTCCACGCCACATACAAACCATAATTGACAATGAAGGCTACACTAAATACTGAATGTGGATAATATATCTCACATAAAACTTTACCAATAACTTATATTCTGAATAAATGTGTGAAATATATGAATTTTTTTATTAAACAGCCTCTGAAATTGCATTTTCTTTCAATTTGTACTAAAAGCTAATGATAGTCTTAAATTTTTTGCAAATGAGTAAATATGATCATAACATTCACATAAAGGGTAAATTTTTATTATCATTAATATCCTGCATTTATTTAAAAACAAGATTAGAATATAGAACATGCAACTCCATTGACGTATGTCATTATTCACTCTGCATTCTGTGTGCCCAAAAAAATTTGTACGCGTGCCATGGGTTCACACCCCTGCCCTAGGCTGTAATGTATACATTGTGTTGGAAATGAAAAGAATCCAGATTTTTTTAGGGCTAACTGAACAATTACAGAAAACTATTCTCGGGTGTTTATCATGACTTTATTTGTTAACAAAAATAAGAAATTACAACAATTTTTTTAAAAAAATTCAATGGGTTTCATTACATTTTGGGAAAAGAAAAAGACAGAAATTTTATGGTACCAACTACAAGGGGTGGTAAAATTAATGGAAGCATCTGGTATGAAAGTAGTAGTTTTTGTAATGACTATATGACATATTTATAAGCATGCAGTGATTTTTTTTTTTTTTCTTAGAGATAGTACTGTGAAGGAAAGATGATGAAAGCTGATGTTTATTTAGAGATAATATACAGTATGAATCAGAGCTGTAATGCTCAATATGTCCTACGTTGATATTAATATTTGTAAAATATTTCATTCCTGTGATCACGACATATGGTCGAAAAGCGTTGTCAGCTTCAGGAAGGAATATCGTTTTGAATATTTTCGTTAGATTCTTTTTAATTGTGTTAAATTGAATTTGTGTTAAATTGGTTTTTAATTATTTTTACTCTAATGTAAGTTTTTCGATTTTTTTGTTTTAATTTCTGCAGAGTATCATACGGAAGTGTTCTACGTACTATATTGAGGTAAACTCCCCTTATTATTTTTAAAATATTAGAGATAATATAAAAAGGTACATGAATAAAATTGAACAACCTGTCTGAATCCCAATGAGGCAGGGAGTTGTGCAGGTCAATGGGGACAGCATAATGGTCCAGGGCATGATTGGATGGGACCATGGCACCTATCAATCAGTGACCAGTAGAGACTGGGTCTGTTATTTCTGACCATGTGCATCTGTTTATGGCAACAATCATCCTGGATCAAGAAGGTGTCTTTCAGTAAGACAATGCTCCACGTCATAGGGTTCTAGGGCCACCAAAGATTGTCTGAACTCGGCCAAAAACAATATATGCGACATTGTGGAATGGGTTGTTCAGTGTCTGGATCCAGTACCATCAAATACCCAGCAACTGTGAGATGCATTGTGTTTGTCAACATGAGTTACCATCATCACAATGAATACCTTCCGTCCAACATCTTGTGGAATTTATAACATAATGTATCCAAGTCATGCTGCACATGTATGTACTAGGTGGATATTCCTAATACAGACAGGAAATCAGCTATTTTCTTAAAAACATATGCAATTAGTTAATAAACATTTAGACTCTAGCATTAACATTGGTAAATAATGCAAGAAAGCAAGCATACATGCAAAAAAAAAAAAAAAAAAAAGAAAGGACACCCGACATTTCGCCTATTCATTTCCTCTAATAATTGTCTAGTTCTTCCTTGAATTTTTTTAAGCTATTGATTTCTACAACGGATAGAAGTTTGTTCCAACAATCAACCACCCACTGGCTAAAGGCAAACTTCTGCACATCTATTCTGTAACCATCCTTCCTCAATTTGAATTTGTGCCCCTCATGTTTGTGGTCTGAGCAAGAGGAAGAATCCCATAAGCATTCAGCTTGCTCAATCAATTCAAAACCTTAAACACCTCAATCAGATAACTCGCAGGTCAACAGATCATCTGCAATTTGCAAAACTGAAGCCTTTCTTGGTCAAGTCACCCCTTTGTTCCCCATTCTCTGTACTCATTCCAGCAGCTCTACATACACTGAAAGGATAGAATTTATGGGATACCTGATTCGTGGGCAACATGACACTGTCACCCTTCTCGCTAGTAGACAAACCCAAAGCTTGGCAGGTATATAGCATTAGCATTAATAGAGGTATATGATGCAAGAAAGCAAGCTTATGCAGCATCAGCCAGGAAAAAAAAATCCACCCCTCCGTTCGTTCGAAATACCTGTCCAGCTGAGCCTTAAATTTATTTAGGCTATCAACTTCCACAACAAGGGATGGAAGTCTGTTCCACCAACCAACTACCCGCTGGCTAAAGGCAAATTTCCGCACATCTATCCTACATCTGTCTTTCCTCAATTTGAATTTATGCCCACTCAGGTGTTTATTCAGAGCAAGAGGAAGAATCCCATCAGCATTGAGCTTACTCAAACCATTCAAGGCTTTATACACGTCTATCAGATCACCTCGCAGGTGCCTAAGTTTCCAGACACTGTAATTTACTCCCACTAGTTGGCTCCCGAACATGCTGATGTAGAAAACAATCATCCAATAAATTCCCAAAAGCCTTGCTAGTGTGTATGACCAACCCACAAATTACAGTCAATATCTGGGAAATGAAAATCCCCCATTATAAGACTCTCTGATTTACTGGCCCACTCTATTTCCCCGTACAGTTTCTTATTATACTCGTCAAAGTCATTAGGCCAATAGTACACTCCTACTCTCAATTTTGTTCTCCCAGTGCTTATGTCACATCAAACTCACTCGCCACTGCACTGTCCAGCGATGTCGACTGGCTTCACTTCCTTGGATTTTATGTGTTTCTTAACTAATAGCATAACCCCTCCTCCCTTCCTATCCTGTCTATCCTTTTTGTAGACGTTGTACTCCCCAAATTCTAGTTCTCCATTCCTTATATCTGTGTGACACCACATCTCTGTTATCCCAACATTATCCGCCTTTGATGCTTTGAGCAATACCTCAAATTCATCAAATTTATTTACCAAACTCCTAGCATTGCTGTACACACAAGTTTACATGCACCTGTTCTTTTTCTTAGCTACCCTAACACAACCCATGTGTTTACTTGTACCGCAATGACTCCAAGCAGTCTGAAATATCCTGCATCTTGTTTTCCAGGCTTCTGCTCATACCAATAGAAGCAGTGCAAGAATCACTTTCACATCTGCCAGTGGCTACTGTTAATCTATTAGTCCTTGTATCCCCCCCCCAGCTAGCAGTTTTCCGACTCACCTAACACTGCCTCGATAGCATCAGCAAATATTCTTGCACCCTTTCTATTTAAGTGTATCCCCTCCCTGTAGAAGCAGTCCCTTCTGTTAACAAGTACAGACCAGGCTGAAAAAAATTCTACTCCTTGAGCCTTGCACGATCTTTCCAGGGCTGAATTGATCGACAAGGCTCTTCATCATATACTCCCCCTGTCGTTTCTGGGCAGAATTGCAGAATTTTTTTTCAACAGTGATCTGTACTTGTTAAGTAATTCTGCCGGTCTCCTAATCTTAATATCATTAGTTTCCAACGTGTACAACTATATCACCTTTTGTGCCCTTAAAAGATGATATCCGCTCTACAACGTCATCAACCTTTGCCCCCTGGGAGACATACCCTGGTCCTGTTCCACCTATACTTTTTACAAAGCATGTTCCCCGTTTCCCTGACAATAGAGTCACCAACAACTACTTGTTCCTGTGGGACCAGCGCATTCTCCCTTGGGGGTTGCCACTGTGTTGCGTGATGACCAAGTGCAAGCTCTGGCGTTGATGTGGGCAGCTGAGAGCTTGATGAGCCCTCAATTTTGATCCTTCGATGGCATCCACCCTGTCCTTCAAGCTCTCATATAGGCCCATAACAACGCTAAGTTGTCGCCTGATTTCATTACACTCCTTGCATCGCGCACACACAAAGACATCCCCCATGGCAATATCATGTCCCGTACCCGATTGCTCCACAAACATCATGCAAGCAGTGCATTTTAAAAGGCTGTGATTCAGATATATTTTTCAGTATCAAATATTATCTACGAGTTCTGTTTATATAACTTCTGTATCAAGTTATGTATTAATTAATTATGTTTCGTTTGTAATCTAAGTCGTTATATGTATTTAGTTAAAAGTACAATTTAATTGACAATGAAGTTTAACAAAATTAGTAGATTTTGCTGATTAATTGACAATATTATATTATATACTATACAATACTAATGCTATCTAGTTCGGGATATAACATTGTATCGTATAACAATGGTGCAAGTTACAAACGGTAAATCTACGGACACTTTAAGTATTAATTAACTTCCAAATCACGCTGTCTCAATCCAGAATAAACTAACCTTCCTGACTAGGTATATAAGCTACTTATAGAAAATAATTTGATGTATCAATTGGCTAAATATGTCTAAAAAACTTCTCGTTCAGCGGAGTGCAACTCTCAACACGTGGATATGATGCCCTTACCGATACTTTTACCGGTAAAAGAATAAATACGCCAGATTAATCAGAAAAACAGAAAATAATGCTATACTACTAAATTTAAATCAAAAGTTTTAGAAAAATAATAATTTCAAATCAATAAATAAGAAAATCCACTTATCGGCTTTGAACACGTCTGGCTCCCACTAGCCTCGTCAGCAGACTCTCGGTACACTCGGTATATAGGCACACTACATCACTGCATTCACAAAGAAGGTAATTTGATATCAGTATGGATAAACATTTGAGTTAACAGACTTTGAAAGAGGGATATGGTGGGTGCCCGATGCATGGGTCACTCTATAGCAGAGGCAGTACAGAAATAGCACTATCCCCATTTGACAGTATCAAGAGTGTATTGGGTATACACCATTTCCGGAATAACATATCATCGACAGTGCTGTGCGTAGTGGTGGATGAACGTGGCCGTCTGTCTTGCATTGTTTCGGTCAACCGGATAGCAAGAATGGCACAAATCATTGCTGACTTCGACGAGGGAGGTGCCAGAACTGTCTGCACAAAGACCATCACACAATCATTAGCCGCAATAGGTTATGGGAGCCGCCGACCCATCAGAGTCCCATTGCTAACACCACAACACAGGACTCTGTCTCGACTGGGCAAAAGAACATCGGCACTTAACCTTGGATGATTGGAGACGGGTCTCCTGGTTCGATGAGTTCCATTTCCAGTTATTTTGAGCGGAAGGGAGGGTGCATATCTGGTGGAAACTGCATGAAGCTATGCACCCATCATGTCAACAAGGAACTGTTCAGGCAGGTGGACAGTTAGTAATGGTCTGTGGAGTGTTCAACTGGCACACGTTGGGACCTCTGGTACGTCTAGACGCATCTCTGATTGGCGCAGGTTACATGTCCATCCTTGCAGACCATCTGCATCCCTTCATGGTCATCATGCACCCAGAGGGCAATGAACTCTTCTAGCAGGACAATGCGCCTCCCCACAGAGCCGTCATGACCACAACATGGTTCGTAGAGCATTCCACAGATTTTACCACAATGGAATGATCGCCCCGTTTACCGGACATGAACCCTGTGGAGCACCTTTAGGATGCTGTGGAAAGGTCTGTTCGAGCTTTGGATCCTCCATCCAGGAATGCAACAGAATTATGGACAGTGGTGCAGCAAGCATGGATGGAAATACCTGAGGAACACTTTTGTGAACTAGTGGACTCAATGCCTCACTGTGTGACTAACCTTATCTGGGCAAAAGGTGGGCCTATCCATTACTAGGTATGTATCCCATGATTTCTGTCCAATCAGTGTATGTCCTTCCTAAATGAGGCCTCCTGAGCTGCATGCAGTACTTAAGATGTGGTTTGACCCTGCCTTATATAATGGGATAATCATATCCTTATTGCTGCTAGCAAAATTTCTATATATCACTGACAAAACCCCATGAGCTTCCCTGGCAGCCTGTCTGCATTGATCAAAGAACTTCAAAAACAACTGCACAATTACTCCAAGGTCTTTTTCATTTTCCATTACTCTGAGTACACTACCACAGTGTTCGTATGTTACTCTGGGGGTTACCGCCACCCATATACAGTACTTTGCATTTATCAATGTTAAACTTCAAATGCCATTTCTCAGCCCATCTGGCTAATTTTTCTAGATTCTGTTGCAGTAGTATACTGTCATTAACCACACTGCAACCTTTGTATCATCTGCAGACTTGGACATTAAGCCTGATATGCCTTCATCAATATCACTGATAAATATAGAAAACAACAATGGGTCCAGCACCAAACCCTAGGGGGGGACTCCACTAATAACATTAGTGGAGTCCCCCCCATGATTTCTGTCCAATCAGTGTATGTCCTTCCTAAATGAGGCCTCCTGAGCTGCATGCAGTACTTAAGATGTGGTTTGACCCTGCCTTATATAATGGGATAATCATATCCTTATTGCTGCTAGCAAAATTTCTATATATCACTGACAAAACCCCATGAGCTTCCCTGGCAGCCTGTCTGCATTGATCAAAGAACTTCAAAAACAACTGCACAATTACTCCAAGGTCTTTTTCATTTTCCATTACTCTGAGTACACTACCACAGTGTTCGTATGTTACTCTGGGGGTTACCGCCACCCATATACAGTACTTTGCATTTATCAATGTTAAACTTCAAATGCCATTTCTCAGCCCATCTGGCTAATTTTTCTAGATTCTGTTGCAGTAGTATACTGTCATTAACCACACTGCAACCTTTGTATCATCTGCAGACTTGGACATTAAGCCTGATATGCCTTCATCAATATCACTGATAAATATAGAAAACAACAATGGGTCCAGCACCAAACCCTAGGGGGGGACTCCACTAATAACATTAGTCCATAAAGAGCAGTGTCCATTGATTCCCACTCTCTGTCTTCTCTTACTCATCCATCCCTTTATCCAGAGCAGCAACTTGCCCTTAAAGCCACATGCTCCAATTTGTGCAGCAGTCTTTTATGGGCAACCATATCAAAAGCTTTCCTGAAATCCAAGTATACGATTTCAAAATTATTTTCTGTATCCAGTTCCTTTGTGACCACATTATAGTATACAGTCAAATTATTCAGACAATATTTCCCCTTAACAAACCCATGCTGTTGTTGTTGTTGTTATTTGGTTTTTAGGAGCATTAGCAACTAAGGCCATATTGCTCCGGGATATGCGGTGGTCATTCCCTGAATGACCTTTCCGCATCCTCCGTATTTGGTGGTGACGGGCTCGAACCCCGGTCTAATCAAGAAGCGTATGCTACGCACTGCTGCTCCTTCCCACCTGGCTACGGAGGCGCCAACCCATGCTGTGTCTGAAGCATAACTGCAGCCTTGTGTAGTTGACCCTGCATTACTTCTTTTCCAGAGACTTAATTTTCCCTCAAACACAAGTTATTATTCGTGTCATCCTTTGATCCTCCCTTTGTGAATCAGAGATGCATTCACACATCAATAGTCCGTGAGGAGCTCCCCTGAATCTAAGGATGCTATCATAATTGTGGCTAAGGGTGTGCTTACGTCATTCGCTGCCTCCCTTAATATAATTGGACAGATCCCATCCACCCCAGGTGCCTTTCTTATGTTTAACTTCAACAATAATAATACAAACTTGTAATACAAACAACAGTTTATTTTACATGTGAAGAAAGCACTATAGAGAATAATTTAATTTAGACTTATATTACACATTAATCCTACAGTAAAATTGGGACATGTTTTGTCTGGATTTTACCATGGGACTCTTCTATGCTGGAGGGAAAGAAAACAGGTCACCAGCAAAGAAAAAAGAAGGCATAACAACTGATCCTATACGATACCATACCATCATTCAAGGAATATGTTTAATAAATACAGACTGTATATTAATTTTCAGGTAAAGTTCTAACACTTTTCATGTGGATATTAAGAATATCCATAATGGAAAATGGTCACATTAAATTTACATTCACCACATTAACATCATTACAAATTGTTATAAATAGAAAAGTAAAACCAGATAAAGAGAAAAGCTTATTTTTAATTTTAATTATTTGAAAGAACAACAAAAAAGCTTTTATACAGATAATAGGTTTTTATGTGGTCTCCATTATTCTGGAGGATATCGAACCAATACACAATTGCACACCAACTATTTTTCAGCATCTGTAGAATCACAGAACTGTGTTATTGATACACGCATTGAGTTCTGAACAGACAGTCTACCAGGTGCTTCTTATTAACAATTAAGGAAAAAACTGTGAAGTTAATCTAAGAGTGTGACAGTGAACCAATGTTAATTAATTATTAAATTTCTGTTTATACTCCGGTACGACAACCAAGTCAGTAGAGTTTACAATAAATCGTAAATACAAATATTTATCGTATTTATTAATCACGGGCTTGAACCCCGATCCACTCAAGGAATGCGTGCTATGCACTCGCTCCTGACCACACATGGCCACTCATATTATAAAGTATTTTTAGTGAAGGTAAAGAAAGCCAACATGGGAAACTTTTAGTGGTCAAACAAGTTTCCCGGTACCGCAGCTTCTCCCTGCTAAAAGTTTCCCTGCATTCTCAGTAAACAGATGGTGCATGTTATCGGTAGTGGCAGTAGAAGTCGATAACAATGTAGTGATTAATTTTTCTCATTATTAAAAGCAGATTATTGAGTTCACGAGTGTAATGACTTCGCAGCTGAAATTTACTTACGGGTACACACTCCAGACTGCCTCAGTCTTAGGGCGTTTATTCCACCTTCCCGCTGTTTTAACCCGATAAGAAAACAACTTCTACTGCAACTACCGATAACATGCCTGTAGAAGTTGTTTTCATATTGGGTTAAAACAGCAAGAAGGGGGAATAAACATCCTAAGACTGAGGCAGTCTGGAGGGTGTACCCATAAGTAAATTTCAGCCCACTCATGAACTCCAATAATCTGCTTTTAATAATAAGAAAAACTAATCAGTACATTGTTATTGACTTCTAACGCCACTACTGATAACATGCACCATCTGTTTACCGAGAATGCAAGGAGAAGCTGTGGTATCAGGAAACACTTTCGACCACTAAAAGTTTCCCATGGTTCTCATGTTGGCTTTCTTTACTTTAGCTGTATTTTTATTTGAAGACAAATTTGTTTTATGGTCTACCAGCTATATATAGCAGTGAAAACCATAAGTATTGGGCACAAAATTATACAGCAACAGTTAATATTAGAAACTTTCAAGCATCGTTGCCACTTAATAATTTCAACAGAAACTATTTAAATTTATCTTCCGTGTTGAGAAAACTGGGTTTGCTACTTAGTGCATCAATCTAATATTAGAAATAATTGCCACAAATCGCATTGGTATTACACTATTTTAAACAAAAGACACTTCTCTTATTAACAAATATATTGCTTTTTATTTAAAGTGTATGCTACTAGCCAGACCAAGTTTCAATCCTTTTTGGAATCTCACTGGTGGGCAGGTAGGCACTGTAAAGGAATGAACAATCCAGTGATGAGATATATCCACAATATGTGAGATGGTGCAGCCATTAAAGTAAACACAGTTAAGTCTAAGGCAAAACCCTAAAGTTGTGAAAGCTATATATAAAAAAATCGCTTTACATATTTGGCACAGCCTCTTTCTGTAAATAGCTATGAGTAAGCTGGATTTGCTACTTAGTGTAATTTGCCACTTTGCCACAAGTTGCCTTAGTATTGATTTACCAAGGTAGCATTATAAGACGCTACTTGTGGCAAAGTGCCTCCACAATATGAGAAAGATACACTAAGTAGCAAGTGTAGTTTGCTCATAGCTATGTACAGAAAAAGACTATGCCCAACATGAACATTGGCTTTATATAGTTTTCATAGCTGAAGGCTTTTGCTCTAGACTTAATAGTTTTTAACTTTGGCACATGAAAATATATACTTTTGTTTCAGCTTATTTTTAGTACACAGGCCAGAAAAGGTTTTCCTTTGAAGATACAGAACAAGAATAGTAACAACTCACAATAAAGATCCAAAAATAAGAAAACCACACTTAAACAGAATATGTAGTGTATTACCAAAATTTACAGTAAAAAAATTAAAATTAAATCAGATGAATTCTGTGAGGCTACATTATTAGCAGTAATAGTGCTGTATAAAAGAATTTTAAAATTATTTTATGATAAAGTAAATGTTTGGAATTGCAGTTGAAATTGCAAACAATATCTTTATCAACAAAGTATAATAGGTGTTTTTCTTCCAATTAATACCCAAGCACAGGCAAAAGCAGAAAAAATTCAGTTATTAAGCATTTTTCTCTTTGGGCAGCATTCATGAAATTTGGTATTTACACTATATATTTATTTTTTTATTCTGTTTTAAGAAATCCTTCTATCAGTTGCACTCGGCTATTCTAATACCAAACTAATTTTAGACAAGACAAAAAATAAATAAAAAATTAAAAAAACTTACATGAATGCTGCCAAAAATTTAAAAAGGGACTCGCATGAGCCCCTTGTTAGAAAAAAATTATTTTGCTAAAACTTAAAGACTAATTTAGCCAGAGATGACCCTCAGCTGAAATTCTTCTAGAGTGAGCCCCTTGTTAACAAATTGGCAGCACACCCTTGGTTCCTACACATACACCATGCCCTCAACATGTGCATCAGTAATAATTAACTGTTTATAGTCTCTGTATAAATTACTCTGCCAAAATTAAAATATCAGTAATGGTGAGATACCAACAGTGACTAATTAAACATAAGCAAATTTTATTGTGATTATAAGGATTTCTCCAAAATAACTGCAGTCTTTTTCTTTTCCTGAGTTAGCTGAATCTCAGATAAACTGTAAAGATGGAGTTATTTTATATCATTAAATTGGATAATCACAGTTTCCAAAGTGGTTATACTTTATAATAGGTAAACTTATGTAAAATACATTCAGTCTCACCTGAGAAATTATTTGCTGATCAAACTGAGTTTGTGGCTGCTGTGTAACTAACTGCTGCAATGAAATTGTGCTTGGAGCTGAAGTAAATGAAGGCCACACACTTGTGGAACGGTCCACTATTTCTGAAACAAAATAAAATTAAAAATTAAAGCTTTAGTAATTTAATCAATTATTATACTCATATAATAACTGGAGCAGCACTGCAAACTTATAAGTTTACAGCATTACTCCAACTTCAAACTACTTGCTACACATCACAATTCACAAAGGTGGATCGAAGGGTGACACGAGTAATTACAGACCAGTTAGTTTAACTTCTGTTCCGGGTAAAATAATGGAGTCACTGGTTAAAGATGCATTGCAGGATCATCTAGACAAGACTGCAGCAATAATTCAAACACAGCATGGGTTTGTTAAGGGAAAGTCTTGTCTGACAAATTTGATTGGTTATTATGATGTGGTCACAAAGGAACTGGATGCAAAAAATAATTTTGATATCATATACTTGGATTTCAGGAAAGCTTTTGACACTGTTGCGCATGGAAGACTACTGTACAAATTGGAGCAGAATGGTATTAAGGGTACGTTGCTACAATGGATAAAAGGATGGTTAAGTGGGAGAAGACAGAGGGTGGTAATCAATGGGTGCTGCTCTTCGTGGACTAATGTTATTAGTGGAGTCCCACAGGGTTCGGTGTTGGGTCCACTGTTGTTTTGTGTATTTATCAATGATATTGATGAAGGTATATCAGGCTTAATGTCGAAGTTTGCAGATGACACAAAGGTTGGCAGGGTTGTTAATGACAGTAATGGCAGTGTGCTACTGCAACAGGATCTAGATAATTTGGGCAGATGGGCTAAGAAGTGGCAACTGAAGTTCAACCTTGACAAATGCAAAGTACTGCATATGGGTAGAAGTAACCCCAGAGAAACGTACCAACTGTGTGGTACTACACTTAAGGTGGTAGAAAATGAAAAAGACCTGGGAGTAATTGTGCAGTCAGATATGAAGTTTTCTGAGCAATGCAGACAGGCTGCTAGGGCAGGTCATGGGGTTTTGTCAATGATATATAGGAATTTTGCTAGCAGGGAAAAGGAGGTGATTGTCCCTCTGTATAAGGCAATGGTCAGGCCACGCCTTGAGTACTGCATACAGGTCTGGAGGCCTCATTTTAGGAAGGATGTAGATTTGCTTGAGCGTGTACAGAGAAGAGCAACACGATTGGTGAGGGGAATGAAGGGATTCTCTTACCAAGAGAGGCTTAAGTTCTGCAAATTGCAGTGGCTGGAGACTAGGCACCTGCGCGGTGATCTGATTGAGGTCTATAAGGCCTTGAATGGGTTGAGCACGCTGAATTCTGATGGGATCCTTCCACTTGTTCAGATTACGAACCTACGGGGACATAAGTTCAAATTAAGAAAGGACAGATGTAGAATAGATGTGCGGAAATTTGCCTTTAGCCAGCGGGTGGTTAATTGCTGGAACAAACTTCCATCTGTCGTTGTGGAAGTTGATAGGTTAAATAAATTTAAGGAGGAACTGGACAGGCATTTGGAGGGAATGGTGTGATTTTTTTTTTTTTTTTTTCGGCTGATGCTGCATAAGCTCCTACACTTGCTTTCTTGCATCATGTGCCACTACTACTACTACTACTACTACATATTAACTAAAATTCTCAAAACAACTTATAGCATAAGCTCTGTTATCCAGCACTTTACCCATCTGGAATGCTGAAGCAACTGGTATTTGTCTACATATATCTGTGTGCATATAATTCAACAAATGCATTCAAATGCAAACCCGCACAAATGGCGGAAATTTGCCTTTAGCCAGTTGGTTGGTGGAACAGACTTCCATCCTTTGTTGTGGAAGTTGATAGGGTAAATAAATTTAAGGCTGAGCTGGACAGGTATTTGGAATGAACGGAAGGGTGAAATGGGAGGATTTCTTTTTCCTTTAGGCTGATGCTGCATAAGCTTGCTTTCTTGCATCATATGCCTCTACTAATGCTAAAGTTGACCTAACCCAGCACTACTGCTGGCGTATTTGGAGTATTGTCTTGTGATGATTTAATTTGTTAATAAATGTTTTTGAAAAGTTAACTGTATTCAAACAAATCTAAGAAGGCATGTTATAAAATGCATCATACAGAAAGTAGTTATTTTACATTGTGCAGAGGTAGGGTGGATTCTGTGATTGACATGTCTGTGGTATTTTTGACCAAGTGTATTGCAGAATGACATGGAAGTTGGTTATAAAGGTCAAAAATAAGGTTGCAGTTTAATATTCAGTGGTTAATTTGCTTATTCAGTAAATTTCCTTCCTGGAGAAATGCTCACATCTGGTGAGTATGGGCTAGGTACACCCAGGGTCATGTGATGGATATCATCATTCTTCTCTTTTTTGGTGATTCTCTCTCTCTCTCTCTCTCTCTCTCTCTCTCTCTCTCTCTCTCTCTCTCTCTCTCTCAGGGTAACACTGAAGAATTTTATTTTTGACTGGTGCAGCAAAAGTCTCAGGCTTCCTTGTACCATATGGCTAATAATAATAATAATTATTATTATGCAAGACCCACAGATTGCATCAGGGGAAATTAGTTGGCTAAAACTACCAGCTGCAGACTGGTAAAGAGATCGAAGCCATGACAGAGGGAGAGACCTACAAATACCCAGGGATAGGGTTTCTAAATTCCCGACATTTTTTAACCTTCGGGAATGGGAATTTGCAGTTCCCAAGAATTCTCAAGAATTCCTGAAAATTTTATTTTTTTTAATTAAACATTTGCTGTCTCTTGGATAAAAATTTTTGTCCTTATTCTATTCATAAAACACTATAATAATGAAGTGTACATTATGGTGTATAAGTAAAAAAATTAAATTTAATCAGAATTAGATATTAAAAAATATGACTCATAGTTTGATGAATATAAACAGAACATTTTATTATATTAGTACAGCATACCATAAAAGAAACCTAAGTAAACACTAATACTGAAACAACAAATAATAAGAAAAACTAATATTAGCATTTAACATTTACAATTATTGTTAAAATAAAATTTTAAAAAACACAGTGCATTAATTGCTTAGTTGTAAAGCCTGGGTCTTTGCTTAGATACAAATAAGCAGAAAAATTTCTTTCATTTTGGGTTGAAGTAAGTCTAATTGTTAGCAGCGCATCTAATAAAATTTATAGATTCTGTATCAGTGTACATGTTGCTTCATATAAATTCATCTCACTACTTAACAATGAAAATACCTTATTTGATTGGTTCTGCTTTTGCCATTCAAATGGATATCTCTCTCGCTAACTCTGTTTTTAGATCTGTTTCTAATTCCCTAGGTTCCAAAATTTCCACTTCTTTGTTCAAATTATTTTCTGTTTCAGATTCTTCTATTGAGGTACATTTTTCTTTGAAAATTCATTCCATTATTGATTTTCAGATCACAGAAATTCATTTTTATTTGCCATAGCAAAAAAAAAAAAAAATCATTTTAACCTCATTTAATTTACTTGGATTGCTAATAAGGGATATTAAGCCTTTATCTGCTGTTTAAAAAGCTGCTGTTTAAATTCCTTTAAAAGCTTATTACTTAAAATAGAATTTTGTTTTTTCAAATTACGAAAGAGGAATCTAAAAATTTCTTCACTTGTTAGTAGATTTGCGTTATGATTATTTAATGCTTCAACTGTGAGCTGCATGGGTTTTAAAGCAGTTTAATATAGCTTCGTCGATTTTTGGATATCAGTCCTTCCATATATAACAGAGTTTTAATTTATGTAAAGCATTTTAGTCACAGTTAACACTTAACGTATGACTTCATGCTGTGCATGCACTGACCCACATAGAAGGGACTGGAATTATGATGAACTTAGGGAATACACAATTATTTTACCAGGGAACTATCGCCGTTCTCATGCTGAAAGTGCAGTATTTTTCTGATTGGACTAAAATATAGATCGTAATATTAGATACAGAAAATGAAATGATTATTTGCAACTATATTTAAATAAAACTTAAGCATTTTAAAATAACCTATGCAGCAGTCTGTATATTACAAAAACCTAAATTTTTTGGGAAATGTTTTTTCTCTTCCAGGGAATTGGGAATTTTAAGGTTATGACTTTTTCCAGGAAAAGATCTTGCTGAGTCTGCAACATCCCCAGGGAGGGTTTCTTCCCAAGTAACCCTCCCTGGGGATGTTGCAGACTCAGCAGTTACCGCACAAGGAAATCAAGGCCTGCCTGACCGAAAAATACCACCACAGACACATAAGCCTGCTGAAAGCAAAACTGAATGGAGGGAACACAAACATAAAGCCATAAACACCTATGCAGCTCCAGTGCTAACATACTTTGGGATCACAGATTAAACTAACATTGAGCTGGAGGATATCATGAGAAACACAAGGACAATAATGACCAAGAGCCAAAGTCAACTGTGGAGAGACTGACAATAGCTCGGAAAGAGGGAGGAAGGGGGCCTGTAGACTTCATCGAACAACCGAAAACAGTGATAGCTAACCTGGAGGATTACTTCCAGAAAAATTCAGCAGCACTCTACCAGGCCATAAGGAAGACAGACAAGTGGCATACCCCACTCAATCTAAGAAAGGAGTCCCTCCATCCCAGATGGCACAAACGAAGCTAGAAAGATGGGCAAAGAATACTCTCCACAGCAGACACTACAATAAGCTCCATCAGGATCACATAGATAAAATGGCTTCCAATGCATGGCTTGCAAGCGGGATGCTTTTCCCCAAGATTGAAGGATTCATGCTCGCCATCCAAGACCAGCTAATCAACACCAGGAACTACAGAAAGTACATCGCCAAGGAGCCTGGAGTGTTAGATGACATATGTCAACGATATCACCTGGCATTAGAAATGATCCACCACATCACCGCGGGATGCAAGGTGATCACCCAGACTGAGTACACTCATGGACAAGGCCAAGTAGCCATGATAATACATAAGAAATACCAGTTGCTCAAAGAAAGTGTACTGTATTACAAGTATGAACCCCAAGCAGTACTAGAAACCCCAACCCACAAGCAGTACTGTGATGTGCCATAATAATGAAAGACAATCCAGCACAACGGACTGGATATAACCCTTCTTGACAAGAAGGAAAAGACTACCTATCTAATTCACATAGCAGTACCCAACGCTGGCAAACCCTAGAAAACCCATGAGTAAATACACAAACCTAAGACAGGAGATCAAAGAGATGAGACATATGCAACAAATAACAACTATCCCAGTCATCGTGTCAACCACTGGTATAGTGCCAAAGACCCTACATAACAGCCTAGCAGCAATAGGACTCCCAGAGAACACCTACAAGGAACTCCAGAAAGTTGCAATTCTGAACACCTGTAGAATAGTCAGAGAGTTCATCGACTAACAGTAACAGTAGACATAACTACCCTGTGTACTTGGTAGCAATACCTGTCATGGGGTGGAACTCCTAATCAGGAAGAAATAATATAAGATCAATAATAAAATGCTCAATGCAAAATCACAAAAGAGAATGGAAACGTTGAAAAATTAAATCTAATATAATAGCAAGATTTTCCCTGCATAAAAGCTCAAAAATATCTCATTATGCGAGGTTTGCCACATTTCTCTGAACGTGTTGTATAAGTACCAGGTTATGCGAGGATTGCCACAATTTATCAATCATGTTAGTGCAAAACCGTGTTGTAGAAGTACCATGTTATACAGGGGTTGCCTGTATTAATAACTTTCTTCCATTGACCAGAAATCCTATCCATAGTTTTGCTGATGCTAGCACACTGCAGTCCACCTTCCAGTTTAAGAAACCTTGCCCTGCACAAACAGCTTCAACTTCTCGAATATCCACTACCAATTCCTTAAATGCTGATCTCCAGTGGGGAAAAAATAACTTAGTTGATTTCAATCCTTTTAAAACTCAATCCTGTCTTATATCTCGCAAAAAGGATTCTTCTGCTCCTATGCTCATCTTCACTGACACTCCGATTTCTAGGCAAGATCATATATTTCTATTAGGGATTATCCTGACTTCTAATCTCTCTCTCTCTCTTGGCATAAGCACATTACAAATATTACTTCAAAAAACAGGATATTCTCTTTCGCTCTCAGCATTACTTTTCTTCCAAACAGCTGTTCACTCTGTAAAAGTTGCAAATCTGCCCCACCATGGAATATTGTTCCCGTATCTGTGGTGGTGGTGCCCCCAAAACCTCTCTCAGGCTTCTAGATTCCATTCAAAAGAGGGCAGTTAGATTAATTAATAACTCATCTCTAACAGTCTCTCTCCATTCTGTCCCATAGACATTCTGTTTCTGCTGCATACCTGTTCTATAGATACTTCCATGGGCATTGTTCTTCTGAATTGGTTTCTATAATTCCCCCCCCCCCTCTCTCTCTCTCTCTCTCTCTCTTCCAAAGCAGTCTGAACACGTGCTGCAACCAGTTAACATAAAGTTCAAGGCTAGTGTAAAAAAATATCCTCTTTCATCTTCTCAACCTCCAATCCATGTTTGGTACGAAGTACTACAGGTTCTAATACCTCTTGTGTTTGGGGTTTTCATAAAAAAACACACCTAGATTTGGATTTGATAACATATAATAAAAATGTGCACAAAACACTTTTATGTATTACACTACTTGTGAACTGTTAGCCTGTTACTTTTAATACCCTGATTTACAATATCAGTTAGTCATCTGCAAAAATGTCAGTTAATTTCATATTTAAAAATAACCTCATTAAATTCTGATTAAAATCATTAACTCTCAATTCCATTCCTGGTTGAGACTTTTCGAATGATATATACAAATTATTTTTACATATGCAAAACTCTAGGCCAATATTATGAACAAACACATATTCAAGAATATGTTTTGATAATGTATAATAGATTATAATGGTACTACTTAATGTAATGTAATGATAATGGCACCTGGTTCGACAGTCCCTTCAAGTGAATTATCTATTGTGCATTAATGACTAGCTCAAGATTAGTGGTTGAAACTCTATATACCTTTTCAATCATGGATGCAGACTTACTTGAGCAGGTTTGAAAATGGAATGTTATTGGTTTCTCAGCATTATATGTGAAAATGGTTTAAAAGACTAGGAACACTATCATCTGTCTTTAAGCTTTGTGAAAAAAATGACAAAATATGTAATGCATGTCAGCTTTTGTTTCAAAATTAGTGGCAGTAATACTTGATTTTAACAATACTATACTTAGTGAGTCAGTAATGTTTTCATGCCTGTAACATCTAAAACAGTAACATCTAGATTGCTTCTTAACCTTTTCATGGGAGTGCTCACGAAAAGGTCAGGCAACATGCTAGATGTTACTGTTTCCTAGTTTTTTTCAGATTAGTTCACACTATTTATATGATTTAGATACTGTCCATTTTATATTTGAATTATTATATTAAACAGTTTAGTGAATTAATTACCCATTTATTTAAAAAAAAATAAAAAAATTATAACATATCCATGTGTGGGTGGGTACCAGGTGTTGGGCAAAAATTTTTCAAAATAAAATGTGCTCATTTTGTTTGCAAATAAAAATAGTTATCATATTCAAAATTAAATTTATTATAAGAAATTAAATTATTCAGTAATTCATCATTGAAATAAATTTTTTATTTGTAACTTATAACTAAAATTTTATTCAAAATATTTGTTTACTGGGAGTGACAACTGTAAAGTAAAAGGTTTTCTGTCTCCCTGTTCTTTGCTTGCTTAGCCAGCAAGTTCTCATAACCTTTTCTGTGCTATTGTCAGATCAATTTGTAACTGTTATAGACTTCAATACTTTTTATTGCTGTAACTTTTTCATGTCATGTTTTTCTGTTATGTTTCTGTTATGTTTCATGCTCTATTAAACTGGCTATTTCATTATTCACCCACCCGAAATCCTTTTGCTATATTTTCTTAATCATATATATGCTTTCAATGCATCTCTAACTATAGCTTTAAAGTGATACCATAATTCTAATGTATTTGCATTCTGTGAGCTATTTCCAAGTCGATGGAGGTCACACACAGCTTAAGGTGTTAAGCTGTCATAATATTTTTCCTTCAAATTGAAACCCATTCCTTTGCCTTTAACAACCACTACCTTTTTATTTTTTATTTATCTGACTTATTTCATTGGTGACACTTCTGTGATTACTATATATGCAGTTAAGAATTAGTGTTCTTGTATAGTTTACTATTTTGACACAGCCCTTGACTTGTTTCCCTAGCACGATCTCCCTGTTACTTGGCCAAACAGAACCTAGTTGTAAGAGATATAATGCTGCTCTTAGTTCTTCTTGTGTAAAAGGACTTGTGATATGGTTCATGCCCTTTTAAAGAAAAATATGTCTTTTTTTAACTTTTAAGGTCAGGGATTCTGGAGAGAATGATGTCATTGCTGAGATTTTTACAAGTATTTTTCTCTAGAGTATTTGCAACTGCAGTCAGATCTGCAACAAGATTCCTTCTGGCTCTGATGTTCAATGTAGTGCACTTTGGCACATGTATGTTTAAAAGGCAGTGTATTTTCTGTGATAGGATAGCAGAAGATTATTCCCCATGCCTTGTTTTGTTCTTTTTTTACTGCTATATATCCAGAATTTCATCAATGTTTTAGAAATACTGGAATCATGCAGATGTTTTGGGTCTTGCATCTTCAGCTGCACGGATAATATTCTATGTGATGTACATCATTGTATAACTGATACGCACGTGACTAAATTCCATGATGTCAAACTGTGCCAGCTGTTGAAAAAAATTCAGCCTCTTCAAATCTCAACTGTGATATCCATTGTGCTCAATATGGTCTTCTCTCACAGGGACCATCCTCAACTCCCATGTGAACAAAGGGGGCAAAGAAATGGAGCAGATAGGAAGATCAACAGCGGAAGATGTAGTAGTAGTAGTGGTGGCAGCATGTGATGCAAGAAAGCATGTATATGAGCTCATGCAGCATCAGCCAAAAAAAAAAAAAAAAAAAAAACCACACCATTCCCTCCAAATGCCTGTCCAGTTCCTCCTTAAATTTATTCAAACTATCAACTTCCACAATGACAGATGGAAGTTCGTTCCAACAATTAACCACCCACTGGCTAAAGGCAAATTTCCACACATCTATCTTACATCTGTCTTTTCTTAATTTGAATTTATGACCCCTTAGGTTCGTAATCTGAACAAGTGGAAGGATCTCATCAGAATTCAGCATGCTCAACCCATTCAAGGCCTTATATACCTCAATCAGATCACCACGCAGGTGCCTAGTCTCCAGCCACTGCAATTTGCAGAACTTAAGCCTCTCTTGGTAAGAGGATCCCTTCATTCCCCTCACCAATCTTGTTTCCCTTCTCTGTACACACTCAAGCAAATCTACATCCTTCCTAAAATGAGGCCTCCAGACCTGTACGCAGTACTCAAGGTGTGGCCTGACCATTGCCTTATACAGAGGGATAATCACCTCCTTTTCCCTGCTAGCAAAATTCCTATATATCATTGACAAAACCTCATGACCTGCCCTGGCAGCCTGTCTGCATTGCTCAGAAAACTTCATATCTGCCTGCACAATTACTCCTAGGTCTTTTTCATTTTCTACCACCTTAAGTGTAGTACCACACAGTTGGTACGTTTCTCTGGGGTTACTTCTACCCATATGCAGTACTTTGCATTTGTCAAGTTTAAACTTCAGTTGTCACTTCTTAGCCCATCTGCCCAAATTATCTAGATCCTGTTGCAGTACCACACTGCCATTACTGTCATTAACAACCCTGCCCACCTTTGTATCATCTGCAAACTTTGACATTAAGCCTGATATACCTTCATCAATATCATTGATAAATATACAAAACAACAGCGGACCCAACACCAAACCCTGTGGGACTCCACTAATAACATTAGTCCACGAAGAGCAGCACCCATTGATTATCACCCTCTGTCTTCTCCCACTTAACCATCCTTTTATCCATTGTAGCAACTTATCCTTAATACCATTCTGCTCCAATTTGTACAATAGTCTTTCATGCACAACAGTGTCAAAAGCTTTCCTGAAATCCAAATATATGATATCAAAATTATTTTTTGCATCCAGTTCCTTTGTAACCACATCATAATATCTTATCAAATTTGTCAAACAAGAGTTTCCCTTAACAAACCCATGCTGTGTCTGAATTATTGCAGCAGTCTTGTCTAGATGATCCTGCAATGCATCTTTAACAAGTGACTCCATTATTTTACCCGGAACAGAAGTTAAACTAACTGGTCTGTAATTACTCGTGTCACCCTTCGATCCCCCTTTGTGAATTGGGGATACATTTGCACATCTCCAGTCCGTGGGAACCTCTCCCGAGTCCAAGGATGCTCTCATAATCATGGCCAAGGGTTTACTTAGTTGCTTTGCCGTCTCCTTTAATATAACTGGATAGATCCCATCCACCCCAGGTGCTTTTCTTATGTTTAACTTCAACAATTTCTTCTCCACTTTGCTCTCAGTTATTACAAAATCATTAAGTATCCTGCTACAATTTGATAAACTTCTGCCATTTCCAAACCTTAATAACTCCTCGTGCGTGAATGTAGATGCAAAATACTCATTCAGTTTGTTTGCTATCTGGGCAGGATCATCAACAGTCGATCTATCGATATCAAGTGGACCAATCAGATTCATCCCCTGCCTTTTACGGGGAAGTATGTGGAAAAAGGTACTATTTCCTACATTTAGGAGGGAGGAATTATTTGTTATTTTATGTCCATTTTTTTATATAAGATCTTATATCCCTTGGGATCTCCTAATAAGAGAAGAGGAGAAGGCAGCTGCTTAATCAGATCATCAAGTATGACGGGAGAGGTTTATCCCAGGTGGCAAATATACAGAACAAATCAAACCTACAAAGAGGCAAACGACAACTGCCTCTATGGTGGTAGTAAGAGGGATTACTACCACAAAATTTTAAAAAGAAATTAAAATTTTTCAAATTTTGAAAAGAAATTTTATTTTCAGATTTATGCATAAAAATTAACTACAAACAGTTGATATATTAGTATAAATTAAGTTCATGGTGGCGAATGTTATTAATCACTTAATTATGCCTCTCGATACAAAATAATGAGAAGGGAAGGACTTTCTCTTGCTTTACAAAGTTCCTTCATTCAAGATGTCTCCTGGTTTAAAAAGTTGCTTAATTCATTCAATACAGAAGTTCTTGTAAAACTACAAAACATAACTACACATAAGTTGGTGAGGCCATTGTCAACTGCTTTATTTAGAGTACAAATGTTTGGACTCAGGTTAAATTAGAACAAAGTAGTAATTTTATTAATAATTAAAACAATTTTAACTAAGTAAATGGAAATTACAAAAGTTACCAATATTAGCTGCAGGAATAAGAAACAAATGGCCTGTGATGGAATCCCTTGCTAACTGATAGCCACCAGGAGGCAGGGTGATGGATGGAGGGTCAATAGGCCCAACTGGTACTGTAGGAACTGTGGCACTAGTAGCAGTTGGAGAGGCATAAGTTCCTTGACTTAACCACACAGCAGGTGTCACAAGTGGTCCATGAGGTACCCAGGAGGAAGGAAGAGCAGCCCTGGAAACTGTTTCACACTCCCATTGTCGGGATGTAGTAGTGGCACCTGAAAATATTATGATTTAGTGTCTTTAATATTTACACAAATTAATCTGTAATCATTTTGTCTATTTATACTATTAATTGACAATTAAAGAATATGGATTTCTTAAATACTGCTATCAGAATAAGAAGTTACTGTTAAGCTACTGTGTAATAACCCTATTTGATAGTATGAACTAGAGCTATAATACTCAATACATTCTACATTGATATCAATATTTGTAAAAGAACAAGAGAAGTTTACCTCAATATGATACGTAGAACACTTCCGTATGATATACTCCAGAAATTAAAACAAAAGAAATAATAAGTAAGAAGTAAGAAATAATTAACAATAATTAAAAATCAAATGAACACAATTAAAAATCAAATGAGTGCAATTAAAAATTAAGTAAAAAAATTTAATGAAAAAAATGCAAAATGATATTCCTTCCTGAGGTTGATAATGCTTTTCAACCGTATGTCGTGATCACAGGAATGAAAATTACTGAAAAGCATTAGCATTAGTAGAGGCATTTGATGCAAGAAAGCAAGCTTATGCAGCATCAGCCAAAAAAAAAAAAAAAAAAAAACCATTTCCAATTCACCCCTCTGTTCGTTCAAAATACCTGTACAGCTGAGCCTTAAACTTATTTAGGCTATCAACCTCCACTACAAGGGATGGAAATCTTTTCCACCAACCAACCACCCGCTGGCTAAAGGCAAATTTCCGCACGTCTATCCTACATCTGTCTTTCCTCAATTTGAATTTATGCCCTCTCAGGTGATTTTTCTGAGCTAGAGGAAGAATACCATCAGCATTGAGCAAGCTCAAACCATTCAAGGCTTTATACACCTCTATCAAATCACCTCGCTGGTGCATAGTCTCCAGACACTGTAATTTGGAAAACTTAAGCCTTTCTTTGTAAGAGCACCCCTTTGTTCCATTCACTAATCTTGTTGCCCTTCTCTGTACTCGTTCCAGCAGCTCTACATCCTTCTTGAAATGAGGCCTCCACACCTGTATACAGTACTCTAGGTGTGGCCTGACCATTGCCTTATACAAGGGAATGATCACTTCCTTATCCCTGCTGGAAAAATTCCTGTATATCATTGACAATATTCCATGAGCTACTCTTGCCGCCCGTCTGCACTGTTCAGAGAACTTCATTTCTGCCTGCACAACCACCCCCAGGTCCTTTTCATTCTCTACCACTGTCAGTGTAGTACCACAGAGTTGATACGTTGCTCTGGGGTTGCTGTTTCCCATGTGTAGTACTTTACATTTCTCAATGTTAAACTTCATTTGCCACCTCTCAGTCCATCTGCTCAACCTTTCCAAATCCTGTTGCAGTAGCATAGTGTCAGTAGTGTCCTTGACAACCCTGCCAACCTTTCTATCATCTGCAAACTTGGACATTAAGCTTGATATACCATCATCAATATCATTTATAAATACAGAAAACAATAATGGACCCAACACTGAGCAATGAGGGACTCCACTAATAACATTAGTCCACGATGAGCAGTGTCCATTGATTACCACTCTCTGTCTTCTCCCCCTAAACCGCCCCTTTATCCATAGCAGCAATTTTCCTCCAATGTCACACTGCTCCAATTTGTGTAGCAGTCTTCCATGTGTAACAGTATCGAAAGCCTTTCTAAGATCCAAGTATATAATATCAAAGCTATTCCCTGCATCCAGTTCTTTTGTGACTGCATTATAGTATCCAATCAAATTGGTCAGGCAAGACTTCCCCTTAACAAAACCATGCTGTGTCCGAGCTATAACTGAAGTCTTGTCTAAATGATCCTGCAGTGCTTCTTTAACCAGTGCCTCCATTAATTTTCCTGGAACAGAAGTTAAGCTCACAGGTCTATAATTACTTGTGTCAGCCTTTTGATCCTCCTTTGTGAATTGGGGTCACATTTGCACATTTCCAGTCTATGGGTACCTCCCCTGAGTCCAAGCAAGCTCTCATAATTATGGCTAAGGGTTTGCTTACTTCCTTTGCTGCCTCCTTTAATATAACTGGATAGATCCCATCCACCCCGGGTGCCTTTCTTGTGTTTATCTTCAACAGTTTCTCTCCTCCACTTTACTCCCAGTTATTTCAAGATTCTGTAGCTTACTGCTAGAGTTGAATACACCTCTGGCATTCCCCTCGCTGAATAACTCCTCATATGTGAATGTCGATGCAAAATATTCATTTAGTTTGTTAGCTACCTGAGCAGGATCATTAACATTTGACCCATCAATATCAAGTGGACCAATCTGATTCATCCCCTTCCTTCTTGAGTTTACATAAGTAAAGAACTCTTTGCTGTTTTTCTTTGCATCCCTTGCCAAGGATTTCTCGTAATCTGCCTTCGCCTGCCTAACCTCCTTTGTAACTTGGTTGCATATCAACTTGTATCTATCACAGGCTTCTGTGTCATGTGTTAATTTGTAAGTATCCCATGCATTTTTCTTCTCTGCCATATGCCTCATTAGTTCATCTGACATCCATTTTGGCCTAAACCTTGAACAATATTTCTTAGTTGGTATGTAAAGCCTAGTAGCTTCCAAGATAAGTTCTTTGAATGCTTCCCATTTTGAATTTGCTGTTGGTAACATCATCAGTTGGTCCCACTGTATAGAATTTAAATACTGTCTCAGTCCATCGTAGTTGCCTTTACGGAAGCAATAACCCTTCCCTTACCCCTAATGGTAGTTACCTCTTTGAGTAAATCCCACTTCAGCACACTGTGATCACTGCCACCTAGTGGTTCATTTATCTGCAGATTCTTAATGCATGAAGAATCACTGCTGATAATCAAATCAACAGTATTACTCCCTCTAGTTGCCTCCGAACATGCTGATGTAGAAAACAATCATCCAATAAATCCACAAAAGCCCTGCTAGTGTGTGAGTGACCAGCCCCCAAACTCCAGTCAATATCTGGGAAATTAAAATTTCCCATTATAAGACTATGATTTACTGGCCCACTCTATTTCCCTGTATAGTTTCTTATTATACTCATCAGAGTCATTAGGCCTATAGCACACTCCTACTCTCAATTTTGATCGCCCAATGCTTATGTCACACCAAACTGACTCAACACTGCACTGTCCAGCGATGTCGACTGTCTTCACTTCCTTGGTTTTTATGTGTTTCTTAACTAATAGCATAACCCCTCCCCCCTTCCTATCCTGTCTATCCTTTCTGTAGACGTTGTACTCCCCAAATTCCAGTTCTGCATCCCTTATATCTGTGTGACACCACGTCTCTGATATTCCAACAATATCTGCCTTTGATGTTTTGAGCAATACCTCAAATTCATCAAATTTATTTACTAAACTCCTAGCATTGGTGTACACGCAAGAATACCTGCACCTGTTTCTATTCTTAGCTACCCTAACACAACCCATGTGTTTACTTGTACCGCAATGGCTCCCAGCAGTCTCTGAAATATCATGCATCTTGTTTTTCAGGCTTCTGCTCATTCTAATAGAAGCAGTGCAAGAATCTCTTTCACCTCTGCCAGTGGCTACTGTCAATCTATGGTCTTTGTCTCCCCCCAAGCTAGCAGTTTTCCGACCCACCTAACACTGCCTCGATAGCATCAGCAAATATTCTTGCACCCTTTCTATTTAAGTGTATCCCATCCCTGTAGAAGCAATCTCTCCTGTTAACAAGTACAGTCCAGGATGAAAAAAATTCTACCCCTTGAGCCTTGCACAATCTTTCCAGGGCCGAATTGATCGACAAGGCTCTCATCATATACTCCCTCCTATCGTGTCTGGGCAGAATTGCAGACACTTTCAAATTCAACCCTCATTCTCGGCTTTTGTTCAACAGTGACCTGTACTTGTTAAGTAATTCTGCCGGTCTCCTACTCTTAATATTATTAGTGCCAACGTGAACAACTATATCACCTTTTGTGCACTTAAAAGATGGTATTCGCTCTACAACGTCATCAACCTTTGCCCCTGGCAGACATACCCTGGTCCTGTTCCACCTATCCTTTTTACAAAGCATGTTCCCCATTTCCCTGACAATAGAGTCACCAACAACTACTAGTTCCTTTGGGACCAGCGCATTCTGCCTTGGGGGTTGTCTCTGTGTCACGCGATGCCCAAGTGCAAGCTCTGGCGTTGATGTGGGCAGCTGAGAGCTTGATGGGCCCCTCAATTTAGTTTCTTCGAGGGCATCCACCCTGTCCTTCAAGCTCTCATATAGGCCCACAAGAACGCTGAGTTGTTGCCTGATATCGATACACTCCTTGCATCGCGCACACTCAATGACATCCCCATGGCAGTATCATGTCCCGTACCCGATTGCTCTGCAAACATCAAGCAAACAGTGCATTTTATAAGGCTGTGAGTCAGAGGACAACTGCCCCCCTCAGTTCTGCTCTGAGCTACAGCACTTCTATTAGCTTGATCCTTTTGCTTTGCTGCTCTGGTTTGAGTCATGATTCTATTAATTTATTAATTAATTATAATTAATTATGTTATGTTATTAATTATGTTAAATATAATTAATTATATTACGGTTGTAATCTAAGTCGTTATATGTATTTATTTAAAAGTACAATTTAACTGCTAACGAAGTTCAACTAACGCTATCTAGTATCACAAAGGCGGTATATAACTATCGTATCACAAGGGCGGGAAAGTTACGAACGGTGAATCTACGGACACTTAACTATTAATTAACTTTCAAATCTCGCTGCCTCAATTCAGAATAAACTAACAATCTTTACTAGGTCTATAAGCTACTTACAGGAATAATTCGATGTAAAAAATATTCAATCAAGCGGCTAAATATGGCTAAAGAACTTCTCGTTCAGCGGAGTTGCAAACACGTGGATACCCTTACCGATACTTTTATGCAATTACAAGGCCGAGTAAAGAATAAATACACCAAATTAATCAGAAAATCACAAAATAATGTTATACTACTAAATTTAAATCAAAAGTTTTAGAAAAACAATAATTTCAAATCAATAAATAAGAAAAATCCACTTTGCGGCTTTGAACACGACCGTCTCCTAGTAACCTCGTCAGCAGTTCTGACGGGTGAGCATGGAACTTAAATAGGGATTATTTGTCTTTGTGCATGCGCTTAAAGGACCACGAGTCAGAGATTAGATATGGCCGGCGAACATTAACAGAATTCTCATGTAATTCAATTTCAACGGTTGTAGCCAGGCCAATATGGAAATTACACACTATACTGAACAATTGCTGAGTCCTCTCCTCATTCACAACACAAATAAATGACCTAGTACACATTTCTTGCGGTGATCGCGAATCATCTTATCAGGGTTCTACGCGGTTTCCTCTGAATTTTCATGTTAATCAACATGCGACCTCAGTTCTTGCTTCTCGTTCAGCAGCATCAGAATTAGCCTTTCATGCCATTAATGAAAAACATACTTTTTTATTTAACAAGGCCAAAACATTTAGAGTCCAACGTAATTATGCAGAAACCGTCGAAATTAAATTACATGAGAATTCTGTTAATGTTTGCCGGCCATATCTAATCTCTGACTCGTGGTCCTTTACCCGCATGCGCGAAGACAAATAATCCCTATTTAAGTTCCACTCTCACCTCTTTTCAGTAATTTTCATTCTTGTGATCACGACATACAGTCGAAAAGCATTGTCAGCTTCAGGAAGGAAAATCGTTTTGCATTTTTTTTCGTTAAATTCATTTTTTACTTAATTTTTAATAATTGTTAATTATTTCTTACTGTAATGTAAGATTTTCGGTTTTTTTAATTGTTTTCATTTTAATTTCTGGAGTGTATCATACGGAAGTGTTCTACATATCATATTGAGATAAACTTCACTTATTCTTTTACAAATAGTAATAACCCTATATAACAAGTTTGTTTCTTAATTTTACAGTGCAACCTCAATATAACATGCCTTCATACCACAGGTATGATCATGTCCACCAAAATGAATTATGAAAAAAATAGTGTGTCCAAAGATAGAGCAATTTCATACTGGAAACTGCAAAAAGTGAATATTGTATATATTTCTATCTACTATGAAAACAACAGGGATTACCTTTATTTTTGATATAGGATGTTTCTTTTCCAACAAACTCTCCTAGTCTAACACGCCAACAATTCTTTGTGAAGGAGATATAAATTTTACAAAAAATGCGAAACATCTTCCTCACTGTCAGAACAGTAGTGTTCAGACCCCTCGGTCTCAATATTGAGTGCTCAACTCAACTTCTGTCTTCAAACACCATACCTCTGCCAGCAAGGAAACCATTATGTAGATTGACATTAAAATTAAATTTTGAAGGTCTAAACAGCTTAGTAAATATGGAACCTATTCTTCTCTTCATTCCTGTAGATTGACATTAAAATTAAAATTTAGGGGTCTAAAACGTTTAATGAATATGGGGCGATTATTCTCTTCATTCCTCATTCTTCAGCCCCATATTCATTAAGCTCTTTAGACCCCCAAATTTTAAAATTAAAGATCTGTATAGTCATAATAAGGTAAGGCGATCAGCTCCCCACTTTGTTGCTGGGAGAAGAAGGATGCTATTTAGTTTTTGTTGGCAGAATGTTCTTAGTCTTTTAATATGTTCCAGGAAGGTAAGTTAATGATCTAAGTTCAACCCAGTTCAACCCAGCATACGATTCCTAAGAATCGTATGCTGGGTTGAACTGCTATTGGTTGTCCATTCAGTTGTAGTTCTGGATGTGGGTGCAGTTTACATTGTCAGCAAAAATGGATGCACAACGTTTTTTGAGGACAAAGTTGAAAACCATTGATTTGTGCCCATGTACTGATCTTATTTATTGCTCCTTGTAACTGTCTCTCGAAAGTATTGATGTTTTTTGAAGTTTTAAATCGAGCTTGGAATGTTCGCTTGTCTAGGAAGTTCCGTATGAAAATCGGGAGATGGCCCCGAAGTCCATGGAAATGTAATTCACAGAGTAGTCCATACTTCCACATGGAATCATAGGCCTTACTGATGTCAAAGAAAACCATTACATGGTGTTCCGATCTAAGGAATGCATTCTGAATGCAATTCTCTAGTCTTACTGGTATATCTAGTGCTGATCTGTTTTTCTGAATGCCGAATTGTGCAGAATGTAAGAGATTGAAATTTTCAAGGTACCAATATTAGTTGACGTTCCACCATCTTTTCGAGAATTTTGCAAAGGCAACTGGTCAAGGCAATAGGTCTATAGTAAGTGGGATTTGTTGGGTATTTACCTGGTTTAAGGAAGGCAAGTACTGTAGCATGATGCCATTGTTTAGAGAATGTATCTTCCAGGTAGAGTATATTGAACAGATCAAGGAGTGACTGCAGTGATTCAGCACTTAGTTCCTGTACCATCAATTAATGGATATTATCTGGTCCTACAGAGCTATGCCTAGATGTTGACAAAGCTCTATGTAGTTCATGGATAGTAAATGGTAAGTTATATTGTTCTTCTGTTTTTGAAGAAAAGTTTAACTTTTGTTTCTCTGAATTTGTTTTGAATCTTCTCAAGGCTGGTATGTAACTTTTTATTGCTGATGTTTTGGCAAAAGATGGTTTGCCAAAACATCAGCAACAAAAGATGTTTTGGAGTGGGAACCAGACCTGTTCAAAGCCACTAAGTGGATTTTCTTATTTACTGATTTGAAATTGTTTTTCTAAAACTTTTGATTTAAATTTAGTAGTATAGCATTATTTTGTGATTTTCTGATTAATCTGGTGTATTTATTCTTTACTCGGCCTTGTAATTGCATAAGAGTATCGGTAACGGTATCAAATCCACGTGTTACAAGTTGCAGCTCCGCTGAACGAGAAGTTTTTTAGCCATATTTAGCCGCTTTATTGACCAATTGTTACATCAAATTATTTTCTATAAGTATCTTATATACCTAGTCAGAATCGTTAGTTTATTCTGAATTGAGACAGCGAGATTCGGAAGTTAATTAATACTTAAGTGTCCGTAGATTTACCGTTCGTAACTTGCCGCCTTTGTTATAGGATACAACGTTATATCCTGAACTAGATAGCATAGCATAGTATAGTATAGTATATAATATAATACTGTCAATTAATCAGTAAAATCTATTAATTTTGTTAAACTTCATTGTCAATTAAATTGTACTTTTAACTAAATACATATAACGACTTAGATTACAAACGTAACATAATTAATTAATACATAACTTGATAAGGAAGTTACATAAAGGGAACTCATAGATAATACTTGATACTGAAAAATATATATAGCATTATAATTGTGTTAGGATACAAGTTTAGGGTTATAATTTTGTACTGAAATTGAAATTTTATTGAAATTAAATAGAAATCATGACTCAGACCAGAGCAGCAAAGCAAAAGGCTCAAGCTAATGGGAGTGCTGTGGCTCAGAGGAGAACTGAGGGGTGGCAGTTGCCCTCTGAATCGAAGCCTTTTAAAATGCACTGCTTGCATGATGTTTGTGGAATCGGGTACGGGACATGATATTGCCATGGGGGATGTCTTTGTGTGTGCGCAATGCAAGGAGTGTAACGAAATCAGACAACAACTCAGCGTTGTTATGGGCCTATATGAGAGCTTGAAAGACAGGCTGGATGCCCTCGAAGTATCTAAACTGAGGGGCCCAACAAGCTCTCAGCTGCCCACATCAATGCCAGAGCTTGCACTTGGTCATCATGCAACACAGCGGCAACCCCCAAGGGAGAATGCGCTGGTCACACAGGAATTAGTAGTTGTTCGTGACTCTATTGTCAAAAAAACAAGGAACATGCATTGTAAAAAGGATAGGTGGAACAGGACCAGAGTATGTCTCCCAGGGGCAAAGGTTGATGACGATGTAGAGCGAATATCATCTTTTAAGTGCACAAAAGGTGATATAGTTGTTCACGTTGGCACTAATAATATTAAGAGTAGGAGACCGGCAGAATTACTTAACAAGTACAGGTCACTGTTGAACAAAAGCCGAGAATGAGGGTTGAATTTGAAAGTGTCTTCAATTCTGCCCAGACATGACAGGAGGGAGTATCTGATGAGAGCCTTGTCGATCAATTCGGCCCTGGAAAGATTGTCCAAGGCTCAAAGGGTAGAATTTTTTCAGCCTGGTCTGTACTTGTTAAAAGGAGAGACTGCTTCTATAGCGATGGGATACACTTAAATAGAAAGAGTGCAAGAATATTTGCTGATGCTATCGAGGCAGTGTTAGGTGGGTCAAAAAATTGCCAGCTTGGGGGATACAAGGACTAATAGATTAACAGTAGCCACTGGCAGAGGTGAAAGTGATTCTTGCACTGCTTCCATTGGAATGAGCAGAAGCCTGGAAAACAAGAGGCAGGATATTTCAGAGACTGCTGGAGGTCCTTCCGGTACAAGTAAACACATGGGTTGTGTTAGGGTAGCTAAGAATAGGAACAGGTGCATGTATGCTTGCGTGTACATCAATGCTAGGAGTTTGGTAAATAAATTTGATGAATTTGAGGTATTGCTCAAAGCATCAAAGGCGGATATGTTGGGATATCAGAGACGTGGTGTCACACAGATATAAGGAATACAGAACTGGAATTTGGGGAGTACGTTTGCAAAAAGAATAGACAGGATAGGAAGGGAGGGAGGAGGGGTTATGCTATTAGTTAAGAAACACATAAAATACAAGGAAGTGAAGCCAGTCAACATCGCTGAACAGTACAGTGCAGTGTCGAGTCAGTTTGGTGTGACATAAGCATTGGGAGATAAAAATTGAGAGTAGGAATGCGCTATAGGCCTAATGACTCTGATGAGTATAATAAGAAACTATACAGGGAAATAGAGTGCGCCAGTAAACCAGAGAGTTTTATAATGGGGAATTTTAATTTCCCAGATATTGACTGGAATTTGTGGGTTGGTCACTCACACATTAGCAAGCCTTTTTTGAATTTATTAGATGATTGTTTTCTTCATCAGCATGTTCGGGAGCCAAATAGAGGGAGTAATACTGTTGATTTGATTATCAGTAGTGATTCTTCATGAATTAAGAATCTGCAGATAAAGAAACCACTAGGTGGCAGTGATCACAGTGTGCTGAAGTGGGATTTACTCAAAGTGGTAACTACCATCAGGGGTAAAGGGAAGGGTTATTGCTTTCATAAAGGTGACTACGATGGTCTGAGACAGTATTTAAATTCTATACAGTGGGACCAACTGATGATGTTACCAACAGCATATTCAAAATGGGAAGCATTCAAAGAACTTATCTTGGAAACTACTAAGCTTTACATACCAAATAAGAAATATCGTTCAAGGTTTAGGCCTAAATGGATGTCAGATGAACTAATGAGACACATGGCAGAGAAGTAAAATGCATGGGATACATATAAATTAACGCATGACACAGAAGCCTATGATAGATATAAGCTGATCTGAAACCAAGTCACAAAGGAGGTTAGGCAGACAAAGGCAGATTATGAGAAATCTTTGGCAAAGGATGAAAAGAAAAACATCAAAGAGTTCTTTACTTATGTAAACTCTAGAAGGAAGGGGATGAATCAGATTGGTCCACTTGATATCGATGGTTCAACTGTTGATGATCCTGCTCAGGTAGCTAACAAACTAAATGAATATTTTGCATCGACATTCACACATGAGAAGTTATTCAGCGAGGGGAATGCCAGATGTGTGTTAAACTCTGGCAGTAAGCTAGATAATCTTGTAATAAATGAGAGTAAAGTGGAGGAGAAATTGTTGAAGATAAACACAAGAAAGGCACATGGGGTGGATGGGATCTATCCAGTTATATTAAAGGAGGCTGCAAAGGAAGTAAGCAAACCTTTAGCTATAATTATGAGAGCTTCTTGGACACAGGGAAGGTACCCATAGACTGGAGATGTGCAAATGTGTCCCCAATTCACAAAGCAGGATCAAAGGCTGACACAAATAATTATAGACCTGCGAGTTTAAATTCTGTTCCAGGAAAATTAATGGAGGCACTGGTTAGAGAAGCACTGCAGGATAATCTAGACAAGACTTCGGTTATAGCTCGGACTAAGCATGGTTTTGATAAAGGGAACTCTTGCCTGAACAATTTGATTGGATACTATGATGCAGTCACAAAAGATCTGGATGCAGGGAATAACTTTGATATTATATACTTGAATCTAAGAAAGGCTTTTGATACCGTTGCACATGGAAGACTGCTGCACAAATTGGAGCAGTGTGTCATTGGAGACAAATTGCTGCTATGGATAAAGGGGTGGTTGAGGGGGAGAAGACAGAGAGTGGTAATCAATGGACACTGCTCATCGTGGACTAATGCTATTATTGGAGTCCCTCAGGATTCAGTGTTGGGTTCGTTATTGTTTTCTGTATTTATAAATAATATTGATGATGGTATATCAAGCTTAATGTCCAAGTTTGCAGACGATACAAAGGTTGGCAGGGTTGTTAAGGACACTACTGATGCTATGCTTCTGCAACAGGATCTGGAAAGGTTGAACAGATTGGCTGAGAGGTGGCAAATGAAGTTTAACATTGACAGATGTAAAGTACTACATATGGGCAACAGTAACCCCAGAGCAACGTATAAACTCTGTGGTACTACGCTGACAGTGGTAGAGAATGAAAAGGACCTGGGGGTAATTGTGCAGGGAGATATGAAGTTCTCTGAGCAGTGCAGATAAGCTGCAAGAGTAGCTCATGTTGTCTTGTCAATCATATACAGGAATTTTTCTAGCAGGGATAGGGGGGTGATTATTCCCTTGTATAAGGCAATGGTCAGGCCACACCTTGAGTACTGTATACAGGTCTGGAGGCCTCATTTCAAGAAGGATGTAGAGCTGCTGGAACGAGTACAGAAAAGAGCAACAAGATTAGTGAATGGAACAAAGGGTTTCTCTTACGAAGAAAGGCTTAAGTTTTGCAAATTACAGAGTCTGGAGACTAGGCACTGGGGAGGTGATCTGATAGAGGTGTATAAGGCCTTGAATGGTTTGAGCATGCTCAATGCCGATGGGATTCTTCCTCTTGCTCAGAATAATCACCTGAGAGGGCATAAATTCAAATTGAGGAAAGAGAGATGTAGGATAGTTGTGCGAAAATTTGCCTTTAGCCAGCAGGTGGTTGGTTGGTGGAACAGACTTCCATCACTTGTTGTTGAAGTTGATAGCCTACACAAATTTAAGGCTCAGCTGGACAGGTATTTCGAACGAATGGAGGGGTGAAATGGGTGTTTTATTTTGTTGTTTTTTTTGGCTGATTGTGAATAAGCTTGCTTTCTTTCATCGTGTGCCTCTACTAATGCTAATGTTAATTTAGTTTTCCTCTTTGGTTGATAATGTTGTTATCCCATAGTGTGTGATGACCATTTATGTCTCTCAGAATGAGGAAAGATGTGGGGAGTTGAGCTATGAGGTTGTTTAGATCATTTTGTTGGATGGAAACGTTTGTTGGAATATATAAGGAGCAGATTGTAATATGGATGTCAGCAGCCACACGAACTGCTACTGCCTCAAAGGGAGAGTTCAGTAAGACCTGTTTGACAGGAACATATGAGTTTGTTATAACAGCTACACTACCATATGCAGTATTTTGATCGGTTCTATCTTTTCTAAAGATATTGTAATAAGACAGTTTTGATGTGTCTTGAGGTTTGAAATACATCTCTTGGAGGCAGAAACATATTGGTGTGTATTTAGAGGTAAGGTCGTACAGGTCATTAATATTGGCACGGAAACCATGGAAATTGCACTGAATTATCGTGTTGATTGTTTATCTCTTGTTAGACTTTCCGAGTGTTTTCATGGTGTTGAGGTTCTCTGTTTTTCACTCTTGTTTTTATCTTTATTTTGAAAGTAAGGCCTTTCTGTTTCCATGTCTTCTTCAACAAAAATGTGTTGTACAGGGTCATCTCTAGGTATTTCCTTAGTATCCATTTCCTGTTGGTGACCAGAAGTTACGATTTGTTTTTCTTGGTGTCTTTGGTCTGGGGGAGTGGAGATTTTCAATTGGTATAGAAACTGGGGTATTGACTGCCTGAGTTTGAGTTGCACTGTACAGTGTTTTTAAGTAGTTCAAGAAAGACTCTTTTGGGGGTACTGTTAGTTCAGTTTGTGATGCAGTTGATTGGAAATTTTTGGTGATTTGGGCAATAGTAGATCTATTTGAAAGGGTTGGTGGTGAGATGATTCGCTTTGCTTCTTGATAGGACACATTATCATTGATTTTATATTTCTGAATAAATTTCTCAGTTTTCCAGCAATTGCATGTTCTAGTGTAAGCAGGATAATCTTTTTTCCAGTTTGGGCATATCGTTGAGGTGCAGTACAGGCTTCGCAGTTGTGTTCAACTGACCCGCACTTTGCACAAGCAGGGGTTTCCCAGCAAGCTATCTGGGAATATCCGTACTTCTGACATCGGAAACACCGTAGCAGATTTTCAATATATGGTCTGACATTACAGACCAGATATCCAGCCTTAATGGATGCTGGATAATGTAGTGTATTAAAGATCAAAATGGGATTGCATGTAGGAGTCAGAACTCCATCTTTTCTGGTGGAAATTCTCTTGACCTGTATAACTCCTTCTTCTTTAAGTTCTTCAATCATCTCCTCTTCAGACATATCTATTAAATTCCAGTCAGAGATCACTCCTTTAAAGGTGTTCAGTGATCTATGGGGTGTCGCAGTAACTGGTATTCCAGCAAAGAGATTAATATTCAAGAGCTGCTTTGAGTGTTTACCATTAGAGGTCTCGATTAGAATATCTCCTGACCTAAGTCTTTTTACAGACTTAGGAGCTCCAGCTCTACTTTCTAATTCCTTTTGTACTCTAAATGGCGAGAGTTTGCCAATTTCTTTTCACCAGTTGAGTGCATGATCGGGAAAGTTGGAGTAGGATAGATCTCAGAGTCAGTTTTCTGGTGTTTTGAAGTTCCTGAAATAGAACTATCTTTCGTTTTTGATGTCTGGGGGTGCATCTGGCAGCCTAGATAAGTCTGAACTTGATTTACTCAGCACATGCTCTTTTTGGCCCTGGGAGCTTATCTTTTTCTCCCAGGTTACCAGGCCCATCAATGTGGAGGCAAAAGTGGTGCCACCTAGCAAGGAGAAGGGTAGTATTAGCTTATCTTTTTCTCCCAGGTTACCAGCCCCACCATGTGGAAGCAAGAGTGGTGCCACCTAGCGACCCAAGTGAAGAGAAGGGTAGTATTAACAAAAAAATAAAAAAGGGGTTAAAGAAAGGTACTTTCCTTTCTGAGTTATATAATTTGAAAGATCTATTTAATTATAATACTCAAGAGTTAACGGACTTGCAAAACTCAGGAGAAATGTATTTACAGTAAAGCGCATCAGATAATCACTACAAAAAGGCACTGTGGTCACTAATATCGCTTGGCACTCGGGGCCCTCGATTTCGGTGTACATTTCTTCAACCTCTTCATCATCATGGCTCGATATCAGTGCATAAATTGTTATAACCTTTAGTTTGAAATCCTTAGAAGTAAGTCTTGACACCCTTAGTGATGTACTTTTGAATTCCAAAATGTTGTTTGTTATATCTTTATGGACCAGAAAGCCAACTCCATCTTTGCTCTTTTCACTGTTTCCATTGGTGTACAGCAGATTTCCACTTGATAAATTTATAATTGATTCATTTCTTCTTCTTGTTTCAGCCAAGCCGATGATATTCCAATTCACATTTTCTAATTCCTTTTCCAGCCTAATGTCCTGTCTTCATCGATGAGCGATCTTACGTCGTAACAGGCCAAGTTCAGTTTCTGTGCATGGCAGCCTGGTTGTACCCAGAGATTCTTAGCTCCCTCTGCTTCCACTCTGATTTTCTCGCTACCATAAGAGGAGTGAAAGCAGAAAGGAGTGAAAGACCAAACCTCCAGTGTTCAGGAGGGTTTGTTCTTTTCCTCTTCCAAGCTGACCAGGAGCTTTGAAGAGAACCACTCTACACATTCGTTGCCACCTAAGTGATGTAACAGGGCTTACCATCGAGAAGGTGTGTATGAGTGGATATTAGGGAGGTAGGCCAACCAGACTTCTCCTAAATCTTCAAAAATACAAAGATATTGGATCCATCAGTGTTTTAGACTGTTTCAGACTTTAATACAGCATTATTAAAATAACAACGTTTAATGTAACTGTTATAGTTAATTACATAAATATTACCAAAATACTGGAGGCCTTTTAGAAGTAGTTTAATAAATCAATTAGTACTAACAGAACTTATTTTGAATCTACCTGAATGCCTTGAAGGAAATATAAAAATAACAACATTTAATATATACAGTAGCACAATAACGGAAATTATTTTTTGAATTACAGAAGTAATTTAAAAAAATAGGCAGAAGAAATGTTTCAAATCTGGACTTACTTTGTGTGACTAGAAGTGTTGAAGAATCAGATGTTGCAGAAAATGTTACCTCTTGTCCTTTCTGGTCTCTGTAATGAAAAAAAAAAAAAAAAAAAAAAAAAAAAAAAACAAGAATTTAGAAATTTCAAATATCACCCCCAGAGTTTATAATTAAAATGGATGAAAATACAGACTGCCTATTCATATTAAATTCCTTCATACAAAATTCACAATAAATGTTAAACACTGAGTAGCATAAGAAGACCAAATATGAGAGACTTGAGTTGAATGGGCAGAAATCAGACTGCAGAACACATTTATTTGCTGTAATGAGCAAAAACTATGAGTAAGTTGACTACTGTACAGCATTCCACAAGGTCTAACTGACTTGGGTTACTTTTCACTGTTCGTTAGGTGGCCTTTATTTTTAAAGATAAAATAACTGCACATACCTACACAATGATACTAATTGATACCAATATTTTTGAAAATTATATTTTCAAGTTTATTTTCACCAACAAAAAACTACATTTCACATTTAAAATTTATTTGATGTCCATGAAGGTTCTCTGATAGTTTCTTCCCATTTCTTCATGGAATGAAGAAAGATTTTTAACTGGAAAATAAAAAAATTGTACGCAATTCCTATGAACTTTCATAATGACATTACCTGAGAAAAAAAAAAAAAAAAATTTAAAAGAGTTAGTCCTAGGTACAGTAACTATTCAAATAGTCTAATGTTATTAGTGGAGTCCTGAGTCCCAGGGGTTCAGTTTCAGACCCACTATTCTTTTCTATATTTATTAATAATATTCATGAAGGTACATCTGGCTTAATGTCTGCATGTGTGGCCTATCCATTGCCTTGTACAGTGGGATAATCACCTCCTTATCCCTCCTAGCAAAGTTCCTGTATATCATTGACAAAACTCCATTGGTTGTTCTGGCAGCCTGCAACAAAGGTTGACAGGATGGATAATAACAGTAATCAAAGTGTGCTACTACAACAAAATCTAGAAAAAGTAGGCAGATGGGCTGAGAAATGGCAGTTGAAGTTTAATATTGACAAATGCAAGGAACTGCATATGGGTAGGCAGTAACTGCAGATTAATATACCAACTGTGGTAATACACTCAGGGTTGTGGAAAAAGATCTTGGGGCAATTGTGCAGTCAGATATAAAGTTTTCTGGACAATGCAGAGAGGCTGCCAGAACAACCAATGGAGTTTTGTCAATGATGTACAGGAACTTTGCTAGAAGGGATAAGGAGGTGATTATCCCACTGTACAAGGCAATGGATAGGCCACACATCTTGAGTACTGCACACAGGTCTGGAGGCCACATTTTAGGAAGGATGTAGACTTGCTGGAATGTCTACATAAAAGGGCAATAAGATTGATGAGGGAAAGAATAATGAGGTGCTCTTACCACGAAAGGCTGCAAACTGAAACATCTAGAGGCTAGGCACCTGTGAGTTGATCTCAGTGAGGTGTTTAAGGCTTTGAATGGACTGAGCAAGCTCAAGGCTGATGTATTCTTCATCCTGCTCAGGCTACACAATGAGGGATTATAAATTCAAACTGAGGAAGGATGGTTGCAAGTTAGATGTATGGAGGTTTGCCTTCAGTCAGCAGGTGATTGATTACTGGAACAAACTTCCATCTTTTGTTGTGGAAGTGGGCAGTTTAAATAAATTCAAGGATCAAATAGACAAATTATTGGAGGGGATAGACAGGTGAGGAGGGAAGGTTGTTTTTTTTGTTTTGTTTTTTTATTTATTTATTTATTTATTTTTTTATATCTGATGCCTTATAAGCTTCCTTTCTTGGAATCATATGCCTATTAATACTATTATCTTATGCAATACATATATACAGCATAATTTCAGTGTATTTGTTAGTACAGTTATATTTTAAATTATCTCTTTTACTGCAGTTAGAGATAATTATAAATATTATACTATCAGCAAAATTATAAATGCATTTTCAGTTAATAAAAACATTAAGAGATGCTTAAATTAGAAAATTTATCTAATGGAATCAATTTATCTAACTAATTATCTGTAGATTACTTGAAACATCATCTAAACCAATCAAGAAATTGGAAGATAACTTTATCCACCTGTGCTGTGCTTGTATATACACTCAGTGGCCATTGAATTATGACTACTTGCACTAATGATATTAAGAGTAGGAGACCAGCAGAATTACTTAACAAGTACAGGTCACTTTGGAAAAAAAGCCGTGAATTAGGGTTGAATTTGAAAATGTCTGCAATTCTGCCCAGACATGATAAGAGGAAGTACAAGATGAGAGCCTAGTTGATCAATTCAGCCCTGAAAAGATTGTGCAAGGCTCAAGGGGTAGAATTTTTTTCAGCCCGGTCTGTACTTGTTCACAGGAGAGACTGCTTCTACAGGGATGGGATACACTTAAATAGAAAGGGTGCAAGAATATTTGCTGATGCTATCGAGGCAGTGTTAGGTGGGTCAGAAAACTGCTAGCATGGGGGGGGGATACAAGGACTAATAGATTAACAGTAGCCACTGGCAGAGGTGAAAGTGATTCTTGCACTGCTTCTATTGGAATGAGCAGCATTCTGGAAAAAAACATGCAGGATATTTCAGAGACTGCTGGGAATCATTGAGGTACAAGTAAACACATGGGTTGTGTTAGGGTAGCAAAGAATAGGAACGGGTGCATGTATACTTGTGTGTACACCAATGCTAGGAGTTTGGTAAATAAATTTGATGAATTTGAGGTATTGCTCAAAACATCAAAGGCAGATATTGTTGGGATATCACAGAAATGATGTCACACAGATATAAGGAATGCACAACTGGAATTTGGGGAGTACAATGAATACAGAAAGGATGGGAAGAGGTTATGCTATTAGTTAAGAAACACAAAATCCAAGGAAATGAAGTCAGTCGACATCACTGGACAGTGCAGTGTCGAGTCAGTTTGGTGTGAAATAAGCATTGGGAGATCAAAATTGAGAGTAGGAGTGTGCTATAGGCCTAATGACTCTGATGAGTATAATAAGAAACTGTACGGGGAAATAGAGTGGGCCAGTAAATCAGAGAGTCTTATAATGGCATTTTCATTTCCCAGATATTGACTGTAATTTGTGGGTTGGTCACACACACTAGCAAGGCTTTTGGGGATTTATTGGATGATTGTTTTCTACATTAGCATGTTTGGGAGCCAACTAGAGGGAGTAATACTCTTGATTTGATTATCAGTAGTGATTCTTCATGCATTAAGAATCTGCAGATAAAGGAACCACTAGGTGGCAGTGATCATAGTGTGCTTTACTCAAAGAGGAAACTACCATCAGGGGTAAAGGGAAGGGTTTTTGCTTTCATAAAGGTGACTACGATGGTCTGAGACAGTATTTAAATTCTATACAGTGGGACCAACTGATGATGTTACCAACAGCAAATTCAAAATGGGAAGCATTCAAAGAACTTATCTTGGAAGCTACTAGGCTTTACATACCAACTAAGAAATATTGTTCAAGGTTTAGGCCAAAATGGATGTCAGATGAACTAATGAGGCATATGGCAGAGAAGAAAAATGAATGGGATACTTACAAATTAACACATGACACAGAAGCCTGTGATAGATACAAGTTGATATGCAACCAAGTTACAAAGGAGATTAGGCAGGCAAAGGCAGATTATGAGAAATCCTTGGCAAAGGATGCAAAGAAAAGAGTTCTTTACCAATAAACTCTAGAAGGAAAGGGATGAATCAGATTGGTCCACTGGATATTGATGGTTCAACAGTTGAGGATCCTGCTCAGGTGGCTAATAAATTAAACGAGTATTTTGCATCTACATTCACACATGAGGAGTTATTTAGGAAGGGGAATGCCAGAGGTGAAGTAAACTCTGGCAGTGAGCTAGATGATTTTGTAATAATGATTTTGAGAGGAAAGTGGAGGAGAAATTGTTGAGGATAAACATAAAAAAGGCACCTGGGGTGGATGGGATCTATCCAGTTATATTAATGGAGGCAGCAAAGAAAGTAAGCAAACCCTTAACCATAATTATGAGAGCTTCTTTGGACTCAGGAAAGGTACCCATACCCTGGAGATGTGCAAATGTGACCCCAATTCACAAAGGCTGACACAAGTAATTATAGACCTGTGAGTTTAACTTCTGTTCCAGGAAAATTAATGGAGGCACTGGTTAAAGAAGCACTGCAGGATCATCTAGACAAGAATTCAGTTATAGCTCGGACACAGCATGGTTTTGTTAAGGGAAAGTCTTGCCTGACCAATTTTATTCGATACTATGATGCAGTCACAAAAGAACTGGATGCAGGGAAATAACTTTGATATTATATATTTGGATCTTAGAAAGGCTTTTGATACTGTTGCACATGGAAGACTGCTGCACAAATTGGAGCATTGTGGCATTGGAGGCAAATTGCTGCTATGGATAAAGGGATGGTTGAGGGGGAGAACACAGAGAGCGGTAACCAATGGACACTACTCGTCATGGACTAATGTTATAAGTGGAGTCCCTCAGGGTTCAGTGTTGGGTCCATTATTGTTTTCTGTATTTATAAATGATATTGATGATGGCATATCAAGCTTAATGTCCAAGTTTGCAGACGATACAAAGGTTGGCAGGGTTGTTAAGGACACTACTGACGTTATGCTGCTGCAACAGGATCTGGGAAGGTTGAGCAGATGGGTTGAGAGGTGGCAAAGGAAGTTCAACATTGACAAATGTAAAGTACTACATATGGGAAACAGCAACCTAAGAGAAAAGTATCAACTCTGTGGTACTATGCTGACAGTGGTAGAGAATGAAAAGGACCTGGGGGTAATTGTACAGGCAGATATGAAGTTGTCTGGGCAGTGCAGATGGGCTGCAAGAGTAGCCCATGGTGTCTTGTCAATGATATACAGGAATTTTTCTAGTAGGGATAAGGAGGTGATTATCCCCTTGTATAAGGCAATGGTCATGCCACACCTTGAGTACCGTATACAGGTCTGGAGGCCTCATTTCAAGAAGGATGTAGAGCTGCTGGAACGATTACAGAGGAGGGCAACAAGATTAGTGAATGGAACAAAGGGTTGCTCTTACGAAGAAAGGCTTAAGTTTTGCAAATTACAGTGTCTGGAGACTAGGCACCGGCGAGGTGTATAAAGCCTTGAATGGTTTGAACATGCTCAATGCTGATGGGATTCTTCCTCTTGTTCAGAATAATCACCTGAGAGGGCATAAATTCAGATTGAGGAAAGGCAGATGTTAGATAGATGTGCGGAAATTTGCCTTTAGCCAGCGGGTAGTTGGTTGGTGGAACAAACTTCCATCCCTTGTTGTGGAAGTTGATAGCCTAAATATATTTAAGGCTCAGCTGGATAGGTATTTCGAATGAACAGAGGGGGTGAAATGGAAGTGGTTTTTTTTTTTTGGCCGAAGCTGCATAAGCTTGGTTTCTTGCATCATATACCTCTACTAATGCTAATGCTGTGTTGTTCCACTATTTGCTAGGCAATGACTTCACTAGAAGTCTGAAGACATCCATAGGGATCTGCAGCAATGCTGTCTGCAAGGCTTTCCACAGTGTTGGAACAGATGACAGTTGCAGGTCCATACGCTTCACTTGGGTGGTGGTGCAGGCAGATATGAAGTTCTCTGAGCAGTGCAGACGAGCTGCAAGAGTAGCTCATGGTGTATTGTCAATGATATATAGGAATTTTTCTAGCAGGGATAAGGAGGTGATTATTCCCTTGTATAAGGCAATGGTCAGGCCACACCTAGAGTACTGTATACAGGCCTGGAGGCCTCATTTCAGGAAGGATGTAGAGCTGCTGGAACGAGTACAGAGAAGGGCAACTAGATTGGTGAATGGGACAAAGGGGTTCTCTTACAAAGAAAGGCTTAAGTTTTGCAAATTACAGTGTCTGGAAACTAGGCACCAGCGGGGTGATCTGATAGAGGTGTACAAAGCCTTGAATGGTTTGAGCATGCTCAATGCTGATGAGATTCTTCCTCTAGCTCAGAAAAATCACCTGAGAGGGCATAAATTCAAATTGAGGAAAGACAGATGTAGGATAGATGTGCGGAAATTTGCCTTTAGCCAGCGGGTGGTTGGTGGGTGGAACAGACTTCCATCCCTTGTCGTGGAAGTTGATAGCCTAAATAAGTTTAAGGCTCAGCTGGACAGGTATTTCGAACGAACAGAGGGGTGAAGTGGAAGTGGTTATTTTTATTTATTTATGTTACTTTTTTTTTTTTTTTTTTTTTTTTTGGCTGATGCTGCATAAGCTTGCTTTCTTGCATCAAATGCCTCTACTAATGCTAATGCTAATGCTAATACTTCCTGTTCCAAAACATCCCATGGGCATTCAAATTGATTGAGGTCAGGCAAATTTGGAGGCCAATCAAGATGGGTGATTTCTTCACTGTTCCCCTTTAACCACTTGTGAACAGTGTGACCCAATGACACAGCATGTTATCTTGGAAGATTGTTTTTTTTTTTTCCAGGAACAAATGCAACATGGAAATTGTGCATAGTGCCCAGTATCCAAGGCAGGTGGTTGCTTAATATGGGGCATGTTTTGCTAGCAAGAAATAGGGCCCCTGTGCGTAGGGACCAAGGATTCACCAGTGAGGTCTACATTAGCTTTTAGGAGACCATGTATGATTGCTCCATGGATTAATGTTGCTTGTGTCACATACAAAGGTGTCATCAGTGTGTTTTACACATATTTGGATTCATCTCACCAGCACACTTGTGTCCAACCAAACCAGCATTAGCATTAGTAAAGGCATATGATGCAAGAAAGCAAGCTTATACAGCATCAGCCAAAAAAAATCCCTTCTCATTTCGCCTATCCACTTACTCCAAATGTTTGTCTAGTTCTGCCTTGAATCTATTTAAGCTATCAACTTCTACAACGACAGATGAAAGTTTGTTCCAGCAATCAACTATCCGCTGGCTAAAGGCAAACTTCAGTACATCTATTCTACAATTGTCTTTCCTCAATTTGAATTTATGCTCTCTCAGGTGATTGAATGTTGTTGAAATCACAATATTCACTGTTGATGACACTCAGTGGTGAGGAGAGGGGTCTCTCTTGGGTTGTCTGCTGTGAAACCTCACATCTCAGTGTGCAGTACATCATAATTTGGGATATTTTCTTGCATTCTTCATATTGTATTGCGATATCAACTGTCACACAGCGATTTGCCATTGAGCCCATAAAATATGTTACACCCATTGCTCATCACAAACATCCACTTTGTGTAATCCTTTACAGTTCTGTGGTGAGATGTTCTTGATCCATTCAACGTCATTCTTTGTATACCTTAATCACAGTAGTCTGTGAGCAAACAGACAAGACATGCCATTTTTGATATGGAAGCATCTGACGCATGAGCTCCCACAATCACATCCTTCTGGAATTCCGTGATATCTTTACTACGTCCTGCAACTGCTACTTTATCACTTTGACTTGCATGACCAGATGCAAATCACCACTGCCCTAACATACAAAGCTGTTCAGCATTTTATATTCAAGCTATACGGCACAGTCCATTACAGATGGGAAGGTCATAATTCAGGGATCACTGAGTGTGTGCGTGCGTGTGTATATATCAGTTTATTTTACAACAGATAAAACAGCATAACAATAAAGCAGATATAACTTACAACTAATGAGAACAGACATGAATAGTACATTTATATTCTTGTTCATATGTTTTAAGATCTTAACAAATATATTTTAAGTGAGGCAACATTATGCAAAGCATCCCTATACTTTAGTTCGCTCTATACAGGGTGTCTCAAAAATACACGACATAACTTCAGGAATGAGTTCCTCATATGTAGACAATAAAAATATTTTATATCAACATAGTTCCGGAAATGCTTGGTTTCCGAGTTTTGAGGGTCTGTCTATGACACTTAACTGTTCACATCACCTTATAGTGATTGTTCAAAATGTCCACCTATTGCCTGAATACAGGCCTCACATCGACTCGCGAAGACGATGCCAAATTCTTGGCATGTTTTGTATTGTCTCACAACCTGCCACAATTTGATTGCGGAGTTTCCACATCAGCTACCGGATTCGAATATACCAATGACTTTAAATGGCCCCACAAGAAGAAATCTAGTGGGTTTAAATCAGTGAGCGTGGGGGCCAGGCAGTTGGTCCACCCCCCTACTTCAGGAATCATAGATCTTGGTCGTCCTGTTGGCAGCACGAGATGTAAAGGTCTCATGTTCACAAAGGCGACGATGGATACCTTCAAACGTTTTCCTGTCTGGACATCTACGTTCTGGAAGCCTTTCGTTGTACAAACGACGAGCCTCCAGAGCACTGCCGTCCGCCAAACCGTACATAAAGTGCATATCCGCTTGCTCCTGATTTGAGTACATGGTCGGAATGGAAAACCACCAGATTCTGTCAGTACTTTGTGATGAAGGAAATCACCTGCGGGAGATAAGACATTCCCGTTAATAACTCGGGAACCAAGCATTTCCGGAATTATGTTGATATAAAATATTTTTATTGTCTACATATGAGGAACTCATTCCTGAAGTTATGCCGTGTATTTTTGAGACGCCCTGTATATATAGCAGGCTACAGTACAGAAAGGGTAAACTCACATCAAGTTGAACTTAATCCAAGGTCACCCTTAGGAAAAGAAAAAAGTTATACCTATAAAGGGACTTTGTGGATTCTCATTTGTAAAAAACAAAAATATGTAAATTTATCTTTTTCGTTAAAAAAATTATAAGTTTTTCTGTACAGAGTTCCTGTCATGAATGGCCTGTGATGTTAAGTTCTTGGAATGCATGCAGGCTGGCAGTGGCGAGTTTTCTAAGAGTACTGAAGTAATGGATACAGAACCGTGCCAAGGGTGAGGCAAACAAGGCTCTTGCCTCAGATTAAAAGCTGAAAGGGGCACCAAAAGAAAGATTAAATAACTGCCAATGTTGCCATAATTAACAGTAGGGCGCAATTTTTCATTCTTGCCTCAGGTACTAAATTGGTTCAGCACAGCCCTATATGGATAGCAAGTTTTCAATGATAGCAGAATCTGAGGAGTAAGTTTCTCTGTGGTATTTAAGTTTTGTGAAATGAATATTTTGTATATAAATACTTTAAAATATTAATTTCTTTTTATTTGGCTTAACTCCAACATGAGAGGGAAATTACTGTCAAAAATAAAATCAGAATTAAATAGACTAATGTGACAAAAATCATTAAATATAAAAAAAAAAAAGCATGTTACTTTTCTTCTTTTTTTCGATGCAGTAATATTAATTGCTAATTCAGTGTTGATTGTTCAGTTTTATCAACTTCTACATCAGAAATCATGATAATTTATTCATTTTCAGCATTTACCAAAACTGAATCTGCAGATAAAGGAAAAAAAGCACTAATAGTGTTTTTTGGTACCAGTGTGGTAGCCAAATATAAGATGGAGATTCAATAAGTTCATATATTAACCAAAAATATACAAACAGGTCAATTATTTCAAATAGTTAATATCTCACTGTAAACTGATCAATCAGATAACATCTACAACCAGAAAGATAAACTAAATTACTCTTCCCTTCTGCCATTCCCCACTAGACTAAAGTATATATATATTAATATGAAAGCCGTTTTCTTGAGACTGCAATTGTGAACGATAGGCCTAACTGATCGGGCTGAAAGTGGTCTCAAACTAAAGATATTTCTTCTTAGGTGTGCAGAAAAATTCCAAATAGTTTTATTTTATGGAACGGGTCAGTTTTGTCTACTAGTGCTGCCTACTTTAGCCCCACTAAGAAAAGAAAGAACTAATCGCTAGGATTCCATTGCACTACTCACTATCACTCTCTTTCTGCAGCCCCAGTAAGCTAGGCTGGGCAAGGCAAGATCATACACTGATTGCCATTCATTAGAGACTGATTGTTTAATAAATTTAGAACTCAATTTTTTTTTCCATTATCGTTATCAACTTTTTCTTTTTTTGTTTTGAAGTTATTTAAGGTAAGTAATTTAAGGATTTAGAAGTATGTCACAGTCAGAATGCAGAAGAAGAGTAAGAGGATGGCAGTTTCACATTTGCTCTGAAAGAAACAAAAGAGGAAGCATTATTGTATTGCCTGTTATTTTACCGTGGAGTATGGCAATTTTGAAGGATTGATTAATGCTACGAGACTTATAGTCAAAGTTAAGCATCAGAATTGTTTGGATCTAGAAATAATAACAGGAGAAAGCTAAAGGAAAACGGGTACTTTTACTATGTGTAGATTTGACTCCATCTGATTCGATTTTGCCATTCTAATTTAAGAGACAGCAGTTTACTATTCGGCTGGCATTTGTGATGACTATAAATAAAAGTCAAGGGAAACATTTGATAGTCAGAATTTCACTTACTAACCCTGTATTTAGTCATGACCAATTGTATGCAGCAATGTCTCGGTTCAGATCATTCCAGCACGTTAAGATAAGGTAACCAGACGGGCACAAGAATATAAAAAATGTTGTTTTCAAAGAAGTATTATAGACTGTACTATATTTTGTATGTGTGAAATTGTTACGCAATGTGCACATTGTGAATAATCGGAAAGATGATGAAACAATGATGAAAATTTATGTTTCCTCAGACACAAGAAATGAGAAAGGATTCAACGTGTACTGGCTTACCTGCTCATGACAAAACACAGACTACATTTCTTTATTATTATTATTATTATTAGACATATGGTGCAAGGAAGCCTGAGGCTTATGCTGCACCAGCCAAAAAAAAAAAAAAAAAAAAAAAAATTCCTGAGTTACTTCGAGAGAGAGAGAGAAGTAGAAAGGAATCACCAAGAAAGAGAAGAATGATGATATCCAGCTTAGGACCCTGGGTGTGCCAAGCCAAGCTTTAGGACAGTTAGAGAAAAACTCTGCTACTAATTGCAAAATTTTCGCAATGGGTACAGCTAGTTAATATTAAACACGTGTGACTAACATATGGTGTTAATACTCATCACAATATCCTACAGCTAGTCAAACAGAACTCAGAATTAAGAAAAACATAAAAGAAAAGAAAATGATTTGCATAAACTACATACATTCAGAATTAAAATCTGAATCTTTAAAAATATTAATATTCAATAATAAATAAAATAATAGAAAAACAGGATATTCTATTATATCTTAAGATCTAAAATTGAAGTTCTTTACTTTCACCTTTATTTGGACAATAAATTAATTTATTATTAAACTGAATTACTACAAGGCCAATTCTACAAGGTTCATCAAAAAACAATGTCCTGGTGATGAGAATCTGAATCATTGCTAGGAAAAAATATTTAGCATTTGTGCAGCATGTTTACAACATGCTAACATATAGGTTGATACTGTTATCTTCTAGAGATGAGATGAGCTATACTATAGCATCAAAAAGTCTACTAAGCTAAGTAGCCGGAAGAGATACTACTGCAATAGTTTAAGCTGCAATTACACACACAAATACAGTATTGTTAATGCAGACAGATGTAATATAGGCCTCTCATCTCTGAATTTCTTCAGTGTTCCAATATAGTGCATATAGAACAAGAAGAGAGACACATCAGCTCAGCCATGTTTACAAGAACTGAATATTTCATAGCATAAAGCAGTGATGTCCAACCTACGGCCCACAAATAACTTTTATAAGGCCCACACAGAACGTGAACTAAAACAGCATCGATCGCCACTGCATGTACAGGCATGCAAGCATCCAACTCGACTGTAGTAAACATGTACATGTGGTTCAGTGCAGTCATATGTACGCTAAATACAGTTATGTATTTTGATATAGCTTGTTCATTGCATTGAATTAATTATTAATTTGTAATGAATTAAAAAAAATCATTCTTAAAAATGTTCCAAAAGGGGAAAATTGATTTGGAGCGTCGTGTTTTTGATCCAAAGTGGACTGAAGACTATTTCTTCATTGATTACCATAAAAAAACAGTGTTTTTGGTGGTAATCAATTGAAGATTTCAATTGATTACCACCAAAGATTGTGATTTATTAAAGAATATAATTTAAAACGACACTGATTCCAATCATAAATCTTATGATCAACATAAAGGAGTGCTGCGAAAAGAATCAAGAAATTTCTGTGCCAGTTATCAAGTTGCACATTTGATCGCTTTTGAAAGTAAACCGTTCAATGATGGTGAATTTGTTAAGCGTTGTTTGTTAAAAGTTGTGGAAGAAATCTGTCCAGAGAAATGAACAATGATACAAGACATTATATGTCTCGACAAACAATTATGCGAAGACTACAAGATATTGGAAAGAATTTGTTCGAACAACTTTTGAAAAAAAAAGAAAAAAAAGAAAAAGAAATATTTTAGTGTGGCATTGGATGACAATACTGATGTAAATGACACAGCCCAACTCCTCATCTTCATACGTGGAATTAATGATAATTTTATACCAGCTGAAGATTTAGCTTATCTACACAGTATGCGCGGAACAACTACAGGTGAAAATCTTTGCCAATCTATCGAAAAGTTAGGATTAAATATTAAAATCCTGGTAGGAGTCACAACTGGTGGTGCAAAAAATATGATTGGTAAAAACATTGAGCTTATGGGTAGAATAACCAAGAAAATGATAGATATCAGAGCTGAAACTCCGATTGGAATTCACTGCATTGTGCATCAAGAAGCTCTTTATGGGAAAGTATTGGATCTCCAACACGTTATGAATGCGGTTATTTCAACTGTAAATTAACAAGACCACATGGCCTTAATGTGGCTGTTGAAACATCACCGAATGTTTCAACACAGAAAAGGGAAACCAATAAAACAATTATCAAATATGGAGTGGCTGTTTGACCTTGCAATTCATACATACATTTCTAGTCACTTAAATGCTCTTAATTTAAAACTGCAAGGGAAAATTTGTCTGATTTGTTTGGTGACATCAAATCATTTCAGAATAAGTTGTTATTATTTAAATTCCAGTTGAGCAAGACAATTTAGTTCACTTTCAACAATGTACTGAGCTAAAGGAGAAACACATTTCCAAACAATCGTTGTCTTTCGTTATTACAATTACTTTTTCACAAGTTTGAAAGTCAATTTTCTGATATAAAATCCCATGAAAAAGTTTTTGTTTGAAAACTACAATCCCAGATTTCAACTTGAAATTATTGATCTTCAAGCCAAAATATGATGCAAAATTAAGTATATAGAACTGCAAAAATAAACTATTTGAATTGTACAAGGCTTTCCCATCTGAAGATTTTCCACTAATAAAAGAAAATGGCTACTTTGTTCGGATCAACATATGTTTGCAAACAGATTTTTTTCACTCGTAATATCAAATAAATATTTAAAAAAAAAACAGAATAACAGATGAGCATTTTTTTTTTTTTTTTTTATGAAAACCCCAAACACGAGATGTATTAGAACCTATAGTACCGTGCTTGGGTTGGAGTTTGAGAAGACAAAAGAAGATGTTTGTTGACATTAGACTTGAACTTGTAGACTGTAATTTTTAGGAAATACGTATGAAGGAAGGTTGTTTCAGGCAGTTTGAAGGATGAAAAGCTGATTCTGTGAGTTTGAAGCTGGACAGTAAATGGATGTTGGTTGGTGGTGGCACGTGTTCAGACTGTTTTGAAAAAGAGAGCAGGAATTATAGAAGCAAATTCAGAAGAACAGTGCCCATGGAAGTATCTGTAGAAAAGGCTTGCAGCAGAAACAGAATGTCTATGAGACGGAGAGTGGAGAGACACTGTTAGAGAGGAGTCATTAATTAACCTAACTGCCCTCTTCTGAATGAAATCTAGAAGCCTGAGAGAGAGAGGTTTTGGGGGCACCGCCCCAGACATGGGAACAATATTCCATGGTAGGATGGATTTGCGATTTGTACAGAGTGAACAACTGTTTGGAAGAAAAGTAATGCCGAGAGCGAAAGAGAAAACCAAGTTTTTTAGATGCAGAGGAAGCAATATTTGTATGTGCTTGTGCCAAGAGGGATTAGAAGTCAGGGTAATCCCCAAAAGAAATCGGAGTGTCACCGAAGATAAGCATAGGAGCAGAAGAATCATTTTTGTGAGATATAACACAAGACTGAGTTGTAGAAGGATTGATCACAACTAAGTTGTCTTTGCCCCACTGGAGAATTACCTAGAGATCGGCACTTAAGGAATTGGTAGCGGATATTCGAGAAGTTGAAGCTGATTGAGTAGGACAAGGTTTCTCAAACTGGATGGTTGGTTGGTTGGTTGGTTGTTGGGTTTTATTGGCGCATTAGCATCTCAAACTCGAAAGTGGAATGCAATGTGCTATCATCAGCAAAACTACGGATAGGATTTCCGATCAATGAAAAAAGGTCATTAATATACAAAAGAAAAATAATGGAGGGAAAGAACTGAACCTTGGGGGACACCAGCATTAGTAGTGAAGTTAGAAGACAGAGAGTCATCTACCATCACCCACCATGTGCAGTCAGAGAGAAACTGGATAACCAATTACAAAAATTGTCACCCTTTTTAGGAAATGGCTGGATATGAGCAAATTTCCAAGAAGAAAGAAAAACACCTTTGGAATAAGAAAGTGAATAAAGGTGGCATAGAACAGGAGTAAGTTCAGGAGCGCTGGTTCTAAGAACAAGTGGAGAAATACCATCAGGACCTGCAGCTCCATTGAGAAATACCATCAGGACATAATCTTCGTTATGTACTGAGATTTGCGTCACAAATTTGCAACCAAATTTTGAATAAATTTAAAAATATCCAGCCTCAATCATCTCATTAAATGTTAAGTTTTGTCCAGTAAATGTTATTGTGTATTGTACTTAATAAAATTTTTGAATATTTTAATTTTAGGTTTATCTTTATATTTATTTATTCAGCTTAAGAAAAGCAGTGATCCTTTTCAGGTTGTAAATTTTCTAAAATGAACATTTAAAGGCAAAAGTAAAGTATTATTTTTTAAACAAAAGTCAAGTATTTTAAACAGAAACAAAAGTAAAGTATTTAAAAAAAAACAAACAGAAGTAAGTCATATTTTAATAAAATCTAAAAAATAAATCACTGACAGATATGTTGCACATAAAAGTGCTAGGAATTTGCGTTTTTTTATATATAGCTTGAAAAGAAAAAACGTTAACAGGTAAATGAAACTTTCTTTTACGAGTAACAAGATATAGAAAATGCAACACAATTTTTTCTTGAATCACTCTGTGTGGCCCGCAAAACAAATCTAACTTTGAATACGGCCCCCATACGGGAAAAAGTTGGACACCACTGGCATAAAGTATTATCAGTTTATTACACTTTAATCATTACTAGTTGAGAAAGCAATGTCATACTAAGGCCTTTTAGTCTTATTGATATAACCATCAGTTTCTACTATACAGGAGACTGGAGTCTGTTATTAATATAAAGGATACTATAGTCAGTAGTGCAATATTTAAATAAAAAAAAAAAAAAAATCACCAATAATACACTGAGTTGATACAGATACTTTATATAATTTAAATATGTACCACTGATATCCAAATACAACTCCTCACAAAATAATAACATATGCACTCCTGTTTTCTGAAGACATTCTTTTTTACAAAATTTAATTCAAGGATCCATTGAATATGAAAAATGATGTTGTGCATTCAGATATATAATATTCTTCATCCCAGCCTCAAAATCTTAGCAACTATCTTACTTCAGTACCTCGTTATTATAAAATAAGTTACTGTGACTATGCCATTGTACTGTCACATTTAGTCTTTATCTTGCTTTGGGGATTACATTCACAGGAAATGAATATCTACCAAATATGAAATACAGAATTCAGTTTATTAAGCATAACTGCTTTTTTTTTTATTATCCAAGTTAATGCCATAAGCAATGCTTTTCCATTTTTTCTTTTACAAATGAGATTAACTTTTGCACCATACAAACTACCTCCTGTCAAATTCTTTGAAGGTACTACATGTGTAGAAATCCACCTAGTCACTTTATTCAGCCTGTTGGAGTCGGTTGATAGTTAGCAGACACTATCCATTCCGCATACTGCTGTTTACTGTAGTTTGCTCGTTGTTTTAAAAATTCACACCATTCTATCTTATTAAACAGGGAAGAAAACAGTAAGCATATACAGTATTCCTTTACATAACAGGTTATAAAACCAAACCTACAGGAATAAGCAAAAAACATAACATCACTCTTATTCATGCTATATGTATATGTGGAAGACTTCAGTATCCTGCCATACTTGTTCTCAATGCGTCAATGTGGAAGCATGTTTGTTATAATAAACTAACAATCTTGAAAGTTTATCTTCTTTGTTTGGGGAACTCAAAAAGGAAACCTGAAAACATAACTACCAACAAATTCCATGGAATTTCTGTCTGATGAAGAGGAATCAAATTCTTAGGTTTTAAAGGGCAAGCAAAAACATTCATTTATGCATAAATAAATGTAATAAGTTGTAAATATATTGGCTTTGATTAATGCATTTCTAATACTAAATACTAATACTGCCATAATCAAAGCTTAGAATTTATACATATAAGTTGACCTTCAGATTTCATTTGATTTTAAGTGCTCCAAAAGGTCCACTTGTATGCCAAAATATATGATATTTCATGCTCCTATTTCTTTCTGTTTCTTTATGAATATCAAATGATCGTTTATGTCAAATGACCCTTTATGAATCAAGTACTCTTTATGAATATCAAATGAAGTAAAGATAATAACAGTAACATTTCTCAAAATTTTTTAATTAAATAATATTGTGACCACTGTATGGTTAAACCAGTCGGTGGTTATAGTATTACTCGACTGATGATATTATTTAATTACTGATTAACATATTCACTGCCTTTATGCATAAAAGCATAAAATTGCAGTAAAAGTGTTGTGCTGAAATGCTTATTTGCCTTAAAACTGCAGCCAAACACTGTAACATAATGCATAACAAGGTTCTTAATAAGTCAACCAATGAGTGCCACAAATATAAAAGCACGAGAAATTAACAATTGCTCAGGATTGGCACACTCAGTGAATACTTAGCAGTAATGTTTGGCATTTGTTTACACATTTGCCACAAAGTTTAATTTGTTTTTTGCTTGTGCTGATATTAGTTTACATAAAAGAATAAACTTCTCATAAAATTTTAAGATTTCTTCCGATTTTTTTTTTCCTGATAAAATTCTAAGATTCCTTTCGAGCTTGAGCATAAAAGTAAATTATTTCTTTTAGCAATCAATACCAAATTTTAAGTTTGGAACTGATTGCCACATTGAAGAGGGAATTCTCAAACATTAGTTTGAGAATGGTACTAACTGAAACTTTATCTTTCTAAATACAGACAGCTGTCTCGAAGCAAAATTTTACAATATTTGAAGAGCAACTCTTTTTTTTTTTTTTTTTAAACAAAAACCCCAAGTACAAAAGAAATTAGAAACTACTGTACCTAGTACTGTGCATAGGATGGAGGTTGAGAAGACAGAAGATACTTGTTGACATTAGGCTTCAATTTAAGTAGACTGTCAATTTCAGGAAATACATATGAAGAAGGTTGTTATAGAAAATGGAAGTTGGAGGAAGAAAAGCTGATTCTGTGAGTTTGAAGTTGGACAGTAAAAGGATACTGACTGGTTGTGTCATGTGTTCAAGCTGGTTTGGAAGAGACAGCGGGAATTAGAGATGGCAATTCGAAAGGAGGAGAGTGTGCAAGGAAGTATCTACAGAAATGACACACAGCAGAAATGGGACTTCTATAAGACAGAGTGGAGAGACTTTGTAAGACATGCATTATTAATTAACTGCCCTCTTTTGGATGGAGTCTAGAAGCCTGATACAGGTTTTCGGTGCACTACTAAAGATGTTAGAACAATATTCCATTGTAGGGTGGATTTCAGATTTGTACAGAATCAGAAGTAGTTCAAAAAAAAGTAAAGCCAAAAAAGCAAAATAGAAAACCCAAATGTGCTTAAGCCAATAGAAATTAGAAGTCAGAGTAATCTTTAAAGAGATGCAATCTAGAAATCTGAGTGTTGAAGATAAGCACTGCAGCAGAAGAAAACTTTTTGAAAGATATAAAACACGAATGAGTTCTAGAAGGACTGAAATTAGCATTAGCATTAGTTGAGGCATATGATGCAAGAAAGAAAGTTTATATAGCATCAGGCAAAAAAAAAAAAAAAACCTTCCCATTTCACCCATCCGGTCACTCCAAACGTTTTAGTTCAGCCTTAAATTTATTTAAGCTATCACCTTCCACAACAACAGACAGAAGTTTGTTCCAGCAATCAATTACCCAATGGCTAAAGACAAACTTCCGCCCATCTATTCTACAACTGTTTTTCCTCAATTTGAATCTATGCCCCTTCAGGGTCTTAATCTAAGCAAGCAGAAGTATCCCATCAGCACTGAGCCTGCTCAAACCATTCAAGGCCTTATACACCTTAATCAGATCACCTCGCAGGTGCCTAGTCTCCAGATGCTGCAACTTGCAGAATTTAAGCCTCTCTTGGTAAGAGCACTCCTTTCTTCCTCTCACCAATCTTATTGCCCTTCTCTCTACTCATTCTAGCAACTCTATATCCTTCTAAAATGAGGCCTACAGACCTGTATGTAGTAATCAAGGTGATCACTGCCAAGGGGATAATCACCTCCTTGTCTCTGCTAGAAAAACTCCATTACCTGCTCTGCCAGCCTGTCTGAACTGCTCAGAGAATTTCATGTCTGACTGCACGATTACCCCCAAGTCTTTTTCATTCTCCAACTCCCTGAGTGCAGTACTACACAGTTGGTATGTTTTACTTGAGTTACCGCTACTCATATGCAGTAGCATTAGCATTAATAGAGACAAATGTTGCAAGAAAGCAAGCTAATACAGCATCGGCCAAAAAAACCCTTCCCATTTCACTGATCCATTTATTACAAATGTTTCTCTAGTTCTAACTTGAATTTATTTAAGCTATCAACTTCCACAACAACAGACAGAAGTTTGTTCCACAAATCAACTACCCGCTAGCTAAAGGCAAACTTCCACACATCTATTCTACAACTGTCTTTCCTCAGTTTAAATCAATACCCCCTCAGGTTTGTAATCTGAGCAAGAGGAAGAGTACTTTGCATTTGTCAACATTAAACTTTAGTTGCCACTTCTCAGACCATCTGCATAACTTTTCTAGATCTTGTTGCAGTAGCATACTGCCTTTACTGTCATTAACAACCCTGTCAACCTTTGTACCACCTGCAAACTTGGACATTAAGCATGATATACCTTCATCAGTATCACTGATAAATACAAAAAACAACAATGGGCCCAGCACCATACCCTGGGAGACTCCACTAATAACATTAGCCCAGAAAGAGCGGTGGCCATTTAGCATTAGCAGAGGCATTTGGTGCAAGAAAGCAAGCTTATGCAGCATCAGCAAAAAAAAAAAAAAAAAAGCCACTTCCACTTCACCCCTCTGTTCGTTCAAAATACCTGTCCAGCTGAGCCTTAAACTTATTTAGGCTATCAACCTCCACTACGAGGGATGGAAGTCTGTTCCACCAACCAACCACCCGCTGGCTAAAGGCAAATTTCTGCACGTCTATCCTACATCTGTCTTTCCTCAATTTGAATTTATGCCCTCTCAGGTGATTATTCTGAGCTAGAGGAAGAATCCCATCAGCATTGAGCATGCTCAAACCATTCAAGGCTTTATACACCTCTATCAGATCACCTCGCTGGTGCCTAGTCTCCAGACACTGTAATTTGCAAAACTTAAGCCTTTCTTCGTAAGAGCAACCCTTTGTTCCATTCACTAATCTTGTTGCCCTTCTCTGTACTCGTTCCAGCAGCTCTACATCCTTCTTGAAATGAGGCCTCCAGACCTGTATACAGTACTCTAGGTGTTGCCGGACCATTGCCTTATACAAGGGAATAATCACCTCCTTATCCCTGCTGGAAAAATTCCTGTATATCATTGACAATACTCCATGAGCTACTCTTGCAGCCTGTCTGCACTGCTCAGAGAACTTCATATCTACCTGCACAACAACCCCCAAGTCCCTTTCATTCTCTACCACTGTCAGTGTAGTACCACAGAGTTGATACGTTGCTCTGGGGTTACTGTTTACCATGTGTAGTACTTTACATTTGTCAATGTTAAACTTCATTTGCCACCTCTCAGCCCATCTGCTCAACCTTTCCAGATCCTGTTGCAGCAGCATAGTGTCAGTAGTGTCCTTGACAACCCTGCCAACCTTTCTATCGTCTGCAAACTTGGACATTAAGCTTGATATACCATCATCAATATCATTTATAAATACAGAAAACAATAATGGACCCAACACTGAGCCCTGAGGGACTCCACTAATAACATTAGTTCACGATGAGCAGTGTCCATTGATTACCACTCTCTGTCTTCTCCCCCTCAACCACCCCCTTATCCATAGCAGCAATTTGCCTCCAATGTCACACTGCTCCAATTTGTGTAGCAGCCTTCCATGTGCAACAGTATCAAAAGCCTTTCTAAGATCCAAGTATATAATATCAAAGCTATTCCCTGCATCCAGTTCTTTTGTGACTGCATCATAGTATCCAATCAAATTGGTCAGGCAAGACTTCCCCTTAACAAAACCATGCTGTGTCCGAGCTATAACTGAAGTCTTGTCTAAATGATCCTGCAGTGCTTCTTTAACCAGTGCCTCCATTAATTTTCCTGGAACAGAAGTTAAGCTCACAGGTCTATAAGTATCACTGATAAATACAAAAAACAACAATGGGCCCAGCACCGTACTCTGGGGGACTCCACTAATAACATTAGCCCAGAAAGAGTAGTGGCCATTTATTACAACTCTATGCTGTCTCCCACTCAACCATCCCTTTATCCATTGCAACAACTTGCCCTTAATGCCATACCACTCCAATTCGTACAGCAGTCTTCCATGTGCAACGGTATCAAAAGCTTTTCTAAAATCCAAGTATAAGATATCAAAATTATTTTTTACATACAGTTCCTTTGTGACCACATCGTAGTATCCAATCAAATTGGCCAGACAAGAGTTCCCCTTAACAAACCCATGCTGTGTCTGAACTATTACTGCAATCTTGTCTAGGTGATTCTGCATCACTTCTTTAACCTGTGATTCCATTATTTTCCCTGCAACAGAAGTTAAACTAACAGGTCTATAATTATTTGTGTCACCCTTTGAATCCCCCCCTTCTGTGAACTGGGGATACATTTGAACATCTCTGGTCTATGGGGGTCTCCTGTGAATCTAAGGATGCTCTCATAATTATGGCTAATGGTTTGCTAACTTCCCTCTGCCTCCTTCAATATAACTGCATAGTTTCCATCCATCTCAGTTGCCTTTTTTATGTTTAATTTCAACAATTTCTCCTCCACTTTCTCTCCATTATTAAAAAATCATTTAACTCCTTGTTAGAGTTTTGTAAACTTCTGTCCTCCTCTTCCTTACAGAATTCCTCATGTGTGAATGTAGATGCAAAATACTCATTCAGTTTGTCAACTACTTCAGCAGGATTAATGAACAGTCGAACTATGTATGTTAAGTAGACCAATCTGATTCATCCCCTTCTTTCTAGAGTTTACATAAGTAAAGAAGTCTTTGTTGTTTTTCTTTGCATCCTTTTCCAAGGATTTCTCGTAATCACCTTCACCTGCCTAACCTCCTTTGTGACTTGATTACAGACTAGCTTATATCTGGCATAGGCTTCTGTGTTGCCTGATGATTTATATGCATCCGACACATTTTTCTTCTCCGCGAAGAGCCTCATTAGTTTATCTGACATCCATTTAGGTTGAAATCTTGAACAGTATTTCTTAGTTGGCAAAAAGCCTAGTAGCTTCCAAGATTAATTAATTGAAGGCTTCCCATTTAGAATTCACCACTGGTAACATCATCAGTTGATCCTACGGTATAGAATTTAAAAACTGTCTGAGACCACTGTAGTCACCTTTACGAAAACAAAAATCCTTCCCTTTACCCTTCATGGTAGTTACATCTTTACGTAAATCCCACATCAATACACTGTGATCACTGGCACCTAGTGTTTCCTTTGTCTGCAAATTCATAATGCATGAATAATCACTGGTGATAATCAGATCAAGAGTATTATTCCCTCTGGTGGCTCCTCAAACATGTTTCTGTAGAAAACAATCCTCCAATAAATCCACACAAGTCTTGCTAGCGTGCAAGTGACCAACCCACAAGTTACAGTCAATATCTGGATAGTTAAAATTCCCCATTACAAGACATTCTGATTTACTGGCCCACTATTTCTCTGCACAATTGCCCAGCTCATCCAAAGTTGATTTTCAAAAACATTGAATTAGTTTTTCTACCTTCAAATACCACATCACTGTATTCATCCGAATCATTAGGCCTATAACACCGAATCATTAGGCCTATAACACGCTCCTACTCTCATTTTCCCTTTTCAGGTTCTTATATCAACTGGATGCATTTCCTTAGACTTTATGTGTTTCTTAACTAACAGCATAATCCCTCTCCTCCCTTTGTACCCTGTCTGTACACTTTGGGGAGTACAAATTCCAGAATTGGAATTTGCACTCCCCAAATTCCAATTCTGCATTCATTATATCTGTGTGAAAACATTTCTCTGATATCCCAACAATATCTGCCTTTGATGTCTTGATCAGCATATCAAATTTATTTACTATATTTCTAGCATTTGTGCACATAGAAGTATACATGCACCTGTTCTTACTCTTAGTTACCCTAACACATTCCATGTATTTTCTTGTTCTATGATGACTCCCAGCAGCTCCTGAAATCCCCAGCAACCTGCTCTCCAGGCTGCTACTCATTACAATAGAAGCAGTGTAAGAATCACTTTCGCCAATGCCTGCGGCTACTATTAATCATTTAGTCTATGCATCTCCACAAGCTAGCAGTTTTCCGATCCACCTAACTCTACCTCAATAGTATCAGCAAATATTCTTGCACCCTTTATATTTAAGTGTATCCCATTCCTGTAGAAACAGTTTCTCCTGTTAGAAAGCAGAGGGCGCCTCCATAGCCAGGTGCAGAAGTGCGTAGCACACGCTTCTTGATTAGACAGGGGTTCGAGCCTGTGACCACCAAATACAGAGGATGCGGAAAGGTCAGGGAATGACCACCGCATATTCCCGGAGCAATACAGCCTTAGTTGCTAATGCTCCTAAAAACCAAATAACAAATAGAAAGCACAGACTATGCTGAAAAATTCTACTCCATGAGCCTTGCACAATTTCTCCAGGGCAGAATTGATTGAGAAGACTATCATCATATACTCCCTCCTGTCGTGTCTGGGCAGATTTGCAGACACTTTCAAATTTAATCCTAACAAATTATTGTTAAATTAACTAAGTTATCTTTTCTCCAGTGGAAAATTACCTGGTGATCTGTATTTAAGGAATTGAAGGAGTTTGAGAAGTTAAAGGGCAAGGTTTCTCAAACTAGAAGGCAGAATGCAATGTGCTGTAATCAGCTAAACACCAAATAGGATTCCCAGTCCACAGAAGAAGATCATTAATACACAAGAGGAAAAGAATGGAAAATGAACTGAACTTTCAGGAGCATCAGCAGAGAAGTCATGAGATGAGAAGCCAGCTACCATCACCCAGAGCAAGCGGTCAGAGAGAGAGAGAGAGAGAGAGTGTGTGTGTGTGTGTGTGTGTGTGTGTGTGTGTGTGTGTGTGTGTGTGTGTGTGTGTGTGTGTGTGTGTGTGTGTGTTGTACACCCAATTTTAAAAAAACATTCTACAGCCAATATGAAAGCTTGTTTGAAGACCTTTACACCAAATATGATCAAAAGCCTAAAATGTCAAGACCAAATGCTCAAGTTTGCTAAAATTCAAACAAATTTGAGCAAACAAATTCCACTGAATTTATCCATAGATGGGTATACAAGCTAATACAGTAAACCCCTGCTATTCGCGGGGGTTACGTTGCTGAGAAATGTCGCGAATACTGAAAACGCGAATACTGAGTTATGGCTCCCATAGTAATAAAGGGGTTCCGTTTCAAAGTATGAAATATATAAGAAAAACTAGTCTAAAATTTTGTCTATGTATGTATTATATGTACCTTCATAATATGATTATGTATATGACTTCATAATATGACAGTACATAGTGAAATGCAAGCATATGGCATCGAAATGAAAATAAGAAACAATTTAATATTAAATGTAATATTTATTAGAAATTTCAAACAAATCTTTCAAACCAGCGTCTTTGCTAGCTAAAAAACTTATCCCGCCAGTGCTATCACCAGTTTTGCTAAAGTTAATAAAGGAGTTTTGCCTTTTCACGAATGATGAGTGAACTTAACGGAATTTTATTTTGAGTTCGGTCTTCTATCCACAGATTTAAAGCTTTTTCCATTTTTTCTAATTTAACATCACGAGTTACAGAGCAAATTTTTGAAGCAATTAGCACATTTTCATGGACACTACGGAGGATTTTTTCTTCCGATTTTTTGATTGATCGTATCATTGACTAATTGATTTTATAATGTTTTGCCACACAGGAGACACTTTCACCATTAGAAATTTTATCTAATAACTCAATTTTATTCGCTAATGTCATCACCTTCTTTGATATTTTCACATTTTCCTTGTTATTCGTAGCCATATATATATATTATATATATATATATATATATATATATATATATATTATATATATTTTTTTTTTTTTTTTTTTTTGGCAATTGTTGGCGCATAGGCTTCTGTGGCCATAATGCACCTCCCAAGTTTTTTGCAGTACTTTGATCCAAGCCCGAGGCGGGAATCGAACCAGCGACCTTTGGGTTGCCAGGCAGGCACTTTACCCACCCGGCTAGCCCGGTCAGCCCATATTTTTGTAGGGGTTAGAAAGAACTTGTCCACAATAAAGTCACTTTCTTCCATTAGCACACTCAAAAAAAGTCTGTTTTACACTGCAAAACGGTAGATCTATCATTTTTGTAAGCATATCAATTTATAAATTGATAAATTTATTCAATTTATAAGCATATAAATTAAAAGCAAACGACGAAACATTCCATGACAAGCGCATAACACATACTGAACAAGGATTAGCGAGAAACATCTACTCTCGCGATTTTGTCACCCATCTTCCCCCCCCCCCCCTCCGTAGCCAGGTGGGAAGGAGCAGCAGTGCGTAGCACACACTTCTTGATTAGACCGGGGTTCGAGCCCGTCACCACCAAATACGGAGGATGCGGAAAGGTCAAGGAATGACCACCGCATATCCCGGAGCAATATGGCCTTAGTTGCTAATGCTCCTAAAAACCAAAATAACAAACAACCCTCTCCCCCCCCCACCCACCCACTGAGCACTGTTTTGACCCGGAAAGATAATTTTAGCCACGCCCATGTTTTTTTATGGCGGAAAATATTCACGGCACTTTAAAATTCACATTTTTTTAGGTTTCATTTTATATTAAATCGGCAATCGCGAATACAGATACAGCGAATAGCGGGGGTTTACTGTATATTACCAGCAGATCAAAACTGAAGGAATCCATATTGGCCACCAATTTATCAGACAGAAGGTTAAAATAGTTTAGGAGTTGATGTTTAAATTATTTCTTCATAACTTTGGAAAGAGTAGAGGTACTTCTTTGGAAAGAGTAGAGGTGCAATGGAATGATATATCTGGATTGGGGGGGGGATGGAATTGTCACCTTTTTAGGAACTAGATGGATATGAGAAAATTTCCAAGTAGAAGGAAAAACACCAGTGGAATAAGAATTTTGAGGTCAAGTGAGAAGTACCACGAGGTCCTGGAGCTTTCTTGGCATTGAAATTATTCAAAATTCTTCTATCAGCCATTGGATTGAAAACTACAAGAGGCAACAGAACAGTCAGGTCTTGACAGAGGTGGGAGTATCAATGGGGAAAAAAGTTGCAGCAAACAGCTTTGGCAAGAGACAAAAATACTCTACTACCATTTAGACAAGAAGCGAGCTTCCTACTCTCAGCCTGTTTAAAATCAAGTTTGGACTAATTAATAGCTGCTTTACAACTGTTGTAAGTTTTGGTGTAGGCAGAAAATGAACCTAGTGATTTGAATGTGGGTCAACTGTGATATTATTATTATTGTTTTGTTGCTCTTATATTATTTCTCTCTGATTGGAGGGTTGCACTCCATAATGGGTACTGCTACCAAGTACACAGGGTGGTTGTAATGTTTGGTGTTACTGTCGGTCGAGGAAATCTCTGACTTTCCTACAGGTGTTCAGGATTGCGACTTTCTGGAGTTCCTTGTAGGTGTTCTCTGGGAGACCTATTGCTGCTAGACTGCTATGTAGAGTCTTTGGTACCATACTGGTGGTTGACACGATGATTGGGATGGTTGATACTTCTTGCATATGCCACATCTCTTTGATCTCATGTCTCAGGTTTTTGCCTCGTGGGTTTTCTGGACATTGCTAGTGTTTGGCACTGCTATGTTAATGAGGTAGGTAGCCTTTTCCATCTTTTCCACAAGTTCTGGTCTGTTGTGCGGGATGGTCTTATCCGTTATTATGGTGCGATCTCAGTACAGCTTGTGGGTTCGGGTCTCTAGTACTGCCAGGGGTTCGTACTTGTAGTATGGTACACTTTCTTTGGTCAACTGGTATTTCCTCGCTAGCTTCAGATGTATTATCCTGGCTACCTGGTCGTGTCTATGAGTGTACTCAGTCTGGGTGATCACCTTGCACCCCATGGTGATGTGTTGGATCGTTTCTGAGGCCAGGTGGTATTGCCAACATGTGTCATCTGACATTCCGGGCTCCTATGCGATGTATTTTCTATAGTTTCTGGTGTTGATTACCTGGTCTTGGATGGCCAGCATGAATCCTTCAGTCTCGGGGAAGAGTGTCCCGCTTGTGAGCCATGCATTGGAAGCAATGGTGTCAATGTGATCTTGATGGAGTTCATTGTAGTGTCTGCCATGGAGTGTCTTCTTTGCCCATCTTTCTAACTTCGTTTCTTTTACTGTCTGGGCGGGAGGGGTTTACTCGCTTAGGTTGGGTTGGGTGGGGTATACCACATATCTATTGGAGTGGTGCTGTGTTGTTCTCGAAGTAACCCTTCAGGTTAACTATCGCTGTTTTCTGTTGTTCTATCAGGCTCCTTCCTTCCTCTTTCTCAGGTATTGTTATTCTCTCCACTGCTGACTTTGGGTGGTGTTATTATTATTAGCTATATGGTGCAAGGAATGCTGCACTAGCCAAAAAAAATTTTCTGAATTACCCTGAGAGAGAGAGAGAGAGAGAGAGAACGAGAGTCAGAAGGAGAAGGGAATCACCAATAAACAGAAGAATGATGATATCCAGCTCAGTACCCTGGGTGTGCCAAGCCCATACTCAGCAGATGTGAGCCCCTGGGTATATGCAACATACTTATCTTAAACAGCCTTAAAACAGTCATTGGAAACCAAGGTTTAGATAAGAATTTAGGTTGGAATGTGGAATAAAAGATTTCATATCTACAAAACTAATTTTGTTGACAGGATCTGAGAAAATGCTGACATCAGAAGATTTAAAACAGAAATCCAACCAAGAAAAGAATAAAAATCTCACTGGTCATCTCATTTTGCATTCTTATAATGCCAAACAACATTAGTCTGAGAATGGTCTAAGAGAAAGGTGCCATCAGAGAAGGGCCTATCGTTAAGTTGTAATCTGAGGGGTGCACAGAGGACCATTTACCTTGACCGTGTATTTGGAATAGTTGTTTGTGAGAAAAACATCAAGCGCGTTGGCTGTGTGATTAGGATTGTCTGATATTCTGGTGGATAAATGAACAAACTATGCAATTTTACTGCAAAAGCCTCAGCATCCCAACCAGCTAGGCCCCTGTGACTATAAAGCTGAAGCCAGCTGAAATTGTGTACATTAAATTATCAAATAAAATTAACTCACTGTTGGGAAAGCTGGAAAGCAATTACTAAGTCTCTGACAAAGTATATCAGAGCATACGTATGTTCGAGTACCATTTTTTAAGTGAAAGGATTCATACAACAATTACAGCAAGCGCTGGTTATAGTGATCACTGGTTATTACAATCAGCCGTTCAATGGAATCAAATTTCAAAGAACCGATCCAAATCAATAAAATGCACTATACTTTCATAGTTTACTATAATCATATTTTCGGTTTTATGAATCAATTTTGAATGCCTCTGTGATATTTTTCTAAAGCACATTTCTGGAGATCACAACCATAAAACAAAAAAAAAAAACAATTTGCAGTTTCCAGTTTATTACGCTTTTCTATTAGTGCAATAAACGGGTAGTAAACTCAATCTTATTCATTTTCAATAATACCGATAGCTTGAATTCTGTTTTTCAAATTATTTTGGTGAAATGTGTTTCCCTTTCGCTGAAATCTGCACTTCATTTCTATATCTAAACTTCGTCTCACTTGCATGTGTCATGTGCTTTGTTATTGATTGATGCTTATATTTTTTACTGAGTTTTAAATTTTACTACCAAAAAAAAAATGTCAGTGAACAAAAAGAGAGTGAATTTGAGTGTAAAAGATAAGTTACGAATTATAGAAACATATGATAAATTAAACTTAGGCAATAGGTCTAAAAGGGAAGCGGCAGTAAAATTAGGAGGGCCTCAGTCATATTAATCAAATTTGTTAAAATCATGTCGCACATTAAACACTAATGTGATTAGTGAAACAAGAAAAAGGAAGCGTGAAGGAAATGCCAAACAGTAGACGAAGCTCTGTTCGTTTGGTTCAAACAGGCCAGCTCATTTAATGTGCCAATCAATCATGGCATTCTTCTTCAAAAAGCTGATTTTGCTGAAAAACTACACGAAGAGTTTAAGGCGACAGACAGATGGCTGACAAGATGGAAGGAGAGGCATGATATTGTTTACAAAAAAACTTCATGGAGAAAAACAGGATTCCGATAGTTCTGCAGCTGACACTTTGTTGAAAACCTCTTGGAAAACTGTTAAGCACATATAATCCTGAAGACATTTTTAATACAGATGAAACAGGGTTGAACTAGAGGGCTACCCCAGACCACTGCATGATTTTTAAAAATTCCTCTGTGTCTGCAGGAAAGAAGATCAAGGACAGGATTACAGTTCTTTTAACATGCAACATGAAGGGAACAATCAAGATGAAGCTTAGTTATCGGCAAGAGTAAATCGCCTAGATGTTTTAAAGGAGTAAAACAGCTGCCTGTTGAATATGACAATAATACCAATGCTTGGATGGCAGCTTCTTTATTTGAAGATTATCTTTGTAAATGGGATTTGAAATTGGATAAGAAAAACAAAAAAATTGCATTGGTTTTGGACAACTGCCCAGCTCATCCAAAGTTGACCTTCAAATACCACATCTCTGATTCAACCTCTCGACCACGAAATAATAAAAACCTTTAAGACCTTTTACAGATCGGATATGAGGTGAAGAATCATCCAGTCTATTGATAGAAGGTTTGGGAACATCATCCAATATTGCAAAGCAGATAACTATTCTAGATGCACTTCATATGACAATGAATGCCTGGAATGAAGTTTCCAAAACCTGCATTAGCAACTGTTTCGAAAAATATGGATTAATTATTCTTCATGATGGGCAACTAAGTCACGATACTGATCAAGCTGAAAAGCCTAAAGACATGGGTGAACAGGAGTTTAATGATTGGGTGGACATAGATGGTGATCTACAAGTTACTATAGCTTTAACAGATGAAGAAATTGCCCAGTCTGTTACTGATAATTTCACCGAGGAAGAGGAAACCGAAGATGAACCCGAACAAATTCCAGTTAAAAAATGGCAAACTCATGAAGCTACAGTCATCATGAGGAGAGAGTTGGAAGAAACTGGTGCAAGTGGTCACGAATATAGACTGTTATACAATATTTAAAAATCTATAAATAGACTTTGTAGTGATAATTTAAAGTATTCTAAAATAAGTGACTATTTTAAATTATAATCATATTACAAAGTGTTATGTTTAATTAATATGTATATTAATTAAGCTACGTATGTAAGTATAAATTTATTTTTATTTTGCTAACGTGTGGATAAATTTATTTATTTTTTGTTTGGAACAAAAAATCGGAAGAATATTCCGATTTTTACGTATCTTTTAATTGGTAATAAATCTTTGGTAATAAAGTGTAAATTTGTGCTTTATATCTTTATTTTTATAGCCTCTAGATAATATTTGTCGATTTTCGCTTATTAGAATCAAAATTTAATTTGCAAACGTGATCACTATAACCAGTGCTTACTGTAATTAGGACAATTTATATTAGTACACAGCCCCCTTGACATAACATGACATCGACAAGCTCCCCTACACATACTCTGGCTCCCTACAATCACTGTCTAGCAAAATAGAGGAAACAAGATTATACACTAGCTGATCCAGATGCCTCCTAGAGCATTACTAAGAACTCTCTAGCAGCTAGTCTGCAAACCCCATTTTAGAGCTATACCCTTGAAATGTAAGGATGATTGGTCTTGCTACGATGTCCATCATAACCTAAATAACCTCAAAAGACATCAATCATACTGCATGATGGGGGGTGCTGAAGCTTTGATCTGGCTAAACAGGGGTTTCATCACTTCAAGCCTCCAATGAGCAAAGCAGTGGTACTGCACCTACTGACGAGTCACCTACTACCTAGTACTGCATGGTGACACAGTGGGGTGGCATTCCTCTGTGTGGTGTAAACGCTACACCTCGATCACTGTTTACATTGGTTCACACCTGGGTGAAACACTGCAAGGCCTCCAGTATACTAGTCTCTCTATCACACACACATGCATGCACGTGTTAGAAAAGTATCTTTGCAGTAAAACTAATAGTATGAAAACAAAAGTCAAAGATTTCTGCACTCTCTCAATGAATAAATGAATTCTCACTACTGCTGTATATGATCAAGTCTCAACAAGTTATGACCACATGATTGCTAAGCAGGGGCGGCTCACTGGTAGGCACTGTGGAAGTCCAGCACCCCCAGCTTTTAAATCTAAATATACAGTCAACAGAGTTATATGAAATTTTGCAAAGAACAATGCAAGGCAATGAATATTTTTATTAACAGGTCCCACATATAGTATACTCATCCTCTATTTCCAATAATCATTTCAAGAATAAACAAATAAAAACCAGAAACTATTTTCAACTTTGAAGTTTAAACATAGGTGAAACTGTGCACTACAGAGTTCCACATTTTGGCCCCAGTGATTGAGTCAATGCCTCGTTGGCAGGTTGCCAATACACTTTTTAGAGGTGATAAAATGAGTCAAAGGAACTGTGGAGCGAGTAGGGCCAATTTGAACAGTGTACCAAACTTGAATGAAAAAGCTATTAATCTATTTTCAGCAAATAAAAACCAAAGAGTGGATTTTATTTTTAAATAAAATTTCAAGATTACCCAAGTCTATTAATGGAAAGTGTCCAGTTAATATACTGTAGTATTTTTAACTTTCTTATTTTATTACCATCTATGTCTACATGCAATTTAATGTAACTTTAAGAAGCAGCACCCCCACACATCAGAGTCACGAGCTGCCACTGTTGCTAAGGTGCTGAAATCACTGAGACATAGACTGAGCAATTCTGGAAATTATACTAGTTTGCAGAGAGACATTTAACACCAAACACACATGTATACATACACATACAAATGGGAAATTATGCTCCTGGATTACCCAAGCACTAACTTTATATTCTTCATTCATATACTGTCACTTTCCTCCAAATATATTTTTTTTCATAATCTGGGCTATTAGTTTATATGAGGATAAGTGTGGTCTACTTCTATCCTAATTCCTTACCTCATTTTACCTATTGTTAGCTAAACCACTATACCACTGCCTGTGACCAAAGCACATAACATGTACACAAAATAAGTATATACAAGTAATACTACCATGCTCTGTCTTTGCAGCAATCAAAGGATAGGCCAGTAGACATGTCCAATAACAAAAACCACATACATACAGAAAAATCTCATAAATAACATACACAATTTTTAAATTTTTGCACACTTAACTCAAATCGAAGCTATATATATTTTTTTTATTATATGTGCAGCATATAAAAAGTGATATATGCCTATGTACACTTGAAATTTTGTGTGATTAAAAATTTATAACTGAAAAATGGAAGGAACTAAACTTTCATATTTATATTTTAATTTATAACATTTTTTCAGCAAAATTAATAAAAATTTTAATTGAAAATAATGCAGAAAAAATGCATTTTTCAATAAATACATTTATAAAATAAAATAAAAATTTATTAAGAAGAACGAAAAACATCAATCCATTACAAAAATGGTCAAGCACTGATTGACACCAATTAGAATTAAAAAATTACCTTTCTGAGAAATAAAAAAGAAAGTTGGGTGCCACAGAGGTAGTACAATCCCTTGTTACCAAAGAGGCACAATCGCTGATATTTTAAAGTAACTAAGAAATCAACACATGATAAGTAAAGGTAAGGCAAAGTTCTGTATTTCAGAAAATTATGCACGAGTGCACCAAAATTAAAGTAACAATAACAGAATTGCATAGAAGAAAGGATCAAACAGCAAGAGAGGAGGGTCAACCTGCTACAAGAAAATTCCATTCTATGGGCTTTTTATCCTGTGAAAAATTAATAAAGGTGGCAAAGTGTATATTAAACTTCAACCCAAATGACATATTCTGTTACTTTAAATCACATTCTATGTTATATTAAAACATACTTTAATTTTTCTCTTAAAGAACTAGATAGAATTATTCTACTTACTATTAAACAATAGTGAGTGTTACACAAGTTAATGTAGTAATGGAAAAGTTTAAGAATAAAGCTATCTGCAAGTCTATTGCCATAGAAACATTTAATAATAAACTGATTATTCAGAACCACCAGAAGGAGGAAGCAGTGGTAAAAACAAACCTTGAAATTGGCAGCATTAAATTGTTGTGAAATTTTGTTTATTTCTGTGTCAGTCATCATGATTTGATTATACATTGTGTGTGCAGGTGCATGTTATGGTAATGCAGATTAAATAGGATTGTGGCAAGAATTTCAGCTTACAAAATGTAAGACAAAGATCAACTCGTATTACTGTTGTGTTCCTATTGTTCAAAGTCAGTGGGAGGTCTGTGATGATTTCCATCAGCTCAACCCTCAAAACTCAAAGTCATGTCACACATTCAGTAGAAATTTAGTGCTAAAATCTTTTTTAGCAATAAAAATAGTGCCAAATTCCTACTGAACAATATTTTTAAGGATATTAGATAAATATTGCAAACAATCCTTGTTCTGAATGTCCTCAAAGATTTCAAAGAGATGCTGTTGTTGTTGTTTGGTTTTTAGGAGCATTGGCAACTAAGGAGCAACCATGTTGCTCCAGGGATATGCGGTGGTCATTCCCTGACCTGAAAGAGATGCAAATGCATCAGCTATTTTAGCAAAACATGCAAATAATCTGGTCAGTGAGTAGTTAAATAGGAACATTATGGGCAGAGACGTCAAACAGTAATACTTTGCACCATAGTACTTTACTTTTACACTTAACTATTCAGATGAATAGATGTAGTAGTAGTAATAATGGAGACATGTGATGAAAGAAATCAAGCGTATGTGCTTTTTTTTTTTTTTTTTTTTTTTTAAGAAACCCCCACACACAAGAGGTATAAGAACCTACAGTACTTAGTACTGTGCATGGGTTGGAGGTTCAGAAGATGAAAGAAGATATATGTTGACATTAGACTTGGACTTCTGTAGACTGTAATTTTCAGGAAATACGTATAGAGGAAGGTTGTTCTAGAAAACGGCAGTTGAATGAATAAACAAGGCAGATAAAAAGCTGGTTCTGTGAGTCTGAAGATAGACAGTAAATTGATGTTGGCTGGTGGCGGAAAGTGTTCGGACTGTTTTGAAAGAGAGAGCGGGAATTATAGAAGCCAATTCATATGAACAGTGCCCATGGAAGTATCTGCAGAAACAGAACATTTATGAGATGGAGAGACTCTGTTACAGATGAGTCATTAATTAACCTAACTGCCCTCTTCTGAACGGAATCTAGAAGACAGAGAGGTTTTGGGAGCACCGCCCCAGATGTGGGAATAATATTCCATGGTAGGGCAAATTTACGATTTGTAGAGTGAACAGCTGTTTGGAAGAAAAGTGACACAGAGTGAAAGAGAAAACAAAGTTTTTTAGAAGCATAGGAAGCAATATTTGTAATGTGCTTGTGCCAAGAAAGAGGTTAGGAGTCAGGATAATCTCCAAAAGAGATATATCATCTTGCCTAGAAATCAGTGTCACCAAATATAAGCATAGGAGCAAAAGAATTCTTTTTGAGAGGTATAAGACAGGACTGAGTTTTAGAAGGATTGAAATCAACTAATTTGTTTTTGTTCCACTGGAAAATTACCTGGAGATTGGCATTTAAGGAATTGGTAGCGGATATTTGAGAAGTAAAATTGATTGAGCAGGGCGAGGTTTCTTAAACTGGAAAGTGGAATGCAATGTGCTATCATCAGCAAAACTATGAATGGAATTTGCTGTTAATCAAAGGTCATTAATATACAAGAGGAAAAGAGAGTGGGGGAAAGAACTGAATCTTGGGGGACACTAGCATTAGTGGAGCAGTTAGAAGACAGAGAGCCATCTACCATCAACCTCAGTGAGTGATAAGAGAGAAAACTGGATAACCAATTACAAAAAACAGTTGGCAATCCATAAGATGGAAGCTTGTTAACAAGACCTTTATGCCAAACACGATCAAAAGTCTTTGAGATGTCAAGAGCAACTGCTTGCGTTTCACCGAACTTTTCCATTGAATTTGTCCATAAATGGGTAACATAAGCCAGAATATCACCAGTGGATCGACACCGATGAAATCCTTACTGGCAATTCTTGATCAGATGGAAGGTTTCTAGATAGTTTAACCCCTTCCAGGCGCCTCCGTAGCCAGGTGGGAAGGAGCAGCAGTGCGTAGCACACGCTTCTTGATTAGACCGGGGTTCGAGCCCGTCACCACCAAATACGGAGGATGCGGAAAGGTCAGAAAATGACCACCGCATATCCCCGAGCAATATGGCCTTAGTTGCTAATGCTCTTAAAAACCAAATAACAAACAACAACATTAACCCCTTCATGCATTATACTGGGATATCTCATTTCTAGTTTTAAAAGTTATTTGGAACTACACGAAATATCTCGGGATACAATAATACATGAAGTAAACAACAATATCTCCAAATTTAGGATGAAAAGTATCTTCTCTGGCATTTATCTAGCCAATTCTGCATTAGGCAGGTAAATCTCCAGTGTTCTCAAGATTTTCTTACACCTGGCGGCAAATGACTAGCTTTAGTTTTACTTATATTGTACAGCAATGTCAGAACAGTAGTGAGCGTTCCTGTGCCACCAGTAAGCAAAATATAATTTGCCATCCTAAATGCAGAATACTGAACTCATGAAAATAATTCACAAAAACAATATCAAAAAATATTTCGCCGCCCTCTTGAACTCCCACCCGTAAGAGATGCTTACCTTGCCTGTCCACTTGTGGCAGCAGCGTGTCAGAATGTAGTTAGTTCGCGATTACTGCTTGTGCAGGATTTTTTGATTTTTTAAATTTATTGATTCACTTGATTTTTTAAATTTATTTATATAATGAGTAATGAAGACTTTTTCTGTGACTTTCTTTTAGCTAAAGTGCTAATTTATTAAAAAAATCTGTATAATTTGCACACTTTCTGGCATACACGAGATAACTCGGAATAGCTCAAATGGGTTAATAACTCCCATGTATTTCATACAAAAATATTAATAAAAAATACAAAAAAACTATACGAGTAGTCGCATGATGCATACTTTTAATCTGTAAAAAAAAAAAAAAAAGTCAATCCGTTATGGCACAATTTCCGAAAAAAAATGTTCCGGGAAGGGTTTAAGAGCTGGCGGTTAATTGATTTCTCAATTACTTTAGAAAGAGTAGAAGTAATTGCAATGGTACGATAATTGGATGGGAGGGATTTGTCACCCTTTTGGAAAATTGAGCAAATTTCCAAGCAGAAGGACAAACACCTTTGGAATAAGAAAGGGAAAAAAGGCAGCAAAGAACAGGAAAAAATTCAGGAGTGCAGGTTTTGAGAACACGTGGAGAAATACCATCAGGACCTGGAGCTTTCTTAGCATCAAGATTGGTCAAACTCCTTCTGACATCCTTTTGACAGAAGACCACAGGAAGCATTGAATGGGGTGGGCTGGGAATGGTGGGAGGTCTTTTACCAAGATCATTAATACAAGAGTTGGAATAAAAATGGAATGCTAGCAGGTCAGCTTTATCCTTTGCTGAAGTGACAATAGAACCATCTAGTTTTGAAACAGGTGGGAGCAGAGTTGGGCAAAAACTGTGGCCAATACCTTTGACAAGAGACCAGAATGCTCAACTACCATTAGAGAAAGAAGCAAGTTTTTTACTCTTAGCCTGTTCAAAATAGTTTGTACTGATTATTAACTGCTTTATAATTGTTGCGAGCTCTGGTGGAAGCAGAAAATAAAACTGAAGAATTGGAAAAAAGCCAATTACAATATGAAACATCCTTCCTCTTGAACAGCCTTAGCACATTTATTAGAAAACCAAGGTTTAGATAAAGGATGGGATTTTAAGGTGGTATGGGGAATAAGGTTATGTGGTATGTGGCTTAAATAGCATCAGCTAAAAAAAAAAACAATTTCACACATCCATTCCCTTTAAAAGTTTGTCCAGTTCCTCCTTGAATTTATTTAAACTGGGTTTGGCCCAAAATCCCGACGACCAGTATCCCAACAGCCCAGAATCCCGTAAGTTTCTACTATATTGTAAAAATATATGAATATAATTTTATATCTTTATTAGTTTTTAATAAGTAAAAATTTACCTTATTAGATTAATTTTGTAGAAAGAATATAAAAAATAAAAATTTTAATGACAAATACCTATTTCAATTTGAAGATCATGTTTTCTGTTACAAAAACAAACAGTTTTAAAATAAGATCAGCAAATAAAAATGACTTAATTAATTTTACTTGATTATATTGCATTTAATTGGTAATTTTTCAAGTCGAATTTTGGTATTGGTATAGGGCATTTGAGCAATAATTATAGGTATAGCATTTGAGCAATAATTATAGGTATAGCATTTAAATGCTAAAAATAAAAAACTTGAAAAAGAATACTTTCAGAAAATGATAATTTAGAGTAATGTATTTTGGCAGTTATGTGACATTTGTCATAAATATCATTAGCATAACTAAAACTGTAATTATACAGATATTTATTTGTTATTAGTAGTAGTAGTAGTGGCATGTGATGCAAGAAAGCAAATGTATGAGCTTATGCAGCATCAGCCAAAAAAAAAAAAAAAAAAAAAAAAAATCACACCATTCCCTCCAAATGCCTGTCCAGTTCCTACTTAAATTTATTCAACCTATCAACTTCCACGACAGATGGAAGTTTGTTCCAGCAATTAACCACCCGCTGGCTAAATGCAAATTTCCGCACATCTATTCTACATCTGTCTTTTCTTAATTTGAATTTATGCCCCCTTAGGTTCGCAATCTGAACAAGTGGAAGGATCCCATCAGAATTCAGCGTGCTCAACCCATTCAAGGCCTTATATACCTCAATCAGATCACCGCGCAGGTGCCTAGTCTCCAGCCACGGCAATTTGCAGAACTTAAGCCTCTCTTGGTAAGAGGATCTCTTCATTCCCCTCACCAATCTTGTTGCCCTTCTCTGTACACGCTCAAGTAAATCTACAACCTTCCTAAAATGAGGCCTCCAGATATGTACGCATTACTCAAGGAGTGAACTGACCATTGCCTTATACAGAGGGACAATCACCTCCTTCTCCATGCTAGCAAAATTCCTATATATCATTGACAAAACCTCATGACCTGCCCTGGCAGCCTGTCTGCATTGCTCAGAAAACTTCACATCTGACTGAACAATTACTCCCAGGTCTTTTTCATTTTCTACCACCTTAAGTGTAGTACCACACAGTTGGTATGTTTCTCTGGGGTTACTTCTACCCATATTGATATACCTTCATCAATATCATTGATAAATATACAAAACAACAGTGGACCTAACACCGAACCCTGTGGGACACCACTAATAACATTAGTCCACGTAGAGAAGCACCCATCGATTACCACCCTCTGTCTTCTCCCACATAACCATCCTTTTATCCATTGTAGCAACTTACCCTTAATACCATTCTGTTCCAATTTGTACAATAGTCTTCCATGCGCAACAGTGTCAAAAGCTTTCCTGAAATCCAAATATATGATATTAAATTTATTTTTTGCATCCAGTTCCTTTGTAACCACATCATAATATCCTATCAAATTTGTCAGACAAGACTTTCCCTTAACAAACCCATGCAGTGTCTGAATTATTGTTGCAGTCTTGTCTAGATGATCCTGCATTGCATCTTTAACCAGTGACTCCATTATTTTACCCGGAACAGAAGTTAAACTAACTGGTCTGTAATTACTCGTGTTACCCTTCGATTCCCCCTTTGTGAATTGGGGATACATTTGCACATCTCCAGTCCGTGCGAACCTCCCCTGAATCCAAGGATGCTCTCATAATTATAGCTAAGGGTTTGCTTAGTTGCTTTGCCGCCTTCTTTAATATAACTGGATAGATCCCATCCACCCCAGGTGCTTTTCTTATGTTTAACTTCAACAATTTCTCCTCCACTTGGCTTTCATTTATTACAAAATCATTAAGTATCCTGCTACAATTTTATAACCTTCTGCCATTTTCAAACCTTAATAATTCCTCATGTGTGAATGTAGATGAAAAATACTCATTCAGTTTGTTTGCTATCTAATCTTGTTGCCCTTCTCTGTACTCGTTCCAACAGCTCTACATCCTTCCTAAAATGAGGCCTCCAGACCTGTATACAGTACTCAAGGTGTGGTCTGACCATTGCCTTATACAAGGGGATAATCACCTCCTTATCCCTGCTAGAAAAATTCCTCTATATCATTGACAAGACACCATGAGGTACTCTTGCAGACCATCTGCACTGCTCACAGCCCATCTGCTCAACTTTTCTAGATCCTGTTGCAGTAGTGTACTGTCATTAGTGTCCTTAACAACCCTCATATAGTCTGCAAATTTGAACATTAAGCTTGATATACCATCATCAATATCATTTATAAATACAGAAGACAACAATGCACCGAACACTGAACCCAGAGGGACTCCACTAATAACATTAGACCACGACGAGCAGTGGCCATTGATTACCACGCTCTGTCTTCTCCCACTCAACCATCCCTTTATCTATAGCAGCAATTTGTCTCCAATGCCACACTGCTCCAATTTGTTCAGCAGTCTTCCATGTGCAACAGTATCAAAAGCCTTTCTAAGATCCATATATATGATATCAAAGTTATTCCTTGCATCCAGTTCCTTTGTGACCACATCATAGTATCCAATCAAATTGGTCAGGCAAGACTTTCCCTTAGCAAAACCATGCTGTATCCGAGCTATAACTGAAGTTTTGTCTAGATGAACCTGCAGTGCTTCTTTAACCAGTGCCTACATTAATTTTCCTGGAACAGAAAATAAACTCACAGGTCTATAATTACTTGTATTGCCCTTTGATCATCCTTTGTGAAATGGGTCACATTTGCACATCTCCAGTCCATGGGTGCTTCCCCTGAGTCCAAAGAAGCTCTCATAATTATGGCTAAGGGTTTCCTAACTTCCATTGCTGCCTCCTTTAATATCAGTGGATAGATCCAATTCACCCTAGGTGCCTTTTTTATGTTTATCTTCAAAAATTTCTCCTCCACTTTCCTTTCAGTTATTACAAAATCATCTAGCTCACTGCTAGAGTTTAATTCACCTCTCGCATTCCGCTCCCTGAATAACTCCTCATGTGTGAATGTAGATGCAAAATACTCATTTAGTTTGTTAGCCACCTGAGCAAGATCATCAACAGTTGAACCATCAATATCCAGTGGACCAATCTGATTCAACCCTTTCCTTCTAGAGTCATATAATACATCTTTTTTAAAAAATGTTTCATTCATACCTGGTTAACTATTATTTATTACTGTTACTGTTTGACTACCATATGACCTGCATGTCTCTATAGGCATCTTTTCTGTCTCTCTCTCAGATAGGAAATAAATAAGATACAGTACCACCATCACCATATATAAAGACAGTTCTGCAGAAATTATAAATAAAACAGACACTAACAATTCAACTTCAACTAGCAATTTAAAAAAAAGCAGAACATTAGCATTAGCATTAGTAGAGGCATTTGATTCAAGAAAGCAAGCTTATGCAGCATCAGCCCAAAAAAAAAAAAAAAAAGTAAAATAAATAAATAAAAAATAACCACTTCCACTTCACCCCTCTGTTCATTCGAAATACCTGTCCAGCTGAGCCTTAAACGTATTTAGGCTATCAACTTCCACGACAAGGGATGGAAGTCTGTTCCACCTACCAACCACCCGCTGGCTAAAGGCAAATTTCCGCACATCTATCCTATATCTGTCTTTCCTCAATTTGAATTTATGCCCTCTCAGGTGATTATTCTGAGCAAGAGGAAGAATCCCATCAGCATTGAGCATGCTCAAACCATTCAAGGCTTTGTACACCTCTATCAGATCACCTCACTGGTGCCTAGTCTCCAGACACTATAATTCGCAAAACTTAAGCCTTTCTTCGTAAGAGCATCCCTTTGTTCCATTCACTAATCTTGTTGCCCTTCTCTGTACTTGTTCCAGCAGCTCTACATCCTTCTTGAAATGAGGCCTCCAGGCCTGTATACAGTACTCTAGGTGTGGCCTGACCATTGCCTAATACAAGGGAATAATCACCTCCTTATCCCTGCTAGAAAAATTCCTATATATCATTGACAATACACCATGAGCTACTCTTGCAGACCGTCTGCACTGCTCAGAGAATTTCATATCTGCCTGCACAACCGCCCCCAGGTCCCTTTCATTCTCTACCACTGTCAGTGTAGTACCACAGAGTTGATACGTTGCTCTGGCGTTGCTGTTTCCCATATGTAGTACTTTACATTTGTCAATGTTAAACTTCATTTGCCACCTCTCAGCCCATCTGCTCAACCTTTCCAGATCCTGTTGCAGCAGCATAGTGTCAGTAGTGTCCTTGACAATCCTGCCAACCTTCGTATCATTCGCAAACTTGGACATTAAGCTTGATATACCATCATCAATATCATTTATAAATACAGAGAACAATAAAGGACCCAATACTGAACCCTGAGGGACTCCACTAATAACATTAGTCCACGATGAGCAGTGTCCATTAATTACCACTCTTGTCTTCTCCCCCTCAATCACCCCTTTATCCATAGCAGCAATTTGCCTCCAATGCCACACTGCTCCAATTTGTGCAGCAGTTTTCCATGTGCAACAGTATCAAAAGCCTTTCTAAGATCCAAGTATATAATATTAAAGTTATTCCCCACATCCAGTTCTTTTGTGACTGCATCATAGTATCCAATTAAATTGGTCAGGCAAGACTTCCCTTTAACAAAACCATGCTGTGTCCAAGCTATAACTGAAGTCTAGTCTAGATGATCCTGCAGTGCTTCTTTAACCAGTGCCTCCATTAATTTTCCGGGAACAGAAGTTAAACTCACAGGTCTATAATTACTTGTGTCAGCCTTTGATCCTCCCTTGTGAATTGTAGCCACATTTGCACATCTCCAGTCCATGGGTACCTCCCCTGAGTCCAAGGAAGCTTTCATAATTATGGCTAAGGGTTTGCTTACTTCCTTTGCTGCCTCCTTTAATATAACTGGATAGATCCCATCCACCCCAGGTGCCTTTCTTGTGTTTATCTTCAACAATTTTTCCTCCACTTTACTCTCAGTTATTAAAACATTCTCTAGCTTACTGCTAGAGTTGAATACACCTCTGGCATTCCCCTCGCTAAATAACTCCTCATGTGTGAATGTCGATGCAAAATATTCATTTAGTTTGTTAGCTACCTGAGCAGGGTCATCAACAGTTGACCCATCGATATCAAGTGGACCAATCTGATTCATCCCCTTCCTTCTAGAGTTTACATAAGTAAAGAACTCTTTGCTGTTTTTCTTCGCATCCCTTGCCAAGGATCTCTCGTAATCTGCCTTCGCCTGCCTAACCTCCTTTGTAACTTGGTTACAGATCAACTTGTATCTATTATAGGCTTCTGTGTCACGTGTTAATTTGTATGTATCCCATGCATTTTTCTTCTCTGCCATATGCCTCTTTAGTTCATCTGACATCCATTTAGGCCTAAACCTTGAACAATATTTCTTAGTTGGTATGTAAAGCCTAGTAGCTTCCAAGATAAGTTCTTTGAATGCTTAGCATTTTGAATTTGCTGTTGGTAACATCATCAGTTGATCCCACTGTATAGAATTTAAATACTGTCTCAGTCCATCGTAGTCGCCTTTACGAAAGCAATACCCCTTCCCTTTACCCCTAATGGTAGTTACCTCTTTGAGTAACTCCCACTTCAGAACACTGTGATCACTGCCACCTAGTGGTTCATTTATCTGCAGATCTTTAACATCATTAATTATCTGCAGATTTTAACATCATTAAAAGCTTCCAAAAAAAAATTTTTTGTTTTTATGTAAATCCCAAACACGAGAGGTAATAGAACCTATAGTACTTAGTACCGTGCTTGTGTTGGAGATTGAGAAGATGAAAGAAGTTATTTGTTGACATTGGACTTTTACTTCTGTAGACTGTAAATTTCAGGAAATACGTATGAAGGAAGGCTGTTCCAGAAAACGGCAGTTAAATGGATAAACGAGGAAGATGAAAAGTTGGTTCTGTGAGTTTGAAGTTGGCCAGTAAATGGATGGTGGCTGCACGTGTTTGGACTGTTTTGAAAGAGAGAGCGGGAATTATAGAAGCCAATTCAGAAGAACAGTGCCCATGGAAGTATCTGCAGAAGAGGCATGCAGCAGAAACAGTACGTCTATGAGACAGTGAGTGGAGAGACTCTGTTAGAGATGAATCATTAATTAACCTAACTGCCCTCTTCTGAATGGAATCAAGAAGCCTGAGAGAGGTTTTGGGGTCACCACCCCCAGATGTGGGAACAATATTCCATGGCTGGGCGGATTTGCGATTTATACAGAGTGAGCAGCTGTTTGGAAGAAAAGCAACGGCAACAGCAAAAGAGAAAACAAGTTTTTTAGACGCAGAGGAAGCAATATTTGTAATGTGCTTGTGTCAAGAGAGATTAGAAGTCAGGGTAATCCCAAAAGAGATATATCATTTTGCCTAGGAATTGGAGTGTCACTAAAGATAAGCACAGGAGCAGAAGATTCCTTTTTGCGAGATATAAGACAAGACTGAGTTTTAGAAGTGTTGAAATCAACTAAGTTGTCTTTGCCCCACTGGAGAATTACCTGAAGATTGGCATTTAAGGAATTAGTAGCAGATTTTCGAGAAGTTGAAGCTGATTGAGCAGGACAAGGTTTCTCCAAATGGAAAGTGAAATGCAATGTGCTATCATCGGCAAAACTATGGATAGGATTTTCAGTCAATGGAAGAAGGTCATTAATATACAAGAGGAAAAGGGTGGGAGAAAGAACTGAACCTTGGGGGACACCGGCATTAGTGGAGAAGTTAGAAGACAGAGAGCCATCTACCATCACCCTCAGTGAGTGATCAGAGAGAAAACTTGATAACCAATTACTAAAAACAGTTGGCAAACCATAACATGGAAGCTTGTTTAGAAGACCTTTATGCCAAACACGATCAAAAGCCTTTGAGATATCAAGAGCAACTATTTGTGTTTCACCGAACCTTTCCATTGAATTAGTCCATAAATGGGTAACATAGAAACCTTCAGTCTGATCAACGATCGCCAGTATGGATTCCGTCAGTGTCGATCCACTGGTGATATTCTATGTAGTTTAAGAGTTGGCAGTTAATTGCTTTCTCCATTACTTTAGAAAGAGTAGAAGTAATTTAAATGGGACGATAATTGGATGGGAGGGATTTGTCACCCTTTTTAGGAACTGGCTGGATATGAGCAAATTTCCAAGCAGAAGGAAAAACACCTTTGGAATAAGAAACTGAAAAAAGGTGGCAAGAATAGGAGTAACTTCAGGAGCACAGATTTTGAGAACAAGTGAAGAAATACCATCGGGACCTGGACCTTTCTTGGCATCAAGATTCATCAAAATCCTTCTGACATCCTTTTGACGGAATACCACAGGAGGCATTGAATGGAGCGTGTTGGGAATGATGGGAGGTGTTTTATCAAGATCATTAATACATGAGCTGGAAGAAAAATGGGATGCTAGCAGGTCAGCTTTATACTTGGCTGAAGTGACAACATTACCATCTGATTGGGACAGAGGTGGGAGCAGAGATGGGCAAAAGTTGCGTCCAATAGTTTTGGCAAGAGACCAGAATGCTCGGCTACCATTAGGGCACGAAGCAAGTTTTCTACTCTTAGCCTGTTCAAACTCTAGTTTGGAGTGGTTAATAACTGCTTTACAATTGTTGCAAGCTTTGGTGTAGGCAGAAAATGAAACTGAAGAATTAGAAACAAGCCAATTACGATGTGCAACATTCTTCTCTTGAACAGCCTTAACACATTTATTGGAAAACCAAGGTTTAGATAAAGGACGAGATTTTAAAGTGGAGTGTGAGATAAAAGATTCCATTCCTGCAAGAATAATTTCACTGACACGATCTGAACAAACGTTGGCATCAGAAGTTTTGAAACAGTAATCCGACCAAGGAAAAGAAGAAAAGAAGTTTCGCAGGTCATCCCATTTTGCATTCTTGTAATGCCAAATAACACTAGGTTGGGAATAGCCATGAGATAAAGGTTCCATTGGAGAAGAGACAATCACCAAGTTGTAATCTGAAGTGCCTAAAGGACCTCTCACTTCGACCGTGTACTTAGAAGGGTGGTTTGTAAGAAAAAGATCAATCATATTGGCTGTATGATTAAGATTGTCTGGTATTCTTGTAGGTAAATGAACAATCTGTGCAAGATCATTAGTAATTGCAAAAGCCTCAGCATCTGAACCAGCTGGGTCGGTGTGACTAGAAAACGGAAGCCAGCTGGAGTTGTGAACATTAAAATCACCAAGGAAAATTACCTCACTGTTAGGAAAGTTGGACTGGAGAAAGTCAAGTTGCAAAGTGAGGAAGTCAAAGAGCTCCAAGTGATTAGTGGAGTTGGGAGAACGGTAGAGACAACAGATGAATTTGACACAATGAAGTAGAGAGAGAGATTTTATGCCAGAGAAGATCAAAGAGAGGAGAATCCAAATTGCCAAGTCTCTGACAGGGAATATCAGAATGGACATATGCACAAGTACCACCTTTGAGGTGAAAGGAATCAATACAGCGAATAATTTGGACAACTGAGATGAGCAGTATTTGAATCAACCGATAACTGAGTTTCTGTCAGAAAAAGTACATGGGGTTGACTGCAAGTGGAAATGGACATCGTTGAGATTACAATTGAGACCACGTATTTGTGAAATGAATTAGGAAGTGCTTTGGAGGTTTAGATCTTTTCGCAGATAGTTTAACAATTCATGGTGTATTCAATAGTAAGAAAAAGTGGGTGGGACATGCTGTATGAAGTAATGAAATTTTTGGATATGGCGTACACATAGTAAGAATATACCCAGATCCTAGGCATAACGTGGCCTCGACAATGCTCCCCGCATACACACTACTCGGACTCTCTCCAGTCACCATCTGGCAGAGTAGAGGTAGCAAGATTATACACTAGCTGATCTGGAAGCCTCCTAGAGAGTTACCAATAGGTTCAGTCCAGAGTACTAACTACCGGCCGGCCTGCAAACACCGTTTTAGAGCTGTACTCTCGAAATGTAAGGAATATTGGATCTCGCCACGATGTTCATCATAACCTCAAAAGTCGTCAATCATACTGCATGATGGAAGAGATAGGGAAGGGTTGGCCGGAACTTAGCTCTAGAGACTAAACATAGGTTCCACCACTTCAAGCCTCCAATAATCAAAGTGGTGTATTGCACCGGTTGATGAGAGTCATCTACCACCTAGTACTGTCTGGTAACATAGAGGGGCAGCATTCCTCCATGTGGTGTGGGCGCCGCACCTCGACCCCTGCTTACATTGGTTCACAACAAGTACATGCTGGGTGGTCACCCACCATGTACTTGTGCATGGAGGTTATACCCAGGATTACAGCTTAAAAGAACAATAATATTTCAGGATACCATTCACTGTGATAAATTTAAAATTACTGTATAATTTAAGTAGTTTATTGTCAATACATACAAACCATCTGCATTTTCGTTTTATGCTGTTTATTAAAATTATCTTTACAAAGTGTATATTCACAACCAGACTCCTTCAAGATAATAAGGATATAAATACAGATATAAAAATTTAATTTGAATTTTTATGACATAAAGGCAACTTAGCCCATGATGCACCACATCAAAGGATATTAAGAAGTGAGATATAAAAAAATATAAAATAAAAGTATGTATTAAGAAAAAATAGAATATATATAATTAAAAATAAAAAAAAATAAAAAAAAGTATTTAGATTTTGAAATCAGGGCTGGAAATTTAAGGCAGAGATATGGGAGGACAACTGTTAGTTGCTTAAACGATTGGCGATAATTAACGATTAAATGGCGATAATTTTGGCAATCTCAAAAAAATTATACAGTTTCATGCAGTCTTTGTCAATTATATTCCACTCTCTGTTAAAGAATGGGAAAGATTTAATTCTTTCTATTCCCTGACAACACCACAACAAGCAAGGGTTTTTGCCTCTGAATTTCTAATCCAAGGAAGAAAAACACAGCTAAACTCAAACCCTGGTGATGCCATGTTTCTGCTCAGCAACTGAATAAAAAAATTTATAAAATTAATTACACTGCACACACTGCAAGAAAAGTGACAACTCAAAATTAGTATTAGCCCTGGGGCTCACATCTGGTGAGTATGGGCTTGGCAAACCCAGGGTCCTGAGCTGGATATCATCATTATTTTCTTTCTTGCTTTCTTGGTGATTTCCTTCTGCTTCTCTCTCTCTCTCTCTCTCTCTCTCTCTCTCTCTCTGGGTAACGTGGGAATTTTTTTTTTTTTTTTTTTTTTGCTGGTACAGCATAAGCCTCAGGCTTCCTTGCACCATATGGCTAATAATAATAATAATAATAAGCCAAAGATATATTGTATATTGCAGGGATCATAGTAACAGCCAAAGTGACACATGCGACCTATCATGGCCACTGTTGAACTAAACTTATAACACTTTCCCTGACTGAAATAATATCACATTTACTACTCTAAGTGTACTTAATCTAAAAATGTGTATTTTTTTGAGGTGTCACTTTTCTGGTGAGGGTGTCATATTATGAACTTTTTTTTTTTTTTTTTTTTTTTTGTAATGAATATACAACAAAATATTAATATTATTGATTGATTGATTTTAATTTAAAGCTAACAACTGCATTATTAACTTATAGGTATAAAATATAATACAAATTACCTTAATGCTTCTTTTTTCATCCCTGATACAAACAGTGTGGGTCTAATATTGTGGATCATGAAGGAGTCTACACTACATCCGTTTTTTTGTAAAATAATAAGAGAGTTTACCTCAATATTGAATGTAGAACATTTCCATATGATACTCTCCAGAAATTAAAACGAAAAAAAAAATCGAAAAATTTACATTAGAGTAACAAATAATTAAAAATCAATTTAACACAATTAAAAGTAAGAAAATTTATTTAAAAGAATTTAACGAAAAAAATTGCAAAACGATTTTCCTTCCTGAAGCTGACAACACTTTTCGACCATATGTCATGATCACAGGAATGAAAATTAAGAATAGGGGTGATCACGACATATGGTCGAAAAGCATTGTCAGCTCCAGGAAGGAATATCGTTTTGCAATTTTTTTCGTTTTAAATAAATTTCCTTATTTTTAATTGTGTTAAATTAATTTTTAATTATTTGTTACTCTAATGCAAGTTTTTCGATTTTTTCGTTTTAATTTCTGGAGAGTATCATACGGAAGTGTTCTAAATACTATATTGAGGTAACCTTCTCTTATTATTTTACAAATATTGATATAAATGTAGAACGTATTGAGCATTACAGCTCTGGTTCATACTATCTAACTATATCCGTACAAATCCCAAAGCAAATACCAACAATCACTCAAAGATGACCAATAACCCAACAGAAAGTTTGGAAGCACCATGCTAACCATTTTGATTAGGAGTTATCAGCAAGTAGCCAAGTGCTCAGGAGCAAAAGCATAGTAGCACATGCTCTTGGAGTGGACCGTAGTTCAAGCCTATGACTGCTAAATATGGTAACATTTGTATTGTTGATTTACTGTAACCTCCTCTGACCTGGTGGTCATGCTGGAGTATAAACAAAAACAAGAACTATGATTCCTGAAAATGTTGTAATTCTGTCACAACCTGCTCGTAGCAAGTGAACTGATCATGGATACCTCTATATGACAGAGAAAGACCAACGAAATTAAAAACAATGCTTGAATATGTGTCCTGAAACAACTATAAGCAAATAAAATACAAATTGTATATTTCATTGTCAAATGGCAACCAATTGACAAGCATAAAATATAATACAAATATCCAACTGAATTTCTAACAAATACTAAAAGAAACACTTATGAAACTAAAATAAAATTAAATCAAGCTAAATCTTTGAAATCAAACATACAAAATTAGGAAAACTAAATTAATAAAATGAAATAAAGACAGGAAAAACAATATTTAAGAGTATGAAACAATGGGGGAAATTGTGCTATCAGAGATAAAATATGAAACTACAACATAAAGTCTGATCACCTAATGATTAAAAAATTAAAGTATACTCCTTTACCACATCCAAAAATGCCTGCAACCTCAACCAAGCAATGCTTGTGAACTGCTACCACTGAGTAAATAAGCTAAAATTAAAAAATATATTGATAAGCAGAAGCCTGGAAAGTAAGGTGCTGGCGATTTCGAAAACTGCCGGAAGTCATCATAGAACAAGTAAATACAGGGTGTCTCAAAAATATTGGTACAAACGTTTAGAGGAGGTAGGTAACATCTAAAGGAATGTGAATCGCATAGGAACCCATAACCGGAAACGTCACAGGAAAGTAGTAGCAGAGGCACAAGAAGCAGAAATGACACAAGACAGTAATTAGCGGCAAACATTTATTTGACATAATATTAACAGTGGGGTACGAGATGGATAGATTTCATGATGTTACAACAGATGCTCGAAGGTTCCACCATGAGACGTGATGCATGCGTGACACCAACGCAGCATGGATTGGCGGACACGGTCGAATACACCTGGAGTTTCTTTGACAATAGCAGCAGTGCAGATGAGTCTCGCCACAAGATCCATTTCCGTCTCCACAGGCGATCATACACGATGGATTTGAGGGCCCCACCCACAGAAAGAAATCAAGGCTCGATAAATCAGGTGAGTGTGGGGGCCAGGCAACGGGTCCACCACGGCCAATCCATCGACGTCCAAAATGCCTGTTCAAATGGTCATGTGAAACCAAACGTTGCATCTCACATTTCTGGAACATCGTCAAGTAACCCTGGTAGAACTTGTTCAAGAAAGATCCAATATTTAGCGGAGTTCATGCGAGATGGTAACAGGTTTGGGCCGACTAAGCAGTCACCGACCATACCTGCCCACACATTTATTGTGAAGCGATGTTGTGTCGAATGGGGGCGCACACCGTGTGGGCCCTTTGCTAATCCATACACTAGGTGCATGTCTGCCAGCTCACAGTTTGTATATCGATGCATGCCCTTCGTGCGGTGACTACTGCTTGAATGAGTAAACTAGAAATTTTCCCTCTCGCGAACTGATGAACAGTGCTATGTACCGACTTACAGTGATGTTTCTGGTTATGGATTCCTATGCGATTCACATTCTTTTAGATGTTACCTACCTCCCCTAAACGTTTGTACCAATATTTTTGAGACACCCTGTATATGAGCTGTGTTAAGGTAATAACTAAGGATAAAAACAGATGTATGTATACTTGAATGAACACCAATGATAGGAGCATAATAAATAGTCTTGACAAATTTGAAGTGCTATTCAAGATATGAAATACAGACATTATTATTATAATTATTATTATTAATATTATTATTACTAGCCATACAGTGCAAGGAAGCCTGAGGCTTATGCTGCACCAGGTAAAAAAAAATTTCCGAGTTACCCTGAGAGAGAGAGAGAGCCAGAAATAGAATTGTTTGTTTGTTTGTTATTTGGTTTTTAGGAGCATTAGCAACTAAGGCCGTATTGCTCCTGGGATATGCGGTGGCCATTCCCTGACCTTTCCGCATCCTCCGTATTTGGTGGTCATGGGCTCGAACCCCAGTCTAATCAAGAAGCGTGTGCTACGCACTGCTGCTCCTGCTCACCTGGCTACGGAGGCGCCTCAGAAGTAGAAGAGAATCACCAAAAAAAAGAGAAAAATAATGATATCCAGCTCAGGACCCTGGGTGTGCCAAGCCCATACTCACCAGATGTGAGCCCCTTGTTGGGATATCAGAGAAATCAAACTGCAACCAATTCTTCCACTTGCCCAGATTAATCGGCTGAGGGAACATAAATTCCAATTGAGGAAAGACAGTTGTAGAACAGATGTGCGGAAATTTGCCTTTAGCCATCGGGTAGTTGATTGCTGGAACAAACTTCCATCTGTCATTGTAGATGTTGACAGCTAAAATAAATTCAAAGCAAAACTATACAAACATTTAGAATGAATGGATGGGTGAAAAGTGATGGGTTTTTTTTTTTTTTTTTTGGCTGATGCTGTATAAGCTTTGCTTTCTTGCATCATATAACTCAACTAATGCTGAAGCTAAAGTGATGTCATTGAGCTATAAGGGATGCACAATTTGAATATGGGAAATGCAATGTGCATAGAAAGAATAGAGAGGATAGAACAGGAGGGGAGGGGTTATGCTCTTAATTAAGAAGCACATAAAATCTAAGGCAGTGCATGCAATTGACATGGGTGGCCAGCACAATGATCAGTCAGTTTGGTGTGACATAAGCACTCGGAAAGGGAAAATGAGAGTAGGAGTGTGTTATAGGCCTAATGACTCTGATGAGTACAATGAACAGTTGTGTGGAGAAATAGAGTGGGCCAGTAAATCAGAATGTCTTGTAATAGGGGATTTTAACTATCAAGATACTGATTGGAACTTGTGGATTGGTCACTTGCATGCTAGCAAGACTTTTGTGGATTTATTCGAGGATTGTTTACTTCAGCAAAATGTTTTGAGGGGCAACTAGAGGGAGTAATACTCTTGATCTGATTATCAGCAGTGATTATTCATGCATTAAAAACCTGCAGATAAAAGAATCACTAGGTGGCAGTGACCGCAGTGTATTGATGTTGGATTTCCTAAAAGATGTAACTACCATCAGGGTAAAGGGAAGGGTTTTTGCTTTTGTAAAATTGACTACAGTGGCCTCAGACAGTTTTTAAAATCTATAGAGTGGGACCAACTGATGATGTTGCCATCGGCAAATTCTAAATTGGAAGGCATTCAAGGAATTAATCACAGAAGCTACTAGGCTTTAGCATTAGCATTAGCATTATTAGAGGCATATGATGCAAGAAAGCAAGCTTATTCAGCATCAGCCAAAAAAAAAAAAAAAAAAACCCCTCTCTCATTTCACCCCTCCGTTCGTTCGAAATACCTGTCCAGTTGAGCTTTAAATTTGTTTAGGCTATCAACTTCAACAACAAGTGATGGAAGTCGGTTCCACCAACCAACCACCCGCTGGCCAAAGGCAAATTTCCGCACATCTATCCGACATCCGCCCTTCCTCAATTTCAATTTATGCCCTCTGAGGTGATTATTCTGAGAAAGATGAAGAATCCCATTGGCATTGAGCATGCTCAAACCATTCAAAGCCTTATACACCTCTATCAGATCACCTCGCCGGTGCTTAGTCTCCAGACTCTGTAATTTGCAAAATTTAAGCCTTTCTTCGTAAGAGCAACCCTTTGTTCCATTTACTAATCTTGTTGCCCTTCTCTGTACCCGTTCCATCAGCTCTACATCCTTCTTGAAATGCGGCCTCCAGACCTGTATACAGTACTCAAGATGTGGCCTATCCATTGCCTTATACAAGGGAATAATCACCTCCTTATCCCTGCTAGAAAAATTCCTGTATATCATTGACAAGACACCATGAGCTACTCTTGCAGCTCGTCTGCACTGCTCAGAGAACTTCATATCTGCCTGCACAATTACCCCCAGGTCCTTTTCATTCTCCACCACTGTCAGTGTAGTACCGCAGAGTTGATACGTTGCTCTGGGGTTACTGTTTCCCATATGTAGTACTTTACATTTGTCAAAGTTAAACTTCATTTGCCACCTCTCAGCCCATCTGTTCAACCTTTCCAGATCCTGTTGCAGCAGCATAGCGTCAGTAGTGTCCTTAACGACCCTGCCAACCTTTGTATCATCTGCAAACTTAGACATTAAACTTGATATCCCATCATCAATATCATTCATAAACACCGAAAACAACAATGGACCCAACACTGAACCTTGAGGAACTCCACTAATAACATTAGTCCACGTTGAGCAGTGTCCATTGATTTCTCTGTCTTCTGCCACTCAACCATCCCCTTATCCATAGCAGCAATTTGCCTCCAATGCCACACTGCTCCAATTTGTGCAGCAGTCTTCCATGTGCAACAGTATCAAAAGCCTTTCTAAGATCCAAATATATAATATCAAAGTTATTCCCTGCATCCAGTTCTTTTGTGACTACATCATAGTATCCAATCAAATTGGTCAGGCAAGACCTGCCCTTAACAAAACCATGCTGCGTCTGAGCTATAACTGAATTCTTGTCTAGATGATCCTGCAGTGCTTCTTTAACCAGTGCCTCCATTAATTTACCTGGAACAGAAGTTAAACTAACAGGTCTATAATTACTTGTGTCAGCCTTTGATGCTCCTTTGTGAATTGGGGTTACATTTGCACATCTCCAGTCTATGGGTACCTCCCCTGAGTCCAAAGAAGCTCTCATAATTATGGCTAGGGGATTGCATACTTCCTTTGCTGCCTCCTTTAATATAACTGGATAGATCCCATCCACCCCAGGTGCCTTTTTTATGTTTATCCTCAACAATCTCTCCTCCACTTTCCTCTCAGTTATTACAAAATCATCCAGCTCGCTGCCAATGTTTACTTTACCTACATCATTCTCCTTCCTGAATAACTCCTCATGCGTGAATGTAGATGCAAAATACTCGTTTTTTGTACCAACAATGAAATAGTCTACAAGATATAGACCTAAATGAATGTCAGATGAACTAATAAGACTCATGACAGAGAAGAAAAGTGCATGGGATACATATAAATTATCAGGCAACAGAGAGGGCTGATATGAATGGCAGATATAAACTAATCTGTAATCAAGTCACAAAGGAGTTTAGGCAAGCGAAAGCAGATTACAAGAAATCATTGGCAAAGGATACAAAGAAAGACAGTGAAGACTCTTTTACTCATGTAAACACTGTAAGGAAGGGTATAAATCAAACTGATCATGCTCAGGTTGCTGACAAAATGAATGGGCATTTTGCATCTACATTCACACATGTGGAATGCTTTAGGGAAGTGGTTGCCACATGTCTGTCAAACTCTAACAGGAAGTTAAATGATTTTGTAATATGTGAGAGGAAAGTGGAAGAGAAATCGTTGAAGTTAAACATAAGAAAGGCATCAAGGGTGGATGGGATTTATCCATTATATTAAGGGAGGCAGCAAAGGAAGTCAGCACACCCCTAGCCATAATTATGAAAGTACACTTGGATTCAAGGGAGGTCCCTGCAAGCTGGAGATGAGCAATTATATCCCCAATTCCAAAAGGGAAAATAATGGAGTTACTGGTTAAAGAAGTAATACGGGATCATCTAGACAAGACTGCAGTAATAATTCAGACACAGCATGGATTTGTTAAGGGGAGGTCTTGTTGAACCAATTTGATTGGATACTATGTGGTCACAGAGGAACTGGATGGAAAAAAATTATTTTGATATCATATACTTGGATTTCAGGAATGCTTTTGATACTACCACACATAAAAGACCACTGTACAAATAGGAGCAGTGTTCCATTAAGGGCAAAGTTACTGCTATGATTGAAGGGATGGTTGAGTAGGAGAAGAAAGAGTGTTAACTGATGGGCACTGCTCTTCATAGACTAATGTTATTAGTGGAATTTCCCAGCGTTCGACGTTGGTACATTGTCCTTTTCTGCATTTATCAATGATACTGAGGGAGGCATATCAAGCTAAATGTCCAAGTTTTCAGATGATACAAAGGTTGGCAGGGTAGTTAATGGCAGTAATGACAGTATGATACTGCAACAGGATCTAGAAAAGTCAGGCAGATTGGTAGAGAAATGGCAATTGAAGTGAAACATTGATAAATGCAAAGAATTGCATATTGGTAGCAGTAACCCTAGCATAATGTACCAACTGTATGGTACTGCACTCAGGGTAGTGGAAAATGAAGAAGCACTCGGGGTAGTGGAAAATGAAGAAGCACGGGGTAATTGTGCAGTCAGATATCAAGATCTCTGAGCAGTGCAGACAGGCTGCCAGGACTGCTCATTGGATTTTGTCAATGACATACAGGAGTTTTTATAGCCGGGACAAGGAGGTGATTATCACTTTGTATAAGGCAATGGTCAGGCCACATCTTGAGTACTGCATACAGGCCTGGATGCCTCATTTTAAGAAGGATATAAAGCTGCTTGAATGAGTACAGAGAAGGGCAATGAGATTGGCAAGTGAGACAAAAGGGTGTTCTTACCAATAAAGGCTTCAGTTCTACATGAAGCGTCTGGAGACTAGGCAAGGTGGTCTGAATGAGGTTTTTAAGGCTTTGAATGGATTGAACAAGCTGAATGCTGGTAGGATTCTTCCTTTTGTTCAGACTACACACAGCCATAAACTCAAATTGAAAAAAGATGATTGCAGAATAGCTGTATGGAAATTTGCCTTTAGCCAGCAGGTGGTTAATTGCCAGAACAAAACTTCCATCTGTTGTTGTTGTGGAAGTTGATAACTTAAATAAATTCAAGGAAGAACTCGATAAAACATAGAGGGAACGGATAGGTAAAATGGAAATTTTTTTTGGTTGATGTTGTATAAGTTTGCTTTCTTGCATCATTGTCCATTACTAATGTTAAATAATATAATTTTAAATAATATAGAGATTAAATAAAACTGACTACCATAAGCTAATTCTCCCTCTGAGAGGCAGAACAGTACAGAATCCTAAAAAAAAAAAGTGAAGGTGCAATTGCAACTTGGACATTATGTTTTAGGCTCATTGATTCATCCTAGTTGATAGTGAAATATACATTTTGTATTTTATTTTGTAACTTTCTTTACATTTTAGAGGATATTTACCTTACCCTAGCATGTGTTTTTATTTTCATCAGTTTTTCTTGGTAACATGGGAGCATCCAAGATTTGTTAATTACTAAGAGCAGTCAGGCCATGAATAAAAATTCAACAATTTGGAAATTTATGATAGGTGATGCTCCCCACCGAAGGGGTTAGTTCCTCCAAAACTTTCTCTTTTCTGTTATTTTTTCATCTTGGAGTGAGTGTCAATATTTGCTTTTTGGGATATGTGCACGAGTGTAGAGTTCTTGCAGTATTTGAGGATGCATTATGCTTTACCTTTTGTAGAATTATATATGTTATGCTTCTCTGGGTGAGTATAGAATTTTGCTGGTTAATTGAATTTAATCACTTTTTGTGTTATTTATTTTATATCTATTTAGTTATGGCTTGGTTGCAAATAGCAGTAGTGCATCACACAAGCACATTTGTTGCATAATAGTAATGTTCACACGTGGTATAAAAGAGTTAATTTAATTTGGTTAATTAGGTATTGTTTAATGAGACAATGTATAGCATTTCACTTTTAATTAACTTATTCAAAGGATATTTTATTCATTAAGTGATTCTCTCCAAGTACAACTATAATATTCTGCACTGTACTGCATTGTTTACAATACACAAAATGTGAATTTGTATGTTATATTGCTCATAATTTGGGAAGAGATATCAAAAATCCTTTAGTCTGACATCTGGCTTCAGTTCTACTAACTGCAAGACCTGGAGACTAGGCATCTGCGAAGAGATCTGACTAAGGTGTTTAAGGCTCTGAATGTATTCAGCAAGCTCAATGCTAATGGAATCCTTCCTCTTGCTTAGGCTACACACATTAGGGGCATAAATTCAAACCTGAGGAAGGATGGTTGCAGGGAGCTGTGTGGAAAAAATCTGCCTTCAGCTAGCATGTGGTCAGTTGTCAGAACAAACTCCTATATAGGAGTTTGTTTCAACAATTGACACAAACTGTTAGAAGAGATGGACAGGTGATATGGGAAGTGTAGGCTTTTTTATTTATTTTTTATTTTATTTTATTTTTTTTAATGCTGTATAAGCTTGCTGTCTTGCATCATTTGCCACTACTAATATAATACTAGAATTTCATAATTTTGAAAAAATTCTAACTTTCCTGTAACTTTAAAAGGAATCAATTGACACTACTTTCAAGCAATCCCTGTATATTTTAAAAAGTCTACATATTTTTAAAATTATAATAAATGTTATTCTTTTAAATATAATTAATAAACATCAAATCATGAAGTAAATATTTATATATGAATAAAATCTATTCCTCAAATTAAATTATTAGTAATTACTAACTTATATATATGGATATACTGCATATTTAATAAACATTATTAAGCACACCCAGGGTCCTGAGCTAGATATCATCATTCTTCTCTTTCTTGGTGATTCCCTTCTACTTCTCTCTCTCTCTCTCTCTCAGGGTAATTCAGAATCCCCCCCCCCTTTTTTTGGCTGGTGCAGCATAAGCCTCAGGCTTCCTTGCATCATATATCTAATAATAATAATAACTTGAATGGCTGGAAAAAATTTTGAAGAAAAGTATTCGGTAAATAAGACATAATAAAGGTGCAAAACTCAAATGTGCGTGCATATCATGAACAGTTTAAAGAGAAAAAATGTTCTTTAAATAAAAATATGGCTTAAACCGTGAAAAATACTTTCATTTAAATATTTATTTTTGAAAAAGAATTAATATTTCAATTTTTGATTGGAAAAAAAAAGTTGATATACCACCTATCTTTTGAAGAAAAGATATTAATTTAGATCTATATCTATATCCTAATTTTTAATTTGCTGCTTAATGTACGAGTATGGTTCTGGGTTTTTTATTATTTTGTTTATATACGGATGAATTTCTGAATAACACTGACAGCGATAAAAGAGAGTTTAAAAGAGCGATGTTGAAGAAAAAGTAAGTAGAAATAAAATCAAACCTGTGGAGGATGGTGTAAAAGCAATAATAATGTATACTTCACAAAGTGTATACAGACAATATGAATAAGACATATCAAGGTAAAATAATTGGACTGGATGACACTCGCAAGATGAATTCCCCCCCCCCCCTTGTGTATATTTTCACCCCTAAAGAGCCAGTGGGGGATCATAAAATTTTTGTCACAGTGTACATGTAAGAAAAGAAAATTATCCCTCATATATATATATCAAACTGTCCAGATTTTACCTCAATGTGTATGGAGTTCACCTGATTACTTGGATTATATTCTGTTGCCTACAATGAAAAAACAGAGTAAACAAAATACAATACACTACATCATAATGATGTTTATATAATACATTTATGTAATACAGGTGTTTATAAAATTTATTTCTTTGCTAAGATAACGTCCCTTTTATGAGATGGCTTCAATGTGTTTATATTTTAAAACACACTGTGCCTTATGATTTCTGTTGATTGCAGCATTAAAATCTTTCACAAAATGCAATAAGAAAAACCTCCTTGCTACATTAAAAAATTTTACACATACCTTACACTCTCTTCTTGACTAATGTTCTCTGGAACTACTGAAGAAGTCAGATGGCTTGCTGATGTTATGCAGTTTGATGTTTCTGGTGTGATATTTGCATGTGTTGCCTGAGATTTACCTACAAAATGAATTTATTTTATTTACTATTGAAACTACATATTTACCTTAAGTTTACTTCTTCAGACGGCAAAACATTAAATTCAAAAAATATAAGAAAAACTTATATGCACCAATGCTCGGAAGTCTAGCCCAATAAATGAAAAGCACATAGTTAAGAGGATTATTTAATTTTATAGAATGTTTGGTATAAAATGCTTAGACAACATTTATTTAAAAAATTATTTAATGTAGAATATGTATGTACTGAATTATACACATTCAGTACATTTTAAATTTTAAAAATATATAAAAAATCAAAACAAAACATTTTTAATAACAATAAATTTGACCTATTGCATATTAAAAAGGGAATAATAAAAATAATCAATCAGCAAACAATGCTTTATCTTAAATTTTCTACATAACGTTAGTATTTTACAAATATGGGTATATACAAATATACCAATTCAGTCAGCATCACCTTGTTGTTCAAGGAATTTCAGCCCTGTGCTTACTTCCAAACCATAAGTAGCATTTTCTCCACTGAAACAAATGAGTCACTCTGGTTCTCTTCATTTGCTTCAGGAGTTTGTTTGTAAAATTTGCTAGCATTATATAATTATCACTAGTTTCATAAGGTGGTTCTGAGTGGTTGATATCAAACTAATGTTCAATATCCATCTCTTGGAATTTTCACACAATTTACTGCAATGTGTTTGTTAACCATCATATAATACTGAAATATTTTCTTTGACAAACAGGTAAATTTCATTCAGCTAAACTTTAGCCCATGCCTCTGCAGTACAAAAACAGCATCGACTAAAGTCAGTGTCATTAAAAATTGCATAACTTTTGTTTTCTTCTATAAAGAAATGAAGAAAACACTTACAGCAGTGGCTCTTTAAATGGCAGCAGATAACAGAAATATCTGTTCATCATTCATTTAGTTTGATTTGATTTAGATTTTTATGGCATAAGGGCAACCCTTCCCCATCTCTTCCATCATGCAGTATGATTGTTAACTTTTGAGATTATGATGAACATCATGGTGAGAGCCAATCTTCCTTACATTTCAAGGGTACAGCTCTAAAACGGTGTTCGCAGGCTGGCCACTAGTTAGAATATCAGACCAAACCTATTAGTAACTCATTAGGAGGCTTCCAGATCAGCTAGTATATAATCGTGCTACCTCTACTCTGCCAGATAGTGACTGGAGGGAGTCCAAGTAGTGTGTATGTGGGGGCATTGTCAAGGCCACGTTATGTCAAGGATCTGGGTATATTCTTACCATGTGTACACCATATCCAAAAATTTCATTACTTCATACAGCATGTCCCACCCACTTTTTCTTACTATTGAATACACCATGAATTGTCAAACTAATAGAGTAAGCTTATCTGTGAAAAGATCTAAACCTCCCAAACACTTGTTAGCATTAGAATTAGCATTAGTAGAGGCATATGATGCAAGAAAGCAAGCTTATTCAGCATCAGCCAAAAAAAAAAAAAAAAAAAAACACACACCACTCCCATTTCACCCCTCCGTTTGTTCGAAATACCTGTCCAGTTGAGCTTTAAATTTGTTTAGGCTATCAACTTCAACAACAAGTGATGGAAGTCGGTTCCAATAACCAACCACCCGCTGGCCAAAGGCAAATTTCCGCACATCTATCCGACATCCGTCCTTCCTAAATTTGAATTTATGCCCTATGAGGTGATTATTCTGAGCAGGATGAAGAATCCCATTGGCATTGAGCATGCTCAAACCATTCAAAGCCTTATACACCTCTATCAGATCACCTCGCCGGTGCCTGGTCTCCAGACTCTATAATTTGCAAAACTTAAGCCTTTCTTCGTAAGAGCAACCCTTTGTTCCATTCATTAATCTTGTTGCCCTTCTCTGTACCCGTTCCAGCAGCTCTACATCCTTCTGGAAATGAGGCCTCCAGACCTGTATACAGTACTCAAGATGTGGCCTAACCATTGCCTTATACAAGGGAATAATCACCTCCTTATCCCTGCTAGAAAAATTCCTGTATATCATTGACAAGACACCATGAGCTACTCTTGCAGCTCGTCTGAACTGCTCAGAGAACTTCATATCTGCCTGCACAATTACCCCCAGGTCCTTTTCATTCTCCACCACTGTCAGTGTAGTACCGCAGAGTTGATACGTTGCTCTGGGGTTACTGTTTCCCATATGTAGTACTTTACATTTGTCAATGTTAAACTTCATTTGCCACCTCTCAGCCCATCTGTTCAACCTTTCCAGATCCTGTTGCAGCAGCATAGCGTCAGTAGTGTCCTTAACAACCCTGCCAACCTTTGTATCATCTGAAAACTTGGACATTAAACTTGATATCCCATCATCAATATCATTCATAAACACCGAAAACAACAACAGACCCAACACTGAACCCTGAGGAACTCCACTAATAACATTAGTCCACGTTGAGCAGTGTCCATTGATTACCACTCTCTGTCTTCTGCCACTCAACCATCCCCTTATCCATAGCAGCAATTTGCCTCCAATGCCACACTGCTCCAATTTGTGCAGCAGTCTTCCATGTGCAACAGTATCAAAAGCCTTTCTAAGATCCAAATATATAATATCAAAGTTATTCCCTGCATCCAGTTCTTTTGTGACTACATCATAGTATCCAATCAAATTGGTCAGGCAAGACCTGCCCTTAACAAAACCATGCTGCGTCTGAGCTATAACTGAATTCTTGTCTAGATGATCCTGCAGTGCTTCTTTAACCAGTGCCTCCCTTAATTTACCTGGAAAAGAAGTTAAACTAACAGGTCTATAATTATTTGTGTCAGCCTTTGATCCTCCTTTGTGAATTGGGGTTACATTTGCACATCTCCAGTCTATGGGTACCTCCCCTGAGTCCAAAAAAGCTCTCATAATTGTGGCTAGGGGTTTGCTTACTTCCTTTGCTGCCTCCTTTAATATAATTGGATAGATCCCATCCACCCCAGGTGCTTTTTTTTATGTTTATCCTCAACAATCTCTCCTCCACTTTCCTCTCAGTTATTACAAAATCATCCAGCTCACTGCCAATGTTTACTTTACCTACATCATTCTCCTTCCTGTATAACTCCTCATGCGTGAATGTAGACGCAAAATACTCGTTTAGATTGTTAGCCACCTGAGCAGGATCCTCAACTGTTGAACCATCAATATCCAGTGGACCAATCTGATTCATCCCTTTCCTTCTTGAGTTTAAATAGGTAAAGAACTCTTTTCTATTTTTCTTTGCATCCTTTGCCAAGGATTTTTCGTAGTCTGCCTTTGCCTGCCTAATCTCCTTTGTGACTCGGTTACAGACCAACTTATATCTATCATAGGCTTCCATGTCACCCATTAATTTGTATGTATCCCATGCATTTTTCTTCTCTGCCACATGTCTCATTAGTTCATCTGACAACCATTTAGGCCTAAACCTTGAACAATATTTCTTAGTTGGTATGTAAAACCTGGTAGCCTCCAAGATTAGTTGCTTGAATGCTTCCCATTTTGAGTTTGCTGTTGGTAACATCATCAGTTGGTCCCACTGTATAGAATTTAAATACTGTCTCAGACCATCATAGTCACCTTTACGAAAACAAAAACCCTTCCCTTTACCTCTGATGGTAGTTACCTCCTTGAGTAAATCCCACTTCAACACACTGTGATCACTGCCACCTAGTGGTTCATTTATCTGCAGATTCTTAATGCATGAAGAATCACTACTGATAATCAGATCAAGAGTATTGCTCCCTCTTGTTGCCTCACGAACATGCTGATGTAGAAAGCAATCATCCAATAAATCCACAAAAGCCTTGCTAGTGTGCGAGTGACCAATCCACAAATTCCAGTTAATATCTGGGAAATTAAAATCCCCCATTATAAGACTCTCTGATTTACTGGCCCACTCTATTTCCCTGTACAATATCTTATTATACTCATCAGAGTCATTAGGCCTATAGCACACTCCTACTCTCAATTTTGATTTCCCTATGCTTATGTCACACCAAACTGACTCGACACTGCCCTGTCCATCGATGTCGACTGGCTTCACTTCCTTGGACTTTATGTGTTTCTTAACTAATAGCATAACCCCTCCTCCCCTCCTGTCCTGTCTATCCTTTCTATACACATTGTATTCCCCAAATTCCAGTTCCGCATTCCTTATATCTGTGTGACACCACGTCTCTGATATCCCAACATTATCTGCCTTTGATGTTTTGAGCAATACCTCAAATTCATCAAATTTATTTACCAAAAACTCCTAGCAATGGTGTACACGCAGGTATACATGCACCTGTTTCTATTCTTAGCTACCCTAACACAACCCATGTTTTTACTTGTACTGCAATGGCTCCCAGCAGTCTCTGAAATATCCTGCATCTTGTTTTTCAGGCTTCTGCTCATTTCAATAGAAGCAGTGCAAGAATCACTTCCACCTCTGCCAGTGGCTACTGTTAATCTATTAGTCCTTGTATCCCTCCCAACTAGCAGTTTTCCAACCCACCTAACACTGCCTCGACAGCATCAGCAAAAATTCTTGCACCCTTTCTATTTAAGTGTATCCCATCCCCGTAGAAACACTCTCCTGTTAACAAGTACAGTCCAGGCTGAAAAAAATTCTACCCCCTTGAGCCTTGCACAATCCCTCCAGGGCTGAATTGATCGACAAGGCTCTCATCATATACGCCCTCCTATCGTGTCTGGGTAGAATTGCAGACACTTTCAAATTCAACCCTAATTCACGGCTTTTTTTCAACAGTGACCTGTACTTGCTAAGTAATTCCGCTGGTCTCCTACTCTTAATATCATTAGTGCCAACGTGTACAACTATATCACCTTTTGTGCCCTTAAAAGATGATATCCGCTCTACGTCATCAACCTTTGCCCCTGGCAGACATACCCTGGTCCTATTCCACCTATCCTTTTTACAAAGCATGTTCCCCGTTTCCCTGACAATAGAGTCACCAACAACTACTAGTTCCTGTGGGACCAGCGCATTCTGCCTAGGGGGCTGCCTCTGTGTTGCCTGATGACCAAGTGCAAGCTCTGGCGTTGATGTGGGCAGCTGAGAGCTTGATGGGCCCCTCAATTTATTTCCTTCGAGGGCATCCACCCTGTCCTTCAAGCTCTCATAAAGGCCCATAACAACGCTGAGTTGTCGCCTGATTTCCTTGCACTCCTTACACGTGCACACACAAAGACATCCCTCTTGGCAGTATTATGTCCCGTACCCGACTGCTCCGCAAACATCAAGCAAACAGTGCATTTTAAAAGACTGTGATTCAGAGGGCAACTGCCCCCCTCAGTTCTCCCCTGAACCACAGCACTCCCATTAGCTTGAGCCTTTTGCTTTGCTGCTCTGGTCTGAGTCATGATTCCGATTTATTTAATAAAATTTCAAAACAAAATTAATTCCTTAAGTTATATCCCAAAACAGTTATAACGCTATATTTATTTTTTCGGTATCTAGTGTTTTCTACGAGTTCCCTTTATACAACTTCCGTATCACGTGTACCACTACAGTTATGTATTAATTATTTGTTACGACCAAGTCGTTTTATATATATATATATATATATATATATATATATATATATAGTTTATAAATGAGCCATTTACTTAACAGCTCATTTTTAAATGTCCACTTGCAGAGAGTGGGGAAAAATATTAAAAAAACATTTTAAAAGGTTTGACTTATCCAAGTTTTTGATTGTAGTAATCAGATGGCAAGAGTTTGACTTCTGTTCCTTGAAAGATCTTGGCTTCTTAGTCAGTGAGAAGGGTTTTATAGATAGGTACAATCTATTCAAATTGTTGCCTCTTCAACAACAGCTATGAATTTCAATATTAACATTATGAAATAAAGAAAAATATAGTGAAACTAAGTGCCTAAAACTGAATCCAAATAAAAGTATAAAAAAAAGGTAAAAATGATATAAAATAAATATTCTTTATTACACACTTGGAGGAGATGAGTATAAATCAAATAATGATAATCCATGATGGAAATATGCCACAGGTTTTACAAAAACAGCAAATTAGGTAATGTATGCACTGAAGTAGATTTCAGGCACACTCGATTTTCAAATAACATACCTAAAACCTTTTATATATTGTACTCAAGAAATGTTTAATATCACCACATTATATTCATGACATGTTGGGTAGCCATGGGGAGAGATTTGTAGGTTTTTTTTTTTTTTTTTTTTTTTTTTGTGGTGGGAGGCAGGTGCACAGAGGATATGACATGATATTTGGTACTAAAGTCTAGAAGAATCTTACAAATCCTAAAATTTTGAAAATGTTAGGACAAAGTAATGAGTAAATGTGAGAAAGAGAGAGAGAGAGAGAGAGAGAGGGGGGCATCATCCTCTTAAGATGTGTATACACAAGAATGAATAGGAAGAAACCTTGTCCATATATGATAATGTGACAGATGAAAAATAACAGACATATTACAGTTGCTGAAAGGGTGAAAGTGGATTGGCAGCATGGATTGAGCATCACATTCAAGCATTCCTTAGGTAAGGAGAAGTCTAAGAGATTTTGAAGAAGTTTGGAGGAAGAGCAGATGTGAGAGATCAGCAGTCATCGGGCAGCATTTACCTTCCCTGGCTTCAAAAAATAAAATTAGTAATTCTGACAAGTATAGGGCTGCCATAATACATTCACAGGTCACTAGAAAAGTAAAAGTGTCACTATAAACTGTAGGGTGGCCAACTATCTTGTTCCCTTTGACAATCTGAATCACCTTTGGAAGTGAATAATTACTGAAAAACATGTGAGCACTTAATGCTAAAGAAGAAACTTGGAAGCCAGTTTCAATCAACAACCAAAGAAACCCAACAGTTCTTGGGATGTTGATACATCTTTAGAGTGAGTCATCAGAAAGTCATATGGTAATGTAAGCAGTTGTTTCTTTATCACAAAACCTACACAGTCTAGACAGAGTTCTTAAAGAGGTATTAGTAAAAAGAATATTTAACGTCAGTGATTCACAGAAAATAGTGTATGCAGAGAAGCTTATTAGTTGTGTATTAGTTGTGTATGCTTGACAGTTGTGTAACTGTCTGCTAATATTGAAAATATTAGCAGTTACACAACTGTGACTAATAAAAATTATTGAAGAAATTTTATCAATGAAAACAAGGAAATCATAATTTAGCACTGATTATGTGAGAAAGCAATAAAAATAATATCATATTTCTTTAAATGAAAAATAATAAAATATTTCATAAAATTTTAAGAAAGGCAAATCAAATTCAATATAAAAGTTTATATATGCATATGTAATTGTTAATTGTTAAATTACAAATAATGCTGCAAATTAATAAATTCCTAATAAAACTGTCTAGCTCTACAGTTATATGCTGCTCAACATTTCACGAAGAATTTTGATGAATATTCAGGGCAATAAATATGAAGCAATAAAGAGTGCCATTTCATATTCACTTAACCCTATAACGCCGAGCACGACATTTTCATAACGTTTGGTTATAACATATCTGATACAGAAAATAGAAAATTTGTGGAGCTGCCATCGATATCGACGAAATCGTGACGCTTTACTAGTACAAATGCAGACTGGTAGTCGGACATTTTAGTGGCAAGTAGCCGAATAATAGCAGGTGTTTCACAGATTGTGCATTCGAGATTAACTGAGCGTTTGCCGATTAGCATTTTTTACGATAGCTATTAATCTAGCGAAATTGTAGTGTTGATATTTTTTGTATATATCCACAAATAGTGGTTTCCATAGTGAGGACATAATATTCATTGAAAAACATTATATTTCTTGTATATTTCCACATATTCTATATGTAACAAAATTGTCACATTCATCTTTTGAACCTACTAAGACAAATCTACAAATCATGGATTGCGCTATGTTTTATTGAAAACAGCGGACTTATGAGATAGATGAAAGCAGTACAGACAAGGGACCAGATGCTAATTTGGATGAAATTGGTAATTACAATACATATTTATTCTGATAATTTTGATATGCTACAGTGTAAAAGTTTTTATTATATTGATAGTCAAGCTATTTTGATAACAATATTTATTTTCCCTTTATTATAGGAAGTGAATTCTGATTTACCCGATGATTCTGATTTAGATGAATTAGAAGATCTCGTGGATAGTAATGATAGTGCGAGTGAAGAGGAGCTACAAACTTCAGTTCTTGAAGGTGAAGAAACTAATAAAGCAGCAGTTCTAACACCTACAAGTTCAAAGGCATCTACATCAAGAAATCAAAGGGAAATTCCTCTCTAGGGACATATTTCAGCAGAGGGCATAGCTAGACCTACACCTGAGTGGTTAGAACAAATAAAACCTTCTGGGGTAGTGAAAAGTCATGTTGAATATTTTAGACATTTCTTCTCAGAAGATATTATTGCTCATATTGTGAATCAATCAAATCTATATGCAATCCAGCAAAATCCAAATAAGAGTCTTGTACTGAGTAGTCAGGAATTTGCAATGTCTATGGTGAAGCTCTCAAATTCACATTTGTATTGGAAAGGCAAACTAAACTGTCTTATTGTCTTGGAAGTGATGAGTAGTGATAGTTGTTGTTGTTGTTATTATTTGGTTTTTAGGAGCATTAGCAACTAAGGCCATATTGCTCCGGGAATATGCAGTGGTCATTCCTTGACCTTTCCGCATCCTCAGTATTTGGTGGTGACGGGCTCAAACCCCGGTCTAATCAAGAAGCATGTGCTACGCACTGCTGCTCTTTCCCTCATGGCTATGGAGGCACCAAGAGTAGTGATAGATGGGAAGATATAAAGTCCAAGATTCACCTCAATGACAATACACAAATACCCTTACCTAATGAGAAAACTGATAAATTATTCAAGATTCGGCCTTTATTGGATCTTATTAACAAAAAAGTTTCGGGAAATTCCAATGTTCTGCGAGGATGAACAAATAGTTCCATTCAAAGGCAGATCCAGCATAAAACAGTATATTCCCAGCAAATCACATAAGTGGGGATACAAATTGTTTGTTCTTTGCATTGAAAAAGGTATCATGTACGACTTTTTCATATATTCAGAAAAAATTTAACTGGTATCAGGTGAACCTGTGGTACTGAAATTGGCCCAATCAATTCTTGTGGGATTGAATCATTATTATATCATGACAACTGGTTTACTTCACTTCCATTGATGGTTAATTTAGCAAAGAAAAAAATATATAGCTTAGGTACCGTAAGAATCAATCATTTGCCTGGCATCCTACTAATTAATTACAAAGATTTGATGAAAAGAGGAAAAGGATCCCATCAAGCAGTGACTGCTCTAGTTGAAGATATTGAAGTATGGGTAGTGAAATGGGCAGATAATAGAGTTGTAAATCTAATGTCAACTTTTGCATTGGCAGAACCAATGAACAACTGTAAATGATATGACAAAAAAGACAAAACAAAGCATCACAATCTCTTGCCCAGCTCTTGTGAAAACCTATAATCAGTTGATGTTGTTGTTGTTGGAATTAATGACACAAGGGCTACTGAGGCCAAATTTGTCTGTTCACAGTTTATTTACAGGCAACATATCATTAGAGATGTTAAATTATATGCTCCTGTACAGGCCAATATGTTTTAAATAGATGAAAAGTTCTTGTATATTGGCTTAATTTCCTAATATATGAGATAAATTAGATGAGATGTTCAATGTTAAGAGTGACCAGAAAGTGTTTGATTGAATGGTTGAATATAAGGGACACTCAACCAGAAAATGACGAACCGTAAGTTGCATCTGACAGGATGAGCACTGAGGTGGGTTTTCTCCCAAAAAATGTCCTGCATCCAAAAAATAGCCAGATGATTCATCTGGCTGTTTTTTGGATGCAGGACATTTTTTTTAGTCTTTTTTGGGGAATGTGGGGCAACCAGTATCCATAGTGTCATTGGCATTCAAGTAGGAAGAGATGGGTATGGTGAGTGTGTCCAATTCTGAGCCTTGCCAATACCACTTCTTGTCTGTTTCATCGGAAGCTAGAGAGCCACAGCTTTGGATCTTCTTTTATCTGGTAAAGTTTATCGTTGATGTTACCTTTCCAGATCTGTGCCCATTTATCGTAGCACACTTTACGAATGACAAACTTATAGTCAGTGTAAAGAACCTGAGGATATTGTGAGAGAGAGCTTTGAGGATGTTTAGCGGCAAAGTCAGCACTTTCATTTCCAGGAATGCCAGAATGGCCAGGAATCCAGCAGAAAAAGATCGACTTACCATCGATTGACTGATTGAAACTGATGGTAAGATCGTCTGCATATATGTAAGTAGGAGATCCAGTCTTTAGTAAATTAAGATTGGACACACTGTAGCAGAATAGCTGGGAATGAATTTGTTTCAAGGTAGGATGAGAATATGAGAACTTCTTCTTTATGGCAGAGACAGCACTGAGGGAGTTGGTGTAAATTATGGCAGGATAGATGGAAAGCTCAATCATCTTAATAAGCGCTAACTTCATGGCATATAATTCAGCTGTGAAGATGCTGCAAGCTAGCAGTAGTGTGGCTGAAATCGTACATGAAGGAAAAACTGCAGCAGCACTTACCATTTTGTCAGTTTTGGAACCAACTGTATAAATTTTATAGGCATGGTTGTTCATAGTAGCATGAACTGAGTGTAACTGTCTGATATTGCAGGGTGGTATAATATTTTTCCCCCACTGGAGAAAATGCACATCATGAGAGACAGACACATAAGTCCAAGGTGGAACAGGTGCAGTTGTGTCCTGAAAAATTTCATTTAAATTGACATTCCAACTCTGAACAAGCTCCTTAATCCTGAGTGAAGCAGGTCTATTTTCATTTGGCTTGCTCTCATAGAGCAATTCCCACCAAGTATTATAGCGATACTCCCAACTGGGGTGTGATGGTAGACTCTGGATCTTAGCAGCATAGTGGAGTAGTGTTTTTCTCTACGCGGGTGTAATGGGGGATCATGCACTTCAACATAAACACTTTTGATCAGGGAACTCCTGAAAGCTCCTCAGAGCACCGTGCTGTATGACGTTCAGCCGTTCTAATGTGCTTACCCTAGCAGAGTCATATACTGAAGAACTGTAATCCAAGCATGAACGGATTAGGGACTTGTACAGGTGTAGTAAGGTATATCGATCAGCTCCCCATGACATGGACGAGACTGATTGAAGTATATTCATATGCTTTAGACAAGTAGTTCTTAAATGAGTGGCATGAGCTTGGAAGTTTAGCTGGCTGTCCAATATCAGTCCAATAAATCTAACAGTATTAACAAGTGGGATTGGAGTTTTGTTTATTTCTAGTTCAGGGTCAGGATGAAGAGCCCATAACTTGTAGAAGTGAATGGCAGTGCATTTATTTTCTGACAGTTGATAACCATTCCATGAAGTTCAGGATTCTATTTTGGTTATGGCTAGTTGGAGCTGCCGTTCAATGGTGTTCATACTTTTGGACTGACAGGAAATGGTAAGATCATCTGCATACATGTAAGTTTCAACAGTTTTTGGAATGTTCCATGTCATATTACTAACTCAAATTACGAATGGTGTTGGACTAAGTATCGAACCCTGTGGTACACCTTCTTCTTGAATGTGAGATGTAAAGGGTGCATTTTTATATCAGACCTGAAAATACCGAAGTTGCAATAAAATTTGAATTATTTCAGGCAACTGTCTCCTTAGATCTAGATGGTAAAGATCCATTATAATACCATGACGCCAAGTAGTATCGAATGCCTTTTCAAGATCTAAGTTGACCATGACTAGATGTTGTCTCATGACAAAGGCATTGTGAATATGAGATTAAACTTTGATAAGCACATCTTGCGTTGATCTGTTCTTCCGAAATCCATACTGATGGTCTGGAAGGAGATTCTGTGACTCCAGGATGTAAGAAAGTCTTGTATGAATCATCCTTTCAAAAATTTTCCCTACTCGGCTCGTAAGAGATATTGGCCTATAATTTTGAACCAGGGTAGGATCTTTGCGTGGTTTTGGTATGGAGATAATGAACGAATGGCACCAGGAAGGATAGACATTTTCAGAGAAGATCTGATTGTAGAAAATCAACAGGGTACACAAGTTTTCTTCATGTAAATGCTTTAGCATAATGTAATGAACACTATCTGGCCTTGAAGCACTGTTGTGAGATCTATTCAATGATTCTTTCAGTTCTATTAATATAAAGGGTAGATTGTACGGAAAGGATCAGCACATTGAGAAGTTAATTTTATACCATTCCGGATGATCTTTAATGCTCTAGAAGGAGGATCCATACGAGTTTAGTTATTTTTTGGTTTTTAGGGGCATTAGCAACTAAGGCCATATTGCTCCGGGGATATGCATGTCATTCCCTGACCTTATCGCATACTCCGTATTTGGTGGTCATGGGCTCGAACCCCGGTCTAATCAAGAAGCGTGTGCTACGCACTGTTGCTCCACGCCACCCTGGCTACAGAGGGATACATAGGAAGCAGAAGCAGAGATGGTGGCAAAAGATTCTGCTAATGCACTAGCAACTTCTTTGGGTATAGACATGTCTTTTCCTTTCTAGTGAAGTATAGGAGAGGGCAGCCAAACAAATTTTCCATTTAGTGCCTATATCTTCTCCAGATGATCCGTGTGTCAGCGTCTTTTGTGTTGGTTGATGCAAAAGCAATCCAAAAATCGCCTTGTGCTTTCCTTCTAATTTGCCTTGTTTTGCTTTAAGCCTTTTATAAGCAATTAAGTCAGTGGTAGTAATTACATCATCAATATGTTTCTGTTGGACATAAATTCTGTCTAAGAGCATTTGGGCAGAATAGCCATCCCAGTTCGCCTTACTAAACTTCCAATTGGATCGTTGGTTAGGATTCTGAGTTACCGCTGTTTGTATTGAGCAAATAATTGGAAAGTGGTCACTCTTAAAGGGACTGGATAATACTGACCATGTCAGGATTGGAAAGATGAAGAAATTGACAAGTCAACTGCAGAAGTAGATCCTGTAGGTAGGTGGATGTAAGTAGGAGATCTGGTGTTTAGTAAATTAAGATCACTAGATCATAGGTATAGCTTAGCTTAATTTTTCAGCACTCACCTCATTGTAATCTGCTTAGTTGGTGGAAAGTTTTACCACATACATAATGGTTATGAGATTCTAATAATTTGCGGGGACTGTAAATTTAAAAACTAAGTTATGGGCTTTAAAAATTTTCCTAAGAAAGGAAAGTGCACCTTCCATTCTATGGTTGTCTAATTAAAATAAATTAAATGAAGAAAGATAAATTTAATTTATTTTAATTAGACAACCATAGAATGGAAGGTGCACTTTCCTTTCTTAGGAAAATTTTTAAAGCCCATAACTTAGTTTTTAAATTTACAATCCCCGCAAATTATTAGAATCTCATAACCACTATGTATGTGGTAAAACTTTCCACCAACTAAGCAGATTACAATGAGGTGAGTGCTGAAAAATTAAGCTAAGCTATACCTACGATCTAGTCATTACATCACAGCACATAAGGACTCCTTAAAATATCAAGAGTAAATTAAGATCACTATCATTCATAAATTCTTCAATTTTGCCTCTTCTATCCATTTTAGTGGACCCCCACAATGGATGGTGTCCATTAAAGTCACCGAAAAGACAAATTGGAGTTGAGAGTTGTGTAATGAGACTGTCAGGAATGAGACTGTCGCTGAATCGGGAAGAGGTAGAGATGGTGGAATATAAACGATAACAAGAGTAACTAATGTACCGATAACAAGAGTAACTGCACTCCAGACCTGAGCGCAGTACTCAAGGTGTGGCCTGACCATTGCCTTATACAAAGGGATAATAACCTCCTTTTCCCTGCTAGCAAAATTCCTATATATCATTGACAAAACCCCATGACCTGTCCTGGCAGCCTGTCTGCATTGCTCAGATGTAAAGGGTGCAGTACCACATAGTTGGTACATTTCTCTGGGGTTACTTCTACCCATATGCAGTACTTTGCATTTGTCAAGGTTAAACTTCAGTTACCACTTCTAGCCCATCTGCCCAAATTATCTAGATCCTGTTGCAGTAGCACACTGCCATTACTGTCATTAACAACTCTGCCAACCTTTGTATCATCTGCAAACTTTGACACTAAGCCTGATAAACCTTCATCAGTATTATTAATAAATATACAAAACAACAGAGGACCCCAACACCGAACCCTGTGGGACTCCACTAATAACATTAGCCATTCTGACAACTAAGCAGTCATCAGAATGGCTGCTTAGTCCTCTGCAATTCCACTGTATGATGTTATGCATTATTTAGGTTTATTTGAGGATGATTCATCTGGCTGTTTTTTTGGATGCAGGACATTTTTTCCAGTCTTTTTTTGGGAAGGTGGGGCGGCCAGTATCCATAGTGTAATTGGCATGCAATTCTAGGATGGTTTCCTCATAATCCGAGTGCACATCCACTTCCATACTGTTTGTTTGAGGTTCGGCTTTCTTAGAGTCTTTAGTAGTTTGCATTCTTTCAGTGTCCTGCGAGACTGTTGGAGTATCAGTTGGGATACTAATTAGAGTGTTTGTGGCTTCACTGGTTTTAGGTTTAGGAGTATCTTTTCTGGAGGCTGATAAGGTTTCTTTAACCTAATTTTAACCTAAAAGAGGTGTTCGGTGGTATTGACACATCTGTTTGAGCTGCAGTTGAAACAGCTTCGGGTGCGAGGTGCATAAGATTGACTGGGGATGGTCGACATAATTTGTCTGCATGCTTCAGGATATGTTACTTTATATTCTATTTTGTATCTCTGAATTTTCTTTCCAGTTTTTCACATATCACATGATTTAGAAAACGCAGGATGACTTCCTTTGCAGTTGGGACACACAAGGGTTGAGGCTGAGCAATCTGCTTGTATGGTCTTTAGAGCCACATATAGGGCAGATAGCATCACCTCTGCATGCCTGCTGAGAATGGCCATATTTCTGGCATTTAAAACAGCGAAGAGGATTCGGGATGTACGGCCAAATCCGGCAGTTTAAATAGCCAGCTTTTACAGTGGATGGAAAATCAGGAGTGCTGAAGGTTAAAATGATGGATCGAGTTGGTATGAGATTTCCATCTTTTTTAATCATTATGCGCTTCGCACTGATTACCTTCTGATTACTAAGTTAGCATTAGCATTAGTAGAGGCATATGATGCAAGAAAGCAAGCTTATTCAGCATCAGCCAAAAAAAACACACCACTCCCATTTCACCCCTCCGTTCGCTCGAAATACCTGTCCAGTTGAGCCTTAAATTTGTTTAGGCTTTTAACTTCAACAACAAGTGATGGAAGTCGGTTCCACCAACCAACCACCCACTGGCCAAAGGCAAATTTCTGCACATCTATCCGACATCCGTCCTTCCTCAATTTGAATTTATGCCCTCTGAGCTGATTATTCTGAGCAAGATGAAGAATCCCATTGGCATTGAGCATGCTCAAACCATTCAAAGCCTTATACACCTCTAGTTCATGAGGTGTATAAGTTCATGAACTAATTCCTCCTCAGACACTGAAAGCAGGTCCCACTCTGTGATGATGCCTTTCGATGAATTTAAAGTACTGTGGGGAGTAACAGATACTGGCAACCCAACAAATGATTTTGTCTTTAATAGCCACTCAGAATGTTTGACGATGGCTGTTTCAACCAGGTCTCCTGATTGTAGTCTCTTCACCATTTTTGGTGATCCTGCAATAGATTCTAGATGTCTTGGAATCATGAATGAGGATAACTTACCCACAGGCAGGGTAGACAGAGAGTATCACCAGAAAGTTAGGGAGGTTATGACACTACTTCTCTTCGAAGTCTTTTAGGTTGGTTTGAGTAATTTTCATGGGAAATTTCTGACCTTGAGCTTGATGGCTCTAAAAGAGGAAAATTATTTAAGTCCACCTTTGGTCCTTTTAGCCCCAGGAGAGTAACTTTCTTCTCCCAGGTTACTGGCACTGCCATGTGGAAGCAGGACTTGTGCTACCATTGACCAGGCGGTTGAGGAAGTTAGTTGGGTTAGTACGGATTAAATAAATATGTATGTATTTGCATTAGCATTAGTAGAGGCATTTGATGCAAGAAAGCAAGCTTATGCTTGTTTGTTTGTTTGTTATTTGGTTTTTAGGAGCATTAGCAACTAAGGCCATATTGCTCCGGGATATGCGGTGGTCATTCCCTGACCTTTCCGCATCCTCCGTATTTGGTGGTGACGAGCTCAAACCCCGGTCTAATCAAGAAGCGTGTGCTACGCACTGCTGCTCCTTCCCACCTGGCTACGGAGGCGCCGCAAAGCTTATGCAGCATCAGCCAAAAAAAAAAAAATAAAATAACCACTTCCACTTCACCCCTCTGTTCGTTCAAAATACCTGTCCAGCTGAGCCTTAAACTTATTTAGGCTATCAACTTCCACGACAAGGGATGGAAGTCTGTTCCACCAACCAACCACCCGCTGGCTAAAGGCAAATTTCCTCACGTCTATCCTACATCTGTCTTTCCTCAATTTGAATTTATGCCCTCTCAGGTGATTATTCTGAGCAAGAGGAAGAATCCCATCAGCATTGAGCATGCTCAAACCATTCAAGGTATAAGGAAAGAAAGGTGAATTTCCTTTCTGGATTCTTACTTGAAAGCTTTTAAGTAAAGAATCACTTGAGTAAAACAGGAAGAAAAGACACTAAAATAAATATAACTTATTCGCTGAGTTAGAGACTATATATATGCCACAAAAAATCGCTAGGTCATTATCGCTTGGCACTCGGGGCCATTGATTTGATGGATTCACTGATTGCACACTACAGAATTCACACCAGCTCAAAGAAATATTACCACAAACTATTTTTTTACTTTATAGATGTGACTGTTGTGACTCTTGGTTACTTTACAGTAGAGATTGTGAGAGTCTACAGGTACCAAAAAAGAACGTTGTTAATCTGCAAGAATTCAAAATGAGTATTGCTGAAGCCCTTCTTCTTGAAGGAAAAAGTAATAAGCCAACTAAAAGAGGTTGACCTTCTGCTAGCTCTAATGATGTGGAATTTTCAAAAAAAAAAAAAAAAAAAAAAAAGAAAAAAAGAAAAGAGGTCCCATCACCAAAAGTATCCCTGGAGCAGATATCCATTTGGATGGTCTTCACCAGTATCCTGAGGTCACAGACAGAGGCAGATGTAAAAATGCTAATTGCATTTTTACATCTCCCAGGTTACTGGCACTGCCATGTGGAAGCAGGACTTGTGCCACCATTGGCTTTTAAGTATATTTTTCTGCAGCAAGTGCAGAGTCCATCTTTGTATCCCAAAAGCAAAAAAATTGCTTTGTCGAATTTCATACAAAATAATTTATATTTTGTATGAAATTTGTTGTCAACGGACTGAAATATTAATTTTTCAGTCCATTGTCTTTTTTTTATTAAAAAGATCAATGAAATAAGATGAAAAATAATATAGAAATGAAGGTACATTTAACTTTTCTATATGCATGTATTATGAATCCAAGGACAAATGTGATGATTTTGTAACATATGAAAAAAATTGTAAATTTGACATTTTTTCAATGTATTTTAGTTTTTATATGTTAATAACTATGGAAATAAAAAAGGGAAAAAAATTTATTTTCTTAAAATAAAAATTCAGACATTATAGGGTTAAAAGTATACAATATGTACAAGGATTTATAGCCCCTGGCCACATTTTACACATGGATAACCTCTCCCCCAAAAAATTTTGTACACCACAAAATTTTTTGGGACTTACAAAACATGTTTGTATGCCTGATACAATAACTGAAAATGTAGACAGTCATCTGCATGCACTTGTCTATTAATAAATCTATTCCTAACAAGATACATTATGCTAAGGAAAGTTTAGCAGAAGTATTTAAGAACAAAAAAAGATTATAATAAAAAAATTACAGACTAACTTACCAAATACTGTAGCCGTATCTTGACGTTGTTGTGCTATTGCTATTCCAACAGGAATGCACGGGTTTACTATAAAAAGAAATGAATGAAAATATCCTACATCACATCTTGTCATTTTTACAAAAAAATTTTAGCTTTCCATATCAGTAAAATTTTGCAAAAATTTTTTAATACAATTTTTATGCATTTTTTTTTAATGTCAACAAAATCTATTCTCATAACAACTATACAATTAACAAATATCTAATCTAATTCAAGATAAATTTCTAATTCAAGAAATTTCACACTTATAAAATCTTGAATTTACATGCAAGATCAACACAATATTTACAGTTACCAGAAAATGGACTAACCCATCTAATCTCATACTTTAAACTCAAGACAGATATATCCTAGAATACTGCTTCTGAGTTTTCCATTCAACCAGGAATATACTTATAGTTAAAAATGTAATATTAATGTAAGGAACTGAACTTGTGAAAATTATAAAACAGGTAACTTGCAGTCTTTGCAAGCCCTTTCAGCAAGAAACAATACAAAAACAAGCTAACTTGAGTTGGCAGTTGCTAGTCACTTGAACAAGCAATGTTTGTATGCCTGCTGAAATGACTGGCAACTTGAACACACTGTTATTCTTGTGAATTACTACTGATTTTGGCTAGTATTTAACAGTGACTTAATTTTTGCTTAATTTCTATAATATCGCCTTTTGAATTTAAGTAATTTTGACAATTTAATTTCTGTAATTATGATATTTGTAAGTCCTCTGTGGCAGTCTGTTATGGATGTAGAAGAGTGTGTGCATGTTAGTTTTCATGGAACCTTAAACTGACACAATACATTGCCATTTCGTTAGGACTCGCCTGAGTTCAATTTCTGTCAATGAATGGAGGAATTTCTAGTCTTCTTCAACTGATGTTGTAGTTAGTTAATCCTAGATAGAGTTACCCCTGTGAATTATTTCAGGTATTTTCAGTACTCATAACGTGTGGCTCACAAATGCACATTTCTATAGACAAAATACACTACACAGTTAAGAGTAACAAACTATGGTATGTCATTAAAATAATAATTTTAATTTTTTAAATTTGTAATCAACTTTGTAAACAATTAAATTTGTAAAATCCCAATTGAAATAATAAAACTTCTAGATGAAGAAAATCTGAAAGATCTAACCAAAATATTCAATAAAATATATCTAAATGGAACACTACCTAATGACTGGTTGAGATCCTTCTTCCAAAGAAGAACAACATCACCTCATGCAATGATTTTTGTCTCATTAGTCTGATGAGCCATATGTTGAGAAGCTGCTGCTATGGATAATCCAAAACAGGATATACAAAAAATTTGAATCAGTAATCTCTGACACCCAATTTGGATTCTGAAGCAGACTAGGTACAAGAGAAGCTCTCCTAGGTATAAACATTTTGTTACAAAAATGTAGAGAACACAAGAAGACAGTATTCATCTGTTTCATAGACTTTGAGAAAGCTTTCGATCAGGTACAACATGTAAAGCTTACAGAAGCACTTAAAAAGCTAGATCTTGATGGATGGTACATCAGACCCAGCAAAGAAATCTACTGGAATCAAACAGCCACAGCAAGTGTTGAAGAGGGTGAAACTGACAAAATCAATATAAAAAGAGGGGTAAGACAGGGATGTATTCTCTCGCCCATGCTATTTAACATCTATTCTGAGGTTATTTTCCAAAATGCATTGTGGGAAAGGAAAGAAGGAATTAAAATAAATGGCCAGTTGATAAATAACATATGATACTTCTATATTAGCAGAAAATATAGAAGACCTTCAATTGATTTTGGACTGTATTAACAAATATAATGATATGGGTTTAAGAATCAATGTCAACAAGACCAAATACATGACTGAGTCCAGTAAGCAAAGTCCAGCTATTACTGAACAGAGCTCCAATAGATAAAGTGACTCATTTTAAATACCTTGGTAGTTAGCTAAATTATGATCTAGATCCGGAAGCAGAAATAAAAGCAAGAATAGAGAATGTGAGAAATGCCTTTAATAGAGAACAATGCTGTGTCACAAAGCTCTAGATCTGTCAATCAGACTGAAATTCATGTGTGCTCCATACTATTATACAGAGTTGAAACTTGAATGCTAAAAACAGAGCATAAACAAAATAGAGGCCTTCGAAAAGTGGATCTACAGATGCATGCTAAAAATATCTTGGTTAGACAATATCACCAACATTGAAGTCTTGAAAAGAGCAGGAAGAAAACGGGAATTGTTGAGCTTTCTGAAGAGAAGGAAAATACATCCTTAGAAATGTGAAATATAAATTGCTTCAAGTAATAATAGAGGGAAAGAGAGGAGTCGGGAGGGGGTGTGTGGTATGGGTGTTTAATGGCGCACAAGCTGCCGTGGCTATATTGCGCCTAATCATAAGAATGTTCAAAAAATTCAAATAAATAAATATTTAATGTGAAGATAGTTCAATCTCATTTCATGTCAGAAACTAATCATAGTCGTTCATACATTCCTATTTGTTTCAAATAACAGAAAAGTTCATTAATATTTGCATTTTCACCAATAATATCATTTAATGTTATCCGCTCTCGGAGATTTGCCAGAGAATGAAATGTTGAAGTTCGATGTTGTTGATAATGTGGACAATCTATCAAAATATGTTTCACGGTTAGATGTTCAGAGCACTGTGAACACTGAGGGGGATCATCGCCTGTGAGTATATGGAGGTGTGTTAGATGGGTATGCCCTATTCTAATCCGTGCGAGTACCACTTCTTCTCGCCGTAATGTCTGAATGCATGAGTGCCAAAATTTTGGGTTCTGTTTGAACTGGAAAAGTTTGTTACTTGTTTGTTTATGCCATAGCTCTGTCCATTGTGCATGGTATGCTGTTTGAATTATAATATTATAATCATAAACTGGAATAAAGACAGAGGTTAAGTCTAATGTTGACGGATTTTTAGCAGAAATATCAGCCAGCTCGTTCCCTTTGATGCCTGAATGTGCTGGAATCCAGCAAAAGGTCACTCGTTGCTGACGATCTTTAATTTTTAACAGCAAATTCTTGATTTGATTTAATACAGGGTGATCCTTATGAGAGAGATTCTGCATTGCTCTAATTGAGCTGAGAGAGTCGGTGTAAACTAAATATTTTGCAGAGGGATGAAGAGTCAAATTATCAAGAGCTAATTGTATTGCATATAATTCCGCTGAAAAGCTGCTGTACTCAGGTGGAAGAGAGGCTGATATGATAGCAGAGGGAAACACTGCTGCTGCTCCAACAGTTGAATGAGATTTGGAACCGTCAGTATATATCGGTAAAAAGTCAAAATAGTTTTGAATATGGCTAGCATGTAGTTGTTGCACATTCAGAGTCGGTAAGCAATTCTTTCTCCATTGGAGAAAGGAGTCGGGAGGAAGAAACTTTCTTGGCTGAAAGACATCTGCATTTGGACTGGCAGATCAGCTGAGGATCTTTTTCAACTAGCCCAAGATAGAAGTACAGCATGGTGATTTCCAACCTCCAATAGGAGAAGGCATCAAAGAAGAAGAAGAAATTTGTAATATTTTATAAAATGAATTTTTCCTCTTGTAAAGTTAATTCTTGTGAGAAATTTTCTTTATTATATTTTTTAAGTTCATAGCAGATTCTTAATATTAGTATAAAATAAATTTTGCTATCTCCTTAATTACTGTACCTAGAGCAGATTACCAGAGTTTCAACAGCCAAGAAAATCTGGATAAGTTTAAGTTAAATAACAAAAAGAAATACATAGAGCCTATTACAGGCACTGTATGTTTACACTTTGTTCCTGTAGACAAGTCCCTTGAATTTATCAGAAACCTCATTCCCAGCTTTGAATTTTACTTACTAGTTCATTCTAGTCATAATTAAGTGGCCCTTTGGTTTTATTATTATATGGTTAATTTTAACACTGTTCTCACAGCTGTTTCTGTTTTAATTTGCATCTGTCTTTTGTCCATCACGCTAAAATAGAAACATTTTTTTTTTTTTTTCCACTGGACAAAAAAACTTGAGTTAATCAATAAACAATACAGAGATGCTATCTTGTTTATTGATTAAAGTGATATGTCTACTTTAATGAGGTAGTAAGTATTATTTTGGTGAACAATCCATAGGAGTGTTAAAATAATGGAAACACCTGTAATAACAGTTACAAGTATGCACTAATATGGTGTTAGGCCACAGTTTGCCCTTAAAACACCTTACATTCTATATAGAATACATTAAAATAAAATCTTCAGCTGTCTGAAGAGGAATATTGGGCCATTCTTAATGGAGGAACTCAAACGCCTAGAGTTATTAAGGTGGAGGAAATCTGTTTCTCACTCTCTCCTCTAAATATGTCCACAATTGCACAATAATGTTTAAGTCTGGTGATTGTGCAGGCCATGGGAGATGCTTAGCCCCAGTTTCATGCTCCTCAAACTAAGACTGGCCTGGCAGTGAGTATTGGAGCACTGTCATCTTGAAACGTGGCATCATTTGTGCAAAACGACGTTTGCACCATTGGATGAACTTGGTCACTCAGGTAATTAGTGGTTATAGGACCTAAAGAATACTAACATATTGCTGGCCAAACCACTGTTGATCATTCTCCATGTTTAATATTTTGGCACAAGGCAATCAGGATGATGTGCTTTCTTTGTCATTTGCCAAATGAAAACTTTCCCTGATGTTGGAAAATGTGTGAATGATGATTCATCTGAAAATATGACATTTCTAATCATCAAGTGTAGTTTTTGTGCTCCTTTCGCTATTGTATCCTCTTTCTAGCAATACTATTAGTAATAAGTTTGGCAATAATGGCTCTGCCATAAATTTCAGCTTTATGAAGTCCTTGCTAAACTGTTTTGTTAAAAACTGGATTGCTGAGACTAACATTAAGGTCTATACTTATTTTTTAGGCAGCAATTTTATGTTTTTGGGCAACTATCCTTTTAAGTCTCTTTCAGTAGAATTTCTCCCACAACTCATCCTATCAGTTTTTTTTTTCCATACTTGGTTAACACAGACATAACTTTCAATACAGTTGCTATGGATAAATTAAATGAATTAGCAGTTTTAGTTACCGATGCCCCTGCCAAATGTGTGCCAACAATTTGGCCTATTTGGAATTCAGAGAGATTGTTCATTTTCTTCGTATACCTTTTTATATCACCTCTAAATAAACATCAGCTTTTATGGTCTTTCGTTAACAGTACTATCTGCAAGGAACAAAAAATAAAATCATCACTACATGTTCATGAATATATACAGCCATTACAAAAACTACTACTTTCATATCAGGTGTTTCCATTATTTTGTCTACCCACTGAATATGTAATAAAAGATGTTAAAAATATGAATAAATTAAATGCATTTGCTGGGGTTTCCATTAGTATTTTTTTTTTACAATGGTATTTATATACAATGAAGTATACTATTCTTCTGAATTGACATTTGTGTTGCTTTCTACAAAACAAGCCTCAAATAGTCAACATCCATTCAATGTTTAACTCCAAACTCACAGAATTTATTTCTTGACCTACAGTTCTTTGGAACAACCTTAGTTTACATGTATTTCCTGAAAATTAAAATCTACAAAATTTCAAGCCCAATATCAATGAGTGTCTTCTTACTTCTCAACCTTTTACCCATACCGTAGTACAAGTACCATTTGTTCTTATACCTTTTTTGTATTTGAAGTTACTATAAAAACAAAACAAGGGCCATTATAACAATATTACATTTCATGATTACCAAAACGTATACGAGTAATCTTATTTCTACAATTTACCTCTTTCAAGGTGTGACAGTAACTGTATGATCATGTAGCAATGTTACATAGTAGATACGGACATATAAAAATCCTTTCACTCAAGTTGCTGAACAATTTTGATAGGACATACTCATCAACAGTGCACAGCACTTACTATTCAAAAAATGTAACATAGCCTTATGAAAATTATGTATACTAAAAAATTAGGAAGAAATAAAAAAAAAAAAAAAACAATTATTTATAATACTCTACACTGCTCTAATTGTCATTTATCATAAGAAAATATATTAATCTATTTAATTTTGTCAAACATGGAAGACTGATACAGCATATAAAAGAACCTTTAATATCATACAGTTGGGCCAGCTTCCGAATATAATAACAACAACAATGTTATAATATGTTAAAGACACAAGCTATATAAAGGGTTTTGAAAATGGTGTTTCGCAAACCTTTATTTAGTTACATACTACCCTCCCTTTTTTTTTTAATGAGTTCACTATTAATAATAATAAATTGCTATTTACATGAATGAACTTAATCGGCAATTTGAAAACATATATCATCAATAGTTTCTTTGAGAGTTACAAAACCAGTTTGGTAATAGTTCTTCTACACTGGCTTATCAAAACTTATTGGAGACATATCTATGGGCTCATACTGAATGACATATATATATATATCCTCATGCCAGCATTGAATAAGTGACCTGCTATGTGGCTGGGAAGAAGGGGGAGGGAGGGAGGGAGGGAGGGAGGGAGAGAGAGAGAGAGAGAGAGAGAGAGCGTGAGTGTGTGTGTGTGTAAAAGACCAGGCAGAATTCCCACCCCTGTCAAATCCTGATGGTTCTACTGCCACTTCAGCCAAAGATAAAGCTGACCTACTAGCATCCTACTTTTCTTTCAACTTGAATATTGATGATCATGGTAAACCACCTCCTACAATTCCCATATGCTCCATTCAATGCCTCCTATGATCTTCTGTCAGAAGGATTTTGAACAATCTGGATGCTAAGAAAGCTCCAGGTCTTGATGGTATTTCTCCACTTGTTCTCAAAACCTGTGCTCCTGAACTTACTCCTATTCTGTTTCACCTTTTTTTCTCTTTCTTATTCCAAAGGTTTTTTCCATTCTTCTTGGAAATTTGCTCTTATCCAGCCAGTTCCTAAAAAGGGTGACAATCCCACCCATCCGATTATTGTCCCACTACACTTACTTCTACTCTTTCTAAAGTAATGGAGAAATCAATTAACTGCCAGTTCTTAAATTACCTAGAAATCTTCCATCTGATCAATGATTGCCAGTATCGATTCCATCAGTTTCGATCTACTGGTGATATTCTGGCCTTATGTTATTCATCCGTGCACAAATTCAATGAAAACGTTTGGTGAAACTCTAGCAGTTGCTCTTGACATTTCAAAGGCTTTTGATCGTGTTTGGCATAGAGGTCTTCTAAATAAGCTTCCATCTTATGGTTTGCTAACTGTGTTTTGTAATTGGGTATCCAGTTTTGACTGCTCATTGCGGTTGATGGTAGATGGCTTTCTGTCTTCTAAATTCTTCACTAATGATGATGTGCCCCATGGAATAATCCCCAATACAGATATATGATCTTGCCTAAAAATCAGTGTCCTCGAATATCCATACCAATTTCTTAAGTGCTGATCTCCAGGTAATTCTCTAGTGGGGAAAAGATAATTTATCTGAATTCAATCATTCTAAAACTCAGTCCTGTCATGTATCTCACAAAAAGAATTCTTCTGCTCCTATGCTTATCTTTGATGACACTCTAATTTCTAGCCAAGATCATATGTCTCTATTGGGATTACCCTAACTTCTAATCTCTTTTGGCATAAGCACATTACAAATATTGCTTCCTCTGCATCTACAAAATTTGATTTTCTCTTTTGCTCTCGGCATCACTTTTCATCCAAACAACTGTTCATTCTGTACAAATTGCAAATCCGTCCTACCATGGCATACTTTTCCCACATCTGGGGCAGTGTCCCCAAAACCTCTCTCAGGCTTCTAGATTCCATTCAAAAGAGGGCATGTAGGCTAATTAATGGTCATCTCTAACAGTCTCTCCACTCTCTGTGTCACAGAAATTCTGTTTCTGCTGTATGCCTTTTCTATAGGTACTTCCATGTGCACTGTTCTTCTGAATTGGCTTCTATAATTACCACTCTCCTTTTGAAATCAATGGTCTCCATAGCCGAGTGGTCAGGAGCGGGAATGCAGTAGCACACATTCCTTGAGTAGACCGGGGTTCAAGCCCCTGACTGCTAAATACGGTCTATCTGCCAACCCGCATTGGACCAGCGTGGTGGATTATGGTCCATTTCCCTCAAAATGAATTGTTGAGGAGGCTTCCATCCTGCAGTGGGTTGATAATGGCTGCAGTTTTTTTTTTTTTTTTTTTTTTTTGAAAGCAGTCGAAACACGTGCCACAACCAGTCAACATTCTTTTACCGTCCAAATTCAAACTCACAGAACCAACTTTTCTTTCTCTTCATTTATTCATTTAAACTTCTGTATTCTGGAACAACGTTCCTTCATACGTTATTTCCTGAAAATGACAATCTACAGATATTCAAGTGTAATGTCAACAACTATTTTCTTTCATCTTCAGCCCATGCAAGGTTCTAAGTACTATAGGTTCTAATACATGTTGTGCTTGGGATTTCATAAAAAAAAAATTTTTCCTGGGAGATATTGAATTTTTAACTCCCCCTATTAATATATAAGTAAATTAATCAGTTTTCCTAAAAGTTTGGCTGATGATAGTACACCAGATCATGTGATATCTTATCTTTAAATTATATTGATAAATTTGCTGTATGACCAAAAGTATCAATATAATTTAAAGTACATATTACTGTTATTCTCTTCATGCAACTAAAGGCATCTGTCACATGTTCATTGTCACTCAGGATATTTCCTAGGGTACTGTTTGTTGTTTCCTATATAGAAATGTGAAAACCACTTTTCATTCATTTTCATATCATTCATCTTGGTTGGGCAGTGGTTCTGTATTAACGTGTTTGCTGCCTTTACACATACATGTATAAAATAGCAATAGTAGGGATGTACTGCTATGCATATCTGTGTTTAAAATGCAACCAAGAGTTGTGCTGTAAAGCATACAAGCAGTCATTCTTAAGCACTCAACCAACGAGTGCCATAAACATAAAGGTACATGAAATTAACAGTCACTCGGTACTGGCACATTGATTGAATGCAGTAATGCTTGGCTTTTGTTTACAGACTTGGCAAGCAGTTTTATTTGTTCTTTGCTTGTGTTGATATTAGTTTACATACATGAATAAACTTTTTATAAAATTTTAAGATTTATTCTGATTTGCAGCTCAGTACAAAATTAAGTTTTTGCTTTTAGCAATGAATTCCAAACTTTTAATTTTCAACCATTACATATGAAAATTATGGCAAACTGAACAGGCTCTCTTACATTTAGGTGGATGCAAACATGTTAAGTAGAAAAAAATATCCAGAAAAGTACCCTCTAAGAAAAATATCTGGACACCAGTTTTTACAGTTCACTGGACTGCCCCAGATAAACATGCAACTAACACTTGGTATATAAGGAAGGTGTATTGGCGTGGTATGTAAAATCTAACTTACTAATTTTGAGAGTGGGTTTTATTGCTAGATGTCACATTTCTGGCTTTCAATTCATACAATTTCTGACAGTCAACCTATATAAAGTTGCTTCCTTGCATCATTTGCCACTACTAATACTACCTAAAGTTGACCAGCAGTGACATCATGAAATGGAAGCTTGATAGTACTACACATTTCAGCAACACACGGGAAAACCAGTGAACGGGAACACCCCCCCCCCCATGTGACTGGAACATACTCAGAAGGGCAGTATGACAATGTTGTTAGATCTTTCTGCAAAAGATGAACTAGGAGTTGGAATTTGTTGCACCATGAAAGGCAAGACTGCTGATTGCATGGTTGCAATCACACAGGTTGAGTGAGGTCTGTATAAACACACTACATATGAAGCTCCACACTTTCAGTTTTCATGGCAAAGCAGTGATTCATACGCCTAACATCACTGACTGAAATCAGCAGTCTTGCCTTGCATGGTGCAACAAATGGCATAATTGATCCACAGAACAGAGGAAATCAGTTCTATGGATTGATGAATATTATTACACCCTATTTCAATCAGATTGGTATGTGTGAGCATTGAGGACGCCTGGACAAATTCTGCTGCTAGAGTACACTGTGCCAGCAACAAAGTTCAGAGGAGTGAGGTTATAGTGCAGGCTATTTCTCATAATATGGCCTAGGACCTTTGATGGTTTTGTGGGGAACCAGGAATACTGATGCCTTCCTTAACATTTTGGACAAATCCATGCTCTCTATGATGTGGCAGCACTTTCATACAGACCCATGAATCTTTCAACAGGATAATGTCGCCATACCAACATTATCCACAAGATGGACAGTGCAAAATCCTGAGTTGGATCCCATGGAACACCTATGGGATGAAATTTAATATTGGGCAAGGGCCAGAACAACATGTCCCCACACATTGGAATAAAATTGATAGCACAACTGATCACTGTTCTCTTCAGGAGGAATGGTAAACTTTTTATTGGTGCTAAGTGCAGTAATGCATTTTCTAACTTTCTGTAGAGACCTAATGACTTACTAAGAAATTATTCGCTTTTTTTTTTTAAATAGTGAAAGAACAGTATAAATAAAATTTATTCTTCACTTGGTTAGCAGAAAATTAATCACCAAGAAAATTACTAAAAAAGAAATTATTAAAGCTGAATATTTATCACAAACTTACAAAGGAAAACTGAAAACTTCACTGTCAGTGATCTATTAATTTTTGTTTGGCTGTTTATAAAGGTAACAGTGGTTTCTAAACAAGTAGAAGCCACTGTTATGAGAACTGAAAAATTTTAATGCTATCTACATCAAAAACATTTTGAAATAGGTATTTTTTTAATTGAATTAATAAAATCAGGTAAAATTCATTAGCTATTTGTGGCCATTCATTAACTATTCCTTCAAGAACAGAATTTTCATCCTTACTATTTAGTAATAAATTAATAATAGATTTATTAGATAATAAAATTTGTTTATATTCAAGTAAAGCTGCCAACTGGTCAGGAGAGTTTACTTCATTGTAATTGTTTTTTTTATGGCAGCCAACATGGATGCCATAAAAACAAATAAAATAGAAACAAAATGCACAGCCCACGGATTAATGGCTGTGCATTTTTGGTGGCAGCATATGAAATCAATCGATTTGTGCATATTGGTGAGAAATATATGCTTAAGAACTACAGCCAACTTTTAACAAACATCAGATATTAATTTATAAATATTAAATATTTTTTTAAAATCTAAAAGGAAGTGGTCTCAAAATTACTTATTTATAGAGAATTTAAAGTTTCTAATCAGATTATTAAGAGAAATATCAGCTCACCTGTTCCAGGGATCATGACTGTTGAGGATGCTGCTGCTGATGAGTTTTGAGTGGTTTGCCCATCCTTAGGGAGAACGATTGTTTTGGATAAGTTCACAGCTAAACTTGTCAAAGAAGATGCCATAACACTCCTATTTCCATGAGAATTTTTTACTGACTCTCCCAGTTTCCCTCGTTTTAGTCCAGGCCTATCAGCTTTCAAAGGTTTAGATCCAAGACTAGATGACTCATGAGACACACTGGTTTTGGCTTGAGGTGAAGAGGAATTTGGAGCAAAGCTCAAAATGGGACTTTTGTGTGATCTCTGAGATATGCATCTTTCATTTGTTGGCATTTCCTTAGGATGTAGAACAGCAACATTTGATGGATTAGCAGTTTGACTTTTTGATGGACTTGAAAGCAATGTAGATTTAGAATCATTACAAGCACTATTTGGATGGCACACACCAACTGTTCCACTGGCTAATATTGACTTCTCGGGTACTTTGATAGCAACGGACGAATTAACAACAGATTTGGACAGTGGGGTATTGTCGTTTCCTTCACTGGTACTCTGGGAACACTGTACTGTCTCAGCTGGTTCTGACTTTGGAACTTTCCGGGATACTGTCAAATTAATGGCTTGGAGTTCGTCATTTGTTTCTCCATTTTTCTGCCATGTAAATGGAGATATCCTTGCTTTACTCCACCCATTTTCAGGTGATAGTGATTGTTGAAGATATTCACAATCATGCCTGTTATTGTTATTTATTTCTAATTTCAATGGCACTTTTTCTGTTGAGAAGTTTCTTTCACCACTACTTTGGTTCTGATTTTTACTGGCACTTTCAGCTTTAGTCTTAAAATGTGATACTTTCTGGATGCCTGTTTGAGAATTATCACCACAATGAGTAGTACAAGATAACCACTCACGACATGTCTTGGACTGAGTTTCTGTTGATTTTTTTGAACTCGTATCACTTCTGGTGTAATGAGGAATGGATATGTTTGGCTGAAATTCAGAGGATGTCACTTTAGCAACAACTGTCTTTGCTTCTTTGATTTCAGTTAGTCCTGTATCTTTAAAACCTTTTGTAATAATTTGCTTTGAAGAAATTCTTGGTGAGCACATGCCAGGAGATGGTAACGTAGATGAAGAGATGGGAGAATGAGAAAGAGATGATGGAGGAAGAAGAGGTGATGGATTAGAGCACTGTTTCACATCAGTGTATGAACTATCCCTTAAAACACAACACTTGGGCTTCACTGATATTTGACTTGCTTCTGTCTTTTGAACTCTATCACCAGTCACAGCACATGATGGCCTTGAAATATGGTCCACTCTAGAATCCTTCTTAGCCATCTGCTTAATGGAAAGTGATACTGATGGTGAAACATGTTTACATAATAAACTGGGACTTGATGCTGAAGATGATAACTGTGGAACTTTGTTGGACATATGGCATGATGCTGTTGTGTTTGCTGATGCATCAACTATAGGAAAATGCACTGGTGATAACCCTAAAAAATTATATGTAATAACAATACAACTATGTATTCTGGATAACAATGAATTAATAAAATCAAGATATCTTACAGTTTCATGTATATTACAAGAATATAGAATGATAACAAGGTGTGTGAAGAAGCATATCACTATTAGAAGCAATGATCAGTTAATGTCAAGGTTATGTTCCCAGAAAATACAATGTTCAGTGACATTGTGTTTACCTGACCAGACATCCATAAGAATAAACTAAAATAGTTGAGGTATGTTCTGTCACCCCAGTAATCCACATACAGACCTTTAATAAATGGAAACTGAGTAAAATAAATGGGTAAAATAAAACCAGATAATTAAGCAAAGTAAATATGATTTGTGAGAAATAAATATTTACACTAAATTAATATGTAACAAAAACAAAATTAAAACATTTTTCACATTTAATTGAGGGGTGACAATGTAACCTAAGTTCATCAAGGAAGGCACAATGCCAAATGATGAATGTTATTGAGACAGAGATGCTGATTTGAGTGTCTCATCTTCTGGTTGTACATCATCCACAGGCTGGCCTTGGGGATGGAACAGGATTCTCTGCAGTCTCATTATCAAAACAAAGAATTATAGGCCTCTCAACTTCTATGGGAACAAGAACCTTTTCTAATGATTTCTTAGGTGGTGGATTTGCAGTTTTCTCTGACATTTCCATGAGAATCAACTAAATCATAGTTTGTATCAGCTGGTCCATTAGGGGTGTAATGTTCAGATCAGCAGAGCCTCTCATTTCATCTGACGCCTTCCAATGCCATTTCCCTGATCACTGGCACTAGAAGTTTCTCCTAAGATGACAGCCTAGTCACTTTCTTTCTCTCAGTGTAGTAATGAAGTAACATAAAATGTAAATATAATGTAATAATAAAATGTAATAATATAAAATGAAGTAATAATAATTACAGATTAGTGACATGGGGCTGGAAAGTTGTGCTGCAAGTTTAGAGTGGTGGTTTGGGGTAATTAGCATATGGATTTTCAGATATCTAGGATAGCCTGTTTAGTTTATTTCTGTGATGGTCTCTAACTTCCAAAGCTAGTGCTTCGCAGCAAAAACTGATAGTGGTTTTTAAGGGTGACCAATTGTTAGGGTGAAGGTATTTTCTTAATTTATTATGGATTTGTTTGACTTGATGCAGATATTGTTGCTTGATAGAATAACAAGATCTCAGAGTAAGGTTAATGACACTATGCGATGTGGTGTAAGCCAGTTTGTTTAAGCCTAGTAAATTTTGGTCGAATCTGACAATAGCAAATTTCGTAGTAATATTTTGTTTGAGGCAAGGTTTTAGGAATGTTATGTGGTGATCCTGGGCTAAATATCTAAGTGCTAATTTGGTATATTTCTGTACCAAGGTATGCAAGAAATCGCCCATACTTGCGAGGTCGAAAGGATACAAGTGGAGAGTAAGCGAAGTTTGTGGAATTGTCAAAAGGAATTTATGGGAGTTTATTTAATTAACAGATAACAGAGCAGCAAAGGCACAATATGTTCTACGTTATAAATAAGTTAGTTTAGAAATGGAGGAATTACCTCTATGATGTCTTGTAGAACACTTCAGTGCTATTACTCTCTGTTGTTAAATAACTATACAAATAGATTACATGTATTCCATACTCTCATAGACAAAATCAATGATCCAATGCATCACCGACTCCAAGCCCGACCCCAAAATACATAGAATACCAACCCTAATCTTTGAGCGAGAGAATACGATATGTCCGTATTTTAAAAACAATTTAAATGCTTTGAAACCAAATAAATGATTAATCCATACTTTTTAATTAAATTACATCAAAATTCAGTCAATGTACGTCGCCCCTACCCCATTTCAGATTCATGGCACTTCACAAGCATGCGCCAAGATTACAACTAATCTCCATGCTATAAAATTCTATTGCAATACCCAAGGTTTCACTTTCCTGTGATCATGACCCTGGTCGAAAAGTCCCATCCGCTTCAGGGAAGTAACAAAATTCTTTAGTTTCAGAGGAATCTCAATGTTTTTTATGTTTTAATATTAGTTTTTAATTCTTGCACTGCTTCTATTGGAATGACCAGAAGCCTGAAAAACAAGATGCAGGATATTCCAGAGACTGCCGGGAGTCATTGCGGTACAAGTAAACACATGGGTTGTGTTAGGGTAGCTAAGAATAGAAATAGGTGCATGTATACTTGCGTGTACACCAATGCTAGGAGTTTAGTAAATAAATTTGATGAATTTGAGGTATCAGAGACTTGGTGTCACACCAGATATCAGAGACTTGGTGTCACACATATAAGGAATGCAGAACTGGAATTTGGGGAGTACAACGTCTACAGAAAGGATAGACCGGATAGGAAGGGAGGAGGAGTTATGCTATTAGTTAAGAAATACATAAAATCCAAGGAAGTGAAGCCAGTCGACATCGCTGGACAGTGCAGTGTCGGGTCAGTTTGGTGTGACATAAGCATTGGGAGATCAAAATTGAGAGTAGGAGTGTGCTATAGGCCTAATGACTCTGATGAGTATAATAAGAAACTGCACAGGGAAATAGAGTGGGCCAGTAAATCAGAGTCTTATAATGGGAGATTTTAATTTCCCAGATATTGACTGGAGTTTGGGGGCTGGTCACTCACACACTAGCAAGGCTTTTGTGGATTTATTGGATGATTGTTTTCTACATCAGCATGTTCGGGAGGCAACTAGAGGGAGGAATACTCTTGATTTGATTATCAGCAGTGATTCTTCATGCATTAAGAATCTGCAGATAAATGAACCACTAGGTGGCAGTGATCACAGTGTGCTGAAGTGGAATTTACTCAAAGAGGTAACTACCATTAGGGGTAAAGGGAAGGGTTATTGCTTTCGTAAAGGCGACTACGATGGACTGAGACAGTATTTAAATTCTATACAGTGGGACCAACTGATGATGTTACCAACAGCAAATGCAAAATGGGAAGCATTCAAAGAACTTATCTTGGAAGCTACTAGGCTTTACATACCATCTAAGAAATATTGTTCAAGGTTTAGGCCTAAATGGATGTCAGATGAACTGATGAGGCATATGGCAGAGAAGAAACATACATGGGATACATACAAATTAACACGACACAGAAGCCTATGATAGATACAAGTTGATCTGTAACCAAGTTACAAAGGAGGTTAGGCAGGCGAAGGCAGAGTACGAGAAATCTTTGGCAAGGGATGCAAAGAAAAACAGCAAAGAGTTCTTTACTTATGTAAACTCTAGAAGGAAGGGGATGAATCAGATTGGTCCACTTGATATCGATGGGTCAACTGTTGATGATCCTGCTCAGGTAGCTAACAAACTAAATGAATATTTTGCATTGACATTCACACATGAGGAGTTATTTAGCGAGGGGAAAGCCAGAGATGTATTCAACTCTAGCAGTAAGCTAGAGAAACTTGTAATAACTGAGAGTAAAGTGGAGGAGAAACTGTTGAAGATAAACACAAGAAAGGCACCCGGGGTGAATGGGATCTATCAAGTTATATTAAAGGAGGCAGCAGAGGAAGTAAGCAAACCCTTAGCCATAATTATGAGAGCTTCCTTGGACTCAGGGGAGGTACCCGCAGACTGGAGATGTGCAAATGTGACCCCAATTCACAAAGGAGGATCAAAGGCTGACACAAGCAATTATAGACCTGTGAGGTTTAACTTCTGTTCCAGGAAAATTAATGGAGGCACTAGTTAAAGAAGCACTGCAGGATCACTTAGACAAGACTTCAGTTATAGCTCGGACACGGCATGGTTTTGTTAAGGGGAAGTCTTGCCTGACCAATTTGATTGGATACTATGATGCAGTCACAAAGGAATTGGATGCAGGGAATAACTTTGATATTATATACTTGGATCTTAGAAAGGCTTTTGATACTGTTGCACATGGAAAACTGCTGCACAAATTGGAGCAGTGTGACATTGGAGGCAAATTGCTGCTGTGGGTGGCTGAGGGGAAGAAGACAGAGAGTGGTAATCAATGGACACTGCTCATCGTGGACTAATGTTATTAGTGGAGTCCCTCAGGGCTCAGTGTTGGGTCCATTATTGTTTTCTGTATTCATAAATGATATTGATGATGGTATATCAAGCTTAATGTCCAAGTTTGCAGACAATACAAAGGTAGGCAGGGTTGTCAAGGACACTACTGACACTATGCTGCTGCTGCAGCAGGATCTGGAAAGGTTGAGCAGATGGGCTGAGAGGTGGCAAATGAAGTTTAACATTGACAAATGTAAAGTACTACAGATGGGAAACAGCAACCCCAGAGCAACGTATCAACTCTGTGGTACTACACTGACAGTGGTAGAGAATGAAAGGGACCTGGGGGTGTTGTGCAGGCAGATATGAAGTTCTCTGAGCAGTGCAGACAGGCTGCAAGAGTAGCTCATGGTGTATTGTCAATGATATATAGGAATTTTTCTAGCAGGGATAAGGAGGTGATTATTCCCTTGTATAAGGCAATGGTCAGGCCACACCTAGAGTACTGTATACAGGTCTGGAGGCCTCATTTCAAGAAGGATGTAGAGCTGCTGGAACGAGTACAGAGAAGGGCAACAAGATTAGTGAATGGAACAAAGGGGTGCTCTTACGAAGAAAGGCTTAAGTTTTGCAAATTACAGTGTCTGGAGACTAGGCACCAGCGAGGTGATCTGATAGAGGTGTATAAAGCATCGAATGGTTTGAGCATGCTCAATGCTGATGGAATTCTTCCTCTCGCTCAGAATAATCACCTGAGAAGGCATAAATTCAAATTGAGGAAAGACAGATGTAGGATAGACATGCGGAAATTTGCCTTTAGCCAGCGAGTGGTTGGTTTGTGGAACAGACTTCCATCCCTTGTCGTGGAAGTTAATAGCCTAAATAAGTTTAAGGCTCAGCTGGACAGGTATTTTGAGCGAACAGAGGGATGAAGTGGAAGTGGTTTTTTTTTGGCTGATGCTGCATAAGCTTGCTTTCTTGCATCAAATGCCTCTACTAATGCTAATGCTAAGAGCCATAAGCCGCTTCAAGATCTTCCCAAGATTAGCAAGCAGTGCAATTGGTCTGTAGGCATGTGGATTTAAGGCAGGCTAATCTGGCTTTTTGATAAGACGAAGCAAAGAAACCTTCCAAGCATCAGGGAAGTGCCTTCCATGAGGAATTTATTGAAGAGCAAGAGCAAGTAGAGAGGTCTAAATTTTAACAGCCGGATAATGAACACATGTTCAACCATATCCATTCCTGGACACTTCTTCATGTTGATCTTCTTGACCACCGAAGTAAGTTCTTCTAGAGTAAATGGCTCGGTATGCTTTTCAGTGGTGTACTTGTTATTTGCCTCCCGAATTGCCATATGCTCTGGAGAATCTTCAGAAGGATTATCCATAGGAAATAAGAAGGTACAACGCACAGAATATATTAATGAGAATTCACTTTATGATGGGATGGTTTTTTAAATTACAAAAAACTAGGACTCAAGTGTAAAATTCGCGAGGGCGCCCTAAAACTAGGACATGTCCTCGGAAACGAGGACGTCTGGTAACTCTATAGAAAGGCTTCATTTCTGCAAATTGCAGCGTCTCTCGAAATTAGTCACTTGCGAGGTGTTTAAGACTGTGAATGGACCGAACAAGCTCAGTGCTGATGGTGTTTTAGCTCTTGCTTGGACTACACTTGAGGGGACACAATTCGAATTGAAGAAGGATGGTTGCATGAATAATGTGAGGGTCCTGAGCTAATATCATCATTCTTCTCTTTCTTGGTTATTCCTTCCTTTCTCTCTCTTTCTCTCTCTCAGGGTAACTCGGGAATTTTTTTTTGGCTGGTGCAGCATAAGCCTCAAGCTTCCTTGCACCATAGGGCTAATAATAATAATAATAATAATAAGTATTAAAAGTATGGATTCATTATTTATTTGGTTTCAAAGCATTTAAATTGTTCTTGAAATTGGGACATCTTGCTCAAAGATTAGGGTTGGTGATACCATGTATTTTGGGGTCAGGCTTGGGGTTCGCGGGCCTCCAATTCCGTGGTAGACTGGATCGTTAATTTTGCATATGAGGTGTAGAATACATGTAATCTATTTGTATAGTAATTTAACAATGGAGAGTCTCAGCACTGAAGTGTTCTACAAGACATCAATAGAGGTAATTCCTCCATTTCTAAACTAATTACTTTGATTAAAATGAAATTTGGGAAGGCTTGACAAATCACTCTAATAGAGGCAAATATCATCATTCTTCTCTTTTTTGGTGATTCCTTTCTACTTCTGACTCATTCTCTCTCTCTCTCTCTCTCTCTCTCTCTCTCTCTCTCTCTCTCTCTCTCTCTCTCTCTCTCTCTCTCTCTCAGGGTAATTCAGAAATTATTTTTTTTTGGCTGGTGCAGCATAAGCAGTCTTCCTTGCACCATATGGCTAATAATAATATTTCGTGAAAATCCATCCATTAGAAGTTGAGTTATTACATGCAAATGGACAAAAATTAATAATTGCCAGATTTCTATTGGTCCAATTTAATGAAATTTGGGAATGAAAAATTTAGCATGACAAATCTTTCTAAAAGGCTCAAATGTAAAATTTCATGAAAATCCAAACATTAGGATCCAAGTTATCACATGTGAACACAATAAGACGTATAAATGCTAAAACTTCTAAAAAAACAGGCTCTCTCTCTCTCTCTCTATATATATATATATATAGTAGGTTCTCTCAAAATTCCCAGTACCTTGGAATACTGTTTGCATATATGAGATCATGTGGAGGTCCCACAGCTTTTCCAGAAGAGAGCAGTCAGGTGAATATCTCTCTCTCTCTTTCTCTATAAGTGAAAAGGCCTACGTGCTCTGGATTCATTATATATATATTATTACTACGTGACACAGAGCAAAATGGAAGGAAAAGAAAATAACAAGTTGCAGCTAAAATACATACAGGAAAGTAATACAAAGCTTTCGGACAGTATGTTGCCCTTCATCAGTTTTTGACAGTTAATCTAAAAATCTAGAGATACAGAACCTACGTGCATGTAATGGCAGTCACGTCTGAATCAGGCTTATTCTCTCCCGTAGTGGGCAAGACTGCCAACACAGTTTCCAACAGTGCGGTGTCTATAGATCGGATTCATACCCTATAAATCTCGGATGATGAAGTCATGGACTCATTTGACATGGTATCTCTGTTCACTTCAATCCCTGTCGAACTAGCCATTATGTGTGCCAAGGAGCTCCTGGATAGTGATCAGACCCTAAGCAACAGGACTTCTCTAACTTCAGAGGATATTGGCACCACCCTATCTGCTGGTAAATGGAGTCACCAAACAGGCCATCATGTTTGGTGACTCCAATTACCAGCAGATACATGACATAGCCATGGGTTCCCCAGTTAGTTCAGTCACTGCAAACATCACAATGGGGGAATTGAAAGGTTGCGCATTTGTGGGTCTACCAGATCCCATTGCCTTTTGGTGTCACTACGGGGATGATGTGTTTGTGGTTATTTCCCGGGAGTCAGGCAACCGACTTTTGCACCACCTTAACACTCTGTCATCTTTTATACAATTCACCAAGCTGGAGTCAGACAATAATACCCTTCCATACTTGGATACCCTTGTCTGGCGTGAGGGCATGCGTTTGAAGACAACAGTCCATCGCAAGCCAATGTGTACTGGCCAATTCACCAACTACCAGTCAGCACACAAGTGCAGCCATCTTCTTGGCACAGCACGAGCCCTATTAACCCGTGCCTGGACCCGCTCTAGTTCTGTGGATGAGAGGCACACTGAGATTACTAGGGTCAAGACAGATCTTGTGAGGTGTGGCTACCCCACCAGTATCCAAGATAGGTGCGACCTACAGGCCGGTGACCACGTAGTGGCCAACAGGACCATTCACAATAATGACTCTGCCACGACTGCCTTTATCCCATTACACCCAAACCTGTCACAACAGATTTCTAGTCTTAAAGGCTCATGGGATAAAATGCCTACAATTCCCGGGTAGGACGTTCCTTGTGTCCAGAGTTAAAACATCAGTCCCCCCCCCTTTCTGCAGAATGGATTAATCTACATATTTCCTGCCACGACTGCACTAGCTGCAGTCATTAGGGAAACTGGCAGGAGGCTCAGCAATTACGTTTCCGAACACAAAAGAGCTATCCGTTTAGTGGACAGGGAACATTAGCCATTGCTGAGCACTTCTGGTCGACCCAGCATGACAGTGACCCATGCCGTGATGTCATGATTATTGATCAATCCTGCCATTACCGTCGCCACACCTAGTTGGAATCACTGCACATTTCGTGCTGTAACAATTCCTTTAACACAAACAGAGGATGTCGTGGCCATCCCATTACTGAGGCAACCATCCTCATGCTTGGCAAACATTGGCATTTACAACGTTCTCATGCATCACAACCACAAGCTTTTTTCTTCTAACAGCTAATTGTTGCATGCACGCAGTTCACTATACATGACTGCCATTACACGCATGTAGGTTCTATATCTCTAGATTTTTAGATTAACGGTCAAAAATAATGAAGAGCAACATACTGTCCGAAATATTTGTATTACTTTCCTGTACGTATTTTAACATTAAATGTATTTTAGCTGTAACTTATTTTCTTTTCTTTCCATTTTGCTCTGTGTCACATAGTAATATCTCTCTCTCTCTCTCTCTCTCTCTCTCTCTCTCTCTCTCTCTCTCTCTCTCTCTCTCTCTCTCTCTCTCTCTCTCTCACACACACACACACACACACATGCATGCACACGTTCAGTTTCTAATGCATGCCTTTTCTACAGATATTTCCACTGGACAACACTCTTCTGAATTAGCATCTTTATTTTATCCTCTTCTTGTGGACCAGTCCAAACAAATTTATCAGCCAGCCAACATATATTCACAGTTCAACTCTGGATTCACCAAAAATGTTAGCATTTTTTTCTTCTTCTGCCTCAGTTGTCTATTTCTGTTCTTTTGTACCACTTTTCTTCATATGGATTTCGTGAAAATTACTATCTACAGAAATTCAAGTCCAACTTAAAGTTGCCTGCCGTCTTCTACTCTAGTATGTGTACTAGAGTAGAAGATGGCAGGAAACTTTAAGTTGGACTAGAATAGAATAGTTTACAATAGGTGAACTAGAATAGAATAGTTTATGATAGTTGAACTAGAATAGAATAGTTTACAATAACCATTCATATTTGGGGTTACCATTATAAAATAAAAATAAAAATTCTTTTGATAGTGATAATTCTAGTTAATCAGTTCAGTAGATAAATAAGCATTAAATTTGCTGAAACTTAATCTATATCTTGTTGGGTTTCCTTACAAAATATAAATTTATGAAGCAGGAAATATCCTAAAAAATAGAGGTAAAGTAACGAAAGACATCTTCAATAAATTTAATCCTTTCCACTTTAAACTTTATACGCTTACCTGGAGAGTTATGAAAGCAGACTTTGCTATCTGTTCCAGATGTTTCCAGGAGACTGTGACTATAAGTAACTGTGGTTGTAGTGGTTGGAAGTGTCTTTGCCACAGTTGTAGAAACTGTTGAAACTGTAGGAGTGTGGCACTCGCTGGCTTTGGTAGTAATGGCACTATCACTTACAGGAAGATGAGTACCACACAAACTCAAAATGGTCTCACCAGCAAGACACTTCTGAGGTGTAGTGTTCACTTTTGTAGCAACACCAATCTCTTTTATGTTGGATGCACATTTGAAACACTTGGTGTCTGAACTTTTCAAATCCCATGTTTGATTTGATGCAGGAGAACTATGTCTTGTTGTCACCACAGATACTGGAGGTGATGAGGAATTCTGTTTTGTGGAGACAGAAGTGTTTGCTTCAATTTTGCAGATTGGCACTTTAGTCTCCTGGGATTTTTCTTCATTCTTTTTTGATGCTTTGACATCATCATGCTTCTCCTTAGTCACATGTACAGGCATCCTATGTGAATCACCACTTGGCTTCTCACCATGCTTTACCTGAGATTCGCATTTTAACTTGGCACGCTCTGAAGAGGAATGTCGGCTGGGAGTATCTTGCTTTAAGATACAATCTGCATGAGCTTTCATCAGCCGTAGCTCTTCTGCATCTGTAGCTAGACAATGGCCATCATCCACTTCTTTTCCACCAAGGTTCATGTGAACATAGCCAGGATGCCTCTCTAGAGTAGGAAGAAGTGAAGGAAAAGGAGTTGTGGGACTTACATGACTGGTAGGAGTAAGAGGAGAGCTTAAACCAATTCCAGATGAAAAGAAACTGGATTCTAAAGAAAAGAAATAATGCTTTGTTCAAAATAAAATTTAAATATTCTTAAACTAAAAGAAATGAATATGTCTCTGAACACTGTTGCCAACTGTCCTTTTTTTGTGATGACAAAACATCTCCTTTAGTGATACTGTCCTTCCATCCTTTCAAAAAAGTAATGCCCCATCCTTTTAATTTTGCCACCTTGAAACAAACATTTCCAAAAACTTTTTTTTTTTTTTTTTTAATTAATAATTTTGTATGAAATTTGAGATTTGTAAATATATTAGAAATTACCACTTCCTGCTTTGGCGAAGTACAAAATTCATAAATGCTTGTAGTTCCTGCACACCTAGACAATTTTTTTGGGAAAGTTGGCTGTTTCTTTCAGGCACATTCTATTGTACACTTACTGAAGGGATATTTCTGCTTGATTTTTATATAAAATATTAAAAAAATAAAACAGGTAATGATAAAATAAAATATGTGGTTGCTTAAATGAAAACAAAAACAAAAGCAAGCTTATGCAGCAAGCTGCATAAGCTTGCATCACATGCCTCTACTAATGCTAACTCTATAATTACATGTTCATTCAGAATTTACTAAAATGTTTTAAGGCTACTGGAAGTATTATGAACAAGCTGCATTCTCTAATCCTTCATAATCATATGTGGATGTACCTACAGCTAATCTACACTCATGTACATATATTAGAAAGATGCAGTACACGTGTATGAAATTTCCTCCCCTGTGCTCTATAAAATTTTAAAAAGTCCTTATTTGTGAGAATTGGCAGCACAACCTCTGACTGTTCTAAAATGAGTTCTGTATTGGATACAAAACAGCTCTGTATCCAATACAGTCTACTGCTAGATGGCACAAATTTGATATATTTTATTATTTGTAAAAAATAAATGAAACTCATATCTGTTTTAAGTGCATTTATAAGCAAATCAAGAAAGAGCAAACAAAACACAAACAAATTAGAGAGAATTAGCAAAAGTTTGAAAATAAAATATCCATCATTAAAATATTATATTTATATAATTAAATCACAATATCACAAAGTTATTATAAGCAATTATTCTTCTCCAAAAAATTCTAACCATAATTTTAGTGGACCCAATTTAAGAAAGTGTGCACAGACAGAGAAATACAAAGTACAAAGTTGTGTAAACACAGAGTTGAATAAATATATGCTTCATAAATATAAAGTTGTAAAAAGTTCACAACTTCATCATAAAATACAGGTAACCCTCATATAACACGGTAGTTAGGTTCCTATAAAATGTTGTGTTGTACGAAACTGTGTTATACAGGAATAAGAAAAAGTACAAAAAGGGGGAGGGTTATGTTCCAAAAGCTAACAAAAAATACACTATTTCGTTAACAAAACTAACAAAAATACACCATTCTAGATTTCATGTATCTTCTACCCTCTTTAAAAAAATCAGTAATGTGGGTTTGTTTACTTTTGCTTGATAAATCTTTGTGAATTTCATCGTATGGAACTAAGCATTTTTGAAGCTCCCTTTTGAAATTTGAGCTCATTTCATTCTAGAATCTGCATTCAAAAAATAAGATTCTAATTGCTCGGCTAACTTTATGCCCTCCCGTATGCTTTTTAGTGTAAAATTTGGAAGTTTAGAATTTTCACTACGCTATTATCCTCTGAATTGATTTAGTTTTATCTCCGGTGCCATTTCCATCAAATCCGCTTCGTCAGCCTCTTTTTCTACCACTAATTCTTGAACGTCTTCAGTAATCATATCTTTTTTAATTTTTTTTTTAGGAGCATAAGTGACTAAGGCGATGTTACTCTGTGTATACTGACTATAAATTCCGTGTGTCCGGAAGTCGATTTTCTGTTTTGCTGGACGAAAAACCCGAGCTTCTGGGAGAAAAAAACCATGCTAACCTCATCTTAGTCTGACAAACTCAGCCACGTTGTGAAAGAGACCCATAAAAATTCCTTCCATCATCGATGGGATTCGAACTCAGGTCTTTTCCACCCAGTGTGGGGAGGAGGGCGATTCTATCAACTGTGCTACCCATGAGGGCTTCAGTAATCATATCATCAAAACCTTCCCCTCCTAGATGTAGCAAGGTCTACTGTCACACCGCTTCCCTTTTCTGCCGGTTCAACTATATTTCCTGAATGAACTAGCTCTGGCCACACAAATTTTTCCACACGCATTTAACATTGATGGTTTTACTTCTTTCAGCGATAAAGCTATTGTTCTGATACAGTCCACAATTGAGAAATGTTTCGATGGCTCCATTACTTCAAAAGATTTGGAATAAAATTTTTCCCAAATCCATTGTAAAAATTTTCTGATGGAATGAGTTTTAAAGATGGATATAATGCCTTTATCTAATGGCTGAATGAAAGAAGTTGTATTAACTTAGTACAACTGCTGTGGTAGGAAAAAAAACTTCACAACATTTGGAGGACTTAAATCTTTTGGATGGCCTGGTGAACTATCCAATGGTATTAAAACTTTGAAATCTAGATTTTTCCACAAGTTCAATAGGACAGAATTAACATGGAGATTTCCCAAAAAAATAAAATTCAGGGATTTCTCAATATTTTTTTTTGACTAGCGAGTCAACAGAGGGATTAAAAAAAAGAGTGGAAATGTTGAAAAATTACATCCAATATAATAACAGGGTTTCCCCCACACAAAAGTTGAAAAATACCCTGTTATGCAAGATTTATCAAAATTCTCTAACCACATTACAGCAAAACCATGTTGTGCAAGGACTGCTGCAATTTATCAATCATGTTAGAGCGAAACCGTGTTGTAGAAGCACCGTGTTATGTGGGGGGTTGCTGTATTTACCTTGTCATAAAATGTAAACATTAAATACAGCACACCATCTTACGGATATTTTTTTAATGCAAAGCAATCGATTTAAACCAATAAAATAAACAACCAAAGGACAAAAAAATTGGAATAACAATAATCACATTCAAGACCAATTTGAATGGCATTGCCTTTCAAGATGATTTAGAACAATAAAATCAAATTTAAACTAAAACCTTTAAAAACAGAGGTCATCCAACTAAATAATATCATTTCCACAAAAGCAAATAAACCTCAGACTAATTTGAAAAATAAAACTTTGAAATAAAAAATATTGTTTATGTATTGTATAAAAACAATTCAGTAAACCAACTGATCAAAATCTTTAAAAATGCAAATATAACCCACATTCATAAAAATTGAATTTTTTAAAACTAAAAAAAAAAAAATGTTGCATGGACTTCCATATGACCAGAGTTTAATATACAACATACAGTTTTTTTTTTTTTTTTTTAATGAAAACCCCAAACACGAGAGGTATTAGAACCTATAGTACTTAGTTTTTTTTTTTTTTTGATTTGGTAGTTGTTGGCGCATCGGCTTCTGTGACCATATTGCACCTCCCAAAGTTTTTGCAGTACTTTGATCCAAGCCTGATAGTACTTAGTACTGTGCTTGGGTTAGAGGTTGAAAGATGATATTTGTTGTCATCAGACTTGAATTTCTATAGACTGTAATTTTCAGGAAATACATATGAAGGAAGGCTGTTCCAAAAAATGGCAGTTGAATGAATAAACGAGGAAGATGAAAAGTTGGTTCTATGAGTTTGAAGTTGGACAGTAAATGGATGTTGGCTGGTGGTGGCACAGGTTTTGACTGTTTTGAAAGAGAGAGTGGGAATTATAGAAGCCAATTCAGAATAACAGTGCCCATGGAAGTATATGTAGAAAAGGCATGCAGCAGAAACAGTATGTCTATGAGACAGAATGGAGAGGAGTCATTAATTAACCTAACTGCCCTCTTCTGAATGGAATCTAGAAGCCTGAGAGAGGTTTTGGGATCACCGCCCAAGATGTGGGAACAATATTCCATGGTAGGATGGATTTGTACAGAGGGAACAACTGCTTGGAAGAAAAGTAACGCCGACAGCGAAAGAGAAAATCAACTTTTTTTGATGCAGAGGAAGCAATATTTGTATGTGCATGTGCCAAGAGGGGTTAGAAGTCAGGGTAATCCCCAAAAGAGAGATATCATCTTGCTTAGATATCGGAGTATCACCAAAGATAAGCATAGGAGCAGAAGAATCCTTTTTGTGAGATATAACACAAGACTGAGTTGTTGAAGGATTGATCTCAACTAAGTTGTCTTTGCCCCACTGGAGAATTACCTGGAGATCGGCACTTAAGGAATTGGTAGCGGATATTCGAGAAGTTGAAACTGATTGAGCAGGGCAAGATTTCTCAAACTGGAAAGTGAAATGCAATGTACTATCGTCAGCAAAACTATGGATAGGATTTCCAGTTAATGGAAGAAGGTCATTAATATACAAAAGGAAAAGAGTGGGGGAAAGAACTGGACTTTGGGGGACACCACCATTAGCGAGAAGTTAGAAAACAAAGATCCATCTACCATCACCCTCAGTGAACGATCAGAGAGAAAACTGGATAACCAATTACAAAAAACAGTTGGCAAACCATAACATGGAAGCTTGTTTAGAAGACCTTTATGCCAGACACGATCGAAAGCCTTTGAGACGTCAGGAGCAACTGCTTATGTTTCCCCGAACTTTTCCATTGAATTTTTCCATAAATAGGTAACATAAGTCAGAATATTGCCTGTGGATTGACACTGAGGGAATCCATACTGGCGATCGTTGATCAGACGGAAGGTTTATAGGTAGTTTAAGAGTTGGCAGTTAATTGATTTCTTCATTACTTCAGAAAGAGGAGAAATAATTGCAATGGGACGATAACTGGATGAGGAGGGGATTTGTAACCCTTTTTACGAAATGGCCAGATATGTGCAAATTTCCAAACAGAAGGAAAAACACCTTTGGAATTATAAAGTGAAAAAAGGCGGCAAAGAACAGGAGTAAGTTCAGGAGCACAGGTTTTGGGAACAAGTGGAGAAATACCATTAGGACCTGGAGCTTTCTTAGCAACGAAGATTCGTCAAAATCCTTCTGACATTCTTTGGATGGAAGACCACAGGAGGCATTGAATGGAGCACGTTGGGAATGGTGGGAGGTGTTTTACAAAGATCATTAATACATGAGTTGGAAGAAAAATGGGATGCTAGCAGGCCAGCTTTATTCTTGACTGAAGTGACAACAGAACTATCTAGTTTGGAAAGAGGTGGGAGCAGAGATGGGCAAAATTTGCGGCCAATAGCTTTGGCAAGAGACCAGAATGCTTGGCAACAATTAGGGCAAGAAGCAAGTTTTCTACTCTTAGCCTGTTCAAACTCTAGTTTGGACTGATTAATAACTGCTTTACAATTGTTGCGAGCTTTGGTGTAGGCAGAAAATGAAATTGAAGAATTGGAAACAAGCCAATTACGATATGCAACATTCTTCTCTTGAACAGCCTTAGCACATTTATTAGAAAACCAAGGTTTAGATAAAGAACGAGATTTTAAAGTGGAGTGTGGAATAAAGGATTCCATTCCTAAAAGAATAATTTCACTGACACGATCTGAGCAAACGTTGACATCAGAAGTTTTGAAACAGTAATACAACCAAGGAAATCTCACAGGTCGTCCCATTCTGCATTCTTGTAATGCCAAACAATACGAGGTTGAGAATAGCCATGTGAAAAAGGCTCCATTGGAGAAGACACAATCACCAAGTTGTGATCTGAGGTGCCTAAAGGACAACTCACTTCGACACTGAACTTAGAAGGGTTGTCTGTGAGAAAAAGATCAAGCGTGTTGGTTGTATGGTTAGTATTGTCTGGTATTCTTGTAGGTAAATGAACAATCTGTTCAAGGCCATTAGTAATTGCAAAAGTCTCAGCATCTCAACCAGCCGGGTCGGTGTGACTAAAAACCGAAAGCCAGCTGGTGTTGTAAACATTAAAATCCCCAAACAAAATTACCTCACTGTAAGGAAAGTTGGACTGGAGAAAGTCACGTTTCAAAGAGAGAAAGTCAAAGAGCTCCAAGTGATTAGTGGAGTTGGGAGACCAGTAGAGACAACAGATGAATTTGACACAATGAGGTAGAGAGATTTTAAGCAGAGAAAATCAAAAAGAGGAGATTCCAAATTACCAAGTCTCTGACAGGGAATATCGGAACGGACATATGCACAAGTACCATCTTTGAGGTGAAAGGAATCATAAAGCGAATAATTTGGGCAACTGAGATGAGCAGCAGTAGAATCAACTGATAACTGAGATTCTGTCAGAAAAAGTACATGGGGTTTGGCAGACAGCAAGTGGAAATGGACATCGTTGAGATTAGAATTGAGACCATGTATATTTGTGAAATTAAATAGGAAGTGTTTGGGAGGTTTAGATCTTTTCGCAGATAAGATTTTAGGCTTATCTGTGAAATAGTCGCAGATAAGCTTTTACACTCTATTAGGTTGACAATTCATGGTGTATTCAATGGCAAGAAAATGTGGGGGGGGGGGGCGCAAGCTATATGAAGTAATGAAATTTTTGGATATGGCATACACATGGTAAGAATATACCGAGATCTGTGACATGATGTGGCCTCGACAATGCCCCTGATCCGGAAGCCTCCTAAAGAGTTACCAATAGGTTTGGTCCGGTGTACTAACTAGCGGTCAGCCTGCGAACAGTTTTAGAGCTGTACCCTCGAAATGTAAGGAAGATTGGATCTAGCCATGATGTTCATCATAACCTCAAAAGTCATCAGTCATACTGTATGATGGAAGAGATGGGGAAGGGTTGACTGGAACTTAGCTCTAGAGACTAAACATGGGTTCCACCACTTCAAGCCTCCAATAAGCAAAGTGGTGGTATTGTACCAGTTCATAAGAGTCATCTACCACCTAGTATTGCCTGGTAACACAGAGGGGGCGACATTCCTCCATGTGGTATGGGTGCCACACCTCGACCCCTGCTTACTTTGGTTCACACCTGGGTGGTCACCCACAGTGTGCTTGTGCATGGAGGTTATACCCAGGATTACTAACAGTCCCACCATCGTGAAGGTGCAAGTAGAGGATCTGGCTGTCACAGACCGTCCTGACTTCGCCGAAATTGGGTCCACTTGACTTGAATGTTACCCGAATATCAGTTCCATGAGCATTTTAGACTCCCAGATAGCAAGTTCGGCTTATCTGGCATATCTGAGAGAACGTCTGTGACAACCTGAAGGACCAAACTTGTCAGTATGTGATACAGATTCGCCATCTTTCTCGTATACTATACGAGAAAGTAAAAATTATATAATCGGTAAAAAAAGCATGTTTTCTACAGGTTTTTTAACTGGAAAGGAAAATGCTTTTTGCATTGACCAGAAAAGTATTTATTAAGTACAAGTGATTAAACTAATAATTGTAAATTTGAAATATAATATTAGGTGTAGCATACTACAACTCTTCTTTGTGAGTCTTCTTCGGTGGAATAAAATTTACTGAATAAAAATTAATACCTTATATGTCATTATCTAATGAATTAATCTTTAATCTTCAACATTTAGTACTAATCATTAATACATTATACAGGATGTTCATTTTAAAAGTAAACCAAAAAATGATCAAAGAAAAATACAACTTACTATGAATAATGAACCAATAATAGTTTATAAACAATGCCAGAAGTGTCCTACATTGTTAGCAATATATATAAATACAGTCGCTTGAGATCGATGCAACAAACAGTGTGTCAATAAACTCATGACTGCAAATTCTATCCTCAGTTTGAGCTACTGCCTGCTTTGTGGATTGCTCTTGGAAGATTTATTCTTTAATAACCCCCATAAAAAGATGTATGGGTATGTTAAATTAGGGGGCCTAGGTGGCCAAAGTCCTAGAGATATAATTTGATCCCCTGAAACTCTTGCAACACTTCAGTGACCGCGCATGCAGTATGACAAGTTGTCTTGTCCTATTGAGTAATACAATGTATGATTCAATAGGACAATAAGATAATTACTAATACATAGTAATACAATGAATTGCATTATGCCTTGGTAAGCTTTATTATCTTGAAAATTGCAGCTTTGCATAGATAGTGTTCTTGTTGAAATTTTTCAACAAATTTTTGTTGACATTCACTGTAAGATTTTGTTTCCAAGAAAGATTCCACTAAAAAGCACATTGCTAAATGGTTTATGGAAAGATATTTATTCACCAATAAAGATGCATGCAACTTCAAACATGAATTGTGACAAACTGAAAACGTGAAACACAAAACGTCACCTACTCCAGTTATGTAACGTCATCCACTAACGACCTAAAACAATTATATCAATGATTATTACTTGATAGTGTTGTACTTATTACAAATAATGTGTTTACTTTAAAATTAATTCCACCCTATATACCATTAAAACCATTACTAAATACATGTCAGAAGTTTCAGGACACAAACAAGAAATGTGGTAACAGAGTTAAGGGGTCCGTTGATGCTAGATTTCCTATTAGGTGACTGCTAGACATATGAAGATGTGCACTTATCGCCTAAGCCTAATGACATCACTGACAGTTATCTGTGATGGAGGGATTCTGTCACATGGTGCTTGTGTTCAGTTCTTGTAACATGTAAGTTCCTGTTACAGATTTGTCAGTCTGTTGGCTTCATTTATACTGAATAAGAGAAGCTGGCTAGTGCTGAGTTAGTTGGTTGGTTGTTCCAATTACATTGATGCACCAGCAATGAAAGCTATAGTTATTCCAAGGAAAAGTAATAAGATATCAAAAAGTGTTTCACTAATCTTTAGAATGGGCAACTTGTGATAAAATGAGTACTGTGCTTAATTTATGCTATGTAAAAGGCTTGTTGTATGGTTCCAGCCCTTTTGAAGAGAAGATTAATGCATGTTTCTCACTTTTATCTTTTAGGGCCAAGAACTTCCAGGAAAATTATGTTATTGCAGAGATTTTTGTAAATGCTTCCCCTGGAGAATTTGCAACTACAGCTGGATCTGCAATTGGACATCCATTATGTACCAGAATCACTGAAGGGCATGGTGGATATTTTCTCCTTAATTTTTTTTTTTTTAAATCTCATCCCAGACAGTGAAATTATTCTTGCAGGAATGGAATCCTTTATTCCACACTCCCATCTTAAAATCTCATCCTTTATCTAAACATTGGTTTTCCAATAAATATGCTGAGGCTGTTCAAGAAAAGAATGTTGCATATCGCAATTGGCTTGTTTCCAATTCTTCAGTTTCATTTTCTGCCAATGGCAGAGCTCGTAACAATTGTAAAGCAGTTATTCATCAGTGCAAACTAGATTTTGAACAGGCTAAGAGTAGAAAACTTGCTTCTTGCCCTAATGGTAGCCGAGTATTCTGGTCTCTTGCCAAAGCTATTGGCCACAACATTTGCCCATCTCTGCTTCCACCTCTATCAAAGCTAGATGGTTCTATTGTCACTTCAGTCAAGGATAACACTGACCTGCTAGCATCTCATTTTTCTTCCAACTCATGTATTAATGATCTTGGTAAAACACCTCCCACCATTCCCAGCATGTTCCATTCAATGCCTCCAGTGGTCTTCCATCAAAAGGATGTCAGAAGGATTTTGACGAATCTTGATGCTAAGAAAGCTCCAGGTCCTGATGGTATTTCTCCAGGTATTCCCAAAACCTGCACTCCTCACCTTACTCCTTTTCTTTGCTGCCTTTTTTCACTTTCTTATTCCAAAGGTATTTTTCCTTCAGCTTGGAAATTTCCTCATATCCAGCGAGTTCCAAAAAACGGTGGCAAATCCCTCCCCCATCCAATTATCGTCCCATTACAATTACTTCTACTCTTTCTAAAGTAATGGAGAAATAAATTAACCACCAACTCTTAAACTATCTAGAAACCTTCCGTCTGATTAATGATTGCCAATATAGATTCCGTCAGTGTCGATCCACTAGCGATATTCTGGCTTATGTTACCCATTTATGGACAAATTCAATGGAAAAGATCAGTGAAATATAAGCAGTTGCTCTTAACATCTCAAAGGCTTTCAATCGTGTCTGGTATAAAGGTCTTCTAAACAAGCTTCCATCTTATGGTTTGCCAACTGTTTTTTGTAATTGGTTATCCAGTTTTCTCTCTGATTGCTCACTGAGGGTGATGGATCTTTGTCTTCTAACTTCTCCACTAATGCTGGTGTCCCCCCAATGTTCAGTTCTTTCCCCCACTCTTTTCCTTTTGTATATTAATGACCTTCTTCCATTAACTGGAAATCCTATCCATAGTTTTGCTGATGAGTACATTGCATTCCACTTTCCAGTTTGAGAAACCTTGCACTGCTCAATCAGCTTCAACTTCTTGAATATCCACTACCAACTGCTTAAATGCCATTCTCCAGGTAATTTTCAAGTGGGATAAAGACAACTTAGTTGATTTCAATCCTTCTAAAACTCAGTCGTGTCATATTTTGCAAAAAGGATTCTCCTGCTCCTATGTTTATCTTTGTTGACACTCTGATTTCTAGGCAAAATGATATATCTCTCTTTTGGGGATTACCCTGACTTCTAATCTTTCTTGGCACAAGCACATTACAAATATTGCTTCCTCTGCGTCTAAAAAACTTGGTTCTCTCTTTCGCTATAGGCGTTACTATGCTTCTAAACAACTGTTCACTCTGTACAAATCACAAATCCACTCTACCATGGATTATCGTTCCCACATCTGGGGTGGTGTCCACAAAACCACTCTCAGGCTTCTAGATTCCATTCAGAAGAGGGCAGTTCGGTTAATTAATGACTCATCTCTAACAGAGTCTCTCCACTCTCCGTCTCACAGACATTCTGCTTATGCTGAATGCCTTTTTTACAGATACTTCCATGGGCACTGTTCTTCTGAATTGGTTTCTATAATTCCCACTCTCTCTCTCTTTCAAAACAGTCCAAACACGTGCCGCTACCAGCCAACATCCATTTACTGTCCATCTTTAAACTTGCCGAACCAACTTTTCATCTTCCTCGTTTATTCATTCAGCTGCCGTTTTCTGGAACAACCTTCCTCCATATGTATTTCCTGAAAATTAGTGTACAGAAGTCCAAGTCTAATGTCAACAAATATCTTCTTTCTACTTTTCAACTTCCATGCACGGTACTAAGTACTATAGGTTCTAATACCTCTCGTGTTTGGGATTTTCATAAAAAAAAGGCTACTTTTGACCAAGCAGCCTGGGTTATGGGGGAGGTAAAGCAGGTGCAAGATTCCCTTTTGCTCTAATATCAGATATAGCATGCTTTGGTGTGTGCACAAAGGGAGGAGTGAGAGAGAAAGGGAGGGGAGCAGATGGAGAGATCAATAGCAGTAAACATACAGGTAGCTGTGTGGAGAAAGGCATTAATTCCTACACTTGTTATTTTCAAGCATGTATTCTCATAGTAGTGTGTACACTACTCCAGAGGGAATTATGTCTATTAAAATCTCTTAACAAAAAAGAATAGGAGTAGGCAGTTGTATAATGAGATCATCAAGGCCTGTCTGGGAGATGTTGTTCACAGGTAGCAAGTATACTGAGCAAACTGGTAAAAGAAATCCCTACAAAGAAAAGAACAGCAACCACCTCTATAGTGGTTGTAAAAGGGGTTCTCTTGGAAAGGGTATGGTTGCCCACTAGAATTGTGACTCCACCATGAGCAGGTCCATCCCTGCTTGTGTCTTTACATATTATGCTGACATTACTTAAGGTAGGGTCTTCATTTGCCTTTAAATATGTCTCCTGCAAACAGAGGCACACTGGCTTATGCCTATGGAGAAGGGCCTTGATATTATCAACATTCCATTAGAATTCACAGCAATTACACTTTATGAATTTGGCTATTGTATTGGCTTTGTGGATCTGTTGGGCAGCTTTCGAAGTGATGAGCGCTTATATTTTTCAGTCCTGGATTTATCTTTTTTGAGGAAGTGTGGACACTGTCCTGTGTTCAATTCTTTATCTGAAAAGAGTTTCAAGACTGAATCATCTGGTGCCACCTTGTCCATGTTTTTCTGTGTTACACCAGGATACTTTAGGTTTTTTTATGTTATCTCTCTCACTTTTTGTTACTGGTGAAGCATTAGGAGGCACAGCAATAGGAGTTGCAGCTGACTGGTCCTCCTGGTCAGGGTTTTTTTTTTTTTTTTTTTAAGCTTAATATTAATCAAATAGTGCAAGGAAGCCACAGGGTTTTCATGCACCAGCAAAACAAAAAGATAAGAAACAACAAATTATGCACTTCCCTCCTCATAAATGTAGGTAATTAAGGCTGACAGTTTGAAGAAATTCAAACTGTCAGCCTCAACCACCTAGAGAGGCAACTTGTTCCAGTAATCAATGACTCACTAGCTAAAACCTTCCTACAATCTAGTCTAAACCTCTTCCCTGTAATTTGAATTTATGGCCCCCTAGTCCTGGATAGTAAATCGTCGGTGATTTACTATCCACAGCTAGGTAAAAACTTAGTAAATAGGCAATGGGTGTAAATGACTCTGATGGAGATATAGTCATTTCCCTATCCCTACAAACACTTCCAAGAAAGCCTTCTTTCTTGGTATATGAGGGCCTATCGCTATTTACTGGTTGGATGCATTTCCTGGCCGCTTGGCAACAATTGTTCAACTCTTTTCAGTTTCTGGATTTCTTTCTCTTCCTTCCACTGCTGGCATGCTCAAGGGTGTGTAGGGTGGTCTCCTTGGCAATTGGTACAAATCGTCTTTGGAGCTGGACATTCCTTGCTCTCGTGGTCTTTAGCACTATATTGAGCACAGCCAGAGTTACCACAACAGGATGCTTGTGAGTGGAAGTAATTTTGCCACTTAAGACACCTCAGCAGATTTGGTATGTATATTTTAACTGGGCAGTTTAAGTAGCCTGCATTTATGTAAGTTGGAGGCAGTGGGGTATTAAAGGTTAGGATGAGAACTTGAGTAGGAATGAGATTCCCATCCTTTCACAGCAATATATGTTTGACAGCTGTAACTCTTTGGTCTTTCAATTCAGAGTAGATCTCTTCTTCAGAGACATGAAGAAGATTCCACTCAGATATGGCACCACGTCGAGAGTTCAGAGTTTTATGTGGGGTTACAATAATAGGTATTTCTCCTATTGATGTGGTTCTCAGGATTTTCTAAGCAGCATATTTTGTACACGAAACTTCAAGATTTCCAGAACACACAGTCTTTTTAGGTTTTGAAGATCCTAACTCTTCTAATGCTTTCTAGACAAAGAAGGCTGACATTTTCCCAATTGCCTGCTCTCCAATGAAATGCAGAACAGTGAAAAGTGGTGTCACTGATGGTGGTGTACCCTTAGTAGCAGGCCTTTATACAGAGATGTTGCCTGTATCATCTAAGAGATTAGGTAGAACCCTGTTGGGGTCCCCAGGAGAAATAGAAGGATTTATATCACTCATAAGAGTAAAATAAAAATTTCTGATGCCCTGAGTACCTTACTTACTGCAGAGTCCTATGTGGGGGCACCCACTCACGAACTAACAGGTACTGCATACACAAATGGGACACCAAGTTCACTTAAACCATCATCCCACATTTCCAATAACTCTTGACCCTGTCCCAGGACCAAAGGGAGGGAGACTTATTGGAATGTATTTGACCACAGCAGTAAGAACCACCTGCTGATTGATCCCAGTCAGGCCAGTCTGGGACCTTCCATCTTGTTGAAGCAGGGGCCAAAGTGGTGTATTAGGGCTGGGCCACTCACCCACCAGATCCCCCTTTCCAAGTTTTTACAAGCCGTGGCATATGGCTGTGCGCACACAGGATTCTGATGATGTAACCCTGGAATCCAGGTATGGGCACTGAATCCCAGTGATGCTAATCTGGCAGTCCAGCAGCATCAATGGCGGGTCCCCCCTCACCAAGTACATGTGCCCCTGTTGAGGGGGAAATGTGTGTGAAAATCTTTTTCAGCCAGCAGGTTAATTGACTGTTGGAACAAACTTCCATCTGGTGTTGTGGAAGTGGGTAGTTTGAATAAATTCAAGCAAGGAACTAGACAGAGTATTAGAGTAGATGTGGGAGGGAATTTTTTTTTGGACCCCAAAGCAAAAAATATATGTTTGCTTTGTTGCATCATTTGCCATTATTACCATCAATACTATAGGAACAGTAGCATAAAAGATTGTAGACTTGAAGGCGAATTCTGTAGGTATAAGAAATTAAAAACCATTTATCTTTATATTCAAAATAGAATAAGAAATTTAAAAAACCATTTTCATCTTTATTTTCAAAATAGTTTTCTGATGCAGCCAAGTCAGCACAACAGATTGCCATCCGCCACTCGACTCTTGAGAGGTCTGGGTTCAATTCTTATTTATTACTGCAGTAATTTCTAAAGGCCTCTTCACTGGAGGCTGTAATTAACTGATCTCAGGCAGAGGGTGAAGGTCATTCCCCAGAAGTTATTCCGCGTTTTTCAGCCTGCACAACATTAAAATTTGAGGTAAACTCCTCTTATTATTTTCTAATATTAATATCAACGTAGAACATATTGAGTATTACAGCTCTGATTCATACTATCTATCAATTATCTAACAATAATAATATCTAACATTAAAATCATAATCATCCCATGATAACACACTTTTACAAATATACATTTGTGGTTATAAGCACACTATTGGCAGCTGTTAATATTAAAATATATTTATTTAAATATTAAAATATATTTATTTGGTTTATTTATTTTCAGGATAAAGCAGAACATTAAACAGATTTTTTACCTAACTATTATTAATTTACCTGGAACTGTAACTGTTGGGAAAAATTATATTCCACAACATAAATGTTATAATTATGCCTCTGAACTTCGCTAAAATTTTCACATATAACATACATGCATAAAACTTTTGAAATCTTGTGAAACCTTACTAGCTTGCTAAATAAAGTGTAACATTTAAAGTTCTCACCTTTATGTGAATCAATAAGATGAGGAAAATGGTTAGGAGTAGGACCAAGGCGAGAAACCATACCCTGTGCAATGAACGTTCCATTATCAGTAGATGGTGCAACTGACCCAAAAAGAGGATACAGGCTTGTATTCATGCCATATCTACCATAACCTATTAGAGTATGTTTGTATTATTGTATGTATACATTGCTTAAATGCATAAGTACATATATTTTTTAAATATATATATTTATTTAATAAACACGAGGATTTTTAATGGATTACTATACAATATAAGCAAAGACTGCTCTGTCGTTTACTTACTTTATTAAAGCTCCACAAGAATACTGGAGAAAATTCAAATTTTATACTATAAAATAAGCTTCTTAAAACCGCTCCACTCACCTGATTGTCTTCAAGAAATAATTAAAATAATTTATCCAATGAGGATGGAACCTTGTAACTGTTTTCAGCGCTTATTACATTTGAAAATGTTACAAGATATTTTTGTGTACAAAAAAATTTTTCCATCAAATCTTTAACAGCAATGTTTTGTTACCAATGTTTTGTTACCACATAAACTTTTTCTTGTGTCATTAGCATAATCTTGTGCAAATTTGCTTCACATGACCCATTGCAGAACATAACCTGCAATATCTAGAATCAGTGTTTCCGACGAATACGTTTGGACCATATAACTCCCTGGGAACTGATGCCTCAGCTTTCTGCAGCTCGAAGCGCTACATACAGGACATCCTGAAAGAAGTGTATAAAGTAGAACTGTACCACTTTCACAGTTTTGAAATTTCAGTGTCTATGTGAGCTTACTTGTAAATACAATTTGTTTTCCTTTCTTTTAATTCAATCAATGTAATCATCTTGAATATTTAAAATGTACATGCCTCTAGCCAAACCAGGCTGTTCTGGGGGTGCTCACTGTTGTGGAAATAAAAAGATGTTAATAATAATATATGTAAAAAGCAGAGTCACTTTTACCAAAGTGTCAAATGAGCTTATATATAATATAGATTATTCTGGAGCCAACGTTTTAAATAGAAGGTAGGAAGGGCATTGGTATACAATGAGTATTGAAATTTAAAAGTGACAGGCTGCATGATGTACCAGCATACAGTTTTTACTGCCATATCAGAAATCTTCATTATGACGGTAGCCAGTCTCTACTTCAAACCAATTAACTGAGAGCCCAAGGGAAAAGGCTACTGTAGTCCAGTAGTGAAATGTAAGGTTACTGTAGTACATGCATTTGGGTTGACCATCGTTCAATCCCATATAACTGAAATCTCTCTCTCTCTTCCTCTCTCCAAGTTCAAGGCCTTAAATGCCTCAATCAGATCACCCCACAGGTGCCTAATCTCCAGACACTACAGAACTTAAGCCTTCCTTGGTAAGAGGAACCTTTTGTCCCCCCCTCACCAATCTCACTGCCTTTCTCTGTACATGTTCCAGCACCTCTACATCCTTCCTAAATATCATCACGACCTGAAGCTTTCTTAGCATCAAGTTTGTTCAAAATCCTTCTGACATCCTTTTGATGGAAGATCACAGGAGGCACTAAATGGTGTGCACTGGGAATGGTGGGAGATGGTTTGCCAAGGTCATCAATACACAAGTTGGAAGAAAAATAGGATGCTTGCAAGTCAGCTTTATCTTTGGCCGAAGTGACAACAGAACAATCTGGTTTTGACAGATGTCGGAACAGAGATGGGCAAAAGTTGCAGCCAACAACACTGGCAAAAGTGCAGAATGCCCGGCTACCATTTAGACAAGAAGCAAGTTTTCTAAACTTAGCCTGTTTGAAATCTAGTTTGGACTGATTGATATGGCGGTAAAATTACAATAATTGTAACAATTGTAAAGCAGTAAAATTACTGCTTTACAATTGTTGCGAGCTTTGGTGTAGGAAGAAAATGAACCTGGAGATTTAGATATAAGCCAATTATGAATTGCAATATTCTTCTCTTGAACAGCCTTACCACATTTATTGGAAAACCAAGGTTTAGATAAAGGATGAGATTTTAAGGTGGAGTGAGGAATAAAGGATTTCATACCTACAAGAATAATTTTACTAACATGATCTGAGCAAATGTTGACAGTAATGAGACCAAGGTAAAGAAATTTGAAATTTCGCATATCATTCCATTTTGCATTCTTGTAATGCCAAACAATGTGAGTTTGAGAATGGCCACAAGAAAATGGCACTATTGAAGAAGGGACCATCACCAAGTTGTGATCTGAGGTGCCTAAAGGACCACTCAACTTGACCATGTACTTAGAAGGGCCGTTTGTGAGAAAAAGATAAGCGTGTTGCCTGCATAGTTATTATGATTGTCTGGTATTCTAGTAGGTAAATGAACAATCTGTGCAAGGTCATTAGTAATTGCAAAAGCCTCAGCATCTCGACCAGCTGGAGTTGTAAACATTAGAATCACCAAGTAAAATTACCTCACTGTTAAGAAACTTTCAGCAAGTTGCACTGGAGAAAGTCATATTTCAAAGAGAGGAAGTGAAAGAGTTTAAAGTGATTAGTAGAACTGGGAGAAAGATAGAGGCAACAGATTAATTTTTCAGAATCTGGCAGAGAGATTTTAAGCCAGAGAAGATCAAAAAGAGGAAATTCCAAATTACTAAGTCTTTAACAGGGAATATCAAAATGAACATATGCACAAGTACCACCTTCGAAGCGAAAGGAATCATACAGCAAATAATTTGGACATCTGAGAAGAGCAGTGAGTGAATCAACCGATAACTGGGATTCTGTCAGAAAAAGTAAATGGGATTTGGTAGACTGCAAGTAGAAATGGACATCACTGAGATTAGCACTGAGATCATGTACATTTGTGAAATGTACAAAGAAGTGTTTGGGAGGTTTAGATTTTAGATCTTTTCACAGATAAGTTTGTTCTATTATTTTGATAATTCATGGTGTATTCAGAAGAAAGAAAAAAGGTGGCAAGGACATGCTGTATGAAGTAATGAAATATTTGAATATGGCATACACATGGTAAGGATATACCCAGCTCCTTGACATTACGTGGCCTCAACAATGCCCCCCCACCACTATTTAGACTTCCTCCAATCACTATCTGGCTGAGTAGAGACAGCAAGATTATACACTAGTTGATCCAGAAGCCTCCTAGAGAGTTATTACCAATAGGTTTGGTTTGGTGGACTATCTAGCGGCCTGTCTGTGAACAATGTTTTAGAACTGTACTCTCGAAATGTAAGGAAGATAGGATCTTGCCGTGATGTCCACCATACCCTCAAAAGTTATCAATCATACTGCATAATGGAAGTGATGGGAGGAGGTTGCCAGAGCTTTGCTCTGGAGGCTAAACATGGGTTCCACCACTTCAAGCCTCCAATAAGCAAAGTGGGGATATTGCACAGGTCGATGAGTGTCATCAACCACCTAGTATTGCCTGGTAACACAGAGGGGGGCAGTTTTCCTCTGTGTTGTTTGGGCACCACACCTCGACCCTGCTTACGTTGGCACTTGGGTGATCACCTCCAGTATACCAGGTACCATATTTCAGGACTTGCATATGGGGGATTATACCCAGGGTTACTAACAGTACCGCCATCATGAAGGGGCAAGCATAGGATCTGGCTGTCACGGACCAACCAGACTTTGCCAAAATTATGTCCACTCGACTTGAGTGTCAACGAAATATCAGTTCCATCAGTGTTTTAGACCCTCAGGTAGCAAGCACAGCTTTGCACACCTGAGAAAATATCTGTGACAGCCTCAAGGACCAAATCTGCTGATGCTTATTTATTATTTGTATCATTAAAAACTACACAACAATTTTTGTCAAATTCAAAAAGCTATAACTCTATAACCATTAAGAATCTAATATATGTTGGTATTACATCTTTCTTATTTTGGAGACTATTTTTAAGCTGCAGTGTAACCTAGAATTTTTTGCACATGGTTTTAAAACACACTGTATATACAAATTATTTCATTAGCAATCAAAAAATAATAACAATGCTGGTCAACAACTTTTCTTGTTTTTTTTTTTTTTTTTTTTTTTTTTCATCAAAGATGTAAACACACTTCAAAACCAGTTTTGTGCAACAGATTTCACATATATTCTGTTTGTTTGTTTTTTTTGTAGTATGTGTATTTTTCAGAATACAACTGCCAAAAATTATCAGTACAGGATATGACAATTTCACTAAAAAACACATGATACTGTTCACAATTATATTTTTATCATTTTTACATTTTAAACCCAATACACCTTATACACATAGTTAAAATAATAAAGAAAACTATTGTAAAAAAAATATGTACAATTTAAAAATGTGTGGATGATTTCTTTGGTACACTTTTTCCAGACTGTCTGGATACAACATATAGTAGTTTGCCAACATGTGTTCATTCCAGAAACTTTGGTAACAATTTTCTGTTGACTTAACATCTTGATGAAATTATTCCCCCTGTTTGCCACTTCACCGGGACAAGATTTTCAGGAAAGTCTAAATACAAATGCAAGAAACGAAGTTTCAGAAATATATGATATCCCATTTCTTTATATGCATCGAGCAATTTATGAACTACGCCTTTCTGTGCAGACGGAGGTGTAGGTCAGCAGTGAACAGCCCTTTCCAGCTCATCACAAAGGTGTTCAATAAGATTGAGATCCAGGGACTGAGTGGGCAACTGCAGCAAAGAAAAGTCATTATCATATTACTAGAACCATTCCATAGCAATTCAGGCTTTGTGCACCGGCACATTATCCTGCTGGAAGTAACCATCTGATTGAGGATAAACTGTCAACATGAACGGATGCACTTGGCCAGCAACGACGTTTAGGTATGATGTGGCATTCAGACATGAATCTATGGGTATCGATGGACTCAACACGTGTCAAGAAAACATTCCCCACACCATAACACTGCCCCCACCACCTTGTTGTTGTTATTTGGGTTTTAGAAGCATTAGCAACTAAGGCCATATTGCTCCGGGGATATGTGGTGGTCATTCCCTGACCTTTCCACATCCTCCGTATTTGGTGGTCACGGGCTCGAACCCCGGTCTAATCTAATCAAGAAGCGAGTGCAACGCACTGCTGCTCCTGCTCACCTGGCTACGGAGGCACCCCAACCACCTTGCACAGTAGTCGTCAGACATGACAGGTCCATGGATTCATGTTGTTTTTGCCAAATTCTGAGCCTTCCATCAACATGATGCACCAGGAACTTCGACTCGTCAGACCAAGCAACTGTTTTCCAATCCTCAATAGTCCTGTGCTGGTGTTGCTGTGCCCACAGGAGGCGTGCTCGCTTGTTCTTCATTGATAACAAAGGTACGCGATGTGGCCATCGGCTGTTATAGCTCATTCGCAACAAAGTGCGACTAGTGGTCCATTGCGATATTTTGTTCTGCGTACCAAGGTTATATTCTGACATGATATGCGACATTGTGGCCCGTCTGTTTGCTTGCACAATTCTAGCCATCTTCCTCTGCTCTCATCAACAAGTGATTTTCTTCCACAGGAGTGCTGTTGAGAGGATGTTTTCTGTTAGTTACACCATTCTTGGTAGACCATTGAAACTGTGGTGCATGAAAAGTTCAGGAGAACTGCCGTTTCAGAGATGCTTTGTCCAGCACGCCTTGCACCTACTACCATGCCACATTCGAAGACCCTTTTCTCCATTATTGCTACGGTTTGTATGCTTAACTGATACTAGAAAGACTGTTCTGCTGCATTTATATCCACAACTGTGGTCATGTGACTTGCAACTTTGTGAGACAAACCATTTGTGTGCACAAGCAGGGGTGTACCTAATAAAGTGGCAGCACAGTGCGTATATATAATATATATGTATATATAAATAAATGAAAAGATGATACGTAGCCAGGAATTTCATTACTTTTTTCATTATTAATTTAATTACTTTTTACCCCTCCCGCATGGTACAAACATTTGTATTATATTTCACATTACACTTTTGTAAATTTGTATTAAATTTAAAATTTTGAAAATTACATTGTTAACTTAATTTTTACCCTGCATTGGGACTACCTTGTCTGTTAGTATTATGATAAAGGCAGCATATTTTCTCCCACCCTTTTTCTAATACTATAGACAAGTTTCAAAAATGCAGTGCCTGATACATGGTCAGGAGTAGTCCCCTGATGAAATTCCTGGCTATGTATCATCTTTTCATTTACTGTATTCAGGTTTTGTGCCGACCGGGCTAGCCGGGTAAAGTGCCTGCCTGGCAACCCAAAGGTTGCGGGTTCGATTCCCGCCTCGGGCTTGGATCAAAGTACTGCAAAAACCTTGGGAGGTGCATTATGGCCACAGAAGCCTATGCGCCAACAACTACCAAAAAAAATAATAATAATTCACATATTTTCCATCCCTTGATTCGACCTCTTGCCCTCCCATATCTGAATACAGGGTTATTCTCATTTATTTATTTCTTTGTTATTTATTATTTTTTATTTATTTGCATACAATTATTTTTGTATATTGTTTGCTTCCTCAGTCCCAGTTCATTTTTGTACTAGGTTTTTCAAATTCTTTCACTTTTTCACCACTACTTCACTTCCAGTTTCTATTATCCCTTAAACTTCTCTTAGTTCAGGCACTTTATGTATTTTTCATTTCCATTTTCACAGACACTTTATTTATGTTACAAGCCACACATTATTTATATCCTTTTGCTTCCTTTACCTGCACTGCACATTTTGGAGCATTAGACATATGATAACTTCTGTTATTTTCCGTTTTCTGCTTATTTTGCTTATTAACAGTTTAATATTACTACTGTGTGTGTGTGTGTGTGTGTGTGTGTGTGTGTGTGTGTGTGTGTGTGTGTGTGTGTGTGTGTGTGTGTGTGTGTGTGTGTAGATTTTTGTTTAATCCTATTTAATCAACTTTTAATTTCTTACCAACTATCTGTCTCTCTCTCTTTCTTTTTCATATCTTACCTGTTCACTTCATACTAACATATATTGCTACATTCCTTATCCATTTCGTCGAATTCGCTTCTGGTGTATATCGTAGATTAAATAGGATTAAACAAAAATCTTCTTCACACTTTCTACATACTATATATATATATAAACATTATGGCCATGGGGTATGTTTTGCTAATGAGTGTCCCTGTTCCATAATCAACGTTATCTTCCTTTTCATACTGTTACTCTCCACCCTCTATGATTACTTAGCTTCTTAATACTATTATTCTTTTATTATATATAATGTGTGTGTGTGTGTGTGTGTGTGTGTGTGTGTGTGTGTGTGTGTGTGTGTGTGTGTGTGTGTGTGTGTGTGTAAACATGTAAGAATAGATAAGTCTGATAAAGTTTGCATAGATGGAGGTGAAAATTGCACAAAGTGTAATTTGGAAGAGTTAGGATAGTAGAAAAAGAAGTAATGTAGATTTGAAAAAGGCAAAAGAATGTTAATATCCTAAAAGTTATGATGAATTACAAAAATTATGGGCTGAATTGCAAAGCCAATTTGGAGGTGAAGGAGCTGTAAAGTAAAATAACTAATACCAAATGATCAAACAAAATAAAGTAAAATAAAATAAAACAAAATAAAGTAAAATAAAATAAAGGTGGTAAAACTGTCATCAGATATGGGTGGGAAAATTTAGTTAGAGGCCAAATACAGAGAAGGAAAAAATGCAGTCTGATGTCAGTAGCAGTAAAAATTGACACATGGTTAGGTATTTCATCAGAGAGGTACTACACCGAACCATGTATCAGGAACTGCATTACTATACTTGTCCATAACAGTAGAAGAAAAGTTAATGGTTAGGTTGATACATGATTAGGTGTAGTCTCCTGATGAAATACCTAACCATGCATCAATTTTTACTTCTGCTGATATTAGACTTCACATTTTTACCTACCCTGTATTCAACCATAACTAAGTTTGCCCACCCATATCTGATGATGGCTTTACCACCTACCTTTATTATGTTTAATAATTTGGTATTAATTATTTTATTTTACAGCTCCACCTCCAAATTGGCTTTGCAATTCTGCCAATAATATTCTTAATTCATCATAACTTTTAGGATATTAACATTCTTTTGACTTTTTCAAATCTACATTACTTCTTTTTTCTACAATCCTTACCCTTCTAGTCCTTGGCACTTTGTGTAATTTTCACCTCCATTTATCAGACTTATCTATTCTTACATGTTTATATACTTTTGCATCTTTTACTGCTGTTTTGGTGCATTTGTCATACCTTGCTTATTCATTTTCTGTTTTTATTTTTCTTTTTCCATAAACTGTAACTTTGACTTTAAATTAAATTTAATATATAAAATATATATATATATTTTTTTTTTTTATTTTTTTTTTTTGAGGTATATGTGCATTCCCTCTTTTGTTATTATCCAGGGAATGGTTGCTACCAGATTAATGACATGGATACCACACCATTAAAAACAAAAAACTAGAAATTTGTATTGCCTTTCAAAAAAATATGAAGTGCAACAGAAAATTTGAAGCTTTTTCTGAAAAAAAAAAGTGTGTATTAATTTATTTATTCTTTCAAATATTACATAAATTTTCTTTCTTCAAATCATTCTTAAGTTCTTCACTGCACAAAATTCCTCAGTTCCTTCCTTGAACTGAGGAAATCATCTGACAAAATTTTTTGCTCAAGGGAATTTTCCCTTGAGCAAAAAATGAGCTTTTGAGAAAAGATGGGAAGGTACAATAAAACAAGATTAACTGAGCACACTACTACTTGAAATCCAAAATTCTAGCTCTATTTCAATTCATTCTCTGTAACAAACTTTTTCAGTGTTGGTAATGCATTATTCTTATTCTTTTGTACATCTTCTAAATAGATCCATAAATTACTATAAAGATTAGCTTTTTATTATTTTTTTTAATTTTATTATTTATTTTATTTTTGTAATAATTCAAAATAATTTTTTTTATTTCTGATATACGTATTCACATACCACTTTGTACAAGTCTACTTACCAGAGTCTGAGAATCTCTTGATTTACTGAAATAGTTTTTTTTTTAGTTGATGGTGCATCGGCTTCTGTAGCCGTAATGCACCTCCCAAAGTTTTTGCATTTTACTCTGATCCAAGCCTGAGGCGGGATTCGAACCCATGACCTTTGGGTTGCCAGGCAGGCACTTTACCCACCTGGTTAGCCCGGTCGGCAAAATAGTTGTAAAGAATGTCAAACATGCAACACTTTTGTGCACCACTCTGCATGGCAAAACAGAAACTACAACCCATGGGATATTACAGTAAAGACAGAAATAAAAAAAAAGTCCTAATCACTGGCATTTAGTGCAATGTAAGGAGAAAAGACAAACACTGTGCTGACCAAGGGTTGCAAAGCAATAAAAGTGTGTATAGTTGTTCTTATCCCTTTTCAAGCAACAGCTGTGTATAGGTATTGCAAATATCAGTGATTGCTGGTAGTCCCACAGTTCAGACAATTCAGCCATTGTATGTTAATTATAACGTACAATGGCTGAATACCATATCGGAGAATAGTGAACATATTGGTGTTCTGGGTTTTACTTACATGATCTAGCCAAGGGAGAGTACATACACAAGTTACATCCATAAAGATAAATGTTTTACGTACCATCAGGTGGGGGTGTAGGTGGCCAGAACTGTCGCATATTGCTCACTCCAGTTGTTGATGTCCGATATGGAGAAGTAGGTGGTGCTGGAACTGAGCTTGTGAACATGTTACCCAGGAAAGGGAAATTTGATCCTACAGGAAGAGTTGTCAAACATTAATGACTTACAATATCAAGAGAGCAAAAAAAAAAAAAAAAAAAAATCAGTGTCTATTAATCACTATCATTACGCATTTTATATTATCTATTGTTTCAATAACTATTTTTTAAATATATATATATATATATATATATATATATATATTTAAAAGATGTTGAATATCAGCAAGTAAATGCAAAAATACTTGAGCAACAAAAAAAAAAATCTTAATCACAAAAACTATTATTATTTGCTTTGAATATGCACTTAAAAAATACTGTTTAATTATAGCACTTTTTTGCATTTAGTAACTATTAAAATAAAGAAAGTATATTTATCTTTAATTATTCTCAATTAACTTAAACAATCCACATATCTCTCTCTTTTTTTTATATATAAAAAAAAAAAGAAAATAAATAAAAATAAAAATCACAATGAACTTCACATGTTGAACTGGCAGCATCCTACCACATTATGTGATGAGGTGCAAATGTTTGCAAGATGTACTTTTTCTGTAAATGAAAACAGATTTTGCAAATAGTTTATAAAAGACTACAGTTATCAGGAGTAAATATAGTAAAAGGTTCAAATGCTCTCACAGTGAGATTTGAAAGAGAGAAAAAACACTTAAACTGTATTATCTGGGATCTATCCAATAAAAAATAAATAGCCAAACCTATATTGTTTATTAGGAGCTTGCTGATTGTACACATCTAATAGCAATTTCTAACATTATGAAATTAATAAATCTACAAAAATCCAACCATACCATAACAGCTCTTAACTGCTGAATTACCTCGAAATGAATTTGTTCTAGAAGGTGCATTCAAGAGTTTTTCACAGGAGTAAATTAATAAAGTTAAAATAAGAAAATGAATGAATAATTTTCCCTCATTTTTAAACACAATATGTTAACTGATGATTTTCTTGGAGCTCAACTATCCTATTTAATCTTCCCTGGCTCTGCTGCCCATTAAAAAAAAAAATTATATATAGAGAATGGCACCTCCTATTAATGGCATTCTTAACTGGTTCCTGAGAACAGAGCCTACTATCTTTGTTCATTCCTAATCATTAAATGGAAAGCACCAATAGCTCTCAAATTCTCTGAAGTTTTATGTATGTCATGGAAAGTACTGATGATTTCCATGACATTCAGATTAAGTTAAGTCTTGTCAATCAGTTTGGTCCTGGAGAGAATGTGAAAGGCTTGTGGGGTAGAATTTTTCTCAGCGTGGTCAATGCTTGTTAACAGGAGAGACCATCTTTACAGAGATGGGATGCAAGTATATTTGCTGATGCTATCAATGCAGTGACAGGCAGGTTATAAAATTGCTAGCTTTAGAGGGGGATAATAATTTTTTTTTTTTTTTTTGCTGATGCTGTATAAGCTTACTTTTATGATTATTATTATTATTAGCCATATGGTGCAAGGAAGCCTGAAGCTTATGCTGCACCAGGCAAAAAAAAAAAATTCCCAAGTTACCCTGAGAGAGAGATAAAAAAGTAGAAGGGAATTACCAAGAAAGAGAAGAATGATGATATCCAGCTGAGGACCCTGGGTGTGCCAAGCCCATACTTTCTTGCATCATATGTCACTACTAATGCTAATTCTCCAGCTGAGCAAAGATAATTTAGACAATTTCAATCTTCTAAAACTCAATCCTGTCTTATATCTCACAAAAAGGATTTTTCTGTTTCTATACTTATCTTCGATGACAATCTGATTTCTAGACAGGATCACATATCTCTACTGAGGATTACCCTGACTTCTAATCTCTCTTGGCATAAGCAATCACAAATATTGCTTCCTCTTCATCTAAAATCTGGATTATTTTCTTTTGCTTTCAGAATTACTTTTCTTCTAAACAGTTATTCACTCTGTACAAATCTTCTCTACAATGTAATATTGTTCCCACATCTGAGGCAGTGATCCCAAAATCTTCATCAGGCTTCTAGACTCCATCCAAAAGTGGGTAGTTAATTAATAACCCATCTCTTACAAAGTCTCTCCACTCTGTGTCATAGACATCCTGTTTCTGCCAGTATCTACAGGCAGAGACATCCTGTTTCTGCCTGTAGATACTTCCATAGGCACTGTTCTTCTGAATTTATTTCTATAATTGCTGCTCTCTCTTCCAAACCAGTCCAAACACATGCAGCAACCAGTCAACATCTTTTTACTTTTCAACTTCAAACTCCCAGAACCAACTTTTCTTCTTCTTCATTTTTTTCCTTCAACATCCATTTTCTGGAACAACCTCTTTTCATACATATTTATATGAAATTTCATACATATTATGGATATTCAAGTCAGTGTTAACATTTGCTCGTATATTCTTTCATCCTCTCAACCTATGCACAGCACGACGTATTTTAGGTTCTAATATATCTTGTGCTAGGGGTTATCATAAAAAAAAAAAAACCTATAAGTGGCAAGCATAATTCTTAATGTTGCCTCCATATGTAACCTAGTTGTTTTATCCTATTAATGTAATAGGGTATGAGGTACATTCTTGCCTGTATGTACATTTTTCTACACCTGTGTAACTTGCATCATTCTGCAGTTCAATTTAGTTTGCTGTGCACACATGTGTTACTTTTTTCTTTGAGTATATAACAAAAAGTTATTTTTCTCATTAATCTTTTCCTCATAAGTTCTCTGCACAGTGCAGGTCGGCAACCATGAAAACTCCAGTTCATCTCTATCTCTAGTCCTCTTCAATACACAGTATTCCCCTTTATCAATCATTCAACATTTCACTTTTCCTTCCTTTGTTTCTTGCCTACCACTTTCTCCATTAATTGCATCTGTTAACTGCCCCTCCCCAGTTCATGTCCAATTCAATTTGGTGTCAGATCTAGACAGTTTTTCTAAGATCGGGGAAGTGGGGATAATATAACAATGACAATCAGTAATGACCGCTTAAAATTTCAACTAGTATTTCCAAAATAAAAAAATAAAAATGTATATATATATATATTTTTTTTTTTAAATTAGAATACATTAATCAGGTAAAGATCTACCTAATTGTTTGATTTCAAGTTTATTATTGCATGATAGCAACAAAAGGTTTATTATTATTTTAATAAATTATCTTATTCATTGCAAATAATGCAAACAAAAGCCCTAGAAACCAGAACTGATCTTGCTGTGGCACATTCATTCATCCTTCAAATGAATGTAGGGAAGAGTGTTTCAAAGTGTCACTATATGCATATGTGGATTATTTTCTATAAAAAGTTATGATAGCTAGTGTTTTAGAGTAGCATGTCACTTTTAGCTGTGAGTAATGAATAAAAATAAGCCAACAAAAATATATACAAATCAGTAATAAACAATACATATATACAGTAAATCCATAATAAATTTTTAAAAAATACAAAATGTTATTATTTTATTATTATTAGCCATATGGTGCCAGCCAAAAAAATAAAATAAAATAAAATTCTGAGTTGCCCTTTGAGAGAGAAAGAAGTAGAAGGGAATCACCAAGAAAGAAAAGAGAAGAATGGTGATATCCAGCTCAAGACCCTGGGTGTGCCAAGCCCATACTCACCAGATGTGAGTCCCTGGTCATTTACTTTTATTTTTAATTTTCTTGTGGCAGTGCTATGACTCACTTTATAGCCAACAACTGGTAATATGACTACATCTAGTATATATATATAACACTTGCAGTTATCAATCTACAACTTAATATCATAAAACAAACAATATTTTCTCCAATTTACTCAGGCTCTCTGGTGGGGACAGGGAATCACCATTAATCCAAGTTTTCTTTTCTTTCCTTATAGCATTTATCATGCTTCAATTTGTTCCTACCATCCTCAAATCCTTCCACATATCTAAAACAAATCTATTTATTTCACCCTTTCTAGCCAAAAGATATACAATTTTAAAGGTTAAAATTCAGTAAGAGAGTCTTACCCATGAACCTTTGCGACAGCAAATGGTGGGCACATGTGGCTCCGCCCACTGCTTCACGCTGATTGGCTGCTAATTCGTAGTTTAGTATACGCTTTGTTTCCGCTTGAATCCATCCAGAATTTAGTGGGGTAATATAACCTGCCCTTTTTTCGCTAGTTGAATGAAAACGCCTACTACTAACGAAGGTCAGGTTTACCGGCCTGTCTATCGTATTCCAGCCCGGCCGGTAGATAGACGGGCCGGTAAATTGACAAGAATGACCTAGATAGACTTCAGGAATGGTCAGAAAAATGGCAGCTATGCTTTAATCCAGTGAAGTGCAAGGTATTGCACCTTGGGGAACAGTAACTCCAAAATAACTTATACACTTGTCGGAGTTGAACTAAAGCCGGTAGTGGAGGAAAGGGACTTGGGTGTTACGATACGGTCAGACTTCTCTGAGCATTGTAGACAGGTTCCAAGGACGACCCATGGCGTCCTATCGATGATTTATCGAACAATCACTAATAGAGATAAGGACGTCATAATCCCAGTATATAAGGCTATTGTTAGACCACACTCGGAATACTTTCAGGTATGGAGACCGCACCTAAAGAAAGCCATTGTGCTTCTTGAAAGGATCCAGAGACGGGTAACTCGCCTGGTGAGATCCGCAAAGGGACGTCCATATGAGGAAAGACTTCGAATATGTAGGTTGCAGAGCTTGGAAACTAGGCACTTTAGAGGAGACTTGATTGAGGTGTTTAAGGCTCTGAGAGGCATAAGCAAAGTGAACAAGAACGAAAATTTATAAATGATTCTAGAACTAGGGGCCATAATTTCAAGTTACGGGGGGAGTTGTTTAGACTGGATTGCAGGAAGTTTTATTTTAGCCAGCGAGTTATAAATTACTGGAATAAGTAACCTACATGTGTGGTGAAGGCTTACAGTTTGGGGAAATTCAAAGGTCAGCTGGATAATTACCAACGGGAGGAGGGAAATGCTTAGGTTGTCCATTTCCTTTTCTGTTATTTATTAGTTTTATATATATATATATATATATATATATATATTCAATTTTTAAATTAAATAAAATAAAACATAAGCCAGTAGTATGGCAAAAACTGTAGAGCGAAAATTAACATAAAATAACCCAAATAAACAAACGAACGAAAAAAAAAAAAGAATAGATATAAATAGTAGCCCAGAAACCCTTGTATAATTTCGAACTTTAAATCCAATTAACAAAAACTATACAAAATTTAGGATAATGCCAATTACATATTAATTTAGCGGTACCCCCCCCCCCGAGAGGTTATTTTATGTTAATTTTCGCTCTACAGTTTTTGCCATACTACTGGCTTATGTTTTATTTTATTTAATTTAAAAATTGGATGTATTTCAGCTTCATATGGAGGAATTGCATGTTGCTGCCTCTAATGAATGCTTAATTAATTAATTATTTATTTACTCACTTTATTATAATTTAACTTATGTTAATATTTAATATAATTCAATGATAGTGTATATATATATATATATATAGCATAAGCCATAGGCTTCCTTGCACCAGTGACCATTGCTAATACAAAAGAAAAAGAAAAAGAAAAAAAAAAAAAAAAAGAGAGGGATAGAGACCTGTAAGATTAATTCTGTTTTAAGGAAAATAATGGAGTCATTGGTTAATGAAGTACTGCAGGATCATCTTTTACAGGAATGCAGTCATACGGAAATCACAGCATGGATTTGTTATGGGGCGATCCTGTTTATCCAACCATATTAGCGACTATGCCACAGTTATAAATAAAGTGGATGCACAATATATTTTTTGACAACACATACTTAGATTTCAGTAAAGGTTTTGGCACTGTTCCACATTAAGACTTCTACAAACTGGAATAGTATGGCATTAGAGGCAAGTTATTGCTACAGATAAATAGACTGTTCAGTGACAGAATGTTATTAATACAGACTGCTCTTTCTGGATTAATGTTATTAGTGGAGTCTGTCAAGTTTCAGTTCTGGAGCCCTTATTGTCTTCAATTTTATTAACGATAAAGGCATATCGAATTTGTTGTTTAAGTTTGCAGATGATAAAAAGCTTTACAGTGTGGTTAGTGACAGGGAACAATATAAGCTACAACTGCAACTAAAGAAATTAGGTATACGGATTGAGAAGCTGTAATTGATGCTTAACACTGATAAATGCAAGGTACTACATATGGGTAGCAGTAATATCAAAATAATATACCAGTTGGGTTGTACCACACTCAAGTTAGTGGAGAACGAAAAACACCTAGGGATAATCGTACAGTTCAAAATTAAGTTCGTTCAGATTTAAATTTAAAATTTCAGACAGACAGACTGCGAAGGACTCATGAGGTTCTGTCAATGATATACAGAGATTTTGCAAGCAGGGAGAAGGAGGTACAATGATTAAGCCCACTAGAATACTGCATATATCTCTGGAAGCCTTATTTTTGGGAGGAAGTAGATTTGTTTGAATGAGGCAGTGAAGAACAAGATTAGTCAGGGGGTACAAGGGGGGTATTTTTACCAAGGCAGGATAGATGTGCGAAATTTTGCTTTCAGCTAGACAGTAACCTACTGCAGTAATAAATTTCTTATATTTGATGTAGAAGTAGATAGTCTGAATAATTTTAAGAAAGGATTAGGCAAATTATTTGAGAGCGATAATAACTACCCACAACATCTGTCAAATTATTTGACAGACGTTGTAGGTAGTTATTATTATTTATTTTTTTTTTTAATTTTGGTGATGCTGTTATAAGCTTCCATCATTAGCCACTACCAATAGCTAATAGAGCATCATATGACTACACGTTGGAAGTTGCTAAAGCTCAACTTCGACCCATCTCTTTCATTTCATTATAGTTCATTTTTCCCAACCTAGAGATATCGGGATACGTTTTTTACAATATAGTGTATTTCTATTTAAACTTGCAAAAAATTGGCAAAAGGTTATTTGCATATTAAAAATTCTGTTTCTCGTCTCTTATATGAATGATTTTGGTGTCCCGATGATGCTTTGATAGACGTATACCGATGCCTGAGCGCTGCTCGAACAACCAACCATTTCCATCACAAAAATGTGCCCAACTCTTATAATAAAAAACAAAAAATAAAGAGAGATTTTTTTTTTCCCTTGAAATGTGTGTATGTTGAAAAACTCATTTACTCAAAGGTCCCTTCCTTAACTTTTTATACCATCAAAACAAGCATGAGCATGCAGGTGTTAGTTATCAAAAAACCATTAACGAAGTCAGTGGTGCAAGGTCGATAAAACAAAGTGCACGCTGAAAACGAATTTTACAGAATTAAATCTTATTTAATGGGAAAGAAATAGCGAGAAACTGCATATAGATAAGAAAAAGTAAAAAATTTAAAAGTTAGGGAAAGTGCATTTAGAGAGAGAGAGAGAGAGAGAGAGAAAAAAACTTCATAGGTAGATACTTTCTATTGTGTTTTTTCTAAGAAACAAAAAAGTCTGAGCCGGTATCACTACGTATGACTTTTATAATACGACGGTATCAATAAAAGGAAAAGAACGAGAATCGCGAAAGACAAAATACCTGTTTAGAGAGACACCAAAATAGCTGTTTACAAAGACCTGGGGGAAATTGTGCAGTCAGAGAAGAAATTCTCTTTCCAGTGCAGACATGCTGCCAAGACAGCTCATGGTGTATTGTCAGTGATATACAGAAACTTTACTAGCAGAAATAAGGAGGTGATTATCCTTTTGTATAAAACCATGGGTAGGCCTCATCTTTAATACTATATAGAGGTCTGGAGACATCTCTTTAGGAAGGATGTAGAACTGCTGGAACGGGTGCAGAAAAGGGGAACCAGACTGGAAAGGAACAAAAGGGGTGCTCTTACCTAGAGAGACTTCAGTTCTGCAAATTGCAGTGTCTCGAGACCAAGCACCTGCAGGGAGATTTGATTCAGGTGTTTAAAGCCTTGAATGGATTGAGTAAGCCTAATGTTAATGGTATTCTTCCACCTGATGAGAGGGCATAAATTCAAGTTGAGGAAGGATGGTTGCAGGATACATGTCGAAAGTTTTCCTTCAGCCAGGGCGGCTGATTGCTAGAACAGGCTTCCATCTGTTATTGTGGAAGTGGATGGGTTGAATAAATAAATTCAAAGGAGAACTAGACAAATTCTTGGAGGAAAAATCGGTGAACTGTTTTTTTTTTTTTTTTTTTTTTTTGCATGTGCTATATAAGCTTGATTTCTTGTATCATTTGCCATTACAACTACTACTACAAGAGGACAGTGCTAACATGGACACTATGGCACAAAGAGGCCAGCTCAGATGGGTCGGTAAAATAAACAGTCCAACCTCCCAAATCCGGCAATCCATTATCCACCCCTACCTATTTTCTATCTATGTTTAGAAAAATGAACAAATCCGAAAAACTACCCAAGAACTGGAAATTAAGTTCACGCATTGCTTATTTACCAAAGCAGACAGTTAGAACTGATTGTACAACGTAAAGATTTTACAACAAAGAAAAAAAAAATTTTTACCGGGCTTCAGCGAGCGATATCCAGAAATTTGTTCATGTAATTGTCTAAAGTTCTAAACCATTCGTGAACAAGACTGGCGATTCATTGATAAGCAATGGATTATTCAGTTAGTGAGTTGTAGGATGCTTGCGTGAACCATTAGGCTAAGATAACCATTCACTTAACCCTTTTAACGTTTAGTTAATGTTTGTATCAATATTGTAAAGGCTAATTAATGAAAGAGCCGAGTCTTTCTGAAAGTGCCGGGGGGGGGGGGGGGGCAAAATTCACAATCACTCTTACCTTCCCGTTTCCAAAAAATGTCTATCCAATTCCGCTTTGAACTTTAGCAAACTCTGCACCGCAACCATCATGGCAAGCAATTCATTCCAATCATCCAATCCGTTTATATACTTCAATCAGATACTCCCCAACCACTACCCGAGATGTGTGGTTGTTCACATGGATATCGTTTGGCACTTCTCACCAATTTGGTTGCCCTTTGAATCCTTTCTAGAGGCTCTGTCTTTCTTCTGGCTTCCAAACCTGAGTACAATATTCTAAATGCAATCTTACTATTGCCTTATATCAAGAATGATGGAAAGTGTTATCTTTTTCCCTACTTGCAAAGATCCTATACAATAGACACACATGTACATACAGCTAGGATGACAAATGTGTCATACAGCAGGCATTTGTCATCCTAGCCGCTTGTTTACATCGCATGTCTGATGGAATCATAATCTCAAAGTCATTTTCATCCTGAAGCAATTTTAACCCTTTCCTCCACCCCTAGCTTATAAGTAACTATAAGCTATGTTTCTGTTCCCTAGAGGCAAAATCATACATACGGAAGCATTAAAAAAAAACCCCTACAGATGCCATTTTTCAGACCATGTGTGCAAACGATCTTATCGTTCTAAAAAAAAAAAAAAAATGATGGTCACGTTCTGGTCATTAACTATCCTGCCTACTTTTATCATCAGCAAACTGAAAACTTTTCCTGCACTGTCTGATCAATGTATTAAGAAAGATGAGAAACAGAAGTGGCACAATTTACCACATTGGTTCACCCTGAGGAATATCTCCCGTGGCAACTGTCTCCTATTTTTAGCTAGCCTTTGGTACAACGAAGAATCTTTTCGGTAACCCCAAATCGCTTCAGGTTATATAATAGCCTTTCATGGAGAACAGTGTCAAAAGCTTTACTCAAGTCAAGTAAATAAAGTCAAAGTTGTTCCTTGCATCAAACTGTTTTATGTCTTCGTTAAAATAATTAACTAGATTGGTCAAGCAAGACTTACCGTTCACAAATCCATGCCGCGATCTATTAAAGATATCATCCCCATCGACATGTTCCTGTATAGTATACTTAAAATCATGCCTGTCTGCACTTTCATTCACAGTTGCCCAACCCATCTATCGTACTTCCCTTGTGTATTGGATAGAAAATAGCGCCTCTCCAGCCTAAGGGGATCAATTAACATCCCCAACGAGATGATGCATCGTGTGTGTGTGTGTTAAGTATAACAGGAAGTATAGCATCCACTCCTGGAGACTTACCTTTGCCCATCTTCAGTAGTTTTTCCTATAGACTCTGTAACACTTAATTTATAGCAGTGTTTCTCTCGCGATTCCGATTGTCTTTCAATGTTTTTAGAACTTTTAAGATTGTCCTTTGTAAACAACATAGGGCACTACAACTTTCATCACTAGTAATTGCATCACATGCCATTAAAAAAAAATTAACAACGCCAGAAAGCATAAACAAATTGCTACCTATCGTGTAAAAAATTGTATTGTAAAAGATGCTTGACACTGCGGTTTTTGTTAAGTGGCTGTGTGAAACTTCGCTTTTCTCATTCCAAAATATACCGTACACAGGGTGGAATAATTTTGGAATGGAAAACATTAGGGGAAATGATTTCACTTTTCTGAACTGTGATCTTCCATGCGCTATATGTTATCTTTCTCTTCAGTGAAATAAAAATACATGTGTACAATACTTATATACATTAAGTTGCAGCATAAACATGCAATATTCAGTATTAGTAACAGCAAATAATGCAAGAAAGCAAGCTTATACAGCATCGGATAAAAAAAAGTTCCCATTTCACCTTTCCATTCGGTTTATCTAGCTCTTCCTTGAATTCATTTAAGTTATCTACTTCGACAACAACAGATGCAAGTTTATTCCAGCAACCAACCACCAGCTGGCTAAAGGCAAACTTGCACCATCTATTCTGCAACCATCCTTCCTCAAATTGAATTTATGAACCCCCCATGTATGTAGTCTGAGCAAAAGAAAGAATCTCATCAGCACTGAGCTTGTTCAATTCATTCAAAGTCTTAAACACCTTAATCAGATCACTTCGCAGATGCCTAGTCTCCAGACGCTGCAAATTGCAGAACTGAACCCTTTCCTGGTAAGAGTACCCCTTTGTTCTTCCCCCCCCCCCCCATCAATCTTGTTATTATTATTATTAGCCATATGGTGCAAGGAAGCCTGAGGCTTATGCTGCACCAGCCAAAAAAAATTCCCGCATTACCGAGAGCGAGAGAGAGAGAGAGAGAGAGAGAGAGAGAAGTAGAAAGGAATCACCAAGAAAGAGAAGAATGATGATATGCAGCTCAGGATCCTGGGTTTGCCAAGCCCATACTCACCAGATGCGAGCCCCTGGGTTTATTTGCCCTTTTCTGTAGTCGTTCCAGCAGCTCTACACCCTTCCTAAAATGTGGCTTCTACAGTAGATCTGTATGCAGTACTGATCATTGCCTTATACAATGGGATACCACCTCCTTAGCCCGGTTAGCAAAATTCCTGTATATCATTGACAAACGCCTATGAGCTGTCCTGATAGCCTCTGTGCACTATTTTTTTTTTTTTTTTTTTTGTAACCGCATAATATAGTCATCTGAAATCCGGGAATTCCATGATCCGGCAAGGATCAGGACCAGAGTTGCCGGATTTCAGAGGTTTAATTGTATTATTAAAATTAAAGACAATCATAAGAAAGCAAACAAGCAAGGAACTCAATAGATATAAACTAAATTTCTCACAGGAATCAAATAAATAAAATAACGTCAACTATATAAATAAAAAAATAACTGTCTTAAAAATTAAGATTCTAAATCATCGAAAGAAGCAACACATAAAATAACAAAATACTGGGGGGGGGGGGGGGGGGTAATATGTACTTTCAGGTACCAGAGTATAAATACGCGTGCTTTGAGTGATGGTGGTTCAAACTCGCTTGATTACTAAATACAGTATTGTTGTTTTTCTATCTGTGAATTCCTTTAACCGTGTGGTCATACCGGAGTATATAAACAGAAACTTTAATTCATTTATACCCTGAAACTGCTTTAGGGTTGCTGCTACAAACGAAAGGTGCAAAGCGTTCATCACGGCAGAAAGCGAGGGAAACACTTCCAGTGCTGAAAATAAAATTTTAAATTTACCAGTAACAATATATATATATATATATATATTTTTTTTTTCTACTATAGTCTCACGATAATGTCGCTTTATCGCAAGGTTAGTGGAGTTCACAAAATAAAGATAATACAAGATAAAGCACCGTATTTAGCAGTCACGCGAGATTGAACCACGGTCACTAAAAACGTGTGTACTTATGTACGCTCGCTCCTGACCGCTCGGCTACGGCCGCTAGATAATAAAAAACTTCCTGCAGTCCAGTCTGAACCTCTTCCTTCGTAATTTGAATTTATGGCCCCTAGTTCTGTAATCAATTAGAGCAGTGAAAATATCATCCTCATTCATTTTACTTTCTCCTTATATACATTTCAATTAAGTCACCTCTAAGTTGTAGTACAGAGAATTTCTGTAGGCATGTCTAGGTGATTCACAAGCAAATCCAGGACACATACCCAGTACCATTCCTTCTCATGAAAAACTGTAAGTTTAAAGAAAAGTATTGCTTATGCAAGCAGTCAGTAACACGAATTATGGTGGTGATAAGTATACAGATTGAGAGAAAAAATGATAACTACCGAATTCAATTGCCTATAGCCAGGCTTCTTAATTAAATTAAGCGAAGGACCACTAATCTTGACTGTTGAATCACTGGCGGACCAATCGTCAGTCAGTATGAAAAGTGACACTTTCTCATCATATCCTTGTAGTTAGGCCCAGCTTGTGCGTGCGATTCGCAGAAGGTGTTTCTATTTTCATCAGCAAATGAGCTCCTGTATCTTGACTTGACGAATGTTAATGAGCTAAAAGCATTTTCACAATCCAGGTTGACCTAAACGTTGTTAGAATTTTTACCTCCATCAACTAATTATTCTTTTGTATTTGTATTGATTGACTTATTGAGCTTGGAAAGTTATCTTGCAACAATAGGGCTGCATCTGAGCCCTTCCAAATCAGCACAACTGACGATAACCAAGAAGAAAGACAAAAATGATATCCAAATCTTTGTTAGTGGGGAACTGGTGCAAAAGGTGACCTCTCGTACTGATCATGGCCTCACCTGGGACGTTTGGCTCACATTTCAGCCTCACTTTTCCAGGATGAGGCAGAAGACGTACGCTGTTCTTTGGGCAGCGCATCAAGAGCTCGTTGGTGTGCACCAGCCAGCGCTGCTTGTTCGGCACATCCTGAGGTGTAGTACGCCGATTCCTCTCTATGCTTCAGAAATTTGGTCATCTGCCCCTGCCTCATACCTACAGAAGTATCTCAGTTTAGAGTACTGGTTGCCTAGATGGATGAACAGGGTGGAACCCCCTAACTATCTCCAGATCTATCCTACAAGCAAATGTAGGCACCACTCCCTGGAGACATATCATCGTGACAAAAATGTCCTCACGCTTGCACGGCTTATAACGAGGCGAATTGATGCTCCATCGGTATCCACATTAATCTCTGTCCCTAGGAGGGACAGAGGGGAGCACCCCGACTCCTGTCTCCCTCTACGTCTTACGCTGTCAAGCATTGATTCCCTGAGGAACATGTTTCCAGCCAATTGTCTTCGGGTCTTCAATAAATTTAGGATCCACCCTGATAGGTTCTGTGAAGACAAGCCCTACAGGAAGGAAATCCTCAAAAACTGCTACCAGATTATGAACTTATAATACTCACCTGCTCCTGGACAGACTTTTTTTTTTTTTTTTTTTTTAACTTGCCTATTTGAATATGACAAAGACTTTTTGTCTTCATGCAATCATATTTTGTATATTATTGTATATTTAATCCCGTAAAAGTCTCGGGTCGAGCACGCATGTACTCTTGTTTATTGTACATTGTGTTCCTCGCACCTTAGTCCGTAAATATTCACACCCTTTTGGCACAGAGCCGTCCCGGGGTGACCCAAGGTTTCTTGGGAAATAAACTGATTTCCCAGAAACCAGGTAAGTGGAGTTCACAATAATAATAATAATAATTATTATTATTATTGTGAACTCCACTTACCTGGTGATCGTGCCGGAGTATAAACAAACAAGAACTTTTTTTAAATAGAGTAAGATACCTCGTATAACACGTGTTTACACTACACGAATTCGATCATACACGATTTATAAATAGGGGAACGTTATCTTATATAACACGAACCGAATTCGCTTATGCACGATTCGCCTTTGTGTTTACAAGAAATGGCAATCGAACGCGGAATCACCCCAACTGAACGCAACACGATAGGAATGATGAGAAGATTCTGAAAATGTATTTGTTTTTTGTTTTTTTTTGTTTTTTTTTTAATATCAGTGAAGGGGAAACACATTTCACCATAATAACGTAAAAACCAACACAATTCCAGCTATCGGTATAATCGCAAATGCAATTATATCGAGTTTACTACCAGTTTATAACAGATTCCACTAGCAGAAACGTAAATGGAAATTGTTTTTATTGTTTTATGGTAGTAACCCCTAGAAATGTGCTTGAGTAAAATGTGAGGTGTTAATAGTGTATCTCTGCCTTTACGGTGTTGTTTATTCAGTTGCTACACGCGCGCAGCTTTGTTTATGTGTATCAAGCGTGCCTCCTCGTTTTGTAATTGTGCTTTATTCCCTAAAAATGAGTAAAATACTTAAAAGGTGTGAAAAGGAAGCTTCCTGGTGAAGACACTGCAGATTCACAGAGAAAAAGAAAAGCAATAACGATAAACAGAGGCGGACTGGATCAAAAATTTATAGTGGCTTCATACTATGGTTTATGGCCAAAATCACACCGGCCTCCGGGGTTTCCCCGGTAAGGCTTATTTCAATAAAGAAAAAATATGAAATTGTGAAACGCTTTGAGCGAAATGAAAGACCATGTGATATTGCACGTGCTACAGACCTAAATGAGGCAACGCCGAGAATTAGAAAGAATGCAGAGAAAATAAAAACAACTTTCATAGCAGGAACAACTCAAAGTGTAATTAAAATCCATTAGATTAAGACACAAAGAATTGGAAGAGATGGAACGGCTGTCTCTGTTTGGATAGAAAAATCAAACAAAGAACAAGTTTGCTTACGATAGAAGCAAAAGCATTAGCAATATTTTATTACGTAATAGCAGGAGCGGATTAAGGTCGGTTGAGACCCCGGGCGCAGAAGAAAATATTGGGCCCCTTAAAAAAAAGAGAGACAGGGAAAATAAAAATACATGTTAACCAATTTTTTAAATAAATAAAAAATATTATGTACTATTAATGTTTTATTTCCAATAAAATTTGAATATAATATATGTATAGTATAGTTAATAATAATCACAAAGTTTTGAACTAATATGTTCAACTAATTTGTTGGGGTTTTTGGGTGGGCCCTTCAGAAGTCGGGGCCCAGGGCGCGCGCCCGGTGCGCCCGCCATTAAATCCGCCTCTGCGTAATAGTCGTAATAAAATACATAAGCATTTTATTACGATTATTTATTGTGTTTGGTAATGTTTTGGTTCCAAATGTGTGTTCAATCTTGGGTGGCCGGCACATAACCCTGTTTTTCCCATAGGGCCTGTTGTTTATATTGCACGAGGGTTTCTAGGAACACAACTATCGTGTTATACGAGGACTGACTGTATTTCGTTATAAAATAATGGCGGGAGAAGGAATACAAAGCTATTTTATTAGACTTTGTAACCTTGTATTAGCCTTGACTGTAAACCCCTGGCTTTTAGCCGTGGAGGGTATTGTGTATGGCATGTGAGTTTTGTATGCAATAAAGAGTTCTTCTATTTATTTTTGTACTTAATACTGCTGACCAGAGGATTTTACATCCTCATTGTAACTGTTTGTGATAATCGATAAACTAACGCCAGAGTCGGCCATGAATTTTTCTGAAAGTGTAAGACTCCATCACTCAATACGCGTATTCAGAGACCATGTACATTATTCTAGGATTAAGCAAGCCTTTATCCTCCCGAAGTGAGATATTCACAAAGTATAAATAGTCGTATTACGTAAGGTGAATAGTCATTAAGGGTAATGTACTAGTTATGTAATGCAGGTTTTTAACTTTTTGTACACCCCCTTCACACTTCGTAAGAACATTTATCCTCTCTACGCGAACTTTCATTTAGGCAGAAAATGAACCTGGAGATTTAGACGCAAGCCAACTGCTGTATACAACATTCTTCTCTTCAAGAGCCTTAGCACATTTATTGGAGAACCAAGTTTTAGATAAAGGACGATATTTTAATTGGTGTGGAATAAAGTATTTTTCCCTATGAGAACAATTTTGCTCACACGATCTGAGCAAACATTATATCAGCAGATTTAAAACAGTAATCCAACCAAGGAAAAGAAGAACAGAAATCTCGCAGATCATCCCATTTTGCATTCTTGTAATGCCAAACAGCATGATGCTGAGAATGTCCATGAGAGAAACGCTCCACTGGAGAAGAGACCATCAGCAAATCGTGATCTGAGATGCCTAGAAGCCTACTCACCTCGGCCGTGTACTTAAAAAGGTTGTTCCTGAGAAAAAGATCAAAAATGTTGGCTGTGTGGTCAGGATTATCTGGTATTCTGATAAATGAACAATTTGTGCAAAGTCATTAGTAATTGCAAAATCCTCAGCATCTCGGCCAGCTCAGTCCAAATGAATAGAAAACGGAAGCCAGTTGGTGTTTCGAACATTAAAATCACCAAGGAAAATTACCTTCAGCGTCTATACTATATACAAGATTACTATATACAATTATCATCTTAACCGAGAAGACCAATTTTTATACCAAAAGTTCCGAAAGTCGAGTAACACCCAAGGTATGGATCATCTCGATCGTAGTCACTTGCTAAGGGAGGTGAACTTTCCATATTGCTTACTTCAAGAGTTAGAACTCAGCAATAAAGATTCTTCACTGTAGTGGAAATGGAAGAAACCCAAATATTTGGGCAGCACAGAAATAACAGGAAGATGTTGGTGACGAAGTAACTATTGATAAGTAGAGGAGCAAACTTATTATGGGGAAGTTGATTTTTTTAATCTTCAGGGGAGACGAGCACATCGTATGAGAAATTATTCGACACGTTGATGGAACCAGAAAACCATTGCCTTCTGCGTAATACGACTCCAAGATCTTGAAGTCGAATATGATTCTTAAAGTGAGAAAAAGATTAAGTATTCTCTATTAAATTCCGCATATTGAAGATATGTTAGATGTCTCCCTGGGTGTGTGTTTCCAAGAAAACATTATTTCTGCAGGTTTTTCAGATATAATTATCAGTAAGTTGAAGGGATGCAGATATTCTACAAGATCAGTTAACTTCTGGTTTATAAGCTTTGAATGTTGAGAGGACTATCACCAGAAAGATAGAATTTAGATGACAGTCCAATTATAAGGTGTACTATAATTGCTTGACTAGCAAGTGTTCATTTGATATTTGCGTACAAGGTGTGCTCCCGAAGAGACTTGTCACCTTATATAAATATTCTTAGAAAATCTGGATCCCTACAGCGCTTTAAAATCATATACTGATGGGCCATTTTATCCTAAGATTGAAGAAAAGGGGGTAAAAAATATTTTCCTGTTTCTTGAACTAGCTCCGTGAGAGTTAGAATGCTCTAATTAAAGGCACATTACTGTATTTTTTTCTCTATTAAATTTTACTTTTTTTTTTGAAACAATTACTCGTGAAATGTGTGCGACTGTCTTCCCCCCCGTGTAGCGCATCGTATCTTTCCATTATCTGACATCCTCCCTCTCTCTTTCTTGTAAGCATTAAGATTTGTAAATTGCCCTAGAACCAACACAGAAAATATCAGCCTGGTGCAATGTGTGCATAACTTGTGCCATGGAAAGGGCAGCGTTCCATATTCAAAAATTTAACAATAAATTTTGTCATGGTTAAAAAAAAATTAATTAATTATTTTTATTTTATTTTTTTTTAACAGAGAGCGTGTTCTCGTAAACGTGGGGCTTGTTGCGTTCCCTTATCTTAGATTTTTACCTTTCTTTTCTTATAAATGCATGTACACATTTAAGGGTTTTTTTTTTTTTTTTTTTCCGCGTATTTTGTATTATCCAAGATAGTCTACCAACCGTAATTAATACCGTAATAGTCTACCAACCGTAATAGTCTACCAACCGTAAGTTAAACGCACTGTAATACTTTCTGCAAAAAATAAATAAAAACAGTTCATAGATGGCGCCACGGACGCGACATCAGAATAGGCATCTCCATCCATAGAAATACCAAGTAGACCACTTCCGTCGCCTACTTCGAATAAAATCCCACACCTTTTAACTAAATACTTTGAACAAACACTATACACTATTTTTTAAAAAATCCCAGTACCTTTGTAGTTTTACAGATATACTCGTCTAGCTCTATGCTGTGCAACAAACCCTGTACCCTGCCCGACTCATTTTTACTTAATTGAGATAGGACAATTTAGGCACTGGTTTAATTGACCGAATTCAAAATTACTAGGCAAGACCATTCAAAATTGACTGGCCTTGAGATCTGATTGTTAGTTTCATTTATATATATATATATATATATTTAAAAATATTCAGTGACATAATAAGAACACCAGGTATAATTAAGAATTTAAACATAAAATAAATAATTCTTTCAATAAAAACTGGAGCATTCAATCTTTCTACACAAGAGGATATAGTACAATTACAACTGAACAGAATATTCTCATGCCGAACTTCGGTAATCCGAGGCAAAGCTCATGCAAATTCCTCCCACCTTAACGGGATGCGAATCCAGCAGTAGCAAAACGACAAGTTCTGTTCCCCCACAGGGAGATTCAAAAACGGGATCCTGTTCAACAACCAACCATCTGGACCCGTCCGTTGCTTTCCTTCCCCGCAGTGAGTTACCGACCTGACAGCATGGTAGTTCCGCCACCGGAATCAAGGCCTTTTTCACACGGTGTAGAACAACAGTGATCCATGCTACGAACAAGGGTGAAAGATTAGAAGCTATCCACTAGTTCTGTTTGGTAACGGTACAATGCTCGTTGACAAAATTACGTGTTCAAGACTTAAGACAAATTAACCATAGGGCTTGTAAAAATATAAATGAGAAAACAGCACATGAATCACATGCACTGGATAGGAGTGAAATGAAATCTTTTTAACGTAACTGATTAGTCCAATGGCTACTGTTCATGTTAACACAACACCAACAACAGTGTAGTCGCTGATGTGCCATCTACACACGTACAAGTACGCATCACTTGATTTGCACTGATGTGTTGTTGTTAACAATTTCAGTCTGTAACGACAAAATGAAGCAAGGTTCTTACAGGAGCAGAAACTAAGAAAAAAAAATTGTAAGACTTTTTCTCTTATGGAATTTCTGATGAGAACAATAAAATATGCCATCGTAGCCGATTGGTCAAATGCCAGAGAGTACAATAATACACATGTTTGAGTTTGACCATGGTTCTAATCCAGTGCTTCTCAAACTACGTCTGAAAGACCAGTTTCTTTTACTGTATTTCCAATCCGTCGCGGACCGGTACTTTTGAAAAATACAAATCGTCGGGGACTGGTAACGTGCGCGACTAATTTCAAATTCATTGCGGACCGGAATTGGTCCGCGGACCCCACTAAGTAGCACTGTTCTAATCTGCATCGAGTGGTCAGGAGCGGGAGTGCAGTAGCACACGCTCTTTGAGTAGACCGGGGTTCAAGCCCATGACTGCTAAATACAGTCGACCTGCCACCACTGAACCAGTGTGGCAGATTATGGTCAATTACCCTCAACATGAATCGTTGAGGAGGCTTCCATCCTGCAGTGGATTGATAATGGTTGCAGTTATCCTTTTTTTACCTGACCCTACATGTTCGTTCAGGAGTATAAATTGAATTTTTTTTTTTTTTCACTTATATTAAAAGAGGAAAAAAAATAGACGATCGTTAAAAAAACTATTTAAATATAAAAAATAAAATTAAAAATCACATGATTTATTTTAAATGTTTTAAGGAAATTCGACCAGAAACTCATCTTATTTGCTAATAAACTGCCCCTCGCTGTCGTTAATCTTTGCAATGAAAATAAGAGAATTAAATGCGCGCGCACGCGAGAGAGAGAGATGCATCTGCAAATGTTGCTGCATGAAAGCTCGACATGGAATGTATAACAGTTCATATTGTTAAAAATTAACAATGGTTACCGCGTGCACAGGTCATGACTGTCGTGCAAGGCCGCCGCCACCACCATGGAAAATCGGACACGCTTGTCAGAAGACTTATTTTTCATTCGGTTTTTATAAGTCGATAATGCCATTAGGTTAACGACCGTTTCACCAACGCCGCAGTACAGAAAAATGCTAAAAACAAATCGCATGCACACAGAACAAACTTTAGTCACGCCACAATACAAACACAGAACAGCAGAGTCCGACTTATGAGATCAATGGTATGTTGTTTTTATACATAGTTGTTTGGCTATATGTTCTACGTTTAGCTTCAGATCTACGGAAATATTTTGAATGTTGGTCGCTATTTCTAATCAATAAACACTACGAGTAATTATGAAACCGATGAGTTGTATGAACTAAGTGACAACAAATAAAGTACATCTATTTAGAGCTGTGTGGAGCGCATGCTAATGGACTGCGCAACCAAATTCGGAGGATGCAGAAATGAATTACATGAAAAAAACAAAATTAGTTCCAAAAATTCACCATCGGAGGAAAGTTTTACTGTACATGTTACGTGATCCGTGTTTTTAGCTGTGTCATTTATAACGTGTTCTTCACTTGTGTACTGCAGACGAAGAACACGCTATCAACACCGATACGGTAACACAAGCATGCTACTACGTGTTGTTGCAGATAATGTTGTCCATAATATTATCGGCAACACGTAACATAACTGTTGCCAAGTTCATTATTATTAGTAGTAGAGTCATGTGCAATAAAGCAAACTTATAAAACAACAGCTAAATAACCCCTCCCACATTATTCTCTCCAATAATTTGTCGAGTTCTTCCTTGAATTTATTCAAACTACCCACTTCCACACAACTGATGGAAGTTTGTTTCAACAATCAACCATCCGCTAGCTGAAGGCAAACTTCGCACATTTATTCTGCAATCATCCTTCCTCAATTTGAATTTAAGCCCCTTCATATGTATAGTCTGAACAAGAAGCAGAATGCCATCAGCACTGATGATCGTAAAAAAACTATTAAAACTTTGAATGGATTGAGCTTGCACGATCCATTCAAAGCCTTAAACACCTCAATCAGATCACCTCACAGGTGCCCATGAGGCCTCCAGACGAGGCCTAACCATTGCCTTGTACTACAGGATAATTACCTCCTTATCCCTGCTAGCGAAGTTCCTGTGTATCATTGACAAAACCCCATGAGCCATCCTGGTAGCCTGTCAGCATTGCTGAGAAAACTTCATATCTGACTGCACAATTACTCGCAGGTCTTTTTCATTTTCCACTACGCTGAGGTAGTACCACACAGTTACGTTAATCTAGGAATACTAGTACCCATATGTAATACTTTGCGTTTGTCAATGTTAAACTTCAAATGCATTTCTCTGCCCAATTTTTTTTTAGATCTTGTTGCAGTCATCACAGTTCCATTCATGTTGGGCCTCCCCTCTTTTCATGACCACTGGATTCCCCTGCCTTCGTGGTCATGAAGATGAGAGCAAATTGCCAGAGAGTTTCGGTAGCACCCATTTATAATGTTGCTCGCGGGTGGAGTTCGTATGGGTAGAACCGCAAAAGCTTATACAACACCAACAAACCTACAATACTGTTCACACAGAATATCCAGCTCTCCTACTGCCGGTACTGGGACACTACTGTCCATAGACCATCCTAGACTACAGTAGTAATGCCCTGAGCCCGCTCTTAGTTAAAGATTTGCGTCCTCTTCCTGGCTTCACTTCCACACTTCCTGTTTCCTCGAACCGTGCAATAATGTTTCTGATAACTTATGGCATCATCGGATCTCTTTGCTGATGATTGCAACGCCTGTAATCCGGAATCGCTGTTGCTACTAAAATAAATAAATTTTCTGTTTATACTCCGGGACGACCAAACGGTCAGAGGAGTTAATACATTGCTTTCATTCTGGTAGAGGGTTTCGTAATCAAAGAATGCTCTGGTAAGGTGACAAGTAATGTACCCCTAACTTATGGTATCCTCATCAGCAGTATTTCACACCTTCCGTTCTGAATTTATGAGCGAGTGGAATGCGCTATGCAATCGTTTGCAGCCTAATATTCTCTGATGTTGATTTTTATTATTTTATTTATTGAGTGTGTAATTCTCTTCCACATCCTCGGAAGAACATACCTACCGAATATGGTTGAATTTTGTCCATTAGATTATGATCCGGACAGCTCTAAATAGACATACTTTAATTGTGGCCATTTAGTACATTTTAGCCATTTATTAAATTCTTTTAACAGAAAAAGGTAGAACTTCAAAAAAAAAAAAAAAAAAAAAAAAGGACTGCAAGTTGATTCTTTATGAAGGCAGAAGGAAAGGAAATCTGATAAATATCGAATAAAGCGTGGCAATGCAATATAGCTCATATATAAGGATTCCTATTTAGTGAATCCTAATGGATCTTTGCGTTCATTTGGATTCACCGGGAATTTTGTCGCAGGTTGGTTGAGATTTAGTTCCTAGGGATATCGACCTTTTTGGTCATTGGGCTCTGGTTATAGATATTACCCGTGCTCTTTATCATATATTGTACTGTGGATATATATTCAAGGAACAATATGAATATTGTGGGGTGCTATAAAATACAGAAATGCTCGGAAAAATAATTGTTTGTCACCCGATTTAAATTTAAAAATGACATGTTTTTGCGCAACACAGAGTATTTCCATTAAAAGGCATTTATCTTGCTTATTTTTAAGTTTAAAATATTTGTCTGGACCTTTTGCTTATCATACTTAGGCTAATTTTTTTTTTAATTTGATGCTAAAACTACATTATTATTATTATTTAGCTTTTACGATTTAAAAGCTGCCTAATCGAGTGGATCTCTCTTAATGGGAAAGTTATTCCTCGCCCTGGATTTAGTTTGAAAATATCATCGATGTATTTCAGAAAAATAATGTAAACCGATTTTGTTTGGAGAGGGGAAAAATACAGTTGTACTAGTTCGCTCATTATTACAGTTATTTTTCTATTTTCAAATAAAATCAGTTCACGTTCGATTTATAAGAACTCCGCACGACGACGTTTTTAGAATAAATCAGGGAAGGGGAACAACTTTTCCATTGAGAAAAGGTGAAAGAATCATTTGATTAAATTTAATTTAGAAAATAAAATCTAAACTTGAGTATAAACAGAAAGTTTATTTTAAACGATTATAATGATTATACTTAATACAATTTTAACATCAAATTGAAAAAAGTTCAGCCCAAATATGGCAATAAACAATCCTGTATATAGGAGTTATAGGTTTCATGATGCTATAAGTTATGTCATGAATCTTTTCCTTCCTTGGTCTTGCTTAAGGATATTTTTTTCACTTTTCTATATTTCATCCTGTGAAATACTGGACACAATATTTCACAGGATGAAATATAAAAAAGTGAACTTGTCTAATTCAGTAGTACAGTATGAACCGTATTATTCCAGAGAGAGATAATGGGAGGGGGGTTAATGAGGGAGTAAAACTATACTGACAGTGAAGGGGAGAATATATTAGAAAAGTGTTTATTTTTATACGCAAAAATAAGTAAAAATAAGTTTGTGCTAACTTTTGAAACTGTACAAAATGAACGAACGCTACATTAATTAAAAGCCATAACATTCATATTGAATGTATGAGTGGAATATTTTTGGGTGGGAAGTACGACAACGATCTGTGACAGGACGAAACATCCCTCTGTTTCTGGGTGTCGACACCCAGAGGCAGAGGGATGCTGCTTCACGTCTGCATGATTTCACAAAGAGGAGAGAACACTATCGCCCTATCTGGCGAACCCACACAGTCCTGATAATTAACATCTTGGCACAATCATCAAATGTAACACTTAACCATATTGCATCATCTAATATTGTCCAGTCTAGATAGTAGAGAATTCTGACGCGCATCACAAACTTGCTGTGGGATACCGAAGTTTTGTTGTGTTGGGCAAACAAAGGCTTACTGTTGCATCATGAAGATAGCAGGAACAGGTTACGAAAAAGAAAAAATCAAGTCTTCGGCTCGTCACATGTGGCAAAACGTTTTGTTAGGAAACATACTGAGAGACCTGTGGACCAAAGCTTGGATGGTACAGCCAAATCAACATCGTTGCGAATCAGTTGCATCATCTCATGGTGAGCCAATGATGTTTTGGGAACTGTTTCTACTGTAGTGGGGTCCTACACAATACTAAGGTAGTGTTAACTGATAAACTGATCAGTTTATTAGGAACATTTTTTAACCCTTAATTTTTGTGGGTCGTCGACGCTAAGAAGAACTAATTAGTCAGATCTATATGAGTTTGAACAGAGGGCCACGCTCCTCTTCCTACTGAATCCATGCCTAATTAACATCTCCGCACAACCGTCAATAACGACACCTAATACCAAATTCGCGAAATGAAGTAATCACGAACCGGCAACGATCCGTAGACGACTTATTGGGAATCACTGTTTGTTTGTTTGTTTGTTTGGTTTGGATTTGATTGGCGCATTAGCAACTAAGGCTATAATGCGCCAAGACCAGGTAATTTCTAAAAATTTAACATCTCAGTGACCTAATTAATTAGGCCACCATGTCCAGATCTAAAAACAAAAAACATAAATAAATAACAATAACATATAAATTTTAAATACGATTAAAAACCTTTATTGCTTTCAAAAAGCTAAAAATAGCAGACACGTTGTCATTGTCGGATAAAATCTGACTGAGTGTATAAGGCTCAGTCAGATGATTAAAAGCGGTAAAACGGGTGCTGCTAAAATCTGGACAGTACAGTCAATTAAAAGGTGTCTGATCGTTAAAATTGTGCCACAGGACTCACACATAGGAGGGTCATCAGCCCTCAGCAAAAATGAATGAGTTAAATGAGTGTGTCCTATGCGGGTCCGGGCAAGAACAACTTCCTCCTTACGATTCCTGCGCAGACTAGACTGCCACGGTTCAATTACAGGCTTTATACAATATAGTTTATTCCCAGTCTGTCTATTCCACGAGTCCTGCCATTGGGAGTGTATGTTTTGGTGTATTATTTCCCTGTAGTCTGTATAGGGGACTGACAGGCAGCGATTATTATTGAGAATTGCTGATTTGGCTGCGGCGTCAGCCAAATCATTTCCCCTAATCCCAATGTGGCTGGGAATCCAACAGAAGCGGATATCATATTCACGTCCACGGAGGAAGTGAATCTTCTGCTGAATATTAGACAGAACTGGATGAGGATTATATCTCACAGATATTAAAGCCTGTAACATGCTGAGAGAGTCGGAATATAAAATGAACCGTTTGTATTGGCATTCACTAATGTGATCCAAGGCTAACTCAATAGCGTGCAGCTCTGCAGTAAATATACTGCATTTCGAGGGAATCTGCTCCGATGTAGAGCTGTCTGTAAAGACTGCAGCAGATCCCCCATATGATTCCGACTTCGAACCGTCTGTGTAAACTGGCGCGAAGTCAGAATGTTCAGCTCGGTGTTGGGAATCACTGTTACACAGACGTTTACGCAGGGAGTTTGGTCAATAAACTAATTCTCTTGGTCACTGCGATTATCTAAGATTTGATTCGTTACCACAGACAAGAAAAGAATTTCAAGGGATACCGAGTGAGAGTGACATACCGTTACATTCGCATATTTACTTAAGTTTCATCAAACAGATCCATTAAGATCATATCACATATTAGCGAAACATTTCCCGACTTAAAGGCAAAGGTAATCGCCGACTGTACATTGTATCCATTTTCTGTTAATGTATCGAATGAATTCATTCGAGTATTATTTTTGAACCTAATATAAAAGAAATCTGCGTAACAGAATCCCGGATGACCACTTAAGATACGATCCTCCCTGACCACCCATAACAGGCTATCTTATCGGGAGGTTTCTACCATTGGCAGTGCACACCGATGTTATTCAGTTTGCAACAAATAAAAATCACAGGCAGAGTGTCCTCAATAGTGGTACCAGCTGCTGAAACAGATCTTTGTATACTGAAGTAACGTGTAGTTAGTACTTCTCTCTCTCATGTTTTTTTTTTTTTTTAAGTCCCACCCACTACTGTTAAATGACATTAATGCTACCAACGAGAGTGACTATTTGTCATAACGACCAACTTGCTTTATATCTCTTTTTTATTTTATCGGTAGAGTTCCATGAATTTACGTCATAAAAGTGTTAAACAATACAAAACTTACGTACCAACATGTGAATAATGTTATTCTACTACATAAATCATACCAACTACTCAGCTTTGTGAGTAACCAGTGTGGCAGAGAACATACTAGCACTGTGTCTGTTACTCAAGTTTCGCATTCCACAATGAACTTCCACATTGTTTAAAACATGACATTTGTTAAACTGATAAAATGAACACTACAAATCTATTTGCTTTTTCTACAAATCTATTTGCAAAAGCAAATAGATTTGTAGGAGATCTGTAACGAGTTAATTGATATGATTTTAGTTTCTGGTGAGGTTCATAAAAGCACCGCAGCTACTGTTCTCAGATGTATAGAAAACTTTCTAACTGGTCGAGTACTAAATTGTAAAACATTTGCTACTGTGGGGAGACGACTTAGAGGAACAGGTAAGCTGAAACCAGTAAGAGTAAACGCTAGTAGAGGGAGATTTCGACGTTGAAGGGCAAATACTTCGTGCTGTACAATGTACACAGCACGAAGTGTACATTCTCAGCCATGTTCTGATTACAGATGAATCATGAATTACAATAAATGGAATTCTGGAAACACTCATACCCCGGACAAAGAAAATCTGCACGATTATCAGTACTCCAACATGCCTTTCCCTTTATTACTCGTACCTGGTGTAGTGATCTTGAGGAACAAAATTATTATTTTATTTACTGTTTTTTTTTTTTTAATCATTTCAGTAATGACAAACTTACATTTTCTGCGAAACTAATTTTCGATATACCCCTTGAAACGCGGCAGGAGACATGACTTACGTACGACTATGCACCAGTTAATTTGACTTGTTTTTCACTTTTTCAAACATGGAATAGCCAGAACGGCTCTGTACAATAGCCACCAAGATCAATGCAACCGCACTCACTTTGTGTTATGTCATATAAAATCTCTACTTGATTCTACGCGTATTCAACACTCAAGACAAACCCAGAAATTGCATTTTAAAAGCTACTGAAACTATTAATAACAGTCCTGAAATGATAAGGCAGTGAATCGTGGTTCATCGCGCTGATGCTGCATTGAACAAAATGGAGCTAACTTTAAAATCATTTAAACATTTTTTTTTCTTTTAAGATTTATTTCAGTTTCTTTTTTACGTTGCGTGATTTATGATTAATGTTTAACATTCTGGAAATATGATGAGTGTTTCGATAGTTGAGAATTCAATTTATTGTAAAACATGAGTCATCTGTAATCAGAACATGGCTGAGAATTTCAGGACAATTTTAGAACACGGCTGAGAAAAAGACTTTTGATGTGAAAACATCTATAGCGGCACTTAACAGTGGAATGTAATGGAAGTTTAGCAATGACATTACACTACCCACGCGACTGGTGAGAAACGTGATGTGATTTACGGAAATTAAAGCGACAACATACGGGGCCACGGTGGCCTTGTGGCAACGTTGCCGGCTTGCTGAATAGCTGATCGAGGTTCGATTCCAGCTAATATAATTATGGGAATTTTCTCAGGGGCATTCAGCATTGAGTTTGGCGGTCTCAAACCGTGGTCGTGAGGTTTTTCACCGGGATTGACTCCGGTTTTCCCCTCACAACAGACAAACCGCCTTTCGCGACGAGGGGTACACAAAAATTTGATAGGGGTAGGGACGCGAGTAGACTAAACTCTGCAGCGTTTTCGCTGCGGACTTTACTCTTGAGGGAGGGGGGTTAGCAGGACAACCGCGTCACCATCATAAGGTGGGTTGCGGGCAGTCTAACAGCATATTCTGCTCCTTAAAAGAATGCACTAAGGCAGTGGACTTCACCTGCATCTTATAAAGTCCATCGATTAAAATGCGAATAATCATGCTGTTCAGCTAAAATCAATTGCTGAGGTTTGCACCTGCTGAAAAATATAAGTTCATTATGAAGAAAAAAGATAGTTAATGTGCGCAGAGCATTTCATTTCAGGCGCGTTAGCAAACGTTAATAATTCACGATTTACAGCAAAAAAAAAAAGCACTGTTTATGAACGAACAGCGAAAATTTCGTTTCTGCGCATGTAAGCAAGCACAATATTTGTGCTTGCTTACAGGTTTAGTACATGGATAGCCCATGTGATATATATTCCAAAAAATAAATAAATAAAATAATAATTGCTGGAATTCTATTGGCGTGATTTTAGTGAAACATAGGAAGGGTCAACAAATCTTTCTTTATATTACAGAGCAAAACATAATATTTCCTCAAAATGCATCCACTGGGAAGATATTACGTAAGCAGACGGACGGACAAAGAAATAATAATTGTAGCATTTCTATTAGTCCGATTTTAATGACATTTGGAATACTCAAGAAATTTTTCTAAACGGTCCAAATATAAATTTCATGAAAATCCGTGCTAGCAGGCGGCAGGAGTGGTGAAGTCAATTGGCGTATTATGCATATATGCTACGTTCTTAAAAACGGGACCATATTTTAGAAATCGGGCAGTTAATTGCATTGTTTAATACGTATGCTTACTTTTATTTCTTGATATGAAAACATCTATAGTGGCACTTAAAAAAGTGTAACGGAAATGAAAATGTTCTGCTCAAATATTTGTATTGTTGCAATCATACTTCTAGGAGTAAGAAGTATGATTGTGTCGATGTAGTCACAATCATATTTCCTGGAACAGTAACTGCAGGAAATATGATTGTGACAAATGGATTTCGTTAACCTCTTCCAAGCGAAGGATGTTTTCACATAAAACATTTTTCGTGCGTATAGGATAGACACGCTTTAATTTTTTTCCCACCTTACTTTTAGCTGTAGAACATGCTCCTACATTTGTTCAGTGCAATTCTGAAACACTGCATATTATACAGTCCATTCTGGTGAAGTGACACTAAGAAACTCGATGCTGAGAATCTTAAATATTAGTCGCAATCCATCTTTATCTTCAAGTGAAAATTGAATTTAACTTATTTATTTATACAATAAATATTTTTACATATTCATGCAGGAATCGGCAAGAGAGTACCAAATATTTAAGTAAAGTTATATATAATAAATTAAATATAAATAAAATAACTGAGAAGGGAAAGAATGGTTCTGGGGTGGAGAGAGAGGGATATATCATCAATTTCTCTTTCTGATTTTTATATTAATTGCTATACCAGATATAATGGTTTGCCGCGTGTCACCCGTTTGGAACATACCTCTATTGGGGCTTATCTCTGTCTGATTTGTTATGCATACATAAAATAATTTAAACAGGTATCCAATGCAAAAAATTGCTATTTTGAAAGAAGTTAATCAATAAAATGGATTATTTTTTTTTTCTTTTATACAGATACACATAACATGATTACTTTACATCGCAACTATGGATAGAGAATCTGCTTTCTTTCGTGGTAATCTCCAGCTTTCTCCTACTCTCATATTGGTTGACACATCCTAATGACGACCATGTGTCTATGCATGTCTATAGACATGCATTATAGACAAATTTCATATACACATGCATTATAGACATGTATAGACATATTTCATATGTCAATACAAAGTGGGACCAGAACGTCTGTGTTCTGGTGCCACTTTGTATGCTGTGCGGGCGATAAGACCATGTCCCCCCCCCACCTGTAATCGGCTAATTAAAACCCTGATAATTACAAGGCCTAAAGAATTCCTCCAGCTTCAGACGGGAATCGGATCTCTATAAACGAGTGGAAAGAGGCAATGTATCGTGCAGAATAAGCTGCCAGAAATTTTATACTTAAATATAATTTATTTTTATATTTTGAAGCAATTTTATTCAAATGAGAAAACTAAATTTTGTTAGTCAATAGACATAAGTGAAATATTTTGCGCTGTACAAATAATATTTTTTGACTAAGATCATAGGGATTTTATTATTTTGGTTTTGTTTTCTGCAAACGTAAGTTCCTTGCAGGAAACTTCACAAGAAATTATAAAATCTGAAATGAGGGGAGCACAGGCTGTTGTCTGAAACTCTGCTTTTATTAACTAGTAATGAAGCTGTGATCGTGTTCTGTTACAATGACGGCTAGGCTAACTCCGAGAGAGAGAGAAAGAGATGGCTGCTTCTACATATTACCTGCCCCTGCCGGCAGAAATGTCGATCGATTTAACGTACAGATATCATAATATACAGCAGCCTTGCACGATCCAAAAGCGCGCAGGAAACTATACAGCTACCTACCTTCGTTTTATTGAAATCGGCTTAACAGTCGTAGGATTAAATTACCCCAAGCATAAGCATGGCTTCAAGTAGTTTGCTACTCGCAAAAACAAACCAAGGTTCAACATGTAAAATTAATGAAAATAACATAGGACACAAAGTATAAAAATAAGCAGTTTGTCCTATCCAAGCTAATAAATTTTTGTAGTACCTAACATTATTCTAGACGGTTAGTGGAGTTGGGGGAGACCCCTGGTGCCACAAGACAACTGACACTGTCACACTATTCGAAATGGTACATCCTGAACGTACACTTGTCCAATTAGATTGGAAAATCAGTACCGGTAACATTTAAATTGGAAAATTCATGTCAATATTGTTGTGGCAACTGTTGCAATCATTCTTCTAGTCTTCCAATAAAAAAATAAATAAATAAACAGATAAAACGAATAAAATAAACTACCTATTTATTTTATATACTCCCTCCTCACGTAGGTAGGAAAGAAGCATACAGGAAACGCATCTGACCTTCGAATTTCCGATGTCCGCCTTGACTACCCACAGAATATCTATTCAGTAACAACTCGCGGGATAAAAGAAGACTTCCTACAAAACAATTACATAGCTCTAACAGGATAGATCGCACTGGATTTCGAATAATTGTAAGTGTTTTGAACTTTCCAGGATAAACTTTGTTAAACTGGAAAAGAAATCTATTGGCAAGTGAAAAATTGAGCGAAATGAAACCTTAGTCTTTTGGATTCAGTGGAAGAGATAATATATCAATGCTGTTGTGCCACAAAAAAAATAGATATTAGGAAGATCAAGCAGATAACTGTGCCCCTGTCTCTAAAAATCTGTGCAGCATTTAGGATGGATGGACATAAATAGGTGACACAGAACCTTCTGTAAGAGATAGCTCGGGATCGAGTTATAGAAGAACTGCGGGTAACAAAAATTTGCTTTCGTACTCTCTGAAGCCCTCCTCCCATTCCACCAGGAAAGAGTATTTTACAACTTCATAGTTACAGCAACTAAACTAATCAGATCTCAACTAAACAACGAATGGTGCATGTTTGGTGACAGCGTACAAATTCGAAATCGAGATACTAGTAACAGTGACTATGTGTGTTATCTCACGACCACAGCCAGTCGAAGTCTGCAATATCCCATTCGAGAATGATCTAACATTTAAGGTGCTTGCCATAGATTTGTACATATGAATTCCTTTATTTCCATTTCAGAAATAAAAAAAAATCACCACAAGACAGAAAAATCCAGAGGGATTTACATATAAAAAATAAAACTACGTTCTAATCAAACATTACTTAATCCATATTATCATTTACACAAATAATTAGCTCAAGGAAGATGAGTTCATAACGCCTATGATAATCAGTCTTCCTATACCACCACATCAGACCAGTGTTCAACTAATTAATACCATCAACTGCCGCATTAACAAATAAAATGTCCATATTACGATTCTGCACAATGTGGGTACCGATCCTGGAACTGTCCTTAAATTCTGTCGCAGGATACTCCATCTGACGAACTCCCAGCAAGGGACATCCTATTCACCACACAGATGGCAAGTGAACCAAGTTAAAAGCGTGGACTTTCATCGGTTTCAGATTTAAGGCAATTAAGTTGTTACGTAAATGATGCCGAATTTTTGTAAAAGAATAAGAGAAGTTTACCTCAATATCATACGCAGAACATTACCGTTATACCTGGAGAGAAAGGAAGTGAATGAAATAGTCAATAAGACACACAAGGAAGATGTTCTACGTATCATATTGAGGTAAACTTATCTTATTCTTTTACAAATACTGATATCAACGTAGAACGTATTGAGCATTAGGGCTCTGGTTCCTAAGGCCGCCGTAACCTAGTGGTCAGGAGCGCGGGTGCATAAGTACACGTGCCTTGAGTGACCGGGGTTCAAGCCCGTGACTGCTGAAAACGGTGCTGTTTCTTGTAAACTCCTCTGACCGTTTGGTCGTCCCAGAATATAAACAGAAAATTTATTATTTCTATGATGCCGAATATACAAAGCCCGTTCATAAATTTTGTTACTGGACCAGCTAATAATATAATATTTGGAAAAAAACATTGGTTGCAAAACTGACGAAGGGGCAGACAAATGAAAGAAGCATAAATCACATGCGGAAACACACAAAATTAAATATTTTATTATTATCCTTTGTCACCAACCATTAAAAGCCTATTTTAAAAATGCTTAAAAATGCATTTTGGTGCTAACAGAAAAAGTCCGAAAAGGGTAAGCCTAGTCTGAATACAAGGCTGGTGAAATGAAAGTTTGCTATCCAAGTTTATTTCGAATAATTGCAACTGTGTTCAGGATAAGGTTTGTTACACGGAAAAATGAAATTTACTCTTCCATAATTATGAAAATAGTGGGTAAAATTTCTCGTCAATGGATAAAGGACTCTGATATACAAGAGAAAAAGAATACACAAAAGAAGTTTGAAGATAGAAAGTTGTCTGTTTTTTTTTTTTTTTTTTTTGGTAGATAAAACAGGCCATAAAATGGGAGCTTTTTACGACTTTAATATGAAACCCTATTAATTACATTGAAATGCCTACAGCAGGAAGAGAAACACGCTGCTTTCGAGTGCTTGTTGTGAAACCCTAGTGTTAACAGCTTTTATAAGTTCATACAATAATTATACTTACACGAAAACAGTGATAATTCTAGTGGTCTTGTTAGTCAGAAAATAGTGTATTCTTGTTCAATGGTCACTACATTTCGTGACGTAACAACGCTATTATATCATTAATATTAACCATTATTAATTTTCAGAAAAATTAACAGAATGAAGTCAAATATTCTTCACATACAATTTCTATTTATAATTTTTGGTATAAGTGTTTATTATCTAACCCTGCTGTAAACTGATGTACATAAATACTGTTATCTTTTGTGTGTCTCCCCTCTAACATCAGACATTGTAGGCCATTACTGGGTTGGGTGTATACCTGTCTCTGATTGGGGGGGGGGGAGGTAATACTGCTCCGAGTTAATATCAGCATTAGATTCTTTAAAATCTAACGACAAACGATCATGGCAGTCGAATAAAATGGTTAGCGCAACTTTTCCTGTAGCCTGACACTTTCGCTGTCGAAGATTGAAGATGCTTCCACTGCATAATATAGAGCTAAGGTCTATATAAGTTCATGGTCTTTTTGAGTAACAACCTTCAACCAACTTTCTGTTATAAAGTTCTTGTGGTTCTTCACCATCAACAGTTAAAAATGAATCTCTGCACGCTGAAGGTTGCCATTTTAGATGCACAGTCTGTTTCATATACCACATGAAAAATTACACGTACAACCGTAACGAAATGAAGGTCTTGTTATGAACAAGCAAGTCTACGTGTTGCTTTAAACGTACGTGCATCCATTTCCCCTTCTGCCTGCTGAGAACTGCCAAGCATGAACATGTTTTAAGTGAACAACCTTCATATTTTACTTAGCTATTCAGTTTATATTACTTAAGCAACTTGTACCGAGCCTTAAAAGAAAATACACTGACTGTTGCAGTTCATAACGTTAATCTCGTATTACATGTGTGTGTGTCTAAGAAACTGCAAAGTATTTCTAAGTACACACATTTCTCGGAAGCAGCATCTGTCACGGAGATTTACTGAAATCGTATACAGTGCACTGATAAAGCAGCGATTGCAATAACGAAATCAAACCCACGTGGCGGGAAGAACATGCTATCGCCATTTACTTGAAATTAAAGATTTTGCGGACATACTGAAACTAAGTATTATACAAAATTATTTTGTATAATACTTAAGAGACGAAGAAGCTGCAAGAATAAGGTAAACCACCTGTTCTCAAAGTGTGGTCTGCTGACCCCTGGGGGTCCCCGAGAACTTTCAGGGGTCCATGAGGTCAAAACTATTTTCATAATAATACTAAGACGTTAGTATAAACAAAAGCTCTTTGGGGTCCTCAATTTTTAAGAGTGTAACGTGGTCCTGAGACAAAAAAGTTTGAGAACCACTGAAGTAAACTACGACGACCTTCAGTTTTATTATGAGGACTATGATTTTAACAAACTTTGGATATCAAATGTATGACCAAAAAAAAAAGGTGTCAAAACACAAGGATTCAAACAGTGCAAGCTATGGAACAATTAGAGATTTTATAAAGCACAATAATATTATTATTTCTAACAAAATTATTAGAAACTCTTTATGGAATTCTGCTGAGAAGAACAGCTATCGGCTTTAGGATAGCTGAAAAGGCAGAGAAAATGGATGTCGTTGAAATGATTTTTTTTCTTTTTTTCTCGGAGAGTACGGAAGAAGATCATTTGTACTTTTTAATTTACAACTATATTAAATAATTATTTAATATTACAACGTATGCTCCTTTTATTATATCTATTCTTTCATCTCAGTAGTTAAGAGTATTATTTCATATTCTGTTTGACAATCTACAGTATTTGCTGTTGTTATTGTGTTTTTTACAGAATATCAATATCTTTGGCCTAATTTCACCAATGTACGTACAATGTCTGGAGAAGCGCGTTTACCAGCAGATTTGCATGTTGTGCGGGCTCAAAAATCGGAATAACAGAAGGGGGAATCCTATTCCCTCTGCTTGAGATTATCTAAGTACAACACCCACCAATTAAATAATCCTTTAAGACTCCTAATCTCTGATGGAATTGGAATTTAATATGTAACTGATTAAATATTTTATCAGTTACATATTAAAATATTTAACGTTTTTCAATTATTCTATTGCTGTGAACTGTGTACACACCATTGTGACCTTCGACAGACGTTGGTGCTACGCGCGAGCTCTTCTCAGTTTGAGGCCCCATCCGCTCCAACTTTTGAAGAAATTTGTTTAAAGATGAATAAAATAAGCCAAGGAGGAATCCCCTGCCGATCATCACGAATGACGCCTCCGCAGCCAGGTGGGCAGGAGCAACAGTGCGTAGCACACGCTTCTTGATTAGACCGGGGTTAGAGCCCGTCACCACCAAATACGGAGGATGCGGAAAGGTCAGGGAATCACCACCGCATATCCCCGGAGCAATATGGCCTTAGTTGCTAATGCTCCTAAAAACCAAATAACAAACAAACAATTCTACTTCTGACTCTCTCTCTAGGTAACAACAACAATCATCACATAGAATATATGCTAGAACATTAATCATCTAATGGCTTCGAAATGGAATGAGAGTTAAAAGCTAATGAATGTCTTCATTAATTTGAGAGGCTTGAATTAGGACTTTGACTGATTGCAATAAGTGTAAAGGCAGCTAAGGCCATGAGGTGTCAGTGTATCATGTCTATATAATGGGTAGTCCGCATTCCGGGAGCTATCTTTAAGTAGCTTAAATCAATCATGTACGTTAATTAGAGTGCCCACCGTAACAGCGAGTCAGGCCATCTCTAGTCGCGTTAATCCGCTGCTGCTTACTGAATGAATTTTAGTTTAACTGGTAATCAGTACTTCACTTAAGCTTGCTGGTTGTCAGCGGCTGAAGCAGCGGGCATTGTGTTGTTTCTGTGCGCTGATGGAGGAATGAATTGGCAATATGGTGGCGAATGAGTAGAAACTAAATGTTCTCGGTTTTATAAAATTTTTATATAAAACAGTTTGGGACGTTAGGTAATTTCACACAATAAATCCGAACAAGATGATAATACGATTCTAAAAACATTCAAATTAGATGGGCACTACCTTTACATCTCTCTTTTCTGATGTAATGTGGTACACAACCTGAGTGATTAGGTTTAATCTTTCTGAAGCATTCAATGTACACATTTAAAAAAATAATAATTCCAGAGCGTTTTCACAGCCTCTTGAATGGCAAAGAGCCAGTTATCTCTAGCAAAGGAATCAAGAATGGTAATTTTCAAGTTATGGGAGCAACGTCAGGAGAGATATCTGGAAATAACATCCCAATATGATTACCCAATCTGGCCATAATAGTGCAACACCATAAGACGACCACAGCCAGGCAGTTCACTCTGTATCTCTCAGTGTGGCCATATCAATGAATTTGAACGCAAACGTTTTTTCAGCATTTTCTGATTAACAGAATACTCTGGAATGGTATTTTTTATTTATTTATTTTTTTTTTTTATGGAACACCAAACACGAGACGTATTAGATTCTATAGCATTTAGTACCGTGCATGGGTTGGAGGTTGAGAAGACGAAAGGGGATATATGTTGACAATAGACTTGAACTTCTGCAGACTGTAATTTTCAGGAAATACGTATGAAGGAAGGTTGTTCCAGAAAACGGCAGTCGAATGAATAAACGAGGAAGATGAAAAGTTGGTTCTGTGAGTTTGAAGTTGGACAGTAAATGGATGTTGGCTGGTGGCGGCACGTGTTCGAACTGTTTTGAAAGAGAGAGCGAGAATTATAGACGCCAATTCAGAACAACAGTAGAATCTGTAGAAAAGGCATGCAGCAGAAACAGTAGGTCCGTGAGACAGAGAGTGGAGAGACTCTGTTAGAGATGAGTCATTAATTAACCTAACTGCCCTCTTCTGAATGGAATCTAGAAGCGTCAAAAAAGATTTTCGGGGCACCGTCCCAGTTGTGGGAGCAATATTCCATGGCAGGGCGGATTTGCGATTTGTACAGAGTGAACAGCTATTTGGAAGAAAAGTAACGCCGAGAGCGCAAGAGAAAACCAAGTTTTTTAGATGCAGAGGAAGCAATATTTGTAATGCGCATGTGCCAAGAGAGATTAGAAGTCAGGGTAATCCCCAAAAAAGATATATCATCTGGCCTAGAAATCGGAGTGTCACCAAACATAAGCATAGGAGCAGAAGAATCCTTTTGACGAGATATAAGACAGGACTGAGTTTTTAGAAGAATCGAAATCAACTAAGTTGTCTTTGCCCCACTGTAGAATTACCTGGAGATCAGCATTTAAAGAATTGGTAGAGGATATTCGAGAAGTTAAAGCTGATTCAGCAGGGCGGCGAGGTTTCTCAAACTGGAATGCAATGTGCTATCATCAGCAAAAGACAGGATTTCCAGTCAATGGAGGAAGGTCATTAATATACAAGAGGAAACGAGTGGGGGAAAGAACTGAACCTTGGGGGGGGGGGGGCACCAGCCATCACCCGCAGTGAGCAGTCAGAGAGAAAACTGGATAACCAATTGCAAAAAGTGGTTGCCAACTATAAGATGGAAGCTTGTTTAGACGACCTTTAGGTCAAACACGATCGAAAGCCTTTGTGATGTCAAGAGCAACTGCTTGTGTATGTGTGTGTGTGTTATGGGTGTTCAATGGCGCGCAAGCTGCTGCTGTGGCTATAGTGCGCCTATTCACAGGAATGTTAAAAAAAAATTATTATGAAGCCAGTTCAATTTCATTTCAGCTCAAACGTGCCTTGAGTGATCGGGGTTCAAGCCCGTGACTGCTGAATACGGTGCTGTTTCTTGTATTCTGTCTATCTTGTTAACTCCTCTGACTGTTTGGTCGTCCAGGAGTATAAACAGAAAAAAATTATTTATATTTGTTCATAAATTCCAATTTGCTTCAAAAAACAGAAAAGTTCATTAATATTTACCTCCTCTCCAATGATATTATTTAACATCATCGGTTCTTGGATGTTAGCCAGAGAGTGAAATATTAAAGTTCGACGTTGCTGATACTGTGGACAGTCAATCAAAATGTTTGACTGTTAGATGTTCTGAGCAGTGTGGACACTGAGGAGGATCATCGCCTGTGAGTAGATGAAGGTGAGTCAGATGAGTATGGCCTATTCTAATCCGTGCGAGTACCGCTTCTTCTCGCCGAATTGTCTCAATGCTTGAATGCCAAAATTTTGGGTCTTGCTTCAATTGGAAAAGTGTTTGGTTATGCCAGAGCTCTGTCCACTGTGCATAGTATGACAACTGCTTGTGTTTCACCGAACTTTTCCATTAAATTTGTCCATAAATGGGTAACAAAAGTCAGAACATCACCAGTGAATCGACACTGACGGAATCCATACTGGCGGTCGTTGATTAGTCGGAAAGATTCTAGATGGTTTTTAAGAGTTGGCGGTTAATTGATTTCTCCATTACTTTAAAAAGAGTAGAAGTAATTGCAATGGGACGATAATTGGATGGGAGGGATTTGTCACCCTTTTTAGGAACTGGCTGGATATGAGCAAATTTCCAAGCAGAAGGAAAAACATCCTTGGAATAAGAAAGTGAAAAAAGGCGGCAAAGAACAGGAGTAAGTTCAGGAGCGCAGGTTTTGAGAACAAGTGAAGAAATACCATCAGGACCTGAAGCTGTCTTAGCATCAAGATTTGTCAAAATCCTTCTGACTTCTTCTGACGGAAGACCACAGGAGGCACTGAATGGAGCGTGCTGGGAATGGTGGGAGGTGTTTTACCAAGATCATTAATACATGTGTTGGAAGCAAAATGAGATGTTAGTCATCTCATTTTTCAGCTTTTTCCTTGGCTGAAGTGACAACAGAACCATCTGGTTTGGACAGAGGTGGGAGCAGAGATGGGCAAAAGTTGCGGCCAATAGCTTTGGCAAGAGACCAGAATGCTCAGCTACCATTAGGGCAAGAAGCACGTTTTCTACTCTTAGCCTGTTCAAAATCTAGTTTGGATTGATTAATAACTGCTTTACAATTGTTGCGAGCTCTGGTGTAGGCAGAAAATGAAACAGAAGATTTGGAAACAAGCCAATTACGATATGCAACATTATTTTCTTGAACAGCCTTAGCACATTTATTGGAAAACCAAGGTTTAGATAAAGGATGAGATTTTAAGATGGGAGTGTGGAATAAAGGATTCCATTCCTACAAGAATAATTTCACTGACACATTCTGAGCAAACGTTGACATCAAAGATTTTGAAACAGTAATCCGACGAGGAAAAGAAATCTCGCAGGTCATCCCATTTTGCATTCTTGTAATGCCAAACAACACGAGGTTAGGAATAACCATGAGATAAAGGATCCATTGGAGAAGAGACAATCACCAAGTTGTGATCTGAGGTGCCTAAAGAGGACCACTCACTTCGATCGTGTACTTGGGTTGTTTGTGAAAAAAATATCAAGCATGTTGACTGAATGGTTAGAATTGTCCGGTATTCTGGTAGGTAAATGAATAATCTGTGTGAGGTCATTAGTAATTGTAAAAGCCTCAGCATCTCGACCAGCTGGGTCGGCGTGACTATAAAACGGAAGCCAGCTGGAGGCGTTAACATTAAAATCACCAAAGAAAATTACCTCACTGTTAGGAAAGTTGGACTGGAGAAAGTCAAGTTGCAAAGAGAGGGAGTTCCAATCGATTAGTGGAATTGGGAGAACGGTAGAGATAACAGACGAATTTGACAGAATGAGGTAGAGAGATTTTAAGCCAGAGAAAATCTAAAAGAGGAGATTTCAAATTACCAAGTCTCTGATAGGGAATATCGGAACGGACATATGCGCAAGTACCACCTTTGAGGCGAAAGGAATCATACAGCGAATAATTTTGGCAACTGAGATGAGCAGTGGTTGAATCAACCGATAACTGAGATTCTGTCAGAAAAAAGTACATGGGGTTTGGCAGACTAAGTGGAAATGGACTTCATTGAGATTAGAATTGAGACCACGTATATTTGTGAAATGAACTAGGAAATGCAAATGGCGGATCACTAAAGCTACATAAACTTTATTTTTAGTTTAAAAAAATTATCCCCCTGATAGAAACAAAATAATTGCATATTGAGAATGTATGAGAATATTTTATTTTTATCTTAAAATGCATAAAAAATATCGATATGTAGATAAGTGCTCATCCCAACAAACTTGGGCAATGCTCTCAGAACACAGGCTGAAAACCACTACTTTACACAGTTTTAGGATTTGATATTTTATGGAGTACTGGCAACTAAGGCAACAGATGGATGCAACAGATCCAAAGTTTCAGGAAGGGGAGAATTCCTGAAACTTTGGATATTGTAATGCAGGTGCATTACAGTGTGTTACTAAGATCTAGTTATTACAGTAGAGAACGAATAATTTTGTTTTTATTTAATCATACAGTATTACTCATTTTTGATTTTAGGGCCAAAATTTCTGAAATTATGTATTTTGGGATGAAAATCTGAGTATTATTAATCTGGCTGGAATTTTTATTAGTGGTGTAGACCTACTGTTAATCATTTAGCAATGACTTGTATATGGAGCGATAGCCTTGCAGTGAGTCTATAGACATAAGGATATTCGAAGCGTATGCATTTATGGAGATGATTTGATAATATTTCAAGTAACATTCTTAAAGAACTTCGATAACTCTCACAACCGCCAAGAACAACAAGCTCATACCACAGTGGGATGATAAAGTCCACTTTGAAACTTAAGAGTATTGAGCTTTGTTCAAACAAAATCCATCTCTAGTTACCAGCGACCATGAATCATATAACTTCGTGGGTTCGATCCGCTCAGCAGAAAAGTCAAGATCTGTGAAAAGAGCAATTAAAAAGCAAACACAAAGACATTTTCATTTTTTGCACGGTCAATACAATTAAGGTAAAAAAAAAAAAAAAAAAATAGCAATACAATTTCTTAAAGCTTGATTCTGTTATCTGTAACGGAATGATTACATAGTTCGGTTTTGGACAAAACCGAACTTATTTAATATGAATTAATTTTATTTTCTATCAACAGCTAGAGGGCGAAAAAAAAAAAATCAGAGCTGTTGCACAATACTGTATATATATTCAAAAGTTAAGTTACAATTAGAACTAAATTAGTTCCTTTTTTTAATGTCATTGGTTGAATTTTTGCATGAAATGTGATTCCTGGTATAATTTCGAATGATAAATCCAGAACACTATTTTGAGCTTCGAAAAACGTTTAAATCAGGCGGAGATACAAATAAGCACTACATCAGCATCAATCATTTTAAATGTGGAGTGGCAGAACGCAGCCAATTATGTAGGTTTTTCTCTCGATCGAATACAACTACACGTGCTGGCTAGTGCCTTCCCCTTGACCTGGAGATTGTCCGGACAGGCCTAATGTATAACCTCACAAAAGGCAGAAGAGTAACCTGCCATGCTTATACCACGTACCCAACAAACACCGTTACGGTGGAGAAAAGACGACTTGATACTCACAGCCTAGTGGTCAGGCCCCCGAGTGGATAAGTACAAACACGTGCCTTGAGTGACGGGATTCAAGCCCGTGACTGCTGACGGTGCTGTTTCTTTTATTCTGTCTATCTTGTGAACTCCTCTGACCGTTTGGTCGTCCCGGATTATAAACAGAAAATTTATTTATTTTTAATGCGGAAAAAGTGTATTTAATGTAATGGCACCAGGGGTTCCCCCCACCCCCTATCTCCGCGTTGCGTTTATTGTGGGTGTACCAGTTCGCTGGGAAGGCCAGAGATTTAAAAGTGTGTGGATAATAGATATGTATAGTGTTATGTTCTGTTGTTCATCTGGGCGTTTAGCCGCTGCACCCCTTTGAGGCCCAACGTTGTCCACACTTGGCCCCGTGGAGGCAGACCAGGTACAGCAGTATTTTTAGATAAGTACTCTGGCAGGTCCTGCCACCTAATTTCCTGAGATTTCAGTGGCTGAGATATATATATATATATATATATATATATATATATATATATATATATAGGGGATAAACGCTAGAATCTAGTTAGGCCGAAAGAGGTTCCAAGAGTGTCAAGTTTGGCATTTAAAATTTTTCGTTGTGTGGGGCATTCGCTGGAGATACAGGTAGAAGAGACGGAAGGCTGGGGGTAAAAGACAGAAATATGGGGTCAATAGGAAAGGCATGGGGTCAGTTGGACATGCCCCACCAAAGGGGAAAGAAGGGGTGGCGGGGAGGGGACAGACAGATAGACCGTCCCCTAACCCCGCCAGGGATGGGGAAAGAAAGTGGGCCGGGCAAGGGAGCCCTGCCCAGTTCGCCATAGCGGCAATTTGCAGTGCCCGCCAGCAAGTGTAGTCCGATGCCGACTCGTTGGCGGGGCCTAGTCCTCTTCTAGGTGTGTGGGTCCTATCTGGTGTGGGTTCATCCTGGCTGGTGCCACTCTCATTGGTTCCTAGGTCGATGTTCTTTTGGTAATAGTATTGATGCTCCATTTATTTTTGCTGCATATTACGCCGTAAAGATCTGCTCTTTGTGCGTTTGTCCTTAGTATTTTGCTGTCATTTCCTCAGTGTTGATGTTCATTATCAGTTTGACTTTATTTATTATTTATTGTGCTTATCTATTCCTTGTGGATGGCTATTTCTGTTCGTGATCTGTTGAAGACGTCAAGTGCAAATCGGCTGAGGGCTTTGTATCCATCTTCTGAATCCCGTAGATGGTACTCTTGATTTTTCGGCAAGTGTTTTATCTCACTTATAAGTCTACTTCTGTGTTCTTCGTAGCATTCACAGTCGTGCATAATATGCTGCCAGGTTTTCCACAGATGCATGTGGACTCTTCTATTATTCCGAGTGCGTTCAGTTTTGCTTTAAATGGGCCGAGTCCCGTCAGGAGAAAGGTTGTATTCAGCCCAGGGTAGAAACACGAGGGGTCTTTTGGGTACATTTTTGCGACTATAGATATGAAGCTTCTTGTAACATGACCCTTTGGCGACATCTGCTATCTACGCTGCCAAATCTTCAACATGTGAGCCTAATGCGGATATGGGAGGACCACTGGACCAATTCTACCAAGGGGAAACATCACTAAGAAATTCATACCCAAAGTCGGAAGGACCTACCCAAAGGTCGCCACACTGGTTCTTCCCCGGTCTACATGCTACCTTCCTGCTAAAGGGACACGGACCCATTAGGGAGAAACTCTCCATCCTAGGCATCACTAACAACCCACTATGTCACTGTGGACTCCCTGAAAGTTGGGAGCACCTAATGTACAGATGCGAACTATACGAAGATCTCAGATGCCAACTAATAACAAAAATATATTACCTGCCGCTAAACCAGAAACATCACATTCTGAGTGATGAAAGGCACTACAATGCCTTCAAGATATTTTTGCCCACGATCTCTTCGAGAGACGAAAAACCTTCCCGCTCAAATAAGACATAATTCTGACGTCGAATGTCTCTTCAGTAGCAACCGAGGTATACAACCACCCACGACCAAACCGAGCCTGGCAACACAAAACTGATAGTACAACCTGGACGCGACCTGTGTGCCAGGAAAGATGTCTTCACCGGATACGAGACTTACCTGATCTGGACTCAGCACCGACCTCGACAAGCTCTGCTGCCAGCGCCATCTGGCGATCTGTATCACGCTCCCTTGTGTGGTACCTATAACCCCTTGTGTGGTACCTATAACCCCTCACCCTCGGCGGAGGGGGGGGGGGGAGAAGAAGAGTTCTGTCTCCTCTCCTCTCCTCCCCCGCTTCTTATGGTGAGGCATGGGCCTGCCTCACTGATTGATTGGGGTCGCCTTCCCTAACGTCCCCATACTTCTGTCTTTCCCCCCAGTCTTCAGTCTAATTTTTTTAGGCCCTAGCCAGTGGCTAGAGCATAAAAAAATCTAGGTGGCAGGGCCTGCCAGAGTAAATATTTAAAACTACTGGGTCCCTAATCTGCCTCCACGGGGCCAAGTGTAGGCAACGTTGGACCCCAGCAGGGATCTAGCGGCTAAATGGCCAGATGAACAACGATACACAACATTACACTTATACAAAATCCATACACTTTTAAATCTCTGGCCTTCCCAGCGAACCGGTACACCCAACAATAAAAGCAACGCGGAGATGGGGGGGGGGGGAACCCCTGGGTCCATTAGACACTAAATACACTTTACTTTACAAATACACAGAAGATTTGGAGATCTAAATGGTTAATGATTAAAAGAGAGTCACAAGATGAGTTTATCAAGAATGGTAATTATAAGGAGATATTATTATTATTTTATGGCACAGGCGCTTGTCGTTCATATCAATCTTTTAAATCATAGATTAAACTAAGGGCTTGATTAAAGACAACTTTATAAATTCATTCAAAACCCAGACCTCTCCAAACAGAAATTCAAAATCGGTCAAGAGTTATACGTTCCATTATGAGAGCTATACGACTTTTCTGACAAGAAGTCATCGGAAGATAACAGCCAGGCATCTTCTCTCGATTTCTCAGCGCTAATCTTCAACTCTTAGAAGAGGAACTGCACTTTCGAGGGAAATTATGCAGAACATCAGTTAAGGGGAGATGCCTCTGTTTTTGAAGACGACCTTAATTTCTTTACAGAGGAGTCAATGTTCAGGCTTGAAACAGATTATTGGCGTGGGCTTTTCTGTAGAGAAAGTGAAACATGCTCCTTTCCTTCCGAAGAAAAGGACCACTATTGCGATGGTGGTGTGAGAATGCATCATGATGAAAGAACGTTGAGGTCTGTACATCTTTGAGAAAGGCACCTGATTGTCCTTTGATCCCTACGTGAGACTTTTCGGAGATTCTATGGGACCTAAATTCATTTTCATAGACCACAACGCTCTTTCGTAAGGCTTAGCTAATTGAAGAATTCCTTCGAAGTGGGGATATTCTTTGGAGCGGCCAGCCAGATCTCTATATACCAAACTCCGACTGAACATGTCAAATAGATCCTTCCAGAATTTAAGGATGTAAGTTTATGGTTATTTTAAATTTCTTTAAAATTACCATTCTTGACATGTTTCAGGCTGTGGCAACCTCATCTTGTAACAACCTTGTAATCATTCCTCGCTCCGAATCTTCAAGTTTAGAAGATTCGGAGATTTGTTCTAGGTTTGTTTTTGTAAAGGAGTAGGATTCATTACGACAGGACTTTATATAGAACCATATAAATAGGTTAAGTCAGTTATCATGGAATTGAGGATAATCAAGTTTTAGGTAGTCATGAATTTAATTAACGGGAGTCTTAGAATACTATATAAAATATTCTCAAAGTATATGTTTTGAACACAAATGTAATTCACATGAGTTATGACAATTATTATAAAAGGGACGGAGAAATCTTATGCAAATTTCACATATAAGTGACATAATTATAGCTAAGCCACAAGGAAATCACTCTAAGCGAAACGGACCAATTAATTTAGCAAAAACTCTTTTCATAAAACAGTTTTTGGCTATCAATAATAACAAACTACGAAGCCAGGCATCCTTCATAACCTCTTTACAAAGTTGTAGTAACGTCATTATAAGCACAACGTGGCCCACTATATTTGCATATGTTTGGTGCTTCTATAGCTCCTGCTATCCTGTGATACGCAGGTCGGATCTATTTAACTACTTTCGCTAGATGTACAAAAACTTTTGCGAGTACACTGCAAACACTTATGTACATAGTATTCAGCAGATGAGAATATTTTTAATAAACTAGTCCCAAATAGATGTAAATGGCTTGTGTTCTAAAGAAAACTTCATGTCAGTGAAGAGGAGAAAGTTTAAACTCAGAACAGCTAATTCGAACTAAATTAAATAAATTGTTTTAAAGTAAATTTCAAAATACAAATTTTATTAAACGGTATTATGAAAAGTATATTGAAATTCATAGGTTTCACTTTACGAACAAAGTTGTTGTTGTAGAGTTTTAGGCGCATCATTGACTTAGGCGATATTGCGCCTTTTAATATTATGTCTGTAAAATGCGTGTGTTCTGTGGTCGATTTGCTGTTTGCTGGACTAAAAACTGAGTTTCCGGGAAGGAAAACCATGCTACCTTCGCCTGAGACCGAATAACTTGGCCACATTGTGAAAAATGCCCATAAAAATTTCTCGCGTTATTGACGAGATTCGAACTCGGGTCTTTTCTAGCGGATTTAAGAAGGACGGCGATTACACCAACTAAGCTATCAAGGAGGGCTACGAACCAGGAAGGGAAATGACTGTAGTGACATCAGGACCCTCACATCATAGCTACTTGAAAAAGTAATTGGAATTTCTTGAGAAATTCGAATTCTTCTTCTTCTTTAATGCTGCCGAATGGCGTTTGCGACTTCGTTTTGATATTGTTCTGTCTAGCGCTGCGTGTAGAATTTGTGCTGTTGTCATGTGAAGCCAGGTGTTGATGTTATCTAGCCATGCCATTTTCGGTCTGCCTGGGCGTTTCTTGCCTTCGATCTTTCCCTCCAGGATGAGTGGTAGTAGGTGATATTTTTGTTGGTTCCTAGCGATGTGACCTAGGTATTTGCATTTCTTGCTGATGATGGTTTTGAGCAGGTCCCGTTCCGTGTGCATGTCCTGCAGGACCTGTGCGTTGGTTATCTTGGCTGTCCACTATTTTATCAGGAGAAAAATGGATAAAACAGAATTTAAAATTCAGTGAAGTTTACCAAATGAGAGCCCAGAGCCCTCGTACGCTTAATACGCTTGTAATGCAACTGAACAGTTCATGAACTCACATAATTCCTATAATATGCATTAACCTAAAAATTATACTCAATATCAAATTTTATATGCATATGATGACTAACTGCATATAACAGTAAAAGCCCCATATACGCAGGGTTTTTTTTTTTTTTTTTTTTGTTTTAACTGCTTTTAATTCCGAGAAAAAATTATTTCAACTGGTAACATCGTTCGAACTAATACATAAAATCAAAGGATAGGGAAGACTTGATGTCACCATTAGCTGATCCTGAAATCATTCTCTGTGAGCTAGGTCAGCTCCGGAGGCTCGATGTTGTATGCTATTATATGTTTGACATACAGTTTTCAGATGCGAGTCCTGACAGTTGCAAAAAGACATTTTGTAATGCCGATTATTTTTCTATTTTATTTGCAAAAGATCTGCACCACTAGGTTTTACGGATAAGGAAAGGGTGAGGGAGGATTTTCTCTGTATCTAATGGTTTAAAGCCGCAGAATCTTAACTAATTCTTAGTTAAGATTCTACGGCTCATAAAAGAGCTTAATGGTATTAGTGTTCGAAATGAATATCTTAAGGGGAAAATCATACTGGAAATATTGCATATTTATAACTATATTTATCGAAAATTTTTCTATTACAATGAGGGCACATTTTTATCCATAACTTTCTTAAAATGTTTATTCAAATAAAAACACAAATAGAAACAAAAGTGTCACCTTTAAAATTCAAAAATCCCATGTCATATATATCCCAAGTTTTCCAAATTATAAATTTTCTATCCTTACAAGTAAATACTCGCCTTCTGTCTGTGCCTTACAATTTATTAGGGGAACTTACAAAAAACCGGCAGACCGAAACTAAAACCATGTTTTGCTCTAAAATGTAGTAAATATTGTTCCGCTATCTGGATAATATTTATAGTAGATATTATTCCTGTAGGATGCAGTCTTTCAAAAACTTCCTGCAACTAAGAATGGTACTACTTTTGATATTACGAAAGTTAATTAAATATTTGACAGTAGAATTAGTTTTGCTTACAATACTCAGCTTGTCCATGAAGAATTTGAAAATTAAAAAACATTTTTAAATCAATAAAAAACTTCCCAAAGGAATCTGCATATGGCTTTGGTTCACTGATACGATGATGACTAAAAACAAGGAGCACTGAACACTGTGACAGTTTCATCGCTCATCTTCACTGATATTAAAAGAAGAAAGGAAGGATTATGTTATATAAACATCTTATGGAAGGTCACGTGTCGAAATTAATCTCGTACCAATAAAAATATTGAAGGTAGAGATCCTGATAATGTTAAGACGCCACGAGCTCTTTCGTGACACTTCAGCGATGCAGACAATATTAAGTTTAGGAAGGCCTAAAATTATCTTTAAAGCTTCCGAAATTTAATCTTAATGGCAGATTCGATTTAGTTGGGCTACAATAAAAAATAACTAATATTCACTGAATTCTTCACGTGTATTTTAATTGAAAAATGCAGATATAGTGCACTCGGTAGTAAAACAGATGTTCGAATAATAGCGGTTGCCTTTGTACGACCGGCAAGAATTCCAAACAAATTATTCAATTCAGTAATCAGCCAAGGTTTGATAATGCGTAGCGAGAGGACCCCACAGTACCTCTGGGAAAAATGATTAATTTCTGAACTACTTCCGCTATCAAAAAGTTTATAGTAGAAATTTCATGCCAAAAGATGATTTTTTACCCATCATACACAGTCAGATCATATAAGCTAAACAAGTTACAGCTTAGGGCCTCACATTACAAGGGACCTCGCTTCATCTTAAAAAAATCTTTTTAATACTGCCATAGGCGAACTGTAAGGGAGAAGTGCCCATACGTGTTATAGCTTCGGGCCACAAGTTTAAATCAGGCCCTGATCATACAACTCTGTGTGGAGATGTCTGCAACTCCCTATTCCTGTTTCCATCGCTATATCCCTTGGATTTATAATGGAATTGTCCCAAAATCCATGTGATGGATGGTTAGAAAGGCATTATTTTCGGCTAATTCGATCTTTAAAAAATATGAATCACTAAAACAAAAAATTATACGAGAAATATTGTATTAAAACATCAATTAATTTATGAATGACATTCCAAGTAACTGAAATTTTAGTTCATTAGAAACGTCAGCAGTACAGGGTGGTCAAGTAACTTAACGTACAAATATGTAAATTTTATGGCGTAAACTTATTAACATACATAGGAGCAATAACAACTACGTTCCAATGCGGGAATTCAAAGAAAAACGACACTTGCTCGTTAATCAAATGTTACTCAAATTAAAGTAAGTTTCGTTAAAAGCTTTTCACTAAAGGAGGGGTCAAAAAACACTGTGTGAAAGGTAAAACATCGTATGCCACGATTCGCTTGTAAGGAAGGATCAAAAAACTGCCTTAATTAATAGTTATAGTGATATTCCCTTTGGAAAAAAGTTCTCTTGTCTGCTGATATAATCAAAATGGTAATAACACAACTGTCCAAAAAGCCTACAGAGCAGAATAAAGAAAAGCATAAATCCATATTTAGTTTAATTCTTGATGGTACTGATATCGAAGTTTGAATAAACTGAATATGCTAATGATAAAATCCGTTCCCCCCCCCCCCGACATTTACCAAATTGAAAACGGAGTATCCTAAAATTGACCCTTAGATGAATGCAAGGCAAGAGAGGTTTACAAATACTCATGACTGAAATTGCAACCTCATAAGTTCAAGCCAGTTCAAAAGTTGTTGCCCTTTAATCCAAAATCCATCTAAATTTGCACATCTGTGTATCGCCCAATTTTAAATATTTACTTGATAAATTCATGAGTATAGACATTATGGCTTACTTGTAATGCTAGTTTACGCATTAATATAAATATAGAAAGAAGCAGACTTTCTTATATATTACTATACTAATGCATACACTAATGAAACTGCACAACCGGGAAAGGGAATTGAGCTCTTCCAAGCCTCTTTGCGCTAAACCACCGATTCAAATTAATTATTTAAATAAATAAATAAATAAATTTTCTGTTTATACTCCGGGACGACCAAACGGTCAGAGGAGTTCACAAGATAGACAGAATACAAGAAACAGCACCGTATTCAGTAGTCACGGGCTTGAACTTTAGTTAAATGGCCGTAAGACTTCGCAACTCATCTTAATATCTGAGCCTCAATTTCAATTTCTAAGAAAGATAACTATATCTAACTTGTACGGACACAGAGAATTTCTTAATAAACTTGTTAATAAAGTTTAACGTTGTTGTTATTTGGTTTTTAGGAGCATTAGCAACTAAGGCCATATTGCTCCAGGATATGCGGTGGTCATTCCCTGACCTTTCCGCATCCTCCGTATTTGGTGGTGACGGGCTCGAACCCCAGTCTAATCAAGAAGCGTATGTTACGCACTGCTGCTCCTTCCCACCTAGCTACGGAGGCGCCTAAAGTTTAACGCTAGCTGAATAAGTAAAAAGTAATAATGCTTAGATGTTTTATTACGTTTTTGTCTATTTTCAGACATCATTTTACTCAAAAACGGATTTCAAAGCAGAATCCAGAAACACTATCAGTTCTTAGTTTGGAATTTTGTTGTGCGTTTGAGGGGGTGAGAAGTACTTCTGATGTTTTACCAATAATCATTCAAAAATTTCAATCATCTGGAAAAGTGACATTCATAAATTATCTAATTTTTAGTTAAGAAATTCACATAATGTCCTCTTTCAGTAAACACATCGCATTAAAGACTAAGAGAGTGACTATATATTTTAAAACTGCAGGACTGGGAAAGGAAAGTGAGTTCTCCAAGCCTCTCTTCGCTAAACCACCGATTCAAATTAATTATTTAGTTAATCGGCCGTAAGACTTCGCAACTCATCTTGATATCTGAGCCTCAAATTTCAATTTCTAAGAAAGATAACAATATCTAACTTGTACGGACACAGAGAATTTTTTAATAAACTTGTTAAGAAAGTTTAACGCTAGCTGAATAATAATAAATAAAAAGTCCGACGGGACAAAGCTCTTAGCTTATGCATCTAATTCAGAAATTCGGCTGGATATTAAAATGGATTCGACTCTGAAGGAGGAAAAATACAGTATCGGTTTATTTAACAACCGACTCAACGCAGTGATTCAGCAGAAATCCTGAGATACTAATTTAATCCATCAATTCACACACATTTTGCATTTTTATATCAATGCTGTCATGACTAACCGAAGGGTGCTGCAGATGCGGGTCAACCACGGCATACGATATGGAACTGAAAAAACAATAATTAAAAAAACGAAACTAAAACATTGGTAATCTGAATAATTTGCACACCAGAGTAACCGATAACGGTGCAAACTTTACAAGTAACCATAAGACACCACTTCCTATTCAGCGTATCAAACCTAAAAGGCACAGTTTAGACAGGAATGATCTGGGAAGCCTGGAAATTAGTATTTCCACGTCTAATCTTTTCATTTACAGATGATTTGTTGTTGTTTTTTTTCTTCTTTTTTCTCTCTCAAAAAAATTGCATGTTTATCTCAAAGTTTTATAATGGCATAGGGTGGAATAAACTCTAAAAGTTTTAAATCGAAGCGTCCTTTTCTCAAGCAACTGAAATTCGATAAACGTATAGAAAAGAAATTCAGTTTTTTTTTTGTTTTTTTTTGTAGCCTCTGTTGAGAAACTGCGAAGCAACGATATAAAATGTCTTCTATTACTTCTACTTGAAGCTAGTTTACAAAACGCATAACTTCGCAAGTCCAATAAATCAATAACACTAAGAAAGGAACACAACTTCAAAATGGCTAACTCTGAAACTACACACTCGTCACCATTTCAGGTTATCCTGTTTTCGAAACAGCAATGAATTACACTGAAAGCACGAGATGTCGCGGTTCGTGCTTCCTCATAAGCGATGATCCTCTCATTGCATACACTGGGTAACTTTTATAACTATAAATTACTCTCAAGGAAACTTTATTAAAAGACAGGTCACCATCACGAAACAGCAAGTATATTTATAGTATAAAAGAGCACATGAGCCTAACACTGCTTCTACTACCACTACATTTATTGAACTGCGCTTCCATTTACAGGCGCACATATACAGGTCACATACAGAAGCCACAGTATTTTCTCTTTTCTGGCACATGAATGTTATAACCGACTTTAACTTCAGACAAATTCGGTTATGCTAGTCCATTAGCGAATATTCCGAAAAGTACAGAAGCTGACAGTGGACACAAGCGACCAATCTGTACTGTGAACTTAATGGACTTTTTTTCCCTTTTTTTTTTTTTTTTTTTTTAATGAAACCACTAACTGAACGAACAGAAGAATATTTCGGAAAAGATATTTCAGCACTTATGTCTTCTAAATACGAAAGAGATTTCAACACATCTACGCATGCACAGCAGTTAAATGAGTTCGTTCGGCGGCCATCCTTGATAAAATAAAATTTAAAGAATCGAAAACTGAATTTTCTATTTACTACGCAGCTTAAACAAGAAATAAAAACAGTTACTAAAAAAGAAAATCTGTTCACATCATATGAGCTAGGTTGTACTCGATTACGTTAACTCTCTCTCTCTCTCTCTCTCTCTCTCTCTCTCTCTCTCTCTCTCTCTCTCTCTCCACACACACACAGAAATGGTACCCCAACAACAGCATCTGTTACACTAGATAACTCTGCAGACTGGTCCTGAACTTAAACCTCCAATCAGGGGTGTCGCCAGTTTCTTAACAAGGGGCCTGCTCCAAAATAATTTCAGAAAGGATTATTCCCCGTTAAAAAGTCTTTTAAATCTTATCAAACTAATTTTTTTGTAACAAGGAACCCGGATAATCTCCAAAAATTTAACAACGCCCTCGCCACCAACGAGTCTTCTCCAGCACACTGAAAACCGTAGATTTTTTACTCCTCCCTATTTGGAAAAATTTGTTCCTGAATACGTTCAGGAAGATCCTAATCAGTTTCAGAAAATGCCTATAGTGACTTTATGAGCCAGGCAAGAGAGTTCCGTGAACCACACATAGCTCTCAAGCTAACATGATGGAAATCCTGTCTTAAATCAACAGAAAATTCCATATTACCTTACTGGAATAAATATCAGTGATCACTGACAGAACAGTTCATATCTATATTAAAGGCAGAAAAAGAGAATCCTACCATAAAACAAGTATCGACAGCTTCATCGGTTCTATACAAGTACCGTTCAAATTACACCAGCTATTTCAACAAATTTTTCTTTAAAAAAACAAATCAACGAAACTTGAAAAAGAATGAAGTCACCACCAGTGTTTATACTGGTGGCAATTTCCACTAAATGGAATTCATCGAATAGGACATAATAGAATGCCTATCAACTACACTGTTGCTTGATTTCTCTCTTTGTTTCGTTTCTTGACTGTTTGTAGTTGAATTTGTAATACCTTATATTAAACAAGTTAATCACAGAACCCAGTGTACTGAGTGGTGAGAGGAAAATTACTGAACTGTGCATCTGTGGCATGAAAAGAACTTCTAATCATAGTACTAACGATTACCGGTAATAACATGAATTCTAAAATTCCTTTAAGACAGTCGACTTCTCAAAAATACTACCAAATTAAAGATATGAGAAATTATTATTGATCATTAAAATAAACTGAACAATTAATTAAAAGTATTAACATGTTAACATCATGTTACCTTTTTAAGTGCGTTAGCATACATGCATATTGTCTTCATGTCCGTCTGTTTGTCTGCATGTAAGGAGGACTTCCAGTGGACGGATTTTCATGAAATTTTATATTTCGTTCATATAGAAAGATTTGTCGAGTCATTCCAAATTATCATCTTAGAAATTAACTGATAAGAAGATAACTATATTTACTTTTCACTTCTGTTAATCACAGAAAAAGAAAAAAAAAAATTCAACGTGCATGAAATGTGACGCACTGCGTACATTACCTTTTGTAATAAAAGTATGCTATCGGATATTTAGACATTACTTAATAAGAAAAAGTTCAATCGATATCATAATTTCCAGCGTATGCTTCGTTGGTCCTTGGCAAGCTTTTAAGATCAATCATAGCTTCCCCTGACAACCCTCCTCCCCTTCCCGACCACACAAATCTACTCATATAAATGAAAATATATTTCACGTATTATAACCGTACACCAAAAAGGCTCGAGGCCGAATTTTCAATCTGTTCTGTTGGCCCAGTTACGAGTTCACAGCCATAGTTCCCTCCCCATTCAAAAATCGGCATAAATGAAAGTATGTTTTCGCATTAATTAACAAGAAAAATGAGGACTGATAACAAATTTTCAACATACATTCTGTTGGCCCATGGGATGGTTCTAAGTTCAATTCCGATTTCATAGCATTCCCTCCCAGTTTCCCCTAAAGAGATATTTACTACAAATTTGGAAAGGGGGCTATGATCCATTTCAAAATTTCAATGCTTACTTAGAATATATTAGGAATCCTTGCAGCAAATTTTCATTTTGATGGAGTGACTTATTTTGTTAAAAATCATGAATTATTACTATTTGCTAACGCGCCTGAAATGTAACGCACTGCGTATATTAACTAACTTGTGTATGTGTTGCTTGATGCATGCAATCTATTGTTTATTAACTTATGATGCACTGTTCTTGAATAAATAATAATAACAATATATTTGCATTACTTAAATAAACAATATTTTCCTTGGAAGTCTAAGTCTGCTTTGTCGTAGGTTATCTATAACCAAGTTTGATATTTAAGCAATCTTCACAAACTTTTAACAGATATTCCAACTTCGTGGAATGATTAACCCCGTGATTTGCAAATTGTCCATGCAAAAGGAACACAGCGCACTCGCTGTCAGTGCAGCAGTTGAGTGTTGCTGCTGCTTCTCATCGAGTGAAAATGGTCCGAGTTTGATTCCCGATGCCGATGAAAGTTAAGGAATACAGTACTTCATTTCAGAAAGGGGAAGAGCTTTATGAGCTATTTTCCGTAGCCGAGTTAGTAGTCTCGGACGAGGAGTTTCATGCCCCAACCAATCATAGAAATACACACAGCACACAGACAAATGTTTTGGAAATAATAAATAATGCGACCAATCATGGTCTGAATATCCTCCAAGTCCTGCCCACGCAGATATATCCATCCAATATATTCTAGCAAAAATTGTTGCAAACAATGAAATTGAGCATCAGCGAGCCCGATGATTGGCTTTGTAAGGTTTTAAAGAACAAAGAGGACCTCGTCCGAGAATTCTGCAGGGAGGGGAGATTTCTAGTTTCGCATCAGCTCAATTAATTTTACAAATGGGGAGTGTCACGCTACAAAAATTAGAATATTGAACAATTACTGGGTGTCCCATATAAATAGAACCACAGACTACACGGGTTTTTGGTTTTGACGGCACTGAATAAAGATGAGCCTGCAAAATGCTTGTGGAAAAAAAGCGGAACGCTTTTTTTCCAAGCATTCTCAATGAGCGGGGAATATCCGGAATTGCTGTCAGCCAGAAAAACTCCGTCATGCAACGCGATGGCGCTGTTCATTTTCATTCCGTAATCATTATTTAGTTAGTAAACAATGGTTAGGAAATTAATAGAATGATCTGTTTAAGATCATTCGATCACCACTTTGAGCAGTCTGAGGATTCGATTCCCGAAGTTCTCTTCAATCGAAGCTGTAGTTAGCCGATTTCAGTCGAAGAGAACAGGGTCCCTCCTGTGAATTGTTATTGGTTTTTCAGCTTGCACAGTATGCTTACGACTAGGTAACACACTTTTCAAACAAATACATATAAGAATACAAGCTCGGGTGCCGCTAAATAATATTTTGAATTGTTGTGACGCACAGAGCAGGGCCGAATTGAGATACACGTCATTGTCTCTGGTGCAATTCCTAAAATACACATTTCACAAAATGTGATGTTCACATACACTTTCTTTTTAGACTATCCCCCACCCCCTGTTTTACTCACCTGTTTCGATAGTACTTTGTCTTCATTATGAAATATTATTTCATATCGAAGATTTGTGGGTTTTCAATTGAATTTTTAGGGAGTTATTCGGTATCTCCGATGGGGTATCAAAATTGTCCAGGGCGTTAGCATTGCAGTTGTATCCATGCATCTTAATTTCAGCTCTAAAAACGTTTCCAACTTAATTCTAATTTTGGTTTAAATTATATGCTTTAGATTTTTTTTTTTTTTATGTGAAAATAGCAATCACGTCACACTACCCCGCGACTGGTGAGAAACGCAATGTGGAATACTGAAATTAAAGCGATAGAATCCGGGACCACGGTGGCCTTGTGGCAACGTTGCCGGCTTGTTGAATAGCTGATCGAGGTTCGATTCCAGCTGCTACCCTTATGGGAATTTTCTCAGGGGCATTCAGCATTGAGTTTGGCGGTCTCAAACCGTGGTCGTGAGGTTTTTCACCGGGATTGACTCCGGTTTTCCCCTCACAACAGACAAACCGCCCTTCGCGACGAGGGGTACACGAAAATTTGATAGGGCTAGGGACGCGAGTAGACTAAACTCCGCAGCGTTTTCGCTGCGGACTTTTACTCTTGAGGGAAAGGGGTTAGTGGGGCAGCCGCGCCACCATCATAGGTGGGTTGCGGACACGTCTTGCTCTTTACGGTAGTGTTAACCTTTATTACCTCTCTTTTTATATTAATTATATATTTTTAACATTTTATCTATTTAATTTTGAAATAAATATTGTTAATTATGCTAGTTCCTTTGGGACAGTTTTTTTTTTATTAATGTTAGCCCCTTCGTGGGCAGGATTTGCTGGTCTCCAGTTTATTTGAGACGAGATTTTCACCTGATTGTACCCAGATATGGGCTTCCAGGATACGGGACTGCTGACAACTACTGGTATTACACTTTCTCCAGTGGATGCGGGATTCTTTGTGGCCTTCACCACCGCGTGATTACAAGAGACTGCTGCACCCATACAACTTGCGCTTCTTCTTATGAGTGCTGGTAATAATACATTTAGTTTAGCACGTGTATAGTTTGGCCCGCCTTCTCGTGGCGTGAACGGGTTCTGAGAAGCAGCCTTCCTGGTAGCTTAGTGGCTATAAACAACTAAACAAAACATAGCACTACATTCATTTCTGGCAATTGTACAGAGTTTTGTATATGATCACAGAGAACCATGGCGGAGCTAAGGCGTTTAGGGGCACAAAACATGTTCTGCTCCTTAAAAGAATGCATTGCATACATTAAGGCAGTGGATTTTAGCCGCAGCTAAAATCCATCGATTAAAAATGTGAATAATTATGCTGTTCAGCAAAAATCAATTGCTGGGATTTACACCTGTTGAAAAATATAAGTTTATTACAAAAAAAAAAAAAAAAAAAAAACCAGATAGTTATGAGCGCAGAGCATTTCATTCAGGCGCGCTATCAAACATTAATAATTCACGATTTACAGCAAAAATCACTATTTATGCGCGAACAGAGAATTTCGTTTCTGTCAGCAAGCATAATATTTGCTTAAGTGCTTCAGCTACAGTATATGGATAGCCCATGTGATCTATATTCCACATGTAATTTAGATCACATGGGATATCCATATATATATATATATATATAAATAAAATAAAAATATAAAAATAATTGCTGGAATTCTATTGTTGTTTTAATGAAACATAGGAAAGGTCGACAACTCTTTCTTACAGAGCGAAATATAAAATTTCCTTAAAATCCAATACTGGGAACACTTATTACATGCAGACGGACAAAGAAATAATAATTGTAGCATTTCTATTAGTCCGATTTTAATGATATTTCGAATTCTCAACAAATCTTTCTAAAAGATCCAAATATAAATTTCATGAAATCCGTCCTGAGAGTTGAGTTGTTACATGCTAGCGGGCGGCAGGAGTGGTGAAGTCAATTGGCGCATTATGGTCGTGGTGGGAGTGGTTAGATCAGCCATAATAAACCATAATGTTCTTAAAAACTGGGCCATATTTTACAAATCGGGGCAGGTATGTATGCTTACTTTTATTATTATTTTTTTTTTAATGTGAAAACATTATAGCGGCAGCTAACTTTTTTTCTTTTCTTTTTTTTGTTAGTTGTTGGCGCATCGGCTTCTGTGGCCATAATGCACCTCCCAAGGTTTTTGTATTTTCTACTCTGATCCAAGCCCGAAGCTGGATTCGAACTCGCGACCTTTGGGTTGCCAGGCAGGCACTTTAGCCCGGCCGGCCGGCAGCTAACAATGGAATCTAACAGAAATGCAAAAGTTCTGGTCCCGTTTTTATGAATATTAGCATATATGCATAATATGCCTATTTTAATTCTAATTTTGGTTTAAACTGGAATTAAGTTGGAATTTCTTACATGGTACTCGAAGTCAGTGGTTTCGAGTTTTTTTTTTTTTTTTTTCCCCCTCTGTGTGTGTGTGTGTGTGTGTGTGTTTCGTACCACTCTGTCAAAGACTCGAAGGTTGCAGCTTTACACGTTTCCTGCTACCGTTATGACATAACATGCTGTTCATCAGTTCTAAAATGTGGTTGAAAACGTGCAGAATTCACCATCAAATCGATCGGATCATGAAGACAAGTAACACTTTTTATCAGTTTTTCATCTAAGCTTTTATCAGTTTTTTCATTAGGCAATAAAACATAATTGAAACTGTTTGGTATAATTTAACTCTAATTACTCAATTTTTGGAATTTCCCACATTCACTGGTGCCCCCCACACGCGTTTGTGTGTGTGTGTGAGGGGGGGGGGGGGTATTTTATTCAGTTATTTGAATTCTAATTTTTTAAAAACAATTATTCCCTCAATCGTAATAAAAGTATAACAGCCAGTCATAATTAAAAAAAACAAAATGTCTTTGATGGATTTGCATATTGGCTCTCTCATTATGACTTGAGATGCGAGGTGTGTGGGGGGGGGGGGACTGTACCCATCTCATTCATTTTACGATAATGTCAATAAAAACTTCACCGGGATTTCAACGCTGTTGGAAATGTTCACCAAAACAGTTAATATATAAAACTTTCATCATCCAACGACACTGAACAGAATAATGTATATTTAAAAAATGAACTTAGAGCAGTATACATTGGTTATATCGTTAAATATTTAAATTGCACATTTCTTAATAGAGCCCTTGCTAAAAAAAAATAAATAATAAATAAAATAAAATGAAAGTATACATTCAGATAAAATGTATATTTTAAAATGACTGCAAAGCAAGCAAACCGAAGTTACAGTACGTGAACGTGACTTGCTTTTACATAACAAAGTTAGCAAAAGTAAAAAACAAAAAAGTGCATGGCATGCTAGTAGCTGTTAGTGAACGTGATTGTTTTTTTCCGAGGAAAAACGTTGTTGCTGAGAGAGAGAGAGAGAGAGAGAGAGAGAGAGAGAGAAGTGCAATATCGCAAATCACATCACGTGAAATGGGTATGATGTCTCGCAGTGGCGTGCCCCATAAAGGTAAAATTTTATTACCGGGACCAAGTATTTTAAATACAGAGCCACTGTAAACATTTCATCCGCTTAAAATATATTTTTGACACAGAAACATATATATATATATAAAAAAAAAAAAAATCGGATATAATAAGATCAGAGGAATAAAAAGAAGGGAAATTCAATTCATCGTATGCTGATAACGCTACATTTTTCGATAGCTTATAATATTTATGCCCCCCCCCCCCGGTGTTACATCAAAGTTCTGTCCCGAATCTCAACATTCGCGTTAAAGTAAATCTTCATTTAATAGAATGCCAAAAGCAATGTGTGTGGGGAAGTTATTTATAAAGACAATATTGCCAAAAGTATCCAGCTAAGCCTTAGAATTGAGGGAAAATTAACCAAACACGCCATTCACATGTCTGGAATACGTACAAAAAGGAAAATGTTTGTTTTTTTTTTTTTTTCAAAAATGTAAGCAAGCAGAGATTAACGAAATACAGCAGAACAGTTGAGACGCTGAGCTGAGGGAAGTCAAGATCTAACGCGAGCTCCAGTGCAAAGTGCACGAAGGGCCCCCATTTGTCTGTGTCCGCATGTGGATGTGAAGCTTAAAAACAACAAGTAAATTCTAACATAAAATTAATAAGAAAACAATTCATAAAATAAAAACATTTTTATTATTTTAATTTTGTAGATTTTTATGGTTATTAACAATGAATTTAATAATTTAAAAAATATAATATTAAGGTCTTGGCCCTTGAAGAGCTACGGCCCTGGTACTGTAGATCCCTAATCCCTCCCCTCTTGTCAGTCCGGGTGGAACTTACCAACTTCTAGTAGATAAGTTCAACCTGTGGGTAGGTCACCTTGTGATTACCTACTGAACACGCATGAACCGTTTGATTAAAAATCATGCCATTGAACAAAACAAAATGCAACATTCTAAATCAACAAACACTGGCTGATGTAATCACCAAACGGCACGATATTTCTTGTTGTTGGGAAACATTCAGGTGTACTGGGGAAATTAATTGAAAGATACTATGGGCACTCAGAAGGCATTAGTAGATCCAGGTAGTCCTCGTTAGATACTCTCAACCAGGAGTTTAGGAAGACCATGGAACTGATATTAGTACAATGACGATACGTAGGGAGCTACATGTCATCGGATTTTACAAAAAAGCTGCCGCACACAAACCAAACATTGTGCACGCAATGCACAGCGTCTGCATAATCCATCGTAATTGGTTCATAGAACATTGAAGCTGTGTTATAGAGTGACGAATCACGATATACAGTTTTCTTATCTGACAGCTGTTTTGCTCTGACGGATACTTGGATAACCTCATTTACAGATTGCGTCGCCCAACTGTGAAGTTTGGCAGAGTTGCTGTCACCGTCTGAGGTTGATTCTCGTGGATTTGTCTTGGACCATTGGTTGTCGAACCTGGAAAATGACTGCCATGCAGTAACACTGACATTTTCAATTCCATTCTTCCTACACCGTGACAATATAGGGAGGTCCTTCTGTTCCAGTATGATAATATATCATGTACACTGCACACCTGTAGTGCACATGATATATATCATACTGGAACGTCTTCAACCTAAGTTACCTGTAGTAACTTAGGTTGAAGACATTGGCATGCCCAGGGCTCCGACCATAACCCCACTGATTATCTTTAGGATGAACTGGAGCTTCGGCTTCTGGCCCGCAATTAGTAGCTGAATTGATCGCTGTGTTGAAGGAGGAGTGGACAAAAATAACGCTTTCGTGTTATCAAAAATTGGATCGGAGTCTAACGATGAGGATACATGTAGCTAAGACGAAAAGTAGGTTTACAAGTTATTAAATATTGCATTAATAAAAGGTTCTTTGAAACAAACAGGTGTCCAATTACTTTGGCAATATATAGTCTGTATAGGTTTTCTTATTTCAATTTTCCAAGCTTTCATCACAAATTTCTAATTATTTTATGCCAGACTTACCAGATCATGAATAAATGATAAATTATGGCTCATGTACGATTATTATCCTTTCAGTTTTGAATTTATACTGTCGCTAAATATGCTCATAATCTTTCCCCATTATCTACGTTTCCAGTTATTTTCAAAATAACGTAAATGTTTTTGTGCTGATTCTGATGGAAATGACTCACATGTAAATCGCGCCAATATACAATTTTAGGATAATCTCCAGGAATCAAGTATTAGTAAATTAATAAGAGGAGTTTACCTCAATATAGTACGTGGAACACTTCCGTATGATACCCTCCAGAAATTAAAACGGAAAAAACGAAAAAATCGACAACTTACATTAAAGTAAAATATAAATAATTAAATAATCAATTTAACACAATTCAAAATCAATTCAAAACAATTAAAATTCAAATTAACGCAATTAAAAGAATCTAACGAAAATATTCAAAACGATTTTCCTTCTTGAAGCTGACAATGCTTTTCGACCGACTGTCGTGATCACAGGAATGAAAATTACCGAATCAGGCTAAACCTGCAACTTAAATAGTGATTATATGTCTTCGCGCATGCGCGTAAAGGTCCACGCATCGGAGATCAAATATGGCCGCCGAACATTAACAGAATTCTCGTGTAATTTAATTTCAACGGTTTCTGCAATTAATAGTCGCGTATAATTACGTTGAACGTTAAGTATTTTGGCCTCGTTAAATAAAAAAAGTATGTTTTTCGTTAATGGCATGAAAGGCTAATTCTGACGCTGCTGAACGAGAAGCACGAACTGAGGCTTCGTGTTGATTTACACGAATATTAAGAGAAAACCGCGTCGAACCCTGGTAAGACGAGTCGCAATCACCGCAAGAAATGTTGTATACTAGATCATTAATTTGTGTTGCGAACGCGGAAAGAACCGAGCGATTGTTCAGTATAGTGTGTAACTTCCGTATAGGTCTAGCTATAATTTTAAATTCGGTATCTTTAAAGAATCTGTTAAGCTGTTTGTGCCACTGTTCAACATATGGGACAGAAATAAAGTATTTTTTGATATTACTATTGTTGATTGGTGTAGTATTTTTTATCCTATCCTTAGCTTGTACCCTAATTCGATTTATTGTGTTAATGGGATAACCCCTGTTCAAGAATCTGCTAGTTAATATTTGTATTTCTGAGTCCAAAGCAGAATCCGTCGTTGAATATTTATAGGCATTTAGAAATTGATTAAAGATAATCGATCTTTTGTAGGTGAACGGGTGGTAGCTATTATAATGTAGAAGCATACCGGTGTTTGTGGGTTTTCGATAGATGCTAAATTGTATTTTGTTCGAGTCCCGGGTAAGCGTGAAATTTAGAAAGTTTAATGACTTAGTATCCGTATCTTCCCTTTCCAATGTAAATTTGAGTCTAGAATGAATATTATTAAACGAATGTAAAATGTCTTGGACAGTACTACTATCAGTAATAACTAGAACATCGTCTAAATACCTCCCATAGTATGTGATACGGGGACGAAAAGGTGTCAAATGTATCTGCTCAATCGTTGAGAGATAGATCTCTGACATTAAGCCACTCAGGCTCAAACCCATTGGTAATCCAAAAATTTGTTTGTACACCTTGTCTCGAAAGGTGATGTAGTTAGCCTCAACTAATAGTTTAATTAAGTGAAAAATTTCCTTAATGGGCAGCTTCGTATAATTATAAAAACTTCGTATAAAAACTCGACACCGATTAATTATACGAAGCTGCCCATTACTGTATAATAGAGTAGAGAATCATTTAAAAATATCTTCTTACCCTATCCAAAAAACAATCGTAACCATGATATCATTTGGGCTAAGATAGTCCCCAGCAGTACTGGGAATAACTTCCGAGAAATAAAATCATATGACTGGAAAATCGTGTCAAAGTAGCCAGTCATGCCAAAATTATAAGCAAATTACATTTTGCTGTTACATAAAAGCAAGTTACATATAAGCAAATTCCTTGTATATCCGGCTAGATTTTCTAGTATCATCATCAGTGTACTGCTAAGTGCAGATCCAGGCATACAAGGTCAGGGAATGACCACCGCATATTCCCGGAGCAATATGGCCTTAGTTGCTAATGCTCCTAAAAACCAAATAACAAACCAGGCATACACAACAACAACCACTTCTCCCTACCTACCGTCTCTTCTCGATTTCATCTATCACAGTGTTTCGCAATCTCCCTCCGGTCTTCTCCTCAATTTTTCCCTCCAACACATCGTTCGTCACCTCAACACGTGTCCAATCCTGATTATTTCAGTCAAACGTCTTTTCTCACCTACCCTTCTCGACTCATCCCCCCTCTCCATACCCACATCTCAAAAATTTCCAATCTTCTAATATCTTCCATTATCAATGTCCATATCGCTATCCCATAAAGTAACACACTCCATACCACACATCGTACTAACTTTTTCCTTAAACCAATTCATAATCCCTCACATAATATATATATATATATATAATGTATATTTTGCTGAAAAATTTTCTACTGCCACTTTTAAAAACCTAACATAAATAAAAGCATATCCTCAAGAAATAAGAGCCTCTCTTCATTCTCTTTCCCGTTTGCAAATTCCATAATATATTTTCAAGAAAAATAATTTCTTCTGCAAATGTATTTTCAAGAAAAATAATTTCTTCTGCAAATGTAAACTCCCTTGTTATTGCTGGATTTTTTCTTTGTCCGATTCAAGGATTATGTACTTTTGGCAGACGATTCTATAAATTCGTTTTTGTTGACTCCAGCAATTTACATACTTTTTAATAGGGCAAATTACTCTTAAGTGCCCTTTTGAGTATCCTAATCCCAAATTCACTATTTGAGATGTATATCCCCTTTAAATCCTTCAGTAAAACTACAAACAACCACAGTTTTTTTTTTTCTTGTTTTACCACGCTTTTTTAATTCAAATGAAGTATTATTTTTAATCACCCTTTTCTCTTTCTGGAAAGATGTGTTCATGCATAGCTACGAATGTAAAGACCTAAAATTCTAAACTAAGCTTGGAACATCATAACAATAAATAGTTTAAAGTGACGAATACCTTTTCGTAGATTTTTGTTTTTTAATATGAGAAAAATTCCTGTGTTAAAAGCTACGATTTGGAAGGAACTGAATACATGTGAATCTGTTTTAAGATTCACATGTTAGAAATAAGTGCAATTGTTATAAGATTACAGTTTTACTTTCTATTCCTGAGATAGATTATCCGGTTGTGTAGTACTGTTCTACAGACTTTGTGTGCGCAGGCACAGTTCTTCCTTTGTGAAAATCTTCTCCATTAACTTGAACAAAATCTGCTTTAGCTTAATATGCGAGTTATGAGGTAAAACGGCATTTACAGGAGAGGCGAAAATTTCACTGGGTGCCAACTCGCAGAGTTTGTGTTTTTTTTTTTTTTATGTGAATCCCAAACACGAGAGGTATTAGAACCTATAGTACTTAGTACCGTGTTTGGGTTGAGTACGATGGCAAGACCGATAATCCTGTGCTTATTAAATTATAATTCATAACTGAAGCACGTCAGGAATAGTTGTTATGAATATCTATTGATAACATTCAACAAATGTTATCAATAGATATTCATAACAAATTCTAGAAGTAATAAGATATATGGTCTACAAATGGCTTTTCGGGAAATGGTCTTTGGTTCAAGTTCATACACTCCCTTGAAAAATGGATACAGCATATTTAGTTCTGTTAATGTTCACTGCTCTTAATTATCTTAAATAACGCCTACATCCTTCTAAAAATACTACTACTCTGTAAAAGAAAGGAAAAAAATATTTTATCTTTTTGATCTGAATTCCTTATTAGATCTTTCAAAGAGTTCATGCTATTTTATTAGGTTTCGCTTTTCCACAATGGGTTCATTCCTTCCTTCCTTTCTGTCATCTTCAAGATCGCTTCCCTTTCTTCTGTCAGTTATCCTTTTGTTTCCCTTTCTTCTTCTTCTCTCTCTCTCTCTCTCGAGTTCGTTTTTTGATGTCTCCAAGTCTCTCGCAACCTATTTGATAGTACGCTGTCTTTCTTACCTAAATCCCTTCTTTGCTGTCGTCTCACATATTCATTAACCTACGCTATTGTACATAGAACAGCAGACACATAGAAGGCAGGTTTACACAGTTCCAACACCGCAACACTCCGGAAATTTAAAAAGACTCTCTGAGAAAACGTCAATATTACTAAAGCCCGGAAGTCAACCACACCACTCCACGTGAGCTCGCGTACATTATCCAGCACAACCTATCCACGCCCTCTCCATTACTCACCAGGATGTACAAACACAGCTGTCCCTAAGTAGTTGGCAATAATAGCAGCAATGCACGACCGTGGCAAAGCCAAGATGGTTTCCGGGAGGACTGATACGCATGTGCGAAAAAGGCACTTCCAACAAATTTTTAAATTGTGAAATACGCACACTTTTACAATGAAATGTTCTCAGCAACATGTAGAATCCGCGAAGTTAAATAACATCAGAAAGAAACACATTGGGGGGGGGGGTACATCCAGTGAATATGAAATAACGGACAAGGTCTTTGATATTGTTCATTTTTATAAATAACAGAGAAATTTAACACCTAAACCTCCCAGATAAACAGTAAGCATAGAAGATAACACAGGTGAGCGCTGATAATGGTATAACTGTACATCCCAAGCAATATGCATATGCATCAGTTCAAAAGCTACAGCTCTATTATCCTCATTTCAATAATTAGAATTTATTGAGTGTGTTCATTTTCTAACAGCCCCAGGGGTTTCCCCCATCTCCGCAAATGGGAAAGTTCGTAAAGTGGATTTACTTTCACTGCACTGTTATCAAACGGAAGGAGGCAACTTTAAACAGAGTGAAGCACACCGCCACCTGTCGTTAATTTGGCAGATCAATCAAAGTCCTACATCTCTGGTTATGAGTTGAAATCAGATTATTAAATTATTGATAACTTTATATTTGCATGCACTCACATGCAACACGCATAAATTAAGTTTCGTCGAAGGTGTTTATCTTAAAAAGTTATCATGTACTTCTAAATAAATCTTATATATTTACAATTTAAAATACTGTATAATGTTTCATTATGCCTAAAATTTAAAAAAAAATTCCTATGTCTTTTATTTATTTCCCAAAAGAACCAAATCATAAATATGCACTTAAGAAGTAACAAGAAGACTGTTATTTTCCAATAACTTAAATTAGTTTTCACTTAAGAATGTTTTAGCAAAAACCAGCGAATAAAAATTACTTCTTAACAAACTAAGAATAATCCATTTTTTCTTATTATTCTTAGGACCAGCTCTACGGTTTAAGCGACCAAGTTCAAAATACAGAGCGTAACAGGCGATTAGTATTCGAAGAAGCTATTTTATAAAACAAAAAAATAAATAAAATAACAGGATATTTATTATCAACAATAGGAACAAAAACAGATATAATTATTAACTTAAACATTAGGTTTTCAAACACGCAATTGGGTTCTTTCAACAAATATAGAAACGTATTTTCATCTAGAAATAACATCGGGTCCAAATTTAGTAGTCAACAGGGAAAAATTCTTAATGAACAATATACATTATCCGGTACAAGGCCCATTATCTATGCTTTCATTTATGACCACAGCAACAGGTGCGATGTACTCTCTCAGAGCCGGCCCTGATTACTCTACTGATTATGTTAAACCAGCAGGGCAGGATTATGGGTTCGCCTCAGATAAAATAATTTTGCCATTAATCAAGTTATATAAATCTTTTAAATCCGAAAAAAAAATTTTTTTCTTTCTGGAAGCTTAAAGCTAATTATCTAACGTGACCTCACTAAAGCTTCTCCAGCCACCATTAACACCAAAGTCTATTATCTCACAACAGTAATGTAAGCTGTGGTTGCCTTCAGTTACACGTTGAAGTTAATCCTTAACTCTTTCATTACTCATCTCCCTTCCACTGGTTACCCAGAAATATAAATAGCGTCTGATATTTTCTTTTCCTGCAGAGTATGCAATCAAAAATGATAGCCATTCACTTTCTCTCTCTCTCATATCGTGTGGAAAGACTTGGATTGGATTCCTATCTCTGGCTGAGAATTACTTTCCTTTAAAACGGTAGGAGCTTTTTAAGCTGTAATCACATCAGTCTCGGCGAAGTATGCATGATTCTTCCACTCGAAACTCTGGTGTTTCATCCCTCAAACAAGAACACCGATCATATATGCAATTTACACAGTACACTTACTCATGATGTTAACTGCCATGGCTCATATTTAAACAACTAAAACACACCCGGATGCTAAATGAAATTTCAGCCTTTCCACTGGTTGTCAGTTGAATTCCAGCTAGTGTAAGATATTTTGATTGGTATGAAATTCGTACAGTATACATGCTGGTCGTGGGGGATGTGCAAGTTACTTGACTGGTACGAATATTCACGTTTCAGTACATTTTATCCCAAGTGAATATCCATTAAGCGAAAAAGAACTAAAGAAATTGAATTTTTAGTAGCCTATTTCCATATAAATTAGTATTATGGTTATGAGATAAATCGAACTCTTGTGCAGCCGAGCTGTACGACCTTTAAAGTAATCGAATCATCTGCGAAAATGACCATGCGGAAGTCATCCGTCTCTGCATGACAACCACTTACATTCCTAATTTCTTAGGCAGTGTTTTTCAAGTTTTTCAACCGTGTTCCGCGAAATGTTCATCAAAAATTACCATTAATCTATACAGGGTGGGTCATATGTCAGTTTACGGAGAAGACAAGAAATTTGCAGAAAAGTAAATTACTGAAAGCGGTTTTCACAATTCATTTAAATATCATAAATGGTATCATATAAACATGATATTAATAAAGTAATATAGACATGAAACTAACTTCAAGATTTAAATTCTACAAATGATTTGTCGGTAAACTGACGTTTCACTCGCTCTTTATTTCAATATTCTAATTCACTTTTAAATAAAATTAAAATATACTCGATAAATATAGATATTATCAAAATTAAACTAAGTCGTTTAGAGTCATAAGGGCAGATGTTTTTCTGTATTAAATGTGAATGAACAAAATAAAGTTTAATATACATTTAGTATTCTGATAATTACTTACCCATACAAAACTTACTGAAAAAAGTTGATAACAATATTTATCAACTGATGAACCGTGTTTATCAATTTATTTTTTAAGAATGAGCCATCGCAAAATGGACAAAATAAATATAGGCAAAACATATAAATAAAAGAAGTCGCCGATGTGTGACTTGGGAAGGAAAACTTTATAAACCGTGTGGAAAGACTAGTGCCCCATATCAGTTCACCGGCAATGGGAACAGATTTTAAAAGAAGTATGATTGTCTGTGCGCATAGGGGATGACTGATGCATATGTCCAGTGGTCAAAGATTAGCGTCATTCGAGTCTTTGACGAATGGAATAACGCTAAAAACATCAGCAAACAGACATATGTGGCCAAAATGTAAGACGACGGAGAGAGGTGTTCGACATTCTGTAGAGTGGACTATCAATTCATTCCAGAGGTGTCGAGCATTTAAATCATCACCAGTATCACATGAAGAAACTTGCAAAGGATGCACTAGGTGAGTAGAAAACCTTCATTGATCTCGAACATCTAGCGGAAAACACAGATGCCTTGAAAACACAGAGCACATCTGAGCATCGTTGCGGACCAGGAACATCTGGAAGTACTGCATGTTTACCTTTATGGACAGTGATGCTTTAGGCGCCATATGGCCACAGCTCTTAAGCAATTAAACCACAATCTCAACAAAACAGTGGCGCTTTCAAGATGACAGTACAACCATCCACCGTATCAAATGTGTGAAAGAGTTAAGAAACACAACGAAGAAATGGCCAGACGAAGTCGTTAACCATAACAGATTTTATGGCCGGCCGAAACCTCGGATTTTAATCCTATTAAACATCTGTGGGATGAACTAGAAAGCATGTTCGTCAGTACAATCCTCTGTCCACGCCACTCTAGAATTGAGGAGAGTTTTGTTACATGAATGACCAACATTCCTTGTGTCATTTTAACACCTTGATTCGAGCCAACGGCGGGCCAACACGCTATTATCTCACAGTCCAAATATTCATAAATAGTCCAAGCACGCCATTAGTTCACAGCCACTAGGGCCCGTGGATCGGGGGGGGGGGGTGCTTTTTAATATCTTAAGTAATTTGAAACAGCAGTTACCTCAGGTCATGCCGCTAGTTTCACGCAGTTTCGTTCATTCACATTCTTCGATTATTCTCAATCCAAGAACGTTATTATTATTACTCAGGAATAGGGTTATCATATAATTACTAGGACGAATTTACAGTAAATAAGTAAGTTTTACTATAAAACACCCTCAAGATACCACATCGGTTTAAGAGCATTTCTTGTAAACATCACCTTTAAAAAATTGTGCAAAGAACTTTCATTTTTATTTAAGTTGGATATTTCATTGGAACTCAGGAAATTTTCTACACCCTTATGTACTGCTTAAAACATTTTCGCTATAGATTTTTATAATGACTGATTTTTTTTATGTGCTTGTTTTCATATGGGTTTAGTTATCAATGTATTGCGAGCAAAAGCTTGCTGTCTCCCATGACAGCTGCTCGTTTGTTTCCATAAAATTTTTATGATAATCATGCGTTTAACTTTTATGACAACATATTAAATAAATAAATTTTCCGTTTATACTCTGAATGACTACATCAGGTGAGAGGAGTTCACGAGATAAAGCGATACAAAACATTATCGTATTTAGTAGTCACGCGAGCTTGAACCCAGTCACTCAAAAGGGCGGAATTTCTGTACCCTCGCATATTATTCCTCGGCTATGGAGGTTCGAACAAAAACAGTGTAAAGGAAACCAGCAGTCCGAATTAAATAACGCCCCCCCCCCCCCAATGAATATACACTACAAGCCATTTAAGCGCAAACAGTTCAGGGTATGGTCGATTAGTTTTCATTTTATTGCTACGGAGGGGGATGTCCGCAAAAAACACATGCCTGTATACTTTGTACAATAATATTATTCTTAGCTATCAAAACGTTGTATGAGATTTCATGTGCCTTTTGATTAGAAAAGCTTAAACTAATTTCAGCTCATTTTTAATGAATGTAGTGCATGCCACTAGTTCGAGATAACAGAGCACGCCACTGCACATTCTTAGTGAGGATGGCGTATGCATTTGCACAATATTTTAGCAGCTTTTGTGCAATTACAAAATATACAGCTGCTCTAAATGGTCAACTTGAAAACTGAAAAGTCGATTGGAAAAGAGAAGGAATAAAGCAAGCAGCTCCAAAAATGCAGCATGACTCACACACTCTCTCTCTCTCTCTGAGCATTTTCATTACAAAACCTTGCAAAACAATCACGTGATTTCGCCTACATTTTCAACGAATTCTATTCAGGCAAAATTCTAAGAGAGCTCCGAGTCAGAGTTCAACCATCTTGCAAGGGATAACATTTCCTAAAGAGAAAACCTCAAACCTTTCGTTTGACTGTTGTCTTCAGCCCGCTCTTATAATTTCCTATGCCAAGAATACTTAATAGAAATATAGTTGTACTCATGACTTGAACACACAAATTTAATTTCAAACAGAAAGGGAGTTAAGTACATATACTAGAGGTATTTTAAATGTTTCTGGCCTGCAATACATCTTATTATTTCGAAATAAAATAAACATAGTAACATTAAATTACAAATTTTTATGCATGCGACTCATTTTTTAGGGAAATATCTTAAATATTATTACACTAGCTAGCAAAAAATATTTTTGTCATACCTCCCCAATGAAAATGTGATTCTGGAGGAAATAAACGCGCTGATGCCGAAAAATCACCATAAAAGTTATCACGTCTACATCAAAAGCTATACAAAAGTTTAATGTCAAAATAAAGGGATATACTATATACGTATAATTCAAGTTTGTAATGCAAGTGTAAAAAATTATTATAAGTTCTATTATATGTTTGGAGGATAGATTTACAACCCTGAGAACATGTCATGATCAGTTAATTCTTGGAAAACCTTGGCACAGCCTACAAAAATCCTCACCAAAAACGCTGTGTGCTCTCTTAAAATTGTAAATTGTTGCATCGGAATTTGAACCTAAGAACCATAGGTAGAAGTCTGATTATGTTCGATTATGATTTCTGATTGTGATAAAACCGAGGCCAGAATCGATTACTAAAATTAAGAGAATTAGCTTATACCTGTTAAAATAAATCAGTATGTCAAACATTACTGGCTAGATCATGCAAAATTGACATATCTTGGTAAAACGTAACTCCCTCTATATTTAATAACTGTGACGTGATGTGAAATTATCACGGTGATTTTCGAAATCTACGCATAAAAATTGGTTAAAAAAACAGCATTTAGGTTCTTGTAGGTAAAAATCGTGTTGGCTAGTGTTATTTTTAGTCAAAAAAGGTCATGTACAGTGCAAAAATACTATTTCGGAAGCAAATCCACGAGGATAGAGAAATTACTCAATGACTGTCCATAATACAGTACCACTAAAAAAATGGCTTTCTGAATTCAAAACGGATCGTGGAATCACCCCAGAAAGCACAATGATGCTATTCGTGATTTCATTTTCAAAGATCGTTGGATCAAGTTACAATACACAGTGAAGACACTAAACATATCATGTGAAAAGTTCCGTCATATTGTCAAAAATAAAAAATAAAATAAATAAAATAAAAATACATAAATAAACAAAACTGACCATTAAAAAAAATTCGGCGAAATGAGAACCAACAGATTTCACTGCAGTCCAGAAGAAGAGGCGAACTGTGAAAATAAACATGCCTCAATCCAGTTTTGGTCATGATGACACTTTTATCCAAATCTCTGATCCAGGGATCAAACAACACGGAGTAGCGTCGCAGAGTGCCATGACCTACCATTGATAATGGCAGAATTTTTTGTTTATTTGTTTTATTAGACAATGAAGGGGTGGCACTCATCGTTTACCTTCAAAAGTGTAACTGCATTATGGGTGAATTATTATTTTTCATTGCTACTTAAATTTCGTGAGAAATTAAAGATCAAACTACGTAAGGAATTCTCCACAGGGATCTTCTTCCTGAATAATAATGCACTCAGTAAAAAGATTCGGGCACTATGAAGATAGTCAACGTTTTAGGTTATGGATTGTTGTCATGGCCCCTCTATTCACTAGATTAAAATTGTGTTAGAAACAATGTAATGCGTACATATAAATGGAATACAGCAAACAATGAGTAACAGAATTTGACGAGTATACATAATAAATTGAGCAGCTTTTAAATATTAACATACAAAAATATTAAATTATTAAGAATACGGAATTTAGAACAAGATTAGTTTAAAAACGACCATAATGACAATATAAAATATTTATCCCACTTGTAATACACTTAAGGGTTCTTTTGAAAGAGTAGTCAAGATGAATAGAGTTCGCCCTCCAATATCATGCGAGTTAAGGGACTCTATTGCTCATAATTAGTTCTATGTATTTTGTACTGAAACGAAATGCACGTCTTTTTGCATGTCAGTATTTTTAAAATAGCCAAGGAACAGCTTAAAATGTCATTCTTTCGATATAAGCAGTGTTTTTATTGCAATTACGACGTCCTTCACACAGATCCGCAAAAAGATCTCATATGCTTTTGGATCTGCTGACCTCGTCCCATCCATCGCTAAGAATGCGCGCTAATTGAGATGTTCGCAATTGTCCACAGGGAAGTGAGGTGCGCCCCTTGCTAGAAAACGAAACCCTAAAATTCAACATGCCCAAGTAAATGTTTCAATTTGGGCGCTTGCTAGAGTGACACTACAAACTTCTGCCTTTACTATCCAAGATTTACTAATCATTCCCCCTCCCCTTTTTTGTTGATTATGCTCATCTGTGTTTTTCACCAAAAGTTATTTTTTACCGTTTTCACTTTTCATTGCATGTACACATTTAAATGCAACATTCATAATTATTTTGTCTGATCTAAAACCACCAAGAGGAGTACAATGTACGAATGACAAAGGGAGAATTTTCGCCTATCTTTTCATGTATGTATGTAATTTAAAGATACATGACTTTATACTGAAAACGAAATCAGTTATCTCAATTTTTCCCAGGTTCTGTGACATTAAAGGAATGTTCCGAATCATAAATCTTTCTGCTTTGTCCTAAGGAAGATTTCGTTAAGTAGTCACTTTTCATTTACATTACGCCCGAAATTACGCAAACGCGAAAGTACACGCGTTCGAATTGATCATGGTTCTAGATCATGTGAGTGACAAGACGGTGCTGTTCTTGTATCTATATTGAAGAACTCTTTATTGCGTACAAAAGGCACACGCCGTACACAATACCCTTCATGTCTACAAGCCAGGGGTTTGTAAACTTGTAAACTACTCTTACCCTATGTGTCCGTCTCGGAGAATAAACAGAAAATTTATTTGTCAGGCGTCACAATAAAACCAAACTGATTTAAATCCAATTTATTATAATATTCACTGGAGTTGACCTATAAAGGTCAGAAGTAATTAATATTAGATCACCGTTGTGAGATCTGGACATTTCTAGCTTAGAATTTTCCGGGTTGATGAATTGCGTGATGCGAACCAGTGAAATCTCTGCCACATTTTCTGGTAGTAACCCTCATAGATTCCTTAAGGCAAGGTAGGCAAGATGTAGTGAAAGATTGCGGTAACTGATTGAGACCAAAGATGATGAAATCAGTCGATCGCCGATGCCTGCAGTGCTACTTCCGTAAAAGCTGTGTTGGTGGCAGCACACTGCGTATCAGGGAACCATTTGGAATCCTAATCTTTTATGGATTTGTAACGAGGCTAAACGAGAAATTTTCCATAAAATTTCTCTAATGGAAAAGTATCAGAGTAACAGATTTTTTTTTTTTTTTTTTTTCTGTTACTCTGACACAAGATGGTGGGAAATTTCAGACGATGCAACCGACCCATACCATTCCTACCAATCATATAAACGTAATCTTCTCCGCCCCCCGCCTTACTTTTTTGCATTTTAGATTGATAATTGATAATTTATTTATCCCTATTTTGTATTACAATTGTTGGGAGATAACAGCAAGAAGGGAGGGAGAACACATAAGCCAGAGGCTTTTTAGGGGGTGTTCCCTTTGAAAAAGATAACAATAAAAACAGATACATCATGAATCGGACATGTTTCTACATTCCATTACCGAGACTACGTAAACCAACCACACATGTCGCGTGGTTAACAACAGTACATACTTATAATTACATTGTGAGTACTTTTACAATAGCAAGTATGAAAGAAAAATTATGAAATAATTGCATAGAATGTTACAATTTATGACAGCTATTCCTTCAATTTGTTTACACAATTTCCAAACTGGTATGCATTGTGGAAAGTTCAGGAGTTGAGTGGAAGGTGATTTAGATCAGACCCCCCTGGTATGTTCATTAATTCACAATTATTAGTTTAAAATTTTAATTGTATTCGGGTTAATTGTCTTGTTCGTTTTCTACGAACAAATCCTGATCCCATATTAAACCATTTTCTTTTTGACTACTTCTTTTCTAATTAGGAGCTCCATATCGGCTCGATAAAACCTCATATTATTATCAGTGCATAAAGTAAAAAGGAGGTAATGTTTCTGTATGCAACATCGCTGGTGTACGTCACAGAAATACAAAGCACATTACAGTGGTAAGTAAAAATGGAAAAAAATGGGAGAAAGAAGGGCAAAGCAAAGAGAAAGAAACAAAAGACAATTTTCTCTCTCTCTCTCTCTCTCACACACACACACACACACACACACACATGGTGGGGGGGGGAGCGAAATGGAACGTTTTTATCACGAACTGCATGCGTGTGCACGTGTAAAGAGCAACAATTATCTTTCCTGGAATCGTTAGCGGCAATACTCAGACTCCACAGGGCCATTCTAAGAATTCTATTAACACTGTCAGTTGCGATAATGAACGTCAGTGACGTATGCCGACAGTTAGTGCCCTCAGAACGTCAGCACATCTCAATAAGAGCGAGAGAGAAAGTGATTTATGTGTTGGGGACTGCTCTTCAAAGAGTTCCTTGGGTCGGCATAACTTCCAGCCAAATAGACGTTCGGCCTTCAGACGGCCAGTAAACAGCTCTTGTTAGTTGAATAATGTACAAAAGTACAAAAATGAGTGTTTGTTCCCTACTTGAATACTTTCTACTATGACCTCTCACGCCAAACCTTAACTTGATATCGCCACAAGTCGATTAACAAAACCACAGAGTCATTTAGTGTATGACTGAAAGAAATTATGATTTCAGGTTACTCTCAAAATACTGTGTACAGCACAAGCCGACGTAAACTGTGACTCGCAACACACTGAAAAATTAAAAAGGAACAAAGTCCACATCGGAAGCCTTTCCTATCATCCTGGAGAATGCTTAGCTATATGCAAGTGTAGCAATGGAGTAATTATACGTAGAACAGCGCTTCTCCAAACAAATATAAAGTTAGACCCAACAGCCCAAACCCTGTGCATGCACCATATTCATCAGTACCACCATACTGTTACGTTACTATCTTACAACACAGATATAAGTGAATAAAGGCTCTCAATTATAAACCTTCTAATGTACGAAAATCTAGCCACCATGCTGTTGGTAATTTCTTCCTTATTAACTAGGGACCGAAAGCCTCTTGTTCGAAATGTAATATCGACTGCCGATCTGTCACTCTCGAATTAACCGCGCTTTTTCTGAACCAAGTTTAGAGAAAAATAATAATACATTTTTCTTATTTTTTTCCTTAGAGTCATGTACCTGAAGGAGGAAGAATTAATGTTGCTTTCCATGTACAAGTTCTTCGAAGACTACTGAAGTGTATTTCCTGGGTGAGGCTGCAATTTTGAGAGAAAGGCAGCTGATTCATGTTATGCGACACTATCTCTACTATTCTACACTTGTGAAGACATCAGGAGCGCGAGTGCTGTAGCACATGTTCTTTGAGTGGACCAGGGTTCAAGCCCGTGGTTGCTAAATACGATTAACATTTGTATTGATTGATTTATTATAAACTCCACTGACCTAGTATAAACAAGAACATAAATATATACAGTCAACCGCTTTCCTGATTTGAACAATGTGAGGGGAACCGTGTACCTTCTAGAAAGTACTGTATTCTCAGACACTTCTCAATTTTGCAAATTTAGCCGATACTTGGATGCAGTACTGTGCAGTAGTATACAGTTCTTCGAAACCTGTTAAATAACCTCCTGTCAGATAACCTCCTGTTAAACAGGAGGTTATCTGTCTCAGGACAGATAACCTCCTGATGTGCAGCACGTACCTCCTGAATATCAGGAGCGTAATGGACAGTGGATCGCTTCCTTCTTTTTTTCTTTCAATGTTGCCAATTACATTATGTATTGCAAGTATAATAATATGAAAAACATCGACCAATAACATATATTTAATAGATAAACTTAAATATAGTAAAGGTAACAATTTATAAAACTCATTTTTCTCATTCATTCGTTTTGAATAAAACTCCCATCACTTTTGTAAATACTCCTGGTTTATGTCGATTCCTGATTGACACCCAATGCACTATACCAATTGCTAAATTTGTTAAAATGAAAACGGTTTCGGTTTAAAAGAGAACATAAATTGCGTCGTTATTTTTACTCATACTTTCATTTCAAAAGTCGTCTAATTCTGAGGATGGGAGATCACATAATCGTGCTTACTAAGTAAGAGCAAAGAATATACAGGGAGAAGTAGAGTTATTACAACGCGAACTGTTGACAAATACTCTCTTCTTTATAAGAGAATGTTTTTAAGTGTGCATAAATTATAAAAAAAAAAAAAAAAGTGTCGCTATTATGCGAGAATCTTTTCACTGTAATATATTTTTGAAGGTTGTCAAAAATGTTACAATTATGTCAATATTAGCTTTAAAAATGGTCATTAAAAAATTCGCCAGGAACATAGAACTCATTCTTACCACCGCTACTGTTAGCATCTTAAATTGGAAGTGTACTTGAATATAAACTCCTCACTAGCCGGAAAAGGTTATTTTCTTTTAAATCCACTGACAGACTGTCCCTACTGCATTCCACTGTGTAACAGTTTAGCTTAAAGAAGAAATGCTTTACTATTATTAAGGGATCTATTGCAGTCTACCATCAACCTTCTACAGATAATCGCAAATATGCGTTTTTTTTTCCCTCTAAAATCTACTCTCTCCAATCTCGCCTGTATTTATCCGCTTCTGGATTTAACTTTTTATCTCCCCTCTCTCTCTCTCTCTATGAAGAACAAGTTCCTAAATTCTTCAAAATTTCTTCTTAAATTAAAACAAAAATCTATAAACGTGTCAGCCTATGCAGTATAAGTGTTCAGGAGTCAAACGTGCTCATTTAAAATGCTACAACTGTCTTCGAGTCCATCACTGACAAAATACTTCGTTAAAGAATCGCGTTAAAGCCACAAAATAAAACCAATTTAAACGAGTAGGATAAGGGAAGTAAATGTGCATAATTTCTTTTTAACTGTTGGGAACAGTGCGAGAAATTCTACAGTTAGTGTTTTTAGTGGCAGTGTTCTTATGTGTGCAATTCGAAACATAGATCAAATTTTAATTCAGCTTGTAATTTGACTTCGTAAGATAAGGTTGTAGGCTTTTCACTTGAAATGAAAGGAATTACTGCTGTATTATCTCAATATAGCATTTTTGTATTGAACAATGCTGTCGGAGACATGGTCAAGTGATAAAAGTAAAGTAAGAAACTTCAGAAAGCGACCAGGGGTGCAAGTCACGAATTCAATATTACTGAATTTCTTTTTAGCTGACCTTTCAGATATATTTCCTAAACTTGTGAAAAGTCAAAAAGAAAATAAAAAAATAATAAAAAAAATGGAACATCTCGATCATGGGCGAAGACAAAAGGAAAAACTAATAGAAAACTGAGCAGAATATTTTATATGTACTCTCACCTTATAGGTAATAACATGAATGAACAGATCACAATTAATTCTATTAGCCATTCTTTTCCCATAGTAAGTTAGTCAATAATTAAAATTATATGCTTTAGTACACGGAAGCGATGTTATGCTAACTATTACCAGCATAGTACATTTAAGAGTAAGCATTTCACAAGGTATTATAAAGATATTTAATAAAGAGCATAAAATTAATACATGTTCTAATTGCTTACTATAGTTCTATAATTGTTCTTTCATTTACAACAGATACTTTTTTAAGAGCCGACTTAAAAAAAATAATTATATAAGCCAAAATATATTAAATGTGTATTGTTACTCTTCCTATATATATTTAAAGAATAAAAAAATTCAATATGTTTTAATATAATGGTAAAATAATAGGCTCCTTTCCACAGTACAATTTAAAAAGTTCAAGGCAACGAAATTTTACTTCGTTGTTGCAACGCACACAACTTGCAATTGAAAGAAAAACCTTTCTGTTCCATAGTTAGAACGTGATACATAGCACAATGATACCTCGGCCGCTGTAGCAACTAAAGCAGAGGAGAAGCACAAGTCCAGTCACAATTGTCTCCGGTCTTCTCTACTCCCACAGAAACTGCGTATTTTATAAAAAGGAATTTCATCGAGCGCCTAGTTTTATTGAGGTGTAGCACGATTTCGAATAACACTTGGCAGCAGAGAATGTCCGTGCAGATTATGAAGATACTTTTGAGCCGAAAAAAATGCACAGTGTGGAGAGATTTTTCATCTGCTGAACTGTCGTACCTACCAGTCATGAAGACAGTAAATGCCGACCACTGCTCAAGACCACTTTAATCCAAACTGTAAGCAATGTAGATACTGCTTCACCAGATCTGTACTGTTTGGAGTTGGAAGAGCCAAGCCACTGTTCTCACGATTGCAATCCGAGAAATTATTTTTCATGAATTCACAAATATTGTACGTAAGAATCATCCGCATTTAGTTGAAGAATGGGAGGTGGGGAAGGTGGGGGGGAGGGGGGAGATGTCCTTGGTCACAAGGTGCTTGTTTATACGATGTAGTACATGATATGATCTTTATCATATATCATTTTTGTCAAGGTGTGTTCACGGGCCTATCAGAATAGGGGTATTGTGGGAACTGAAAAATCCGGAATAACTCCTGGGAACCATGCTTCCTGTATTTGAATGAGGAGGCCATAAGAACACCTTTAGTCTCAGAGGAATTCGAAGCCTCTTCGAAAGAGTGGGGCAAATCAACACAGTATATTTTATGGAGGACAGTTAAAGAATCGGAAGATGAAATCATAGTTACTGTAGAAAGCATCACTGAAGAAACACTAGCCACTATACACCCCATACTTAAATTTTTTTCGGACGAATGAAATCTCCGGTACTTTATACGTGTTGCAACAGCAGATCTAATGCTATCTCTGAAATGCTCCAATTAGCATAGGCAAATTAATTAGAACATCTCTTTTTGATGATCTTAAATGTTTAATATATATTCGGTTGGTGCTACTACAACATAGCCTCATCCAAGAGGCTTAGTTGTACCACCAACCAGGCAAAGATATACCGTGTATAGCACACACGGTATATACATAAGTCTAAAATTAATAGTAATGACAAAAACAGCTTCGCAATAAAATTCATGTATAAGATTAAAAATCAAGACATATAGCAAAATGACTTTGATAGGTGGAAGATGAAAAAATGCCTTGCATGGTGGGGAAGGTGGTGATGTGGAGCACTGTATGTATTAGAGAGTCATAGTTTAAGAATCTATTATGCAGGCAAGAAGCAAAGATTCGCAAGAAACATCACTAAAAACTAAATATCTCAATAAACTGTCCTCTGAACGTTGCTCATAGTTTTGATAGCCATTTTTCAAAACTTTGTTTTCCTCAAAACAGCAATGTTCTATTCCTTTTTATAGGTTTAAACGTTTTAGCTCTCACTACTCATGATGTCCAGTCAGCCATTTCTCGACAAAGATTTCACTGCTCCTGGTCTTGATACTCTTCCTGCTCTTTTCATCAAGAAAAAATAGTTCCTCTATAGCTCCAATTCTTACAAATCTCTTCATTAACTGCCTTCTTATGATTTTTACCCTTCAGTGTCCAAAGAGGCCTATTTCAACTATCGACCTATTACGACACTGAATACAAATGCGGAAATTTTTGAACTCCTACTTTAAAAATGAAAATATCTTAGTTTCTACCTTCACCCTTTTATCAGTAATCATCAGTGTACTTTTCTTCCCAGGAAATCAACTGTTTCAAATCTGGCCTTGTTCTGTACTTTCCTCCTAACTAATTTGAACAGAGGTAATCAAACTGATTCGCTTTTCCTTGATATTTCACATGCATTTGACTCTGTTCACATCGATCTTCTGCTCTTAAAGCTTTCATCCTATGGTAAACGATCCTTTTACTGGATTTGCTTGATTCACTGCTTAGAAATCGTAAACTATCCGTAATAATTGAGTACTTCAATTATTACGGATAGTTTTTTGATTTATTTTAGTCCGTTAATGTTGAGTGGCAACTATGCAGATGATATTAAACTTTACCAAGGTATCTATTCTTCAACTAAGAGTGATAAGCTCCAGTCTTGTCTTGATTCCCTTTCACTCTGGCTCAAAAAAAATATTAAAAAAAAAAACACAAAACTTTGTTTCTAAACCCATTAAAATGTACTGTTTTATATAATGTAAATAATGTTGCTTTCGCTTGAATCGTGCAGTTAGACCCTCCGTCTTTACTGATAATTATTTTTAACATTCTCTAATTGCAAGTACTGATACATTCAATGGCTTAGGTGTCCTATTCCGATCTGATCCTCATCCTTCTGGCCATGTCGATCACATTATTTCTCAAACTTCCACTACTTGGCTTAATTAAGCGTTCTTCCGCGGTTTTTACGAGTGATAAAGTTATAATTCTTCTCTACAAGCAGCTTATACTTCCCATTATTGATTATTGTGTTATTATTTGGTCCCCACAACAGGAATATCCTTCTCACAGACTTGAGGGAATTCAAATTAAATTTTTACGATTTCCTTGTGGTCGCTTCAGAATCGATCCTCTTCACTCCAGACGACAACCCCATTTGGATCACTTTTTGTCTACAATATCATAAACTCTGTTATCAATTCTCCATCTCTTCTTGGACAGATACTTTTCAGGATACTCCACTTGAATTCTCGTTATAAAACATTTCTCAATGCCTGTCCCCCGTACTCAACACTTACTTGGTAGTCTGTTGCGTTTCCTTCAAGTAATGAATAATCACAATTTTCATTTTACACTTAAACTGTCTACGTATAAGAAAGTGCTATTTGCTCTGTTTTGTTAATGCAAATTTTGTATACATTTTAATACTAGCAACTGCTTTGTATTGACTCTCTATAGTTCTCAGCGTTTACACCATTATAAATAAATAAATCGACAAAGAGATGGAATCAGAGAAAAAGAAGTAAGGGGAAGCAGCACACGATCAATGCCAAAAAACCTCAACTTTGTGACATTTGCTGTTGATTTCTCACGAAGTTAAGAGAAAAGTGAAAGGGTATAAAATATAAATACGTCAGACTTCTTTATTAAGATAAGTAATCAGAACTGTGTTGGTGTTGTAAGCCTATGAAAGACAATGGGCTGCATGACTCATGCAGATTTTGTTTAACGATCTGCATGACTAAAGTTTAAAAGAGTCGAAAATAAAACAGCATTCATTACAACGTGTGTGAACTTTGGCGTCTCGTGTCTCTGATAAACCATGAATGGATCATAACAAGGATGAAATTTATGTCGCAAAGCAACGTCTGGGGTTTTCCACTATAAAACAACTTCCTGTTTAATTTTTAGGGCAGTGGGAAAGCAGCCACGTTCATAGCTTATTACTCCTTCCTGAATTCAGGTTTCCCTTTTAAGCGTAAACAACCACTTGTGATTCTGATATTTTGCAACTCCACACCCAACATCCCTACCCACTTCTTATTCCATAAGTATGCCTGTTTCAAAATGCTTCATTTTTAGTTTTCGTATCAGAAATATTCTGAAATATTCAAAACCTAAACACGCTCCAACATAAATTCAAGCTTAAAAAAGAAAGGATACGAAGGGGAGTAAGTACTTTAGTTTCTGGGTATCCTAGCAACTGATGACTTCTTAGGAGATCGCCAAAAGTATGCCATTTGCATAAGTGCACTATGCTGAGTGAAAAGAACAAAATGGGGTCTCCGAGAATGTCTGCATAAAAGACATACGTTAACTTGTGGATGAAACGAAAGCTAATGAACTTTTTTACACTAGTTCAACTCAGAAAGCAGGTCATTGACCGACAACATGTCCGCTTCAATGTACATATCTAAATCGTGTTTACCACCCTTTTGGTGGCACAGGATGGAGTAACTAGGTCGCTGTTGAAAGTCATACGCAGTGTCAGACGCTATGGGAAAAGAGTTCTCGATTTATCACACGCATAAAAAAATAACTGCTGTCGACACTTGAAGGAAACAAGTACAAAGGCACTACGAACAGATGGTGTCCAACCTGTTTTTGCGCATAAAACACTAAAGTATTTACTTCTTATAAACCCATTACACCTTTTAATTTAAGACCGTCAGCTTTGTTTAGCTAAACCCAACCCAACACGCGTGCATACGACGACGACTCCTTTATATTTCTAATGAGTGGCAAAGTACAGCAATAACACAGCAGTAAAAGGAAGCTAATTATCATAAATTGCGAATACATTAGACATCCAGATTATTAGTAACCCAACAGCATAAAGTTGGTGGGTTCCCGATCAAGGAATATGACGCTTAAATTCAGAGGTATAACTACAAATTGTGGCTATCTACGAATTTTCCAAAGCCCCACTCCAGCTCTTTAACACCATTCCAAATCATAACGTTGGATTCAAAACTCTTCGAGACGCCCATGGGCCCGCGTGTTGGATTGGAGGTAACAGTTTCGTCTGATTTAATTTCATACGGAAGTTATCTTTTGAGTAACTTCTAAGAGCAAGAAGAGATTAGTTTTATCAAGTCATTCTATTAAGAAAGGAAAGGAAATTCAATATACAATTTGCAATTTGAAGCGGAAAAATCGAAGAAAACAGTTCTAGCTCCAGCTATAGCGAGTTTCAGCTCTGTTGATAGAGTAAAAAGTATATAATTTATTAGTTGAAACTTGAACTGGGTCCACTGAACCCAATAGGACGCGAATTAGGTCAAGAAAAGAAATAGTGATAATCAATTTAAGTAAACAGAAAAAAATAACTTGCAACCCATGTAAAAAAGTGACATTACCTTTCAAAGTAAACATATATCTAACGCTATCTTTAAGAGATCCTATTCCTCAACATGCTAAAGAGTTTTTAAAAGTTCGTCCCCCCACAACTGCAGAAGCTTATAACTGAAAATATTTCTTTCGGCAATGCAACACCAGTGTGAATACAATAGTGTGGCTTATGAACGCTGTTCAATGACCATTGATGCAGCCTGCAAGCACAGTATACACATATTTTTTTTGCTGAAACACTCAAAATATTTAAAATATTCGCTGTTGAAATTTCGAATGCTTCTTTATTCTTTGTAAAGAAATCATGAAAGATTAACTTAGAAATTAACAATGATAATTATTATTTTATAACACAATACATTAAAAGGTATTAAAATACTTTTTATTATATTACACCTGTCTCGAAAAGAACTTGATGGAAGATTTGCAAGACAACGGGCATGATTGCTGTAACGCCATTATAATGCTGCGCATGCTAACTAGAAAGGAGCTATTTTATACCATCTATTAGTGACTGTGCAAAAATAAACCGGTATAATTTCAATAACAAATAAAAAAAAAAAAAAAAGACTTCATATCAGTAGAAGCAACAACAGTTATTTAACAAGAATAGAACATAGAAATAACTTTTGTTTTTTTTTCTTTTGTCTAGCAAAAAGTGGGTGTGAAGAGCAAAACCAGCTTATTCGAAGCCAAATATAGAAACAATATTAGCCATAGATTAATCACCAACTGTTCGTACATAAACTAATGTCTTTCTTAGTGTACTGAATCATCAAGTCGAGCGTACCTCGACTTCACTGGTGGAATGAACCTTCAAACAAAAGTGAAATTTAACGTAAGCTTTAAAAAAAAAAAAAAGAAAGAAAGAAAAGGAAAGTCACGTGCCATTTTGAGGTCGTCTCATTGCGTGTGAAATAGCAACACATCAATCCCTGGAAATGTCTAAATTGACCTGACAAAACCAGTTTGCAATAATACAGATCATAAAAACTCGAACTCGTTTCCTTTCATCTTACTTTGCTGTTCCGATGGTTGTAGACTGATTTCAAAATCGTTTGGTAGAACAAGATTTAGCACACATCATCGAGTTCCACAGCGATCGCTGCGCAACATTTTATCTAGAAATTGATGGGAATGAATATCGCGACAAACACAAAGATAAGAATTTCTAACAAGTAACGACCTCTCATTGGAAAACTGGATAAGTTCCAACGGTTCTGAGACTTCGAAAGTATCTTGACCTCATCACAAATAACAGGAGTTCACTCGCAGAGTTTTAAAATGGGTCGTCTCTGAATAACTTCCAAAAAGAGTCGGTGACAAAAATATACTCCAAGGCTGGAAAGGGTGTGGGATGCACAATATGAAACGGGTTAACCGAATTGATCATAATGCACGTACACTATTCAAAGAAGAGTTCATAATGAGTACGTTGTACATTATTTCTTGCTGTTTTACGCCAGTATGTTAACCTTTTTCAGCCGAAAAATCATTTTGCAAACCCAGAATCTTTGAAGAACCTCAACAACTGCGGAAACCCTGGGTTTCACGGAGCTAAGATTGAAAACCAAGGAAAAATGGTTATTTAGTTCTACATGAGTTATGCATTACTTTGTATCTCCGAGCCTTTGCTGCTGAATGTTTTTACTTTAATTTTGGAATACACTGATTGAAACTATGCTGATCTCGTCACTTAATATTTCCTATCGTTAATTCCTTTCCTCTACGACATTAATTAAAAAAAATATTTACATTTTAATACAGAAGGTCTAAAATAAATTAACGGGTGTGTTATTGATAGTTAAAAAAAATCGTTATCAGTAGCTTTAAAAATATGTGACCGTAAACAAAGTGGGGTACAAATGTCATCCTCTTCTTTTAAGGAAGCTCATATGTATAAAGAAAGACATAATTCAAATAAAGTACACCGAAGCTTCTTGCTCATATCCATATGTAAATATGTACATATACCCGCGATTCTGCAGAAGTTGTTTACGGGCCAATTTTAACGTTATGCAGGATGATAAACACTGAATAACTAACGAGTGAACCCCACTTCCTCCCTGAGATTGACTTAATAAAGCCTCGAATGAAGAGGACTTTAGAAAGTTTTAAACGGGAATCGAACCCATACCACACTAAACGAATGACAGCGATATATTGTGCTGTCAACTAAGCTGACGGAAGACTGCCCATCCTACAATGTTGTCGCAGAGTCACAAAGGCAGTTCAAGTAGAGATGCGTTATTAATCATGATACCAAAATGCAAGAGCACCATACAGCTGCTATCACGGTGGCGAATGCAAAGAAAAAAAAGACTGGTTTTGGAAGAAGAGAGTGAAAAAAATTCGCGAGTTCATTCGATCTGAATACTCGCTCTATGAACATCATACATGCATAAAATTTCTGCCCGATGGATGAGCTCTCGACTACTGCCGTTTTTTCAGAAGCAAAAGCAGAATTGTGCAGAGAAACCTTTCACCACATGCAATAATGACCAAAAGGGTGCCAAGACATAGGAGGATGGGCTGAAAAATAGTGCCTATTACTGCATAACTTTAGAAGGAATTAACACAGATAAACAAAGTAAAAATAAGAGATGCTTCTAGATAAAATGTCTTAATTTGATGTGTCATTTTTTTTTTTTTTTTTTTATGTACGCCTCCATCCAAATCGATACATTTAGTCCAGCACTTAACAACTTTTTTGTATACCGTTCGAGGAATTCTTTCAGCTAAATGGCAAACTCTCTCTTCATGGAATACTTTAACTTCTTCACGAGAGTCATATCCGTTGGCTCTGAGACGTTCTTCAAACTTAAAAAATAAATAAATCCAAGCCACGAAATTCTTACCAATGTAGCACGGCTACACCGAGGTCGAGCTTTTAAGAAACCTGCTGTATCACTCTCCCTCCCCCCAAAAAAAGAAAGAAAGTCGACATTACTTTGTTGATTGATGCTCGGACTTGATTTTTGGACATTAAGATATTTTTATTGTGAATTCCATGTACTATCTCTTGTTTACCGGTTCACAGTGGCGAATCCAGGATTCATCTCCAGTCACAAGTTAACAAACTTCCACTTGTTACCTTTTAGTTTCTTCTGTAAGCTTGCTGGGAACCCGTCAAGGGCACATCCTTCTGTCCCTTAGCTCGGACACAATCTGTTCAACATATTCTTTAGAAACCCCTAAAGTTGCAGCGACGTTCGATTAGCTGATCACGACGAAAAAGTTCATCTGCTTTTAGTTTATACGCTTCGCCAACTGACGTCCACTTAATAAATCGTCCACTTAGACTCTGATCATCTACAAAATTAGGTATGGTTTCAAGGGAATCCAGAAGTATTCCAGAAAAATTACCTTAATACGTGTCTTCCTCAATGATCAGAGTACGAATATGTGGCTTACTAGTTGGCAACTATGTAAAAAAAACGACAAAGAAATATGCTTAATTTCAACTTTCTGTCACCAGGAGTTCTAGGTAAGCATGGTCCTTTACTAACAGCCCTCGAACACTTACATATACATCCCAACGTCTCTGATAGTACCTAAAAACATTGCTGCAAATTATTTTTCTAAAGTCCTTTCGTTACCTTGCTTTGATTTCTTCAATTTATTCAAAATGAGAATTTATTGAAAAATTCGAATGGAGCATGATCATGCAAGTGCAGTGGATATTTATAATTCTTGTACTGCTTTAAAATTATTAAATTTTTTTGGCCAAAAATTTACATTATGGAAATGCCTATTAGAAGGTGCAATCATATCATACCTCCCTTTCCCCGGCCAGTCCCTGGAGTACAAGTTCGTTGGTTTTCTCTGGAGGATTCAGTTTTTTTTTTTTTTTTTTTTGCCAGCACTGACGCAAACCGAGTAACTGATGGTAGTCCTCAGTAGGGATCACGATTTTTTTGCTGAGATTGGACTGCTGCATAGTAATATTAGGCTTAATCAACCAAATTGCAGACATTAATGTTTCGGCGTATTAAAGCTTTGATGACTACAGAAAGAGGCAATAAATGAATGAAACATCTCACAATTCTCCTTAAATGAAGTACACTACTCACACATCTGTTTTCCATTGTGTATCATTCCCGAATATTACTGCAAGTCGGGTTAATATCAGCTAGGATTGAGCCTTCTTTAACTAAACATTTTTAAATAAATTAATTTTCTGCTTATACTCTCAGGAGGCCATATAGGGTCAGAGGAGTTTACGAGAAGGAGAAAGACTAGTGAAAAAGACACGTGAGCTTTTTAATTAAATCTTGCTACTACATCTAAAATTTTACAGACACATCTATACACGCACAAGTACTGTTAATGTGAGGAAAGAAACGTGAAATGACTATTCTAAAATGACACATCGCACCATTCTATAGAAACAATGAAAATCCGGGTCAAATATTAACACCCCTCCCCTCGTATTATTTGTCCATCACGACGTCTTCTTTTAACACAAAAATACATAAACAATTGGACCAACTAGAACTCTGTGTGATGTTTTATTTCCTTTCCAGAAAAAAATAATAATATTCGTTTTTTTAGAATGGGGGACAGATTAACAAAGCAACCAACAAGGCTATGAAGAATCAGCATATGGTATCTATAAATTGTGTGTAATCTATGATCGGTTTGCTTTCTTTGCTGGATGAAAACTGGATTATGATAAAAGAATCACCTGTCTCTACGGAATTCAAACCTAGACCTTTTCCTCATAGGGTGGATAACAGTCGTAAGCAGGTGCCATCCGCGAGGGTACATTCTGTTATACAAATTCTGTTATACAAACATTATACAAATTCTGTTATACAAACATTCTGTTTGTATCGTATTTTCATGCATTGTTGTTGTTGAAGTTCAGCCTGCTTTGTTTTTATTTATTTACGAGGTTTGAAAAGTTCTGAGATTGCATCTGCTATTTGGAATCAGAACTGTCAGGAATATTAAGAAACGGAAAAGAGCCACTGCGCGACATTGACTTTTTTTCAATCCTATATCGCCCACAATCAAAGGAATAACAGTGGCCTGGTGGAGAACAAATGGAGCATCCCTTATGCATAAATATATCCGGTTGCTTATAAAGTTAGGTACTTGGTGTTGCTGATATTACGAAATACCATAAGGAGATCAAATGTGCCAGTATCGAATAGAGGAATTCGTTTCCTCCCTCCCCTCTGAAGTATAAGTTTTCATTTCAAGTATTACGTATAATGAACACTAGGGGGAAAAAAGGAAAAAACCCAAATAAAAAAGAACAACACTGAAATCGAAACCCTTCACGTGACCACTTTTTCCTTTTTCATGCGTGCACATGACAGCTTTAAACCGACAAGTGCGTTCAAATGAAAGCCAACAGAGCACAAACTGGGTCATCCGTCGCGAAGTAGTTAGCTTAAATCAAGGTGGAGTCCGGTGACATGTCACCTAGCAACAACAGACGCCTAACGGCACCCGTGTGGGAGAGAAAGCTAGTGAAGGGGGGATTTAGAGAAGAGAGATAAAAGGCGGATGGCAGAAACCCCATACTGTAATTATAAGTGGTCAGGGCCCTCCTACCCACAGTGCCATGTTAGACAAGACTCAGTGGGCGTTTTCACAAAATGAAGGACTCAAGTACACGGGTCGTCGATTCCGAAAACATGACGGGACAAACAAGTTGCAGTTTATCGTCGGAAATAGATCATTTTCTAGCTGTAAGGTTACACACCCACGAAATACTAAGGAAATCAATACGGGACGGCAGTGGATTTCTTTCTGTTTAAAGGTTATGGATGAGCATTTCTGTTCTTATTGACAGCTACGGATTTATGAGCAGTTCGGTGATGTCAAAAGGTGTATTGATAGAAGTTGGAAAATAAAGAGTATTTTAGATTCCACCCACAAAGAAAAACTAAACACTACCAACCTAATAAAAGTCTGAAAATAAGATTAATAACAAGAACAACATGCTCCAAAGCAACAAACTCTTTGTTTACACCAATTCTGAATAATTAATCAATTCCCAACAAAAGAGCAACTTGGGAAAGATAACCGTTTGTCTATCCCAAGATTAAACAAACAGCTAGAAACAAAATCAAAATGGTCTGTCTCCCTTCTATTTCTTGCAACTGGGAAGCCAGTTTTTCTCTCCAGCCACTCATGACGGATGCCTGACTTCTCACCAAATGTAGTATTCGTCAAGGTTGTGTTCTTTCTCCCACTCGCTTTTTCTTCTTCTTCATTAAAGGTCTTCTATCAATGACTAAAAATCTTGTCCATCATTTTACTGCTGATAGCACACTACATTCCACCATCTAATCAGAAACGTTGCTGTGAAAAACAGCTTCAACTTCTCGAATATTACATCACCATCCATGAATGCTAATCTCCAGGCAATTCTCCAATGGAACGAAAAAAAATTCGATCGTTTTAAAGTTTAGTCTTGTCTTATTCCTCGCAAAAAAAAAAAAAAAAAATCTACTGCTTTCCATGCTCATCTTAGGTAACACTCCGATTTCTAAAGATCACTTTATCTTTATTGTAAGAAACCCTCACTTATAAAAAATAATTTTCTCTTTATACTCCGGGAAGACAACAGGGTCATAGGAGTTCACAAGGTAGAACGAATGAAAGAAACATCACCGTATTTAGTAGTCACGTGAGCTAGAACAACGGTCAATTAGGCGCGTTGCCATTGGCACCCTCACACTTGACTACGGCTCTCTTGGCATAAGCATATCACAAATATTACTTCGGCAACTGCTCTCTCTGCAAATTTGACATCGTCATGGAATATTCTTTCCACATTTGCGGTGGCTTCCCCCAAACCTAATCCAAAAGAGGGCGGTAAGATTAGTTACGACCCCTCCCTTACAATCTCTCTCTCTCTCTCTCTCTCTCTTATAGTATCTGCAGTACGCATTTTCTATGGAGATTTTTCATGGGCACGTCTCCGAATTGTATCACTAATTCCGCATCTTTCTTCCGAACATGTTCCCGAGAAAAAAGGCCCTTGTTGGGGGGGGATGAAATAAATATACATAACTCTTACGACGATGCCAAACGGTATATACGCTAACAGAGTTTAAGCAACTATACTTAGGAAGTAAAATAAATTCCGCGCATATTGTATATACTGTACTAAAGTTGTGAGGAATGACCGGAAGAAATTATAAGTGAAAATCCCCAAATGATATCGATGGGAAGGCATCTCCTTTGCCATCGAGCTGAAATGATAAATTTAGAGAAAGAATAAAACAGGGCCTGCACCATGAGGTACTGGTGGAAGTGTGCTGTATTTGCACACTTATCGTGTTCTGCTTTTGCCGTTTAATTTTACTAGGTCCGATCTCTTTCATTTCTTTCCAGTCTGCTATTATTGATGTTATTTCGTATCCAATATTTCTGATTTAGCTCGCGCCCTTTTGCTAGTTTCCGTGCAACCTAGTACGCTCCGCGACTGCTATTTCATTTTTGGTTCTTCTGTTTTATGATGTTTTTTTTTTTTAATTTAATTTAATTTTATTTTATTTTTTAGGAGCATTAGCAACTAAGGCCATATTGCTCCGGGATATGCGGTGGTCATTCCCTTGACCATTCCGCATCCTCCGTATTTGGTGGTGACGGGCTCGAACCCCGGTCTAATCAAGAAGCGTGTGCAACACAGTGCTGCTCCTCACCAACCTGGCTACGGAGGCGCCGTTTTATGATGGAAGATATTAAGGAAATGTGTGGGAAAGGAAGATATTAAAGAAAATCTTTGGCCCCGTAAAAGTTGGAGAACAGTGGAAAATAAGGACAAACCAAGCGCTGAAGGAACTATATAGAGAACCGGATATAGTAGGAGTGATAAAGAGCTCAAGACTTAGATGGGAAGGCCACGTGTTATGAATGGAGGAAGACAGACGGCCAAGGAAAGCAACAATGGAAGGGAAACCAGGAGGAAGAAAATTGAGAGGAAGACCGAGGGGGTGGGTGGATGACAGAGAACCTACGACAACTTAGGGTGAGACGATGGAGACTCAGCAGAAGGCTGGTGACCAACCGCAGCTGCAATCTGATAAAGTATCACAACCAGAGAACCCACCAAAAAATAACAAACACTCCCTATAAGCCCAAGAACTAAACAGTAATTGAATTAACGCCCGTCAAGCTCTGCCCACGTCATATGCCGGTATGCTTACCAACAGGCCTTCTAGCGATACTTATGTCCCATCTGGAAATATCCAAAATTCCCTCATTACCACAGCCAACCTTGCCTCAAATTCCTCTGGGTGCCTTCAGGATATCAATATTGATTGCCCTCCCCATCACGTTAATATTCATAACCAGATCTCCATACCCCGCCAAGTAACAACCTCCAAACCTCGTCTGACACTGGCAGAGAAATATATCTCTGTAGTTTCCACCAGAGTCAAGATTTTCGCCTCCAGATTTGGACCTAGCTCTTTTTCTGAGAAAAAGAGGCCCCATCAACAACCTCAACTAATTCACCCTCCTCGAGAGCAATAAATGCTGCAGAGGAACAAATAAATGCCCCACATTCTGGGTAATTTCCCAAAATATGCGCAGCATAATTCAAAATTATACCAGTGGTGACAAACATCGGCATCATCAAATTGGTACCATCAACCTTCGATCACCAATGATAAACAGTTCAGGAATGCTCATCCAAACGTGGGTCACGAATCGACAAACTCGAAAGCCTGCCTTGAATAAAAATACTAGAGACACCTGCCTTAAAGATCCGTAAAAATTACACAATCAGATCTTGTACCAGAATGTTAGAAGCCTCCGCAACCAACTGGATACCACTGATTAAATTTTGCTCGCTAGTGATATCGATATCCTCTGTGTCACAGGGACCTGGCTTGATAAAGACCAAGAATTTTTATATCTTGTACTCCAGCTGAGTATAAATTAGCGTTTACTTCTAGAGCTGGCCAAAGAGGTGGTGTTGCCATTTTCTTTAAAGAGCTCACAGGCCTCACTTGTTCATCAAGTTTCTAGCCAAACACCAGCATATGAAGCTCTTGCTGTTACTCTCAGCTACCATAACGTCCTCATAGACGTAACTGCTATATATATAACCCCATCACCTTCATATGACGCCATCCATGAAATATCAAACTGGATCATTACCCAGCTTCATCATTCAGCCTTGCACTGTCAGTGCAGACTTTAATCTTCCTCCCCAGCTAGTTAACCTTCAGCAAATGCTCCTATCAAACCTATCTTGTACAGGGTTACAAAAAACGACCTCCCGACCAGAGGTAACAACCAACTAGATCTCATTCTTGCCTCCTATCCTTGCACACCTGATTACCTGCCAGAGGCTTATTTTAATTCGGACCACGAGCCAATTATTGTTCTTTTATACATACCTGCTCCAAGCTTCAATGTTGTGAATTCAACTAATACTAGAGTAACAGTCAGTTCCAGATTTTTGAGCATTGCTAAATGCGTTGAGGCTGCTTCTGCCATCCTGTGGTCAGTCCTAGAAAATTATAATCTTGAAATTGCAGTGAATTTGCTTACTAATTGGCTTAAGACAACTGCGACATTTGCAGCATCAAAGAGAATTTCTATTATGCCTCGGTCCTGAGCATGGTGGACTCCCCATCTTAATATGAGCTTCAGATTAAAACAGCAACTGCACAAAATGTGGAAGCAGTCGCAAAGTGTTTAAGACAGGATAGCTTACTCTCGAGCCCGTGCAACATTCAACAAGCTGAAATCTTAAGCAATTAAGAATTATATGAACACTACCCTTCGAAGAGGAACCCCCCCTACTTTGAGCGGCCTTCTGATTTCCCCCTAAATCTTGAACCTGACCAGTGGCTAGACTTTATATCTAGATTTGCATCGAATTCGGAACAATGTGCTGTTCTTCAGACACGCTGTCTGAAGTATCAGTCTCCAGGGAACAGCTTATTGCAGCCATTAATTCTACACCGGCTTCTGCTAAGAAAGGTGCAGATGGAATACCCCAATTCATTATTAAATGTCTTAGCCCATACATTATGGGCCCCTTCTAACTATTTTTAATGTTATTTTGTCTAGTCATTTTTCCCCCAGCGCAATGGAACATCTACCTTGTGAAGCCTATATCCAAAATTCAATTTCCCACTCTTCTTAAGCATTACGGGCCAATCTCCAACGCCTCAAGTCTTCTAAAACTCCTAGAGAAGGTACTTCTGCCCGTTCTAACTAAACAACTTCTTCCACATCAGCCTCATCAAATCCACTACTCCCTTCCTCATAGATCCACTGTGACTAATCTCTTAGACAACACCAGGCATTTGGAGGGAATGGTGTGATTTTTTTTTTTTTTTTTTTTTTGGCTGATGCTGCATAAGCTCATACACTTGCTTTCTTGCATCAAATGCCACTGCTACTACTACTACTACTATCCTCTCTGCTTTTGAATCTCATGCAGAGCTTCCAGACACCTATGTAGACCTCGAAGCAGCTTTCGACTCAATAAAAGTTCCTGCAATGCTGAAGCTACTTTCGGACCATTATCAAATCAAGGGAGACACTTTACAGTTCCTCACTTCACTCCTTCAAAATAGAATAATCCGGCTTACGGTCCAAGGCCACACACACGAGCGACGTGTCTCTTCGGGCATGCCACAAGGTGGTGTCTTATCTGGGTTCTTATTTACAGTGCTTATCCAGCAGTGCATAGCACACGCTTCTTGATTAGACCGGGGTTCGAGCCCGTCGCCACCAAATATGAAGGATGCGGAAAGGTCAGGGAATGACCACCGCATATCCCGGAGCAATATGGCCTTAGTTGCTAATGCTCCTAAAAACCAAAAACAACAACAACAACAGTGCTTATCTCTCCGCTTGTTGAGTCCAGGCATGATACCTATGTTATGCTGATGATATGAAACTCCTCGCACTGATTTCTTCACATGATGATCTTCCCATGATAACAGCATCAATTAACAATATACTCCTGGAATTTGCAAACTACTTCAACCAGTTTGGACTAAAAATAAACCCAGAAAAGTCTGAATTTATGATATTCTCATTAAAGAAAACGCCTTCCTATATTCAGCCAACACTATGTAATTCTCCTATTCCCATCGTCAATAAACATACTGATCTCGGGGTTGTTTTTCATACTAAGCTCTGCTTTGGTAACTACACATGCAAAAGCTGCTCACCCAGGCAGCTCGAATCCGATGAATGGCCAAACAGCATTTGCATTATATTAAAGATGTAATGACTACCAGAATATATATAAAAACCACAATATACTCTCCGCTTCTATATGCTCCAGAACTATGGGCATCTGCTGCCCATAGCACAATTCGACCATTCTCTTTTACTGAGTTTTGGCTCTTAAAATAGGCCATAAACAAACAAACTTCCTCCACAGTTAAGGACAACTGAAATAGCCAGTTTGACAAAAATTCACATGCTTCCCACGCTGATTAGGGTGAAACGCCTTGCTACAACTGTAAAAATGATCACTGGCAAGATTTCGGCACCATCATTCTGGGACCTGTGCTCTTGGAGAGTACCTCGGCCTTCCCTCAGAGTCAACTCTTCAACAGACGCAGCACTGTTGAAGGGTTGGCTACCCAATACAGCATGGGCCAACCCAGAACAATATCTGGCATGACCATGCATCGCACGCATGGGCTATACCAGCAGACGACCCCTACGGCATCTTCTCCTAACGGTATTGGCGCAAAAGACTCGCCTGGTGCACAGAGCATGCAAGTTGGACGTTAGAAGACTGGAAGAAGGTGTGATGGTCGGACGAGTCAAGTTATTTACTCCACACCGTGGATGGTCGTGTACGGATTTGGCGTCAACAAGATGAGGCGCTTCATCCATCATGCATGGTATCAAAAGTGCAGGGCGGTAGAGGCAGTTGTATGGTGTAGAGCATGTTTCACTGGCAAGAACTTGTACCCCTGGTGCACGTGGAACAACGTATCACTGGTCTCCGCTATCGTCAACTGCTTGCTGACTGTGTACACCCTGCAATGTTACACTTTTTCCCAAATGGCGATAGTGTCTTCCAAGATGACAATGCGCCGAGCCATCGGGCACTTGTTGTGCAGGAATGGTTTGAGTAAAACAGTTCTGACTTCCAGCGTATCGATTGGTCTCTGAATTCCCCCGATATCAATCTCATAGAACACTTGTGGGATGCTATGGAAAGGCATATCAGTCGTCTGGACACCCAATCACCTCCATACCTGCATTTCTATCCGCATTACACACAGTTTGGTTGGCCATACATCCCGAACGCTTCCGACGTCTTTTTGAATCAATGTCACGTCGGATAGCTGCTGTACTGAGGGCAAAAGGAGGACCTACGAAGTATTAAGTAGGTGGTCATAATTCAGTGATCACTCAGTGTATATAACTGTATTATACTTTGAACGTTGAACTGTATTTACTTTTATTCGTCCACATATATATTTTCTTATGTTTAATTTATTAATTTCTTTTTCTTACATATTGTGCTATTACTGTTAACCCCTGGCCTTGTGGCCGTGAAGGGCAACATTACAATGTATCCATTTGTATTATTATTGCAATAAAGATTTCTAATTCTAACAATGGCCAGGGAAAGAGACAGCTGGAGGAAAATCATTGAGGAGGATTCTTGTGTGTGTGTGTGTGTGTGTGTGTGGTTGTTTAATGGCTCATTAGTTGCTATGGCTATATAGTGCACCTAAGGAGGATTTTTGTAGTGCAGTGTCTAAGTTCTTATGATGGAATTTTTATGTGCCTTTTTTACAATGTGGCTGTTAGACGGTCTCAAGCGAGGGTTGTAGGGTTTTCCTCGTGAAGCTCAATTCTTTTGTTCAGCAAACCGATCAGCTAACACGAGAAATTGCAGATTTATATTTGGGTTCGCGCGTTTGTCGGTTCATTTTCCGCGGATTCCTGAGCTCTGGTGATCAGGAGTGTGTTTACTTGATGGCTGTCGTAGCATGGGAGCTACAGCCGCTCAACTCAGACCCTTGCCGGGTTGAGAGGCTTATAAACACTATGTTCTTCCTTCGTCAGCTGGGGTGTGCCTTGTAGCTTTCCCCAGAAGACAAGAAGCATCAGCAATCGAATTCCCTCCTCTACTTTTCCTCAGGTATTATATTTTCCTTTTATATTTTCAAGCTGGCGGAGGAGACATACCGCTTCACCAACATTTTGGAGTTTTTCAAAAATTCTTTCCACGTCCTCCTTTATATATATATATATTCACGGAATTTATTTTATTTCTTTAAACGAAGTTTTGACTGTCGAACTTTCCCTGCAAATTAAGTCGGCAAGGACGTTATACATCCGTTCAATATAGAACTCCAAACTCAAAACCAACCATTTCCTCATTTTCTTGAAAAGACAAAAGAAAATTATTTTCTCAACCTCCGACTCATAGACTGTACTACAGTACTGTAAATTCTAATACCTTTCGTATTTGGAATGAACATAAAAAAAATACTTTCAACATTCCAGTCTATTGTTCCAACCTCTTGCTACATAGTTCCGTCATCCCCAGTGCACGAATAATCAATGATCGTAATGACATCTTTATCCAACTTTTAATCAGTAAATTGATTTACAATTTTCTTAATTTTTAAAATCACATCTTGCCATTTCGTCTCATCGTGCATTTTTGTTATCCTCACTTTATTACGAACGCATCTACAACCTTAAAGTTTGTGAAAAAGAAAAACCATAGCTACATGATTGTTATTCATATTTTTTGTGTTTTTATCTGTATGTTTATTAATGCGAAGTGGCGATCATAAAGATAAGAGGAACAAGATTATAGAATTTTATTTTATCTTTTTAAAGGAAAAATCTATAACGTATTATGCAAAACATTAATTACAATATTAAAGATTCTTGGAGTACGCTAAATCCAGTGAATTTGCAAATTTGTGACCAGTGATATAAATAGATGTTTTTAACAATCGGCCCAAATATTGGAAATTTTTCCATCACATTGGGTGATGTGATGGGGATAAATAAATAAATGAATAATACACGTTATATGGTGTAATAACGGGTATATATCCACCTATGGCGTTTGGATCGATTTCATTGCAGGGTGAAACTTGCAGTTATTTTTAACTAGTCGAAGTACCCGGTTGCCTGGGAAAATTCAATATATTCAGTATAATATCTTGGGAGCCCAGAGACATATTAACGCTTTGTAAACGGTTCTAACATATCGGTTAGCACGAATGCTTTGAATGATTTTATATTAATTCTCAATTTTAAAAAATAGCGTAAAGTCATTTCATCGTTTTTAAACATATATGGCCAAAAACTTGGTGAAAGGAATTGCTAGATCACAACTTAGTCAACATACTTTGCATTGCCTAGAAAAGTTACTACTACAGCATTACTGTATTTGTGTGGAAAAGGGTGAGTAGTTTTAGTTCTAAACATCGCACTTGAACCTTAGATTGTATGAAAGAAGAGGTCTGGCACAAAGTTTAACTGCACTGGCTCAAATGAAAAATATTGCAAAGGAAAGAAACAGGCGAGAGAAAAAAAACGTCATACAAGGTAGGCCATTTATAAACGACACATTTTTATTTACATTTCTGTAAATTAAAACTGTAAATTGACTAAGATTCGTACAACAGGAAGTATTATTAGAAGAAGGAAGTAGTATCAGGAAGTAGTATTATTAGAAGAGGAAATAGTATTAGGAGGTGATTTAATCTCAATCAAAGTACATATATAGCAGCAATACGTGAGATTTCTAATTGTATTTGTTAATATCAATTAATTTTTTTCTTTTTATTAAATTGGTAATAGCAGACATGAAAAACTTACCATTATGCAAGCAAGTATTATTTTCTTCCCCTTGGCGATATGAAAAGTAATGTAGTTGTAAAAACAGAAACAGCGAAGTTCTCCGTAAAGGACCTGTCCGACACAATTTTAAACCAGTACAAAGAGTAAACAGTTGGAAACAATTAACACTTATTTTAATGTACAGTACTTCATTTATTTCATATACAAAGTTCTCAACCGCAGGGTACGCAGACCCTGGATAATGGCGAGAGAGCTGAGCATTGTTGCAGAGAATCAATGCAAACTTAAATCAACTCATACATTTAAGGGTAAAATCAGTGTGATTTAAGCGTAAAATCAGTGTTGGGATTATTTAATATGTGAAGGAACAGAGGACTACCAAGTAAGGGTTGAGTACAAGGGACAGGCAGTGATAAATTAGTTTGGTAACGAGGATTCAAGCGTTGTATAACGAAAGGTTATTTGTTGAAGAAGAGACAAAGAATGGATAATAGAGTTCTGTAGACAAAAAAAGAGACCACAAAATATTCATCACTTGTAGTGAAGAGAAACGATTCTGAAGCGACGACAAAAAGCTTCATAGTTTCAAGGGTGAAAGGCAAGGCGATTCCGAAAGCATAGTAATTCAATGAATTTGATTTTAATTCGTTCAAATCTGTGAAAAGATATTCCCGTTATGTGGACCAAATAACATCACAATAATCAAAAATGGGAAGTAAAAGCTGCTTATAGAGAAGAATTATAACTTTTTCACTCTTAGAAATCAAGGAAGAATGCTTAAATAAGCCAAGAAGTTTGGAAGTCTGAGATATATATGATCGACATGGCAAGAGATGAAGGTCAAATTAATCATTTTTGTTGAGTCAGAGTGAGAATGAATCAACACAGGACCGAGGTTCATCGCTGTCGACTGATCAATAGATCATTTTTTTAAAGTTCAGTATTATCTGCATAAAGTTGCCAGACTGTAACACAGTTGACAGATCATTAAAGTAAACAATTAAGAAAAGCAGACCAAGGTGAACCTTGAGGAACACCTTGCGAACGGTAAACAGAGTTGATAAAGTGCCATCGATTATTACGGACAGTTTACGATTTCTAAGGAGCGAATAAAACAAATCCAGTAAAGGGGCAAATAGATCATAAGATCTTTTGCTTGAAGAGAAGAAAATTGATGTGAACAAAGTCAAATGCATCTGAAATAACAAGGAATAAGAATCACATGATTTTATTTGTTCAAACTATTTTGCAGTAAATGGGAGAACAGAGAGATTTGAAAGCTGATTTCCTGGAAAGAACCGCCACGGCAGCACCGCCTCCACCTTAAGAGTCCCTTTCTCTGATGTCGGAGGGATGGTACTGCATTCCTCGTTCTCTCCAGATAAAAAAAAAAAAAAAAAAAAAAAAAAAGTCTAGAATCTGTTTGTAGGCTAAAACAGGACTCAAAGAACAGAATTGTACCCCATTTGTCAGGATTCCAAATCACATGTTCATGACACCAATTTCAACGAGTTCTGTGGTGGATTGGGGTGAAAGGGATACAATCGCTGTGGCCACAGTGAATAGTTGACACAGCCCTCAGGTGACCTTGGTCAGCTTTTCTTGTAATGGTGCCACCTCCGCCTGCGATTTCCCGGCTTCAAGTCGTCTATAAGCAAAAAAAAAAAAAAAAAAAAAAAAAAAAGTGAATGAATGAAGTGATGTAGTCGCAACCCGTGTTTTTACAGGCATGAATAATTTTGCATTACGTGTAGCTCTCTAAAGTGATGATCGATTTTTATTGGATAATCGGAATTTGCATGCCAGGATGTCTATTATATCAAATATTCGTCTTCGGTGACACGGTTCATAATAAAATATTCATTAAAAGCATTTTGTTCTGTTAATTTTGTCCAGTAGTGCAGTACACAGAATTGTACGGTACTATGTACTGCAATGTAGGGCATGCATCACATCGAGAGAAAAGTAATACGTAGTACGCATTGTCATTCCTTTCTTCGAGTCACTGTCAGTAAAGAATTTAAGCAGCATGATGAACCAAAGCGAATTTTAGAAAGTTCTTTTCGAAGTTTCACTGTCCAGTTTTTTTGGACAACGTAACCTTTTTTTACACTGAATATTGCCTATTTTTGGATATTAGGCAAGTGACTAACCTTAATTTATTATTTCTAAAATAAATTTAACAATTTTCGAATGGTTTGTAGCCATTCGAAAATCGTCAATGCACAGAAAATGGATTGCCAAATCTTGGAGTTTAACTAGATAGTTAACTTGCATTTTGCACAGAGGGGGGGAGGGGGAAAACAACCCGGGTTTCTGTTTGTTCGATTTAAATGAAATTTGTTTACGCAGAGATGTTAATAAACCATTTAATATACGAAGTGCGTTACATTTCAGGCGCGTTAGATTTCTTTAATTAATCGAATTTTTTCTTAATTTTCTATGATTAATAAAAGCGAAAAGCAAATAACTAAACTTGAGCACACCTCAACGTAATATTCACCCCATGTTTTTTAATAATTTGTAATCGTCAGTGCATGGAATGCCACATGTATTTCAGACTCTGCGATTTAATAAATTAAACAATAGTAGTATACTATCAGCGTCGTAATGCAGTTTACTTATTTCTTCCCGGATTTTAATAACAACTGCAATGTGACATGTATTTTAAGTTTCTGCTGTGATTAATATTGAACTCAAATAGTAATAATTCATGATATATATTATTTAGTAAATGATAAAAAAAAAAACAAGCGCATTAGATTTTTGCACAAAAGTTGTTGCAAAAAGCAACAACTTATGTGCAAACCGAAAACATTTCTCTGCGCATCCACTATATTGCTTATTTATTCCTCCAATTAAAGCACTGGATATCGTTTCTTGCAGAGCAAGAAACGATATCCAGTGCTTCTGCTACAACATTCAGTATCTGAATAATCTATGTGATATATTAAAAAAATAATAATAAAATAATTTCTGGTTTTCTATTGGTTTGATTTTAATGAAATTTCGAATGGCTCGCCAAATCGCTCTAAAAGAGCCAAATGTAAAATTTCATGTAAGTACAGACACTGGACCCCGAGTAATTATATACACAGCTAGCAAAAAAATAATAATTGCTGGAGTTTTATCGTCCTAATTTTAACGAAATTTTAGATAACCTTGACAAATCTCTCTGAAAGAGTCAAATATAAAATTTCATGAAACCCATCTACTGAAGGCCAAGTTATTACATGCTGACGAACAGCATACAACTCCTCCCTAGCTTATTAGTGAAGAAAATGGATGCTTTATACGCATGCTAGCAACTAATATACAGTAATAGAATTATAACTTAATAATAGAATTTAGCGACTATAATAATAGAATTATAGTTGCTGAACAATGGCTGGTTGTAAACAGACTATTTTTGTAATATTATTATTCAATTTTAGTCATTAATTTTATGTTATTCCGGGTCAATGCGCAATAAACGAGATAATGCAAGTTGTTGTTTTTTTTTAACTCCAAATGTCTATGTAACATTATTTATTTATTATTAAATCAGAACATTTACACAATAGTAAACTAACAGGATAACATTAAGGTTGCTGCACTGGAAGCAGCTGAAAGAAAAGACATGTTGCGAGGTAAGCTGTGTGACAGGATACGGATAGAAATAGATAAAGAAGAAGACAAACACAAGACCGTTTGTGACACTTGAAGCTCCCATTGATAGACTCCGGTCATTGCAGCCAGGATTCCCATGGTGTAACCTTTCCATTATTCAAACCAATGTTGATACTGTCGCTTTCAACATTAGTATTTCCGTAGGAGTTATATATATATATAAAAAAAAAAAAAAACACGTACTTCTCTACCTTATGTGCGAAGGGTGTATCACAAATACGGACGGAACACCACAACCTCCGACATAGATTTTTTTTTTCAGAGACAGCGAGTCGGCTAACGACCGCACTGATAGCGACTTCTCTTTTATTATATTCCACCCGAAAGCAACATTGATGTTTTCGAGTCACGTGTTACCCTCTCACTCCTCCCATCCAACTTTTTAGTTTTGCTAAGGAAGCATCCTGAAGAAGGGTCAGCAACCTATAGCAGTTCACGACCGTTTTTGAAGCCTTTACCGACCACTATGCTATATTTAGTATCCGTTTGGCTCTTTTGCGTAGAAGGCTTAGCGAACTTTGATCTTCGAATGCAAAGCTTTACAACTACATATACGTGTTTTTTTCTACCCTCTTTGTGAGTGAGTAAAAGTATTGTCTCTGGCGTGATATTTTAATAACGTTCCTGATTATTGAAATGCGTGCCGGTACACTGTTCTCAATTTGTCACCCTCCTATTTACTGATGTTTATACATATTCTTCTTCTGCTTATTATTGAGATATTATTTTATCTTGGTATTTAAGAATAGTACCATCTCTTTTCAACGTGAATTGAGATTATATAGGCGTCAAGTCTCGCAGAATTAACATTTTAAGAAAACAAGTTAACTTTTGGGATATTTTGTTTTACACACATATACACAGTTAAGTGAAAGAAAACAACACTTTTTCCAAGGAAGTGAACCTTTTCTGCATCTGCCAAGTAAAAAAAAAAAAAAAAAAATGCAATCCGAAATTTTGTATTTCTGGTTCTTCTTTCTTCCATCAGTAAAAATATACCTCCTTCATTCATTTTAATTATTCCCTTCAGGGCCTTGTAAACTTCTATTATTTCTCCTTAAGATGTCTAGTTGCCAAACTTTGCAGTCTACACCTTTTAAGCCTTTCTTCATAGGGATATTGATCCTCCGTAATCTGGTTTCCCTTCTTTGAACCCTTTCTAGAAGATTTGTCTTAAAGTGTGGTCTCCGAACACAAAATTCTAAATGCTTATTATATACTGTATAATATCCGTTTGTATAACAGACGGAACACCATGTGCTTCCTAGCAACTTGTTAACACTGCATGGAAAATTTTATGTCTGACTGAATCAAAAACTCCCAGCCTTCTTCGTCCAGAACCATTTTTAACCCAACTCCTCCCTAGCTTATAAGTAACTCCTGTGTTCGTGCTACCCAGGTATAAAACCTTATATTATAGCAGCATTAAACTTCAATCCGTTTTTAAGACCATTTGTGCAACTTATCTAAGCAATGACCTGGTGCTGGTTATTAACAGTCCTTTCTCCCTTTAAATCACCTACAAACTTTGATGAAGGAATGCAAGGGGAAATTGTGCGAATGTCATTAAGCGTCCTCATTCTAGTTTCTCATCTTTAGGTCCAATTCCTATTCCAAACTCTTCCTCCCCTTCCAAAAACAATGGTACAAATTTGGAACAGAAGTTCTATTTTCAAAATTTCGAGATTTCTTAGAATATTCTTTTTACCAAATTTTAATGTCGATAAGTTATATTTTTTCCCTTTAAGAAAACAGCCAAACAAATCTAACCTCAACAATCTATCGAGTGAACATAACACGGTAAAGTTGATAAACGTTTCTTAAGTACAAAAGGTTTAATCCCAAGGTATTTAATTTATAATTGAACATGCCTGAATAGAACCGAATGCGTACGTAACTTAACTTATTTACTGCAGCTATACATCAGTAAATATTATTGAAAGCAGGTATGTGCCTAAAGGCATTGCATTTTTTACAGGTCAGTTTGGGTATATAACTTTTTTTTCTTTGTTTAATGGTAACCTTAAATAGGATAAGTAATGGAACTTTTATAAGAACCTAGAACCGTGGTAGTTGAGATGGCAAAATACTTGTTGATATTACTTAATTTCTGACAATTGTAATTTTAAGTAAATAAGAAAGAAAGAAAGAAACGATGTTATTCAGATGCCCAGAAATAGAAGGGACAAAATTAATGGGGAAGAGAAAGCGTTAGTCAACATCCATTTACAGTCCAACTCCAAACTCGGCGGATGCTGACTGGGGCACAAGTTCGAACTGAGGGATGGAATTACAGATGCTAATTCAGAAGAGTGCTGCCCCGCCCAAGGATATATTGGTAGGAAAGGCAGCAGCAGAAACTGTGTGTGTGCGCGCGCGCAGTATAATCGAGTCTAATCGTTTGATGGGTTTTGGGATATTGAGACAGGTTTATGTAAGAAATACATGTTTTGAATTACAAAATAGTCGATCATCGTAGCTTGGGAGTCCATTTTACCGAAGCACATCCTCGTAAGAACTATTACAGCAACCGCCAGCACGGGTCAATCTCTCAGTTTAGTCACCTTACTTTCTAATAAGAGAAATCTGTGCTAAAAGGTAATTTTGAGCCCTCCCCCAATACAGCGTCCACGGGAAACGACAAACCCTTGTCTCTATATAGCGGGATCTTTTCCACAGCAGTGGAAAAGATCAAGCTGGATTTCAATTCTCATATTTTGAAGGTAAAACTCAACTGTACGAGTCAATCAATCACCTTTTTGTCATTCTACAGGTTTTCATTATTTCTCTATATTTAAAAATGCGTAATCTTCAAATGCGTATTTGAAGGTCTTAAAGACACGTGCAAGCAAAAAGAAAATCGAGTCAGTGATATTGAGAAAGACTATGGAAGAAGAATATATATAAAATCATTCGAGAGTTACACTATTATCCTTATCAGACCTGATAACTAATAGCTGTTAGCTGCTGTTATTACAATAGCAGTTTTCGTAGTAGAATTCTGCATCACAATGAATTCTTTCACAGAAATTACCAACAATATTTTCGAGGCTCGTCTCAATTCCTCCTGAGAAAGCAAAAGAAAAATATTTAAAAAAAAAAAAAAAAAGAATTTAATTACATGAACACACACACAATTCTGTGAGTAAATTCAAAACGTCTTTTCCAAATAAGATTTTTAAAAGATACATATCGAATCCCAAAAAATAGGGAGGGAGGGAACATTCTACTTTGGAAATTATTTAGAAAGTTCAACTAATATTTTCACGTATATAGAGAGCAAAATCCCTTCATTAAATAAAAGGGCATGTCATCAGTCCTATATATATATATATAGTTCTTAATAAATATCACTCCATCTTTTGTTACGGTGTAGTAGCTTTACCACATGTTACTCTTTAGGAGTAGTGTGTACAAATCCCACCGGAAACTAGAAGAATTCCTAAAGGACTTCGTCAATCGGAGCTGTAGCTAATCTCAGCGTTGGACGTAGGAATTTCCTCGTGACGTAATCCAGATTTTGTAGCTCTTAATACGCAGATCAACCCATGACGGCGTTTTTTTTTTTTTTTTTTTTTTGAAAATACCAAACACGAAAAAGGTATTAAATAGCACTTAGTACCTTGCGTGGGTCAAAGGTTGAAAAGACGAAAGAAGGTGCTTACTGACTTTCTGCATATTGCAATTTTCAGGAAATACGGTACGTCTCAAGGGAGGTGGTTCCAGAAAAAGGAACTTGAAGAAATAAACGAGGAAGGAGAAAAGTTGGTTTTGTGAGTTTGAAGTTGGACGGTAAACGGATGTTGCCTGTGTTGCGGCACGTGTTCGGATTGGTTTGGAAGAGAGAGAGGGGGGAATTATAAAAATCAATTAACTGAACGTCTATGAGACAGAGAATGGAGAGACTGTTATAGATGTCATTAACTAACCTAACTGTACTCTTTTGAATAGAATCTCTAAGCTTGAGAGAAGTTACGGGGTACAATGCCCCAAATCTGGGAACAATAATCCATGGTAGGGCGGATTTGAGATTTGTACAGAGTGAATAGCTGTTTGGAAGAAAAGTAACGCTGAGAGCGAAAGAGAAACCCCAGATTTTAAATGCAAAGGAAGCAATATTTGTGATGTGCTTACGCCAAGAAAGATTAGAAGTCAGAGTAATCCTTAACAGAGATATCTTATCTTGTCTAGAAAGCTGAGTGTAATCGAAAATAAGTATAGGAGTAGAAGAATCCTTTCCGCGAGACATAAGACAGGATTGATTTTAGAAGGATTGAAATTCACTATCTTTGCCCCAATTACCTGGAGATCAGAATTTTGGGAATTGGTAGTGGATATTTGAGAAGTTGAATCTGTTTGTGCAGGGCAAGGCTTTTCAAACTGGAAGGAGGTGGAATGCAATTTACTATCATCAGCAAAATTTTGTGGAACACTGGCATTAGTCGAGAAGTTAAATTTATAGAGCTATCACGAGCAGTCAGAGAGAAGCTTGTCTGGAAGACAAGCTTCTATCTTATGCCAAATATGGTCAAAAGCCTTTGAAATGTCAAGAGCAACTGCGTGAGTTTCACCAAACTTTTCCATTGAAATTGTCCGTAGATGGGTATCATAAGCCCGAATATCACCAATGGATCGACACTGAGAATCCATATTGGTGATCGTTGTTCAGATGGAAGGTTTCTAGACAGCATAAGAGTTGGAGGCTAATGGATTTTTCCATTACTTTGGAAAGAGTGCAAGTGCAACGGGACGATGATTGGATGGAAGGGAATCTGTCACCTCTCTTAGCAACTGGCTGGATATGAGCAAAATTTCCAAGCAGAAAGAAAAAAACATCAGAGGAATCAAAAAGTGTAAAACTGCGATAGACATAATACACTGGCGCTATTTATGATCTAAGTAGAGGATGCATCGTAAAATGAACAACAAAGAAATGCAATTATGATGTTTCATCACATAAAAATTATTCCCAGTTCCACTCCTCACCACTGTTCCGTCTGTGCTTGAGTCTGGAAAATATGATTCAACAAAACAAAATAAATATACAGTACATTTTGAAAGGACGTTGACTACGTTTGACAAATTGCTTTTATTACCGCACGCTACAGCACTTTCAATAAGGCTAACGAAAAGAAATTTCGTCGACATATTTCCGTGGTAATTACGACTGATGTACAGATAATACAGTACTTATTCACGAAGGAGTGGCATGATGAACTTAAACACCGCAGGTGCACATTGTAACCTAATATTAAATGTAAAAAAAAAAAAGATACCGGAAGAAGGCAGTGCCCTCCTCAGCTCTCGTAGTTGCTGTTTTAACTACTTCCTTGGGAATGCATAGTGTCCTCTCTCTCTCTCGCGTGCATTGAATGTGTACATGCGTGTAAGCACGGTGCGGCATTTCATATTGCAATTGAAATAAACTAACGATTTATGACCTTTGAATCGATCTTTGCCTGAGATATGAACATCTAGAAAAAAGATTAACTTCTCAAAAAATATTTCAAATTTCGTCAGTGAAATTTTACGTATTGTCCGCGCGTGAAATTTTGCTAATTATGAGAAAAAAAGGGATCGACTTTTTTTACTTCCAGTCAAAATTTATTTTTGTGTGTGTGTGTGTGTGTGTGTGTGTGTGTGTGTGTGTGTGTGTGTGTGTGTGTGTGTGTGTAGGGGGTATTTTTGTACCAGGCTTTTTTTTTTAATATATGCATAATTTTTTCTTTTTATTTATAGAAACTTCGGGGATTTTTTTTTAGCTGATCTATCCCCCTACTCCAAACTTCAATTTTTTAACAGTTAAGCATTTGGTACAAAGACTTGGAAAATATTTTAAAACGTCCCAAAATTTTGAAAATCATCAGAGCTGCCGTTCCTAATTCATCGCAATGTTTCTGCTGGCGAGAGGAGCTGAGGAAGGCTATTCAAAATTTCCTCAGAGGCCAACAAAACACACACTGAAAATTTGATGTCGAATCCGACTTTTCTTTCTCTAATAAAGTTAGAAATACATTTTCATTTATGAATGGATTTCTATGAGGAGCGAGAGAACGCAGGAAGTAAGAATCGTAATTGGTTGTAAGAGCTTTCCAGGGAGCAACGAAGCATATGTCGACAACATTTAGTATTCTAGTGGAGAGAAATTCTATAGGCCACTAAAGGTCATAAATCAGCTGCTCACTTGTCCTATCATTCCGTATGCCTTGCACCTACATAATTTTTCAGATGCTTACGTAATCAGTGCGTTTCTTAGACCAATAGTTTGTTGATAAGAAGGGATGCAACTGAATGCATCGCGGATTAGCTGCTAAACGAACTTGACCCGCTTATTGAAATTCTCTAAACATCTGAAATGATGCAAGGAAGCAGACTTCCTGCATCAGTAAAAAAAATAACAGAATAAAAATAAAGTTAAACATTTGGTGCCAAGCCGACCTTTTGCTTCGAGTAACGTTCAAACATTCAAGCTACTACTAATTTTTGCCACGGATAAGAAATGATTTCCAAATTTAACCTTTTCAAGAAATAACGAGAACATATTCCAGAAGTCTGGCGATGGCGAAAAGTTTGGTAGTGCTCAAACATCTGAAATTTACTCCCATTTATGAAGGGAGAGATTTTACGGGGGGAAAATATGGCCAAGTTTCCATTTCTTGGGGCGGCTCAATAAATCTTTCTAGAAGATCCAAATATAAAAAAGTTTTATGAAATTCCATCAGTCGGTAGTCGAGTTTTTAGATAAGGACAGCGGACGGACCCGTCCGCTGTCCTTATCTAAAATCTAGACAATCGACTTCTTTATACGTTTATATTGAATGCATTCAAAATATCTCGTTATTTTATTTCATTTAATTCACTACAGACTTTAAGCTTTGAATACCTCTGTAGTCCGGCCTTGAAACTATGCAACCCACAAAACTGAAGTCTATAAGAATGCGTCTTCATACGCTATAATAACTAACTTATTGCTTTTCGTTCGCACCTTTTCCAAAATATCCAAACGTGAACATGTGGCCTAATCAAAGCTAATACATGACACTTCCTGTACCTCGTACTACAGATAAAACAAATGCTCTAATAGCAGCCAGTCTACACCGTTGAGAGAACTTCGCGCGGGAATGCACAGTTACTTCCTAAGTATTTTTCACTGTCAACTGCTAACAGTGCACCACCACTTTAACTGCATTTCAGACCAACTGAAGCGACCTATGCTTCAACAACCAACTTCAACATCAGGCTTGTTTGGTTTCATCAGTTCCATTAACAAATATCAGAAGTATAAACAACTTTAATGTAAAGATTTCGTTCTGTGTAGTGACTATGAAAAAATATGGAAGATCAAATTTTCCGCTAACACATCAATACTAAATTATGCAGCAGGGATATGGTCAGCAGCAGAATCAAATCTGAAAAGAGATTTTTGGCCTCAAGTTTTGGTTTATTAAAGTGGCAAATAACTGAAACAATTAAAACATAAATTCAAAAAATAAATAAGTAAAATCACTATTGAATTTGGATGCCGAGAAATACGAACATATGGGAATCGATCCGATAGAGAGAAAAGTAGAACTGACAGGTTTACTCATGGTGTGCTGAAAAATGAACAGACTAGAAATGTTTGAAAGACCTGTGGGCGAATTACACCTATTTATTTATTTACAAACTTCTCATCGAGAGGTACACAGACCCTAGATAATGGTGAGAACTACAGAGAACCTTTACAAAACAGTCACTAGTATTAAAATATATACAAAATTTGGATTAAATTTGGATAAATAATGGATGATTTTAAACAGAGTGAAGAGCAGTTGCTTATACATAGACGGTTTACGTGTAAAATCAATATTGTGATTATTCAATACCTAAAGGAAACGGAAAAAAGGACTTCCAAGTAAGTGTTAAGCATGAGGGACGCGCAACTGAATAAATTTGAGTTTATTCAGTTGCGCGTGAAAAGAGAGCCACGAAGTTGTCGTCTGGAGTGAAGAGGAACGATTCTGAAGCGATGACCAAGAGCTCCATAGTTTCGACGGTGAAAGGCAATGCGATTTCGAAAACATAAGAATTTAATAAATTTGATTTCTCTCAAGTCTGTGAAAAAGGTATTCCAAAAGCTACTAAATACTGAATAAACTAGCACAATATAAGTTACGAATATGAAATTACTCAGCACGATCGACTGCAAAACGAATTATGATCAGATGAATCTCTTTCAGAGAGTTGGGTATAGCATTTCAGTATGTTTCTAATATCAAAATTCTGTTTGACAATTATTCACACGTACAAATGCAACGAAATGTTGATTAAGGTAACAACATGTACTGCTCGTACTTTCTCATATTCCAAAAAATAAATGCCAATGCTGTTCATTAGCATCTGATATCAATTACTAATAATGAAAGAGAGTTCAGAGGGGGGAAAAAACAAGTTACAAAATTTGTCTTTCAACTCCCAACTAACGAATCGATAACAATAAATGCACTGTTTGACAATATTCAGTTATACTTCGGAAGCAGTTAATTTTTCACGAACTTGACTTTCTTCTACAGAGTTCCTTTCTTCTTTTTAATTTCAACAGAATTTCAGAGGGTGAAGAACTCGTCGGAACCTCATTAAGGGAGGTGTAAAGCCCCAATTGGAAGCCTAATGGGAGAGAAAATAGTACCAAATAACATCCCAAGAGGTACTTGATAAGTGTTCCAGTGTGAAAAACGCACAGTGTAGCGGAAAAGTCACGCCCTTACGGCAGAAGTGAGAAGCCGCTGTAATTCGCTTCCATGCTGTACCTAGTAATTTCGGGATGGGGTTGGAGAGGCAAATAATGGATGATTTTAAAATGGGCCGGCATTATGAACCATTGTCTTAGGTTAATAGTAAACTGGCGATACAAATCTAAAAATAACTCTTAGTTATTAACGTTAGTTTAGTGTAAGACTTTTTCTTAAGCTGATAAAGCCTGTGTCAAAATAACAACTGAATTATGGACGACTTCGGTCCATTCATGGGAAAGGAACATCAATACTGGATGTTTAGCTAGTGTAAATACTACCATACTTAGTTCATTTCGTTGCATTTGCCTTCGACACAGGAAGGGAATTCCCCTTAGAATACTTTATACTGTTCTAAACATGAACAGTGAATCAATATGTTATTGCTCGTCATGATGTAAATGCCTTTAATTAGCAGAAATTTTGACACCATTTTTCACTTCTGCTGCTCTATTTTTCTGTTTTGCAATGCGCAGATGTTTAGCATATCTGTAAAACTTCTAAAACTTGTTAGTTACTAACGATTTATAACGGAAAGCAACGTTTTCTATCTTTTCTTCGACAGGTAAAATCAACAACAAAAAAAAATCTTTCAAGAGCACTTGTACTGGAAAGATTTACAATTTTGTTAGAGAAATGGAAAGTACCACACTGCGGGCATTATAGAGACCAATCAGAAAACGCGCCTGAAGCGATGCTCGTTTAAAAATCCTCTGCTATATGCCAATGTAGACCACTCATTTTCTGGATCCCTGCATTACTGTTGCATTTATAGTTAAGCTCCAGTAATCAGGCGTCAAAGAAGTTGGCAATTCCCAGTAATCAGGTGTTCGGGCAGCTGGAAATGGATAGGATTTTCAGAGGATTTAATCATCACTCCATTTTTCGCGTATTCTCATTTATACTTTTTAAAAATTGTTTTATCCTTCATGTTTTATTTACTTCTTTTTCTATTTTTTTCTTTACTTTATTCTAACTCCCAAAAGTAAACAAAAAAAAAAAAAAAGAGATAAAATGGTAAAGGGTGGAAAGGACAGAATATACTGTTTCGTTACTGGTAATCACCCTTCATATTAATTTATTGAAAATTTCCGATAGTTAATGAATAATTTACATGGCGAATTATTTAACATTATTTCCTCTAAATATTTAATTAAAAAAATACACATAATTAAAAAAATCCCATAAGAAATTCGTATATTTGAATAAAAGCGGCCTTCGAAGGTGAAGTTTCCTCTACAATAAGAACTGAACTTATGGAAAACTTTTGGTTTTAACCTTTTTTTTTTTTTTTTTTTTTTTTTTAATGAAAACCAAAACATGACGGTATTTAGCACTTATAGTACTTAGTATCGTGCATGGATTGAAGACTGGGTGTTTATTATGATCACAGTAACACAAGATTGTTCTAAGAAACTTTGGTACGCTCCTTGGAACTAATAACGGTTCAGAAACAATACTGCTCAATTTGAATGGAGTTCAATACTGCTTGAAAATCATAAAAGACTGCAAAAATGAAATAGAGTTTTAGCAGTGTAAAATATTGTTCAGCGAGTTAAGAAACTCGACTGACTCTCTGATCTTCTCCTTATAGTAGTGTATTCCGGTCCAGTGGCAGAAATAATTAAAAAGGTTGAATTTATTCATTTCAGAAATACGGATGCAATGAAGATGAGTTTGAAATAGGTAGCAGCCTTAACCATCGAAACTCCAGATGAAAAGGTACGACTCTAAAATGTAACCAACTGGAAGGCACAGTGTTAAATCGAGATACGCTTGATTATTCGCTCATTGCTAACGGAATGTGGTGCAATTTGGAGAAAAAACATGGGGGTAGAGTCAGGGCTTTAGAGTGGATTTATTTGGATTTGGTAGAATTTGCGAAATTTATTAAAAGCTGTTCCTGAGATTCCAACTTGGCTGAATGGTGAACACCAATCAGCCAAGTTGGACTGATTGGACTGATACCAATGAACATCCGTGGGCATCACGGATATTCATCGAGATTTCTGTATCGTTCAGGAAATTTGAAAACATGATCACAGTAAAATCATGATCACAAGGGGTGAGGGAAACGCACTTGTAATACGGTATTTCAAAAACAGTGTTCCACCGCCCTAGTGCTATCACTGGACCATTTATTTACATATGAGGTGGAAGATTCTATGTTTACTTCAATAAAAGGTGGTGGAGCAGTATTTTACGTTCTTGGTTTGATCACTGTTTTACAAGAATAAAAAGCATAAAGAGCACGTTGCTTTGTTTCCTGTAATTTATTTCTCGATTGGGTACATTCTGAATAAGAAGTTTCCATCAAACTACTGTTATACCATGCATATGCTGTCTGTTTATTCTTGAACTATTTAATCAGGATTATGGTAAACCAGGATATGGGTTGTGGGGAAATGAGGATTTTTTCATGACTTTTCTGACACCTTTCTTTCACGATTAAATCTTTATTTAAGCTCTTATGCAATAAAATTTCCCATGATACTTTTATAGATGATTTTTATTTTAGCTATTCTTTATTCCTGTCGTTTTACAGCTACATATAGTGTAGAGGAATTTGGAAGAGTCCGGCAATTAGCGATGGCTGTAACCAGGAATACTGGCAAAAAATTCTATGGGGGGGGGAGAAGATTGAGAAACACTCAAACATTACAGATGACAGTAATTTATTTTTAAAGAGTTTTAGCTATACTAAAATATTAACTTAACGATAAAAAAGTAAACCGGTATACAAGGGGAGAGGAAGCGACCGCCAGCCTTCATTCTTAACTATGTACTTAGCAGATCTTTTAGATACATTTATACATACGTATTTCATTAACTTTGTTTAAAAAGATTATTAAAAAATATACCGTAGTGTACTTTATGTTTTAATCTCACTGCATTAAAAAAATGAACATTTTAATGGTACAAGAATAAATGGAGGAGAGCGAAAGAAAACTTTAAAAAAGTTTCTGCGTCTGATAAGCGCAGCAATATCCAGGCCATCGGACGATATGAAAACACAAACCAGTAATGGATAAAAGACACCATCCTCGGCACGTGAGTCGAAAGAACATGCACCAAAAATCGATAAACATCGGGTTTTTTCCTCCTCTTTCTCCCTCGTGCACGTGCTTTCCTCCACTTACATGACAATAAGGTCCTTTTTCCTGGTGTGACGAAAGAGGTACGAGCAATCAGTACTAAAGAGGACGGTTTGAGATGTGTCGGCTGACAATTTGAAAAAGGAAAACTGGAGTCAAGTCAGAGCTGAATGTTACAATAACGTAGCATTTCTAAAACACGCCTCAGTAAATATCAAGGCATGTACATGTACAAAACTATATTTTCTATTAAAGAAAAGGTTTTTACGACAACAGATATATCGACAAATTTTCATCCCCATGGGGGAGCAACGACATCCTCAATATTTTAACTATGACACTAATAAGGCAAATAACTTTGTGACTGATGGGCCGATTTCGAATTATTTGCATATTTCCAGATCTCAAACCACAATGTGACAAAAAGGAGTGGCGGTAGAAGACCATTAAAGGTACTGTAACTCTTTAGATCCGTGGACAACAGTAATATTATACTAAAAATTATGGACATTTTGCTCATTGCTTGGAACCGCAAGATGAACGTTGGGCAAAAACACTGCCGTGTCATATGTTGTAGAGAATTTGCATTGCAGTTCAACGAATGTAGCACAAAGAATTTAAAAAGACAAAATTTAATTAGGAGTGATAAAAATTCATCTTGGAGAATCTTCTCGAATTTTGACCTTAAATATCATTTCTGGTGCTAACAAAGTGTTCTCTAAATTCTGAGAGATTAACTATGCTTGCCTCTGTAAAATCCAGCATGTTCCAAATAAGTATGACAGTAAAATAAAAAAAATAATAATAAAAAATTCGGGTAGTTCTTACAGAACTTTTCAGAAAATCCACTAAAACCAGCCGTGCCAAATCACACGGTTCAATTACCTGTGGTGGTGACGGATATCTAAGTGACACTATTTTGAAAACGAATTAAAAATTTATTGCATACATTAAAAATTTCATACACTGTATAAATGATTTGATTTCTTCACCTCTGTATATTTGGTATTTTCGTTTTATTTGAGATTTTTTTTTTTTTTTTAAATAATTGAGAATGGGGGAATTAAATATGTTATAGGTGGATAAAATAACTAGCCTATCCCACATTAAAATTCAAAAAAAAAAAAAAAAAAAAAAGTTACGTATATTTAACATAGCTAACAGTTTGCTGAAAACTTTAGAAACAGTTCTGAAAGTCATAACGTAGAATTTCAGATATTTAAAACTGTCACACCCAACTGCTTCTCAACGGGAACATGTCCTCTGAGTTTGCAAGTCTTTGACCTCTAAAAACATTCTAAAAAAAAAAAAAAAAGCTAATAAAATATATTTAAAAATGAACTTGTTCTGATAGAGAAATGTATAAGACTTAAAATTTGTCAATTGTATTACAAGTTAAGAAGTAATAATAATAAATAAATTTTCTGTTTATACTCCGGGACTACCAAACGGTCAGAGGTTTGTTGTTGTTATTTGGTTTTTAGGAGCATTAGCAACTAAGGCCATATTGCTCCGGGATATGCGGTGGTCATTCCCTGAATGACCTTTCCGCATCCTCCGTATTTGGTGGTGACGGGCTCGAACCCCGGTCTAATCAAGAAGCGTGTGCTAGGCACTGCTGCTCCTTCCCACCTGGCTACGGAGGCGCCAACGGTCAGAGGAGTTCACAAGATAGATAGAATACAAGAAACAGCACCGTATTGAGTAGTCACGGGCTTGAACCCCGGTCACTCAAGGCACGTGTACTTATGCACCCGAGCGCCTGGCCACTAGGCTAAGTATCAGAACTCTACTCGTCTTCCAAAGATGAATATCATTTTACGCCTGATGATGATGCAATTATAATAGTTTCGAACGAGACAGTGTTTTCTAATCATAAGTTCTCGTCATCAATGCTCTCAAAAGGCTAACTTAATATGACCGAAAATATTTTCGCTCTTGCATATAATATATGAACTGATTCCTGGGTTTAACACATTTCATATTTTAGACATTTATAAAGCCACCTATCTAAAAACGAAAGCGCCTGAAGTGCTATTTTTTGGCATTTACAGTGAGGCAACTAAGGCTATGAGACAGTATATTTTGTCTGTAAACTGTATTTTATGGTTCCTTTGTCTATTTGCAGATAAAACCCACGCAACCCTCGTTCAAGACCAAATAACGAGGCCATGGTCTGAAAAAAAGGCCACAAATGTTTCTCTCGTCACGATTTGAAAGTATTTAAACTACCGTCCGATGGAAATCAAATCCAGATCTTCACCACAATGGATATAGAAAAAGTCTGTATTCGATATCACATTTGGAAGCCACCTGAGTGTTGAGAATTTGTTAGCACGCATTTATAATCGCAGAAGTAAATATACATGCAGAATTTAAAAAAATAAAAATAAAATAGCACATAAAACAGAAAACTTTTTTTTTTTTTTTCACTTTCGTTTTCAATGAACTAAAAGGTTCTGGAGTTATACTACCATAATACTTGGCCATTCATTCATTTTGAGACAAGCATAGCCAAAAGTATAACTTTTAGCTATACTTGTCTCATTACATTTCGCTTTCCTCCCCTATTATCCTCTTTTTGTCTTTCCTCATCTGTCTGCCACAGTGTTTTCATACCTTAAACACTATTTACTAGTGCTGTAGAATGAGATGGAGCCAACAGCCTTTAATAAAAACACCATATAATGGTCTCCCACGTCGTATAATAAAAACCAAATATGTAATGGCAGAAATCTGAGCCGTCGCGTACTGTCCCACTCCATTATACAGCCAACTCTGCCACAAGCCAGCAAGTCGTTAACAAGTGAACGACGAAGCGGGTTCATATGATACTATCTATTATGTAACCTGTAGCCCTTGACAAAATAATGAAAGAACCCGTAGTGTCGACATTCACCCACAGCGTACGGGGGCCTATTACGACACCATTGTATGTCGTCTATTGAAGACAAGCTGACAAGTCGTCACGCTAGTGCTTCACAATCCCAAAGTCGTTTGGCAACGAGCGCGTGTTGATGAGACTCCTCTTCCATTCTTACAAAAGATGGTATCATTACCAGAACCCAAGCTGCGAGCGGATACTGCCTACTGCTGATAATGGGGAGTTGCCTCTAGCACCACACACACCAGTAAATTTACTGCTTGTGTTTCGTGCTACCTGTGAGGTCCTAGTGAACTGTCCCAATCTCGAGAAGCAAGCGATATTGTAGTCTTTGTCTTTCACTGATTTCCATACCTTATATTTACTTATTTCTTTATTTGTGCTTCTTACCCTCTGCTATCATCATATCTTTGGCTCTTAACTTCCATTCTTAGTTCTTCCACATTCTTTCCTGGCAGACCAATTTTCTGCAATATCTTTTAAAACCAATCCTCTCGATTATTGTTTTTACTAGTCTTATTATCTATTTGTTCCGTAACGTTTGCCTCATCAACTCTATTCAGCTAAACTGTAATTTTCGCATTCAACAAACACGAAAATTATGCGGAGATAAAAGGCACGAGTATTATATGTAATTTAAAGCGGAAACACTGTTCGAAAACAATATAACAGCATCACCTTCCAATTATTCATCCGCTAAAACAGCTACAGAAATTCTAAGGAAAATTGGTCGAAATTTTCCTTAGAATTTCTGCTTGGATTTTTTTTTTTTTTTTTTTTTTTTATGAAAACCCCAAACACGAAAGGTATCAAAACCTATAGTACTTAGCACCATGCATGGGTTGAAGGAGAAGTATGGGGTGAGGGGGATTCCGGAAACTCTGCTCTTGAGACTAAACATGGGTTTCACCACTTCAAGCCTCCAATAAGCAAAGTGGTGGTATTTCACCGGTTGATGAAAATCATCTACCACCTACAATATGGATAAAGGGATGGTTGAGTGGGAGAAGACAGAGAGTGGTAATCAATGGACACTGCTCATCGTGAACTAATGTTATTAGTGGAGTCCGCCAGGGTTCGGTGTTGGGTCCATTGTTGTTTTCTGTATTTATAAATGATACTGATGATGGTATATCAAGCTTAATGTCCAAGTTTGCAGACAATATACAAAGGTTGGCAGGGTTGTTAAGGACACTAATAACAGTACGCTGCTGCAACAGGATCTAGAAAAGTTGAGCAGATGGGCTGAGAGGTGGCAAATGAAGTTTAACATTGACAAATGTCAAGTACTACATATGGGAAGCAGTAACCCCAGAGTAACGTATCAACTCTGTGGTACTACACTGACAGTGGTAGAGAACGAAAAGGACCCGGGGGTAATTGTGCAGGCAGATATGAAGTTTTCTGAGCAGTGCAGATGATCTGCAAGGGTAGCTCATGGCGTCTTGTCAATGATATACAGGAATTTTTCTAGCAGGGATTGGGCATGTATTGGGCAGGAACGTATTGAGCATTACAGCTCTGATTCATTCTATGTACATTTTAATGTAAAACATTAAAATGATAGGTATAAATTTTAATTTTATGTACACTGGTCATTGTTGATTCGGAAATATATTTTTGGATGCTAAGCAGAAAAAGAAACTGCATAATATCCAACAGAAATGGACTAACATAGCGACACATGAGTACCTGAATGTTTCCTTCAGACATGTAATTTAGTCATAAAATAATCTAACAAAGGTTCCAAAATATAACAGTGTGAAATACAGTAAACGTTGAAAATTTAATTGGATGTTGATGACAATGGTTACAGCCACTCAGGGAAATCAGATGGGATTATGTTAAGTTGATCAGTACAGGTCATAAATTGTTACTTTGTTGTAATTTTTTTTTTTTTTTAAGATGATCATGAAGTTGAACGTCAAAAGACCAACTACACACGCTTACCATGTGAAGTTGATAGTGTAGTGAGGACAAAAATTTAGTCAATGAAGTAGTACAGAAGTATCTGAAAAAAAGAATTATCTGTAATTCCTTCAAGAAATGAAAGACTCATTTTATTCTATATGGGATGAAATGCTTAATTTCAACTTTTATGCGTTTTGATTTAACTGTGCACTATGTCAAACTCGGGTACAACGTTACTACCACGTTAGTCAAGATTTTTGCAGCTCCAGCGAACGCTAAGTTTTCATTTATATTTAGTCGTTTTATTGACTTAATTGTTATACTGAAACTACCTATAGAAAAATTATTTTCTATAAGTAGCTTTATAGTTCCAGCTAAGCTCTGTGGTTTATTTTGAATTTAGATACCAATTTTGAAAGTTACTACTTAGTGTCCGTAGATTTTACGTTCGTAAATTGCCACCATTGTTATACGAAATGGAATTCTGTAAGGTTTACCGTAAAACTAGATAGCGAAATACATAGCAGTGTATTAGAAATCTGTTAGATTAGTATAGTATTGTGAAAAAATTTATTAATCTTATTAAATTTTATTGTTAATTAAATTATACTTAAACGGAATCATGACCCAGACTAGAGCAGCAATGCAGCGTTGACAGGAAGTTAAAAATAACGATAAGAAGTGAAAAGGCGACCAAAATAAGATAACATTGCAGTGTCTTTCACAATTTCCGTGTCATCATCTGAGGTCATCTACCGAAATTATGAAAAAGATAGCAATGTTCTTGTTTCTGTTTCCAACATGTTCTGTATGCTATGGTACACGTGTGCTGTGGCCATGTGTTTGAGAACAAAATATTAAATTTTTTTTTTATTTTTGCGGTAAGAATAAGGTCTAATAATTTGTGCCAATAAAAGTGGTTATATTACGTAGTGCATACAGATCATGGATGACCTTACAGAAGCAAGTGAAAAGAATTGAAAAAAAAACTTAAAGGGACTTACCGGTACTTTGTAAAACTGACCAAATGACTAAGATGGCGGCGTGCCAGTATATTTGTGATATTTGTGAAAAAAAAAAAAAAAAAAATATATATATATATATATATAATAATTATGGTATGGTGTCTGTATAAATTGAAATGAAATAAGTGGTGATGAACGCTGTTAAATACATGGTGTCCAAATTATATTTCTCAACTATCCTGCCCAGGATAGTTGAGAAATATAATAGCATACAAAGTATGCAGTGAAAAGCAGCTAAACTTTGTTAAGGCAAAAAATAGATTGGGTAAAGTAAGAAGGTAAGTGTACCGCATATTGCGTTCGGTAGACTAATAGCTCACAGGATATTAGTGGCTAGTAAAGCAGAAAGATGAATGAAGTAGAGATAAGTAGTTGGGCTCGGTAGTTCGGTGTTGCAAACCCGTTCCTACAGTTAGGACCCTGAACGATTGTTCACATTTCTAATTTAAATCATATTTACTGGACTTATTTACTCGAATTGAATCGTTTTAAAATTTCTGTATCTTGTATATTTTATGAAAAATAAATTTGTAAACAATATAACTTGAACGCACCTCACTATTACTTTGCAGCCTTGTTATTTTTAATAAATTGGTGAGTCACTGAGAATTAATTTTCAATAGCTATAAAGATAACCGAATGTGGCACTGACAGAATAATCTAATTCACGGAATGTGGGCAAATTATTCGACATTCGTATATACTGCATTTTTTATTTCTTTCACTTTTTATAATTATCAATGTTATACTCCAGAACGGCCACATTGGATCAGGAGTTTACAAGAGAGAGAGAGAGAATACAAGAATGGCACAGTATTTAGTTACCATTGGCTGAACCACGATCAATTTAAACCAGTAAACAACTGTATATCCTCACGTTTGACCACTCGGCTACATCTATATAGTTCAATGTTTGTTACGTCGTTGCATTAAGTTTTATCTATTGATAGATTTTATAATAATCAAGTCAATTTTTATGTAAAGGTTCCCTTGAATTATTTAACTTGTTATCCATTTGGAGAGATTTGGATTCATATCCCGTTCGCGACTGGAGGAATTCTTAAGTCTCTTCTTGTTGTTGGGTTTTAGGCATATCAGCAACTTGGGCCATATCGCGCCGTATATAATATGCCTGTAAATTGCGCGTGTTCTGTGGTCGGTTTGATGTTTGCTGGATTAAAAACCGAGTTTCGGGAAGGAAAAAACCATGCTACCCTTGCCTGATACCGACTAACTCAACCGCATTGTGAAAAAGACCCATAAAAATTCCTCGCGTCATTGACAGGATTCAAACTCAGTTCTTTTCTACTTTGTGTGGGAACGGTGATTATACCAACTGTGCTACCCAAGAGGGAACTAAAAGGGGTCTTCAATCGGTACTACAGTTGATAAATCTTAAAAGGATTCTACACCTTAAGTTACTTAGGATTTTTCAGTGTGCACTACATGCAAAATTGCGCCGTGCATGCACACCTGTAAGAGCGAGTAAGTAAACACCATAAAAGAATCATAAAACTACGAGTAGTATACCAGCATGATAAAGAACATGAACACTAGCTTACTGTAGTGCGTCGGGTCACTTGTTCTGTTTGGATTATTTACGTTTCAAAATCTTCTTTCCTAGACTTATTTACTCGGATTACAATGTTTTACATTTTAGCTACATTACAATCATGATATTTTTAAACTCTTAAAAAGTAATTAATTCAGATTACACTTACGACCGTATCAAGATCATACATTGTCAGTCCAGATAGAAAACCACAGTTGCTCCCAGTGTGTCTAAACAAGTGCATTTTCACACAACGAACAGCATTACGTATATAAATCATTTGGGCCGCAAGGATCAACGTGGCAGGAGCAAACAACTCCACCTCCACTAATGTAGCTGTAGATTATTACGGATATTCAACAATCAACAGCGCGCCTCGATCCCCAGTCTTTTAAACCCCTCCGCCTTTCCCCCGAGCATATTTTCCCCATCTTACAGCACTATTCATTCCTGCCGACCCCGTAAATCAGGGATAAGACTTGGGGGAAATGGGAGGGGGGGCATAGTTACGATGAGAGGCTACGGCTGTAGTGAGACTTCGGTAATGAAGCGTTCGTGTGATAAGGGACCGTGAAGCATCGCGTGGTCCTTTTGTGACGGTCGCATCAAAAGGTCAATGGCCCTCCATCATTCACTCACAGACTCCCAACTTTCACCAGACCTGCTACTATAATAGCTGCCGTCTGCCGAGCCTTGTGACCTGCCGACAATGCTGCTCAGCCATCTGTACCGACTTGTAATACGGTATTTCAAAAACAGTGTTCCACCGCCCTAGTGCCATCACTGGAAGAATGTACGAAAATCCATCCACCTAGTAAGTTGCATTTCTGAATCCCCCCCCCCACCACACACATAAATTTTGATAGGGATCATTCCGTGTGAAAAGGATGATTTAGGAGTAGAAGGAGAGCCGCTCCAAATCGATTTCAACTTCCTCGTCTTCAGATAATATTAATAATGTACTTGCTTTAATGGTAGATAAAGGTCCAAGATGTGAATAAATTTCACATAAAATCCGAGGCTAGCTTGCATCATTTGCGAAGGTACGGATGAGGAGAAGGAGCAAAGTTGGGATGAAAATCTACATGCTTGAGCAGGATACCAACAAATAAAAATAACCGAACTTATGAAATTTATTGATATCTCGCCCTGGTTTGTATATCCGAGGCATTTCTATTTCTGCGAGACCAAGATAGATAACATTCGCATATTTTGAAAACAAACAAGTAAATAAACATAAATACAATAAAAATATGAATTTCAAAAGAATGAGAAGCCATACTCAAATCAAAAGAAAATTTATATATGCCAAAGCATAATCTTTGATCTGCTAAATACTTCTCCGTCTTCTGTTTCAGAAAAACATAAAACGTGCACACAGAATGAAACAATCCATGTCTCATGAACGGGGCCATTAGGGTTCCCCCTCCCCGACACAGATGGGGAGGGGAACCCTAAGCGTTTTTAAATGGTTATAACATAGTTTAACCAAATAAGGGAAGGGAGACAAACCAACCTTCCAACCGGATATCACTGTATGCTCCTGCTTACGAAACAATTCAATCCTGAAAGATTTAACTAAAATATTCCATATTATCAATGGGGTACAAAATCCTTTTACATTTTTACATTTTGCGATCTTGTTCTGTTTTTGATTTACTGACACGTAGAATTATTATTATTTATATAGCGCATTACCATTTAAAGCCATTTTCGCTGTGTGTACTACAGCGGGGGTTCAAAAAAAAAAAAAAAAAATTTGTATTCACCAAGAATTAGTTGCGATAGAAAGTTGAAACAAAACATCACATATTACACTCTATCAACATAGCAGACAAAATGACATTTTTTCCACCTCTAATGCACTTCCTCAGGCCAGTTTTGTACAAGTCCTCTAAGTGTCCTTCAAACCACGATTCGGCAGCAGAAGTCACCTCGTGAGCAACAGCATAGTGTTTTCCACGAAGAAAAGACTTCAGGGCAGGAAAGAGGAAAAACTCCAAGGGTGCAAGGTGGGAATAAGCAGGATGCGGCAATATTTCAGTTTTTCCTGGTACATCGACAACATTTCACGTGCACATTGCGCCCCTTGATTCTTCCCGTAAGGGATCAAAAGTCTGAGAACCCATCTAGCAGATACTTTACTCATATGCAATTGTTGATGGATTACGTTCTCCACCGAACCTACACTAGTTTGGAGCTCTGCAGCTAGTTCTTTGACGCTAACACGGCGATCTTCTAAGATTAATGCCTCAATTTTTGCAACACTCTCTTCTTCTACAGCAGTTGCTGGTCGTCCTTGGATTTATTCATCAAGCACTGAGGATCTTTCACATTTGAATTGTTTATACCAGTGGTTCACAAAGTGAGGCCACCGATCTTTTTTTTTTTTTTATACGGCCCGAAGCCGTTTTTACAATGCTATGCATAAATGTGAAGAAAATCTTTGCTCAATTTTTATAGAATTACAAGACTTGTGTACCAAGTACAGTCGAAACCGGTTAATACGAAATTCGCAGGGCATTTACAAATATTTTCTGCTAATCGAATTTCGTGGTAAATTTTTGATGACAGATTCCAAGTATGGAAAAAAACAGAGGGAATGGGCGTATAGGTGGGGATTGATTTGCAGAAAATAATTAGTTGACCGGTAGGCACTGCGAACATTCCAACTATCATAGTTGCAACAATAAGCTGCACCTGCAAACCCTTCTCTTCCCGACCATTCTTTCATGGTAGTGATATCACAGCATTAACCCGATATACGGCCCACCAACAATTTCTATCGTCGTATTTTCATCGATATTGGCCCGCCGAAGAAAAAGTTTGAGAAACGCTGGTTTATTCCAATGTGCAACAACACTGTAACCTGGACAGTCTTCTCCATAAACAGCGACCATTTTTTTCGTGGATTGTTTTGGGCGTTTTCCCTTGCAGAAAAAATGTAACTCAATCACTGATCTGAATTTCACTTTATCCATTGTGACACTTCACTGCAAAGGGGAAAAAAAATAAATAAATTGTCAAATCGAAACCAAATTTGTGTATCAAATTTTGATACACAAATTTTGGGTATTAAACGAAAAAAAATTTCAGGGCATCAAACAAAAAAAATTCATCTTTCTATTACAACTACTTCTGGATGAATATAAATATTTTTGAACTCCTCTCGGATGTCTGTACAAGTTAGCGTTCGCGATTAGTTTGTGTTGGGAGGGGTGAAAAACCTGAACAACTCATGGAGAAAAACGCCATTCTCCACCTGAGATCAGCTAACTAATGTCCCTACTGAAGAGATCTTTAAGAATTCTTTCGGTCGGGATTCGAGCTGGACTCCTACAAATGAGTGGCAAGTGGTGAGAAAGTCTTGCTGTCAAGGAGGACAGATGCAGATTTAATTCAATCACGATTTAAACGTTATGTATGGTCTTATAAATAAAAAGCGTAGATATATAATACTTTAGATGTGGCAGTTCAGGCAGTCTGTATACACTAAATGACCACTTCGTTATATACGCCTACCTAAACAACGAGTAGGTTCACCTATAGCTTCAAAACAGCCTGGATTAGTCGTGACATGGATTCAACGAAGTATCGAGACTGTGTCACTGGAATGCTGGTCTATGCTGTCTCAGTTACTTCCAATAGTTGTTGCAAATTGGGCAGTGGCGAATATCTACTGTGAAGAGCTTGTTTTCTCATTCCGAGGTGCTCGATTGTATTGGGAATTGGAAGCTAAGGACTGGGGAGGCCAATGCAGTACGCCGAATTCACTCTCATATTCCTGGAACCAGTTCTGTACAATTGTAGCATTGTGATATGGCGTTAGGAGAATTCATTCCCAGATGGATAGATTTTATAATTTTCTGATAACCTATGGAACTTAAATGTTGCTTAAATGATATGAAGGGAGAGGCCAAATGGGTATTACGAAAACCCACCTCACATCATTACACCGCTATCACCTGCATCGTTGACACCTTGGCAGGCTGGGTCCACGGACTTGTGCTATTTTCGCCATATTCTGGTCTTCCCATTAGCATGAAACAGCAAGAACCGAGATTCGTCAGACAGGCAAAGTTTTTCCAATCTCCATCCAGTGCAAGTGTTCCTGAGCCCACTGTAACTACCTTCTTGTTTTTTGCTGAAAGTAGTGGGACCCGGTTGGGTCGCCGGTTGCAATACTCCAAACGAGCTGTGCATTATGAAATGCCCCCTTGGTTGCCACTGTTATACTGAGTTATTATTTTACTTATTATAGCCTTTGTTCCCCAGCACAATCTTGTTAGCCTATTGCATCAACAAGCTGTTTCCGACCATAGGATAGCTGTTAGACGGATATTATTTAGTTATTGGACTAATCTCGGTACACGCAAGCAATGAGTCGTACGTGAGAACCGCCATAGGATTGCAGGGTTAATTTACGAGGTGCAGATGCCTCTGGTGTCGACTATCATCCCACGTTAAAAGTCACTTAAATTTTAGTCCTGCCCATTCTTGCAGTTCAGTGCAAGAATGGGCAGGACTACATACAGCATCCCTACGGATTTGCCTACCTGATTTATATCGCATGGTACTAACACGCCGTTCTGTTGAAAAACACTGCATTCCATGAAATGAAGAAGTACCTAATAAAGTTGCTACTCAGTGTATTGTGTTTGTCGCGCGAAATCGTATTTCTGATATTAGGATATAGGCTAAAACTTCTAATATAGGACAAGAAACTTTCAGAAAATATTGTCATCCACTGTAAATCTCTTTCGAGTTGTAAAAACAAAAAAAACTCAATTATTTATAATTGTTTTCCCCTTTCTATAACCACTGCTTCAAGGCCAGATTGTCTTATACTGCAGGAGTGGACGAAATGTTGGTTATAAATTACCAAGCTGACTAATCAGATCAGAATTGCATGTACAGTCTGTAAATTTTGTTGTTCTAGGATCAATTTGTATGTTTTTGTAATGAAAATGAAAAATTCTTGAAAAGGGCTGAAGGTTTCGATGTCGCCTATACAGCACTTTCAAAAACAGAAAAAGAGCAAATTTTCAGGGGTACTTCAATAGGGATGGGTGAACAATTGCTTAAAAGGAACAATTGCAACTCGTTGATTTTCAATATAACGAAGTTAGAGATTTCAATTCCTTCTGTGTAGAATTAGATTACAATTTTTCACTTCAACAACTAATTACAATCCGCTTCAATTAGAAATTGCGAATGCAGCATAAAATCGATATTTAATATAACGAAATGTCAGCAAATATTTATAACGCTACCTTACATTGGATGTTATCCGTACCAACTCATTCTATGCTAGCGCAGAAAGTACGCCATAAAGGTTATTTTTGATCATCCTATGTAGTCAGATATCACCAAGGTCGCCACTTGAAGGACGACAATCAGGGAAAACGGAAATACTCTATTTTGTCATTGTTCGTTTTGTCTTCTCTTAGATGATGGCTTCAAAACAGTGTTAGGATGAAGATTGCGTATGCAAATGTTAGCACATGCTAGTATAAAAATATCGAACATGAAAGTGAAAAAAAAGAGGAAACCGAGTAGGATCATTATATGACAATTGCAGAGGTTAGGAAGTTTCTATATCACTGGAAGCAGGTGGAGAGAATAGCTACAAGACCGAGCCATAGAGCAAACAAAACTTCTTTTGAACTACCAGTATGAAGACAGTCAGGTCTTACTTCAAGAAGCCGTTAATGAGCAGGAGGAAGGCTGCGAAGCAAAGATAGAAATGGAAACAGATGTAACTTCAGCTACACCTGAACCTCCAAATGAAAAACTCTATATGGTTCATTCAACGTGTCAGATATACTGTAAGTTGTTAATAACTAATGACAACTAGAATTCATATGAAGCCTGAAGTTACGGAACACAAGTTGTAATTGTCACAGTACGCAGTTGCATTCTAAAATACTGTGCAGCAGCCATTACATTTTCTGACGAGGTCAACACCGCAATCAACAAACGACAATAGCACATACATTGAGGAGCTTCAATAGAGGAGGAAGTCGTATTCGTAAAGAAATTCTATGCGATATTTTGTTGCATAGCAGCTGGTGCAATGTACAGTAGTATTATGTAAACATTGGCTTAATCCTAGTACATACTCAAGTCTGATTAGCTGACTATACACAAAAGCACGTTATCACTTCTGTACGTAATTAAATAAAATCAAACCAATTTTCCTACGAAAACATCAAGCAACTCTCCAGAAATAAAAATGTCACATCAGTCTTATATTACAGATGATGTGGCTGAGTGGTTAAGAACGAGAGTGCAATAGCACACGGTCTTTGATGGCCCATGTTCAAGCCCATGACTGCTCACACGATTAACGATTGTATTCAACATTTATTGTTAACTCCTCTGACCGCGTGGGGGTGCTGAAGTATAAACAAGAACATATTATCATAAATGAAAAGCGTTACCGAGGACAATCTATTACCATTTATTGAAATCTGAAGAATAGCAGGAATTTGTGACAGAACGGAAAGAAATTTCAAATTGCACATTCAGGCCCGATGTTCGAATTCACGTGTAAACAAAATATTGTAATGTTCTTGTATCTCTCTCTCTCTCTCTCTCGTCAACTTTTGGCTGTAGGTATCCATCGGTCCCATTCAACCAATGGCAACCCCGCTGTCAGTTACACATAATTTAGCAGTACTCTTACATACTCCCTCTCGTGTTTGCCCAAGTACAGGGAGGGAAAAATCTGTCATGGTTTTTTCCCTTCCTGTACTGTACTGATTGATATGAACAAACTGAAAATAAGGTTGATATGAATAAACTTAAAATAATCAAATTACATAAAAAAATAAATATACATATAATTAAATTTCAGACAAAGTCCAAACTTCATTGGAAAGAGCTACATCTGTTCACGGGCTGTTGGAAAGCCAGCAGCGCCAGGAGCTGCCGAGAATAGAAATGCCAGCACAAGGAGTTAGAGTTGCAGTGGATATAGCAGACTCAAGCCTCCACGATTTCACAGAACTTTAGGTAATTCGGCACTACACCATACCGCATTACAAATCCAAGGCTTCCCAGATGCAGAAACGGAGCAATATGGCCTTAGTTGCTAATGCTCCTATAAACCAAATAACAAACACAAACCGATGCAGAAGAGTCTTCCACCTAAGAAATATTGCAGTTGCAAAGGATTGGAAAGCCAAGAGGTTCTCCTGTTTATCAACTAGAATTGTCTTGCAGCCTTCTGCCATAAGATTGAGATTACTAACCCGAGATACCAATTCAATTCGTAGATCGCTGTACTCCTCACAGTTGTACATAATATGTTCCCATGATTCTCTTTTGCCACAATGGCAACTAGATCTTTCAGTAATTCCTAAATCATGCAATTTTGCATTAATCAAACCATGACCAGTCAATACGAATATAGCTTGTAAGTTTGGGACAAACCATTTGAATTTTATTGAGGCTGCATTTCTTAAATCTGGGAAAAATATTTGTGTAATCTGTCCTTTATCACAAACACTCCAACGCTCTTGCCAGACTTTTACCAAAGCATCCCAGATTCTTGCCCTCTCCTTCCTGGGATCTGCCAAGGTGTCCACCTCGATATTCAGAAAAGAACAGGGAATGCCACGGCAGATGAAGAAGCTAATACACAATACATCAAATCCAGATCAATAGGCAATTTTCCAGTCACAACCTGCAAAGCTAGGGTCGACACAGTTCTGCATGCCATGCACATCATAAGGAGCATTACTCTTTGAATGGAACTGAGCTTTCTAGTAAATACTCTTCCACTTACACGCTCAACCAAATTGGTGCACCATACGTTAATATGGGGTTAAATACACATTCATATAACAAGTTCAGTGCCTTACCTTTTATTCCCCACCCAACTCTAGTGATTCGAGTAATCATCCAAATAAATTTCCTCACCTTTTCTGACAGATAAGTAACATGAGTTGAAAATCAAAGATCCGTCAAACATAATGCCTAGATATTTTAATTGTCTTGCCGATTTTAGGCTCGACCCATTCATTCTCACAACTGGGGGTCTTCTACTGAAAAAATGACCCTTGAAGACCATTGTCCTTGTTTTGGTTCCTGATAAAGCCAGTTTATGTACCTACACCGGTTATTAAGTTCAAGCAAAATCTGCTAGGACCTGGTTTCTAGTTGCATCCATGAATTTCCTTCAATAGGCAACACAAGATCATCGGCATATGCCACCCTATATACTCGAAGTCCCTACGAAACCAGTCCTCCAAAACTTGGTTCCACATTAGTGGTCCAAAAACCGATCCTTGTGGCCATCCCCTGGCGACCTCTCGTACAATAGAACCAGCCGATGACTTAACAGTCACTGTACGGTGCGTGAAGTAGTCCTTTACCACCCTAGAGATCTTAGTTGAACAGCCTGCAAGTCTCAACATCCTAAGAACGCTGCTCCATTGAATGGAGTAAAAAGCTCCCTCAAGGTCAATAAAGATTCCAAGGACATACTTACTGTTCGAGCCTAATATATAGTTTCGCAATGCCTGAAACGCATCTTCTATTCCACGACCTGGAGTAAACCCATATTGTCTGCCAGACCAGGCTAAGTTTTTTCAGTATAGTCAGTAATCCGTCTCGCCAGCATTCATTCAAACACATTTCCTAATCCAGGGAGGAGGGCAATAGGTCGATAAGATCGTGGATCATTCTTTGGCCTAGATGTTCCCTTCAGTATCAGCTTTAACAAGGCATCCTTCCATGCTGATGAAAAGACCCAGTCACACAGGCAGCTATTAAAATCTTCAAAAAGGATCCCTGGTATCAGTCGATGAGCCCGTTTAATGGCATCTCGCTCAATAAGGTCTGTCCATCGGCATTTATTGTTCCTTATGCGCTGTACTGCATTACAGAGTTCAATCAGGCTAAAGGGATGTACCCCAGAGTAAGCATGATTAAGCCTTTTCATCAACATCTGTTTCTCATCATCTTGCTCAGAGATAGTATCTCCAATCAGATGATCCAAAATCGCAGACATACTTTTTCTATAACTCGTACTTTCCTCGTCAACACCTCCAGTAGAATATGCTGTATCTACATTATATATTTGTCTAGCCAGTACATAGCTTATATACAATTCCCCATGGGTTCTCATTGCCCACTGTTCTAACCAACGTTCTCTCCAGGCAGTTTGATTTAGATATCATATGCACTCCGTATCCTCTGATATTCTACTTTAAGTACATTAACTTCTTCCTCCTCCCCATTGTTATGCTGACTTCTTTAGTACCTTTTCTGCGCTTTATGAACCTGCTTCCGAAGTTGGCTGAACTCACCAGCCCACTGTTTAACTGGAATCCTATTACAGTCCTTTTGCTTCATAGATGTGCTGAAAGCCTCAAAAGGGAGAGCACTGAAATAACTCCACTGCATTCTCTCCAGAATCTGACTGAATACCCAAATGCCCAGATTCCCAAGTCGGACTTGAATATGTTCGTCAGCCTATTCCACTTTGCATTTTTGATAGTAAATCGTCGTAACTCTTCCTGAGACGGAACTAGTTTTGTTATGTCCCTGACAGAAAATACAATGACCCGAAGATCAGAGTAGACCCAACCTGCTGTTAATCGCCAATCGTACACGATACCAGCTGTCCTTACATTACAGATTGTCAAGTACTATCTGAACTTGGTATATTTTGTATAAGCAAGCCACAACAAGCCATTTCACCTTCAAGGATGTAATGTTATCCTTTAAGCATTTATTTTCTGCTCCCAACAAAGAAGCATTACACAGTTCGTTAGTAAGCCAGCCTTCCTTGAGCTGGAGCTCTCTCAGTTGTTTCTCATTCACATCTAGTACCATCTTTAATGCAGTGACCTTCTCCTTGAGACGTTCGTTTTCAATGCCAACAGCATGTAGAGCACTTTCAAGTGCGCGCCATCTTGAAAGTACCCCATTTACAATCCTCATACGAACACCTTGTTTCTCCTGAAAAAAAATTCCTCCAGGTCCTTGAGCAGGCAGAGAGAAAGCTCAGTAAATGTTTTAAAAGATATTTTCTCAGCTAAATTTACAGGTTCCCTCGCACGATCCAGGTAGAAATCCCCTTGATCTAGCATACTATGTGTTCCATCGCATGGAGACAAATCAAGAGAAACAGGTGATGTGCATTTCATCAACTTCTCCAAATTCCTATTTGACTTGGCTAAGTTAAGATCCTTCTGAACATTGTGCACAGTATTTTTCAAACTGCTACTTACTTTGGAACGTTGCACATGTTTACCTTTGGCACTTTTCCTAGGCCGAAGGGATCTACTGCATGACGACGTAGCCGTGCCCCGCGAGGTAGAGTGCCCCTTGAACTGTCATCCTAACTACTCTAAAACAGCAGGGAGACCACTTCTGGAAGAGAATAGAGTAACCATTCCCAAGTCACCAGTCATCTGCAAGTCTTCATTACCGTAGTATAAACAAATAATTTATTATTTATTTATTATATTTATGTAAATGCACATTGAGGAGTTGAAAATAATTCCTCCTCCCGACTGCGCTACTCTGTAATAAATCTCATAAATCAGACTGCCGTATCAGGAATTGTTGCCCCTTCATCGGTGAATAATTAGAAACCATCAATGCAAAGGCTGACATAAAGAGTTGATTAGATCTGAATTTATACCAAAGTTTCCGGAAGCCAGTGCTTCATCAGCATCTGCACTTTTTCTTCCTGCCTTCCTACACCTTTTCTTTAGAAGTTCACACGATCGTTTACAGCAAACATCCAATCTCCTTTCAGAAGATTATAGCAAAAGCTAGCTCTAAATGCAATCATTAAAGAAAAAGATTCTAAGTACTGCTATTTAGTCCTGGTGTCTTCCTGTTTTGAATTTGGACAACAATTCTACAGTACTATCTTCAAGTTACGTTATGGCGAAAGGTTTAGTCAAATAACATCTGTTGTCCAAGGAGGAAAAACAATGATTTAATGAATTTAACTGTAATCAGTTAAATTCATTAACTGATAATCAGTTAATGAATTTAACTGATAAATGATAATCAGGTTATGATTACAAAAAAAAAACTACTGCGAGCGTTTCCTAAAAACACAATCCATAATACTTACTGTGGGGAAACGTGCACAGAATTTTTTAAAAATCAACCAAAAACAGTCACTTTTGCATAAATATCTGCCATGACAGTTCATGAATGAATTTTAATCACTTGCAGATACGAAGTTAGTCTAGACGTGTTTTTAACTTGTGCAGCCTAATATAAAAATGCATGTATTACAAGACTAAACCATAAAACACCTAAGCTAAGATAAAAGGTCATCACTAATGATCTCTGACTTTTCGATTAATCCAAGTGACCCTAACAAAGTGCATCAGCAACAACCACGTGACCAAGACCTCTTTACTAATGGCGACAATAACCCATGCTCTCGTGCTCCATACTACCACTATAGCCATTAGCCACGGTGATGAAGTCCGGGATGCCTTCTTTACTAGGTATTCTCGCTTTAATCGAGCACGAAAATGATGCTAGTACGCTGTTTAGAAACCCCTTCGGTGGTTGGTTAAAATTGATTATTAAAGCCTTTCACATACGTCTCACCTTGGCAATAACCGCTATGAGATCATTGTCCGGATTTGGAAGAATAGCTTTAAATCTTAACTGCCATTGAAGAGCTGAGGCAAACGCACCATGAGGCTATTATTCCTGCGTGCGAAAGTAGCAAAGGTCTCGCGCAGACGCAAAAATAAAAGGTGAACTGTCTCGGGATTGTGGTGTTCAGAAAAGGCGTAATAATTCCTGTACAAAATTGGCTTCTTTAAATTCTTAAGACAAGAGGGACCACATGTTTTGAGAAATAATTCAATGATGGAATAAGACACTGTATTATTATAACATTGCTATATTTATCTGTAATGTGTCTGACTACAGTGTAATATGGAATCAAGATCTAAATTAGGGATTTCAAAAGAAGAATACATAACATTACGCATTTATTTGAATCTGGCAATGATCCCACTTACTCACCATCCCCCAGCACAGGCCTTGATCTATTACTAATAAAATGTCGGTGGACATTATTTCATTTAGTTTCGACGTTAACAATGTAACTAATGAAGAATTCGTTTACTGATTTTCTGGTAATTACACGAAATAACACGTACTGAAATATAGTGCATAACAAAATTACCGGCAGGCAACCTCTATGAAGTCCTTTAATTTGTACATCATTTTAATTCTTCATCTGCAATTGGCTTGGGTGGTTCGAATTAGCGCCAAGGCAACTCAGAGCATGAACCATCAGCGATACTGTCAGCAAACATGGTCTTTTTTTTTTCTTTTTTTTCCCTATATTTTTAAGGTCAGAAATTTTGCGAAAAACTTCGTACCTGCTAATTCATAAACACCTGAAAAAGTTACTGGCCTCACCAACTGGATTAAAAGGAGCACTATGTCAAACGGTAGCAAGTGCGAATGTACATCCTTCTGTACCCTAACCCGAAAGGCAGCCAATACACACAATAACACAACTGTTATCAGGAAGATTAGATGTTCCCAGAATAAATGATCCATCAGGGTTCCCCCTCCCCAGGTGTTTCACGAAATCTGAACACGCTAGAAGTTTTTAATCGCCTAATTAGACACAGAAGCTGGAAATCTCTAACACAACAATGGATGCAAGTTATTGTTATTATTTGGTTTTTAGGAGCATTAGCAACAAAGGCCATATTGCTCCGGGATATGCGGTGGTCATTCTCTGACCTTTCCGCATCCTCCGTATTTGGTGGTGACGGGCTCGAACCCCGGTCTAATTAAGAAGCGTGTGTACGCACTGCTTCTCCTTTCCACCTGGCTATGGAGGCGCATGGATGCAAGTCTTTTCCAAGTTATTCCGCTTCGTGCAAATTAAGTGGTCGTCATCTGCTTAAGAATAAGTGGTCCCATCTACCAGACGGCGCCAGAGATGGAAGATGGTAATTACAGTAGCAGAGCATCGTTTCCGATAACGGTTTGACTCGAGAGCAATAAATTATGACTCTGAAATTAAAGCCTAATCTATATTTTTGTTAAATCTATCTTATCATGTTAAATAAGGCTTAATTGAAATACTAAATAATTCAAAACAATAATTGAAAACTTTGCATGTCATTTTTCAGTATGAACGCCCCCCCCCCCCAAGCTTTGTAATCTCATGCACGTGCGGTTTTGTCGTTTACCTAAAATTGTAACCCACTCCCTTCTAGCCAGTGGCTGTGTGATATGTCCTCAAGTGAAAAATTATTGCTAACAATAATAATTTAACAGGTTTCTAATAAACAACAGCACTGGATATCACCTTGGATTCTTATGTTATTGTTTCAGTAACTCTAGGCCTACAGAAAAGTATCCACTAATGATCGGTATGGTATAAAACTGCTCCCTAAAAATTAGTCTCAATATATAATTTCTTACTGGAGAATCATGTTGGCATTGTAATAAATCTTTATTATAATCTTTATTAGTCTGCGTTTTTCCGAATGTACTACTCAATTCCATATTTCATTAGCCTATTTTTATATAATAAATCCAAACGAAGGAGGTCGATGAGTTGAAATAAAATCCCTCTGGTAGCCAGTAACCAAGAGATCATCTACCATCACAATAAACTATTAAACCCATTAACAATGTGCAATAATTAACTGGAATCTAATGTACACCCGCTGCTGTCTTAAAAAGATAAAACTGAGAACCCATCCTTGAAGGACTAAGGACTTCAATGCAGTGGGGAATCGGACCACAGATATCTGCAGAACAAGCGATGCTTATTTTGAATAAATAAGCAAAACTTAAGTGGATAATTTCACTTCAATATTATTATTTGTTCATTCTTATTTATTATTTCATGCCAATTGAGAAATTTTCCTTTTGACAGTCAGAATAACTAACAAATAATGAGTGATATCATTCCAATCACTGCTATGAGAGCTCAAGTTAGAATCATAATCAGCCTTCTAGTTAATATTATAATATTTCTTTAAGTTTTTTTTTTTTTTTTTTCGCCCATTTTCTCACTAAAATGTGGACAACAGATGAGAAAGCCTCTTCATTTTGTCACAGCATATAAAACATATATAAGAAGATTGGACCTGAAAAAAAGGCCAGCAAAAAAATAAAAGCGTTTTTGTTTAAATCTATGAGCAAGTATACCCGAAAGCCTTTTCAAATCTCAATATGAATGTAACACGTGTCCATTTTCTTGTCAATGAGTTGGACTCGGGCAAAAGGCATGTGGATCCTTTGGCTAAAGCGGTTATCGACATTCGGTTACATACATTGCATCCGAAAGAAACGCTCACACATACCTTCCCCTCAATAAGAAGTCACGACCGGATCAGTACATTCCAGTCGTAACTTTTGTTAAGCTGTCCTAGAATCATCCACTTTCGCTTCGTCAGTATATTCTACAAGACAGAAAGTAGGAAAAATCATTACTTACCAGAACCAAGAGGTAACGATGCAGCTAAATAGCGACTGTGGTAGGCTGACAGCGAGGTCGTATCTCCGGCGGTGGCAGCAGCAGCGATCGGCGTCACCCCAGCAGCAGGGCGTCCAAGGTCACCGTACGGCGTTCGAAGCTGTGCCGAATGTGGGTGAGGGGCTGTCGGCGACTCCATAGCGAAGGCGTGGTGGGCGGCAGAACTAGCCAACAGCCGCGAGTGGTCCAAGGAGAGATCGTGCCGCCCGTCCATCAACGCGAGGCGGAATGCACAGGCGGGCAAGGGTCAAAGGGTCACCCACGAGGGACATGGAGGTGACACCGAACTGGCACTCACGGTCCGTTTACGGTCGGTCCAGCGGCCGAGAATCTCTGACGGTTATCGGCACAAAATAGGGCAGCACACCACTTGTTGCTATCCATCACACTAAAAGATGAGTTTAAAAAGTTGGGGAGGGAAATTTCCCCCCCTCTGCACTTGTGGGTCTGTCTGAGATTGAGTCCTTAAGTCAGGATTGATCAAGATCAACAATGTTCGATCACAATTAAGATTACACCCAGAAATGACACTTCGTCGAAAAAGGATCACACACGATGAGTCTCACTCTGAAAAGAGAGAACAGTACAATTTTAATTTAAAAATCACTAAATGCAACAGCTGAGTGAAATTATTCTTTTAATTGCAATTGCTATTTTAATCACAAACACCCTTCTTGTTTAACTGGAACTTCAACAGCATGTTGTGCAATTAAAATGCCAGATATGCGGGGGTAAAAAAAAAACAAAAAAAAAACAAAAAAAAAACGACTTATTATAAAAATGGACCACTATTAGTTTTCCGAATTTCAACCATTAAAAGTTGGTGGGTTTCCAACGGAGCGTTTTAAAATTTAGTGTGGGCGTTTGGCTTGTCACACTGATAATAGGGACAGCAGAACCCAACATTTATAAACTAGCTGGCACACATCAAGCTTAGGGATCTCATTAGAACTGCTTGTTGAAAATAAATATACTGAACATTATATAGAATTATTTCATTTATGCATATTTATATGATAAATAAGATTATATTACTAACTTTATTTAGTTAAAATATAAAAGTCTACATTTATTTTATTTAGTCCAAATAAATTTAGTCCAAATGCACCAAAGATGTTCTGCAGTTATATCCTTGTAAATACGTTGAAAAATAATTAACAGCCGAGCTTCCAGTTATATAGCAAAATTTACTAAAAATTAACAGAAACCTCTTTCTTATGACTCACTTCTCTTTTACGCTACAATTTTATGGAGTGACGTGAAAAGTTTATGATTAAAAATTATAAATTAACAAAGAAGTGTTAAAAATTCAGTTTCTTATTAAAAAAAAAGAGAAACTGAACATACCTAATATAGTATAGGAAATGCCTTTAAGAGCGCTATTACTTTCGAATATGACTTTTGACAACAGTTTTACCCAAAAGGAATAGCGCTCCTTTATGAGAAATCAAGGGCATCAAATACATACGTTTCAAGCCTCCAAGCGCTTGGAAGTTTTAAGTCCCTTTAAGGCTTTCAAGTCGGTCTTTTCAGTCATTCCTTCAACGGCGGACTCGCAAAATAAAATATCATTTTGTTTATCGTTCTCAATAATAAAACACTGTGATTAACGAACAAAAATATTTCTAACCATCAAAATTTGTCCTTCCGTGTTTCGAAGTACGAAGCTTTAAAAAATAAAATGAAAAATCTATCTGGTTGTCTATGTACACAATCTGCTAGACACAATCTGTAGAAAAAAATCAATAAAATAAAATTTTCTGTTTATATTCGTGAGGACCATGAGTCAGAGGGCGTTACAAGATGAAGAGAGAATATAAGAACCCAGTAATCGGTAGTCACATCGGTTTGAATCAGGATCTATTTGAAACGCATACATTATTCTCCTCGCATTTGGCCACTTGGCTACGGCAACCTCTAAAATCAGGGTGAAGTAAAACAGGTGCATTATTGAACCCTCGCAATTTGACCACTTGGCTACGACCTCCAAAAAGGTTGCTAACTTACTTCTCAAAATTAGTGTAATGATATGTAACTCATTCGCGGTGCATAAGAAGCAAAGTCTACCTCTCAGATCCCTCACGGACCTCCTAGGACCGGCAGACCATTTGCCATTTACTGCTCAGTTAGAGAAATCAAGACTGGAACCACACAGAAGACTGGAGAATTTTTTTAAAAGAAACACCCCCCCCCCTTCCTTCAGTTGAAGCTATATATATATTTTTTTTTTTTTCGATATCAGGCGGAAGGTTTAACGGCGAATAATTCCGGGATTTTCAACTCACAGCATGAAAATGGGCTAGGACACGTGATAAATAAATACCAGTTTATTAGTCATAAGCTCAAATAAAACATACTACATATAAGCATATATGAAGCACAGAACGTTAATTCGCGCTTGAGGGCACATTGGCCAGAGAGAGAGAGAGAGAGAGAGAGAGAGAGAGAGAGAGAGAGAGAGAGAGAGAGATGAAAACAGTGCAATATAACAAAGACACCAAAATCATGCGTTCAATTACATGATAGAGATCATGGATGTAGTGGTGCAGGTATACATGGCGACATCAAATTATGATAAAAAAGGAAATGGATGGAATGCTGAGATATTAAAAGTAATAATCAGAGAATAAAATAATTTTGGTAGTGTTGGGAATTGGAAAAAAAGTAGCGAGATAATATGGATTAGGACGGAGGAATGAAAGGGGAGAAACTGTTTTAATTTGAGAGGAGAAATAAATTGATGGTGACAAATATGTAGTACAAGAATTAGAAATTGAGCAGAAATTGAGAGCTAAAGTCGAAAGTGAAGATGTGGATAAGAATCGGACTGAAATAAGGAATGGGATTATTGAGGCCAATCATTAAAATAACAGGATATAAGGGAGAAACTAGAGCTGAAAATGGGTTAACAATGGAAATGATATGGGAAATGGATGAAACAGGTGGAGGAAGTACATACAGCGCAAGAAAAAAAGGAAATATAGGAAGTATAATAACAAGATGAGAAGATAGTTTATGAAACAAGAGAGAGGGATGTTTAATATAACGGATTAAGGAAATAAGGGATAAGAAAAGAAGCTAAGATTTTATGTTTTAATGGGTGAAGTTTTTAAGTAATGAATTTAAGAATATTCCAAGACAGAATGTAAATGAGGACGAGATGGGGAATTATTAAACTGAATAGATGGCTGAATATGTAGAGAATTTACATGAGACGAGTGGAAGAAAGAGTAAAATTGAGATCGAGAATAAACAGGGGGTAAATGAGAATGAATTGGATCCGATGATAATTAGAACAGAAGTTAGAGAGATTAAGGCAAAATAAAAAGATAGAATCTTGGGATACCAATGGAAATACTTGAAGTGATGGGAAATGTAGGAAAGGGAGCTAACAAAAATATGTAGACAGATATGAGAAGTGAGAAATGGCAGGATTATTTTATGGTTCCAATGGAGAATAAAAATAAATTAATCAAATCTAAGGATTTCAGAACCCATAGCTTGATATCGCATGTGATGGTGAGAATAATCAACAGAAGATTCAGGGGAAAAGACTAGTATGGATTCCGGAAAGAGAGAGAGAACGAGGGATACAAAAGGAGTAATGAGAATTTCGATGGAAAGAAATATAGAGATGATAAGAATATTTATGTTTGTTTTGTGGACGTGGAAGTTATTTGATAGGATAAATTGGAAAAATTTTGAGATACTCAAGGATATAGGAATTAACTGGAGACTTAGAAGAACTATAGTGGGGGTCAATTGTTGAAAAGATGTGCAGGTGATACGAAGTAAACAGAGAGATGCGAGGCGAAAGTGCTGTCTCTCACCGACTTGGGAGGAGAGACGGATAAGAGGGTGTAAAGACAGGGAATAAAATTTTATGACTTTTAAAGCTCTGGCCTTCCCAGTGAACTGGTACACCTACAATGAAAGCAATGCGGAGATGGGGGGAAACCCCTGGTGCCGTTAGACATCAATACACTTTACCCATACAGTTTTATTCCTTATTACAGATTTTTCTGGGAAGACTTAAGGAAAAGTATGAAGAATTGCAATGAGAACAAATTTTGATTGACGACAGGAAAGGATAAAAAGGAAATAACTATTCAAAGTGGATAAATTTGAATAGTTATAAACAAAGTGGATAGATATCTTGACAGTCTGTTAACAAGTTATGGAGACGTAATCAGGAAATCAGAACTAGAACTGCAATGGGTGAGACAGTGTTTGAGAAGCAGAAGTAGATATATACAGAGTGAATGGATATAAGTTAAGGAAAAGGTTGGTTAAATGCTTTGTACGGAACATCATACTTTATGGTACTGAGACATGGGCGCTAAAGGAGGATATTAGAAGAATCGAAGCTTTTGAGATGTGGAGGCGTGAAAGGGATGAAATGGACAGAGAGTTAGGAATGAGGAAGTATTTAGGAGAACAGGAGAAAATCGAAGTATGATAAAGGATATAAGGAAAAGAAAGAAAAACTGAATAGCATGTGTATTTCATGCACTGGGACGAAGAGTTTGAAATACATAATTATAGGGAAAATGACAGGTAAGATACCGAGGGGAAGGAGAACTGGAATGGTGAATGATTTGATAAATGACTAGAGACAAAAAAAGATTGTGAGTTATGATTTACTCTGAGCAAAATCTCACACATCTCAAGTGCAATTTGTGTATAAATTGCGTATGTTCTCTGGTTAGTTTTAATGGACGGAAAAAAACAAAAAAAAAAAAAAAAAAAAAAATTCGCTATCCTCGTCTGAGAACCCAGGTATTTTCCACTCGGTAAAAGAAAACGGTGGTTATAACCACTGTGTTACTCGTAAAGGCAGAGGCCTAGAAACGGGAAGATGGAGATGAGACCGAGTTCTGGCTTCCATGGATCTTCAATGTGTCAGACAACTTGAGAAAAAATAAAGTATAGCCTCATAAACACTTTTAAACAGATCAGAGTAGCAGAAATGTAAACCAGAGTATCGCCGGTTTACATTTCTGGAGGTTGCCGGGGCTTTGCTTTGGAGACTAAATGTGGGTTACAGCACTTCAATAAGCAAAGTGGTAGTATTGCATCGGATGATGAATCATCTGCTATATTTACCCTACACAGTTTAACGTCATTTTAATGGACTATGTGGGATAAGGCCTATTTGTTAAATCCGACTCGAGAGAAATACATATATTCGCCGAAGTTGCTAGAATGTTAAAAAAACACACACATAAGTTCAGTAATACGTATTATTTTGCTGTCCTTACTATGTGTAGTAAAAGCTTAAATTTCTCTTGCACCATTTAGTGGGAGTGGAAACTACCTAATGCTTATTCAGAGTGTGAACAGCTGTCGAGTGCTCTGGAGTTTCATATGACTTAGAGCTTCCTACTGAAGTCTGACAAGCTTGGCTGATTGGTGGAAGAAGATGAAAATCCTGGCTAGCTAGCACTCTGCTTTATTGTGAAGTTATTTAAACTGAATGGTAAAGTACCATTAGACAGAACCGCTTATGTCACGTGGTCCCACATAGACGATAAGCCTGTATGTTCACAGTGGATGCTGTCTGTTATTTCTGAATTTCATTAAATTGAGGTCATTTACAGCGACTGTGTGTGTGTGTGTATGAAAGAGCGGAGAGTGTTCTGTTGGTCCCCGGAAAGGTTACGAGCCCAATTTCGATTCTACAGTGCTTCCAGTTACTCCTCCTATAGAAACACTGCTATAAATTTAAAACAGCAACACCGTTCATTTTCAAAATTTAAGGATTATTTAGCGTATTCTTTTGAGACCTTTCGGGCAAATTTCATTCCTCTCAAACAACATTAAGATGAAAAAAACAAAAATCCTATTAATACAAAGTATTATCTTGAGACATAAATTGTTCCAGCCCATATTTCTCTGATAGCTAGTTTGGCTCTAAAGCCACTCTATGGACACCCGTGATATATCATACATTACGGAACGAAAATGCACTTTTTTTTTTTTTTTTTTTTTTTTGAGTTGTTTATATCGGCTATTCATTAAGAGCGATCGAGAATTCTCAATCTTATGCAACTCGTAAAAGGTATTGAGTTGTTTAGAAAATGCACCAAAGCAACCAAGGCCACTGGGAGTCAGTATATCGTGTAAATGAGTATATTTTATGTTTTCCGTTTTGCGAGATGAAAATCCGAGTTTCCAGGAAAAAATTATGAAACCTTCGGTCAACTAACTCGGCTTATGATACACGAAAACATTTCTCTGTCCCAGTGAGAAGAATTTCTGAGCTCCTTCAGCAAGGGAAATCAAACCTAGTCCGCTTCTACACAACATCAGAGCACAGCCATCCCATCTGCTGTTACTCACGAAAGTTAATACTGTAAAATGAAATATTACACAATAAAAAAAATAAAAATAAATATATATATATATACAGTAGATATTTAGCGATCTTGATTACGCCTAAGTAAGAAAAAAATAGTTCAATTTCTTTCCTGCTTAATAAGAATAAAATGGACTGGATTATTTATTATTTCTAATTTACCTGGCGTAAGTAAGTGATGGATCATTAGGATAGCGATATCACAGAGGCTAATTATTATTTAATAATTATGCATTTTACTTTTTATCCGATAGATGGAGCTGTAATAGCACACTGCGCAAAGCGAAATTATCATTGCAAAAACGAAGAGACACGAATCAGTGATCACACATGGGCGGACTGGAGACATTTTTTCTAAACGGAGAGAATATTTTATTCTTTGATGGAACTATGATATTTAATACAGTGAAATTGGATTTTATGAATACTGATTTTATGCATGGTCCCACAGAAAAATTCAGTGAAAACAATGTTAATTTTTTGTTAAAAATACGTTCTGTACGTAGTATTCTGAATCCTGCATTCATTTAACATGATTCTTTGATACCATCCTGAAAACAGACTGCAAATTATGATGTTCAATATATCTAGCATCGTGGCTGAATAGTGCTGAAAATATTAAAACATTTTGTTGCACTTTTTTTCTCCGCGATTGGCTATGTAATTTGTCATATTCGCAAAACGATGTGGAAAACGAGCAGCTTCATTTGCCTTGTAAGCTCGGCCCAGCAGGGATTTTTTACACAAATCCCTATGGCAAGTTCCTCCCGAGTATACAGTATTAGCATAATGATCGATGTCGTTTCGCTGAAAGAGAAACCGCTGTATTCCACTCACGCAGCTACTGGTCGCATGTCCCACATACCTCTGGAGACATGAGACAAACCACTTAATATTATTGTTATAAAACAAAAAAAAAAAAAAAGCACGATCTTTACTGTGAACTCCAACCTCCACAATGAAAGTACGTTGATTAATAGTCCTGCTGAGAATTAATAACAGTCTTTATAGCGAGCGAATAAATGGATTTATACAATTCATTTATTCGATTTACTCTGATAGCAATGAAAAACACCCATTAACACATGAAAATGCCATTAACATCAAAAATATAATAAAGGCAATAAATAAAAGTACTTGCAAAATCACATACTCAACATTTAAATCTTTGTTTAAGCATTAATTAGAGGCGATCAACTAAAAATAGAGGGTCTAATGAGGTCTGTCCAACCTTTTAATACCATCGAACAGCTTATAAAAAAAAAGTTAAGGACATCATAGATTTTGTGTGCTGTCGAAATCGAAAAGGTAGTTTTTCGAAAATGGCATAATTTTTTAGAAAAATGTTTCGTGGCGTTACTTCCGGTATCAGAGAAATGGATGTCAAACACTCAAATCACACAATCGTTGTGAATTCAGGACAAAAAAAAAAAAAAAAAAAAAAACACGAAACGCCTGCTGATTTACAGGGTACAACTTTCCACATTTAGTCTGTAGGAAGATCTCTTTAGAATTTAATCTGTTACGCATTTCAATGACAGCATGCCTTATGTAGGGACGAGAGACATAATTAAAAAAGAAAATTGCGTTAACATAATTAAAAAGAATGCTTACAGGAGGGAAAAAAGCAGTGCTGAAAGCATTAAAACATTTTGTTACACTTGTTTAATTTAATTAATTAATTTTTCTCAATTAGATGTGTAATTTGTTATATTCGTAAAATGAAGTATAAAATCATTTCCCTTTCAAAACTTTGGCCCGGGGGGGGGGAATGATGGTGTAGTTATTTCTCTAAATCTCTATAGCCAGTTTGTCCATTTCTCTAATTTTTCTTTCTTCAGGCCCAAATGACAAAATCAAATTTCTTTTTTTTTTTTTTTTTTTTTATAATTTACATAACGTAAATCATAAGTGTTTGTGATTGCTTCCCCTGCTACATTCCATTGTGCATAAAAATTGCTTTATCATACAACGCGGGGTTTGTTCAGTTTGCACTATCATTGTACAAACTAAATGAAGGAAATAGTACCTTGTACATCAATAGGTACTTAATGTTTTAAAATAATTTTTAATATTCTGAATTCAAGTCGACTCTATACTTTACGTTATTTACTGTATTCCAGTGTGATCAGGTCGTTTTGCATCCACTGCTCTGATACCGGAATTAACATCAAACTCGTATATAACAGTTTTTTTGTTTGCTTTGTGTTTTGTTTTTTTAATACCAGAGTTTCTGAGAAGAAAATAAGAGTACTTTTTATAGATATTATGAAACACAGCAAATCACTAAAAAATAAAACTTATTTCAAAAGTTTAAAAATAACAGGAGTCCCAAGTAAGAAAGCAAGGTGGGAACAACAGCATTTAAGAGCATTTCTTATAAGTAACTATGCGAGCGCAAGGCCTTGTATCCTCATAATTCACGAAGGTTGGATGGTACAGAAATCTCTGCTGTAAATCTCCAGAAACTCACATGCACATTCTATTGGACTGACGTTAGGTGATCCTCGTGATCATCGAATCATTGCTTCGCACTCCGCTATCATCCTGGAACGCCTGACTGGTATAGGCAAATTCTGTAGCATGGAACAACGGATTATCATTCATCGAGAAGGTAGCATAGTTCCCGCAAAGTGCGAATTCCGTCCGCTGAAATGTGGGGACGAAACTACACTAGGTAAAACGCTCAACACACCATTACGGAATCCTCGGCTGCTGTAAGCAAAAAGAGCTGAGGTGTCAGTATACTGTACTGCCTGTAACTACGTATATTCTTCAGTTCGTTTGCTAGGGAAAAAAAAAAAAAAAACGATGTTTGAAAAGAGAAAACTATGCAACCTCTCACCAGAGACTCCTCGCCTGAAAGCCACTAATTCGGCTTCGTTGTTAAAAATAATAATAAAAAGTCCTATAAAAATTCCTCCCGTTGAGACGAAGAATCAGCAACTAAGGTCATATTGCTCCGTAATTTAATGTCTGTAAATTGCGCGTGTAGTGTGGTAGATGTTCTAGTTTCCGGATGAAAAACGCGAATATACAGCAGAAAAAAAAAAAAAAAAGCCATGCTATCCTCGCTGGGACCGACTAACTCAGTCAAATCGTGAGAAAGGGCCATAAAAATTCCTCACGTCATCGACGGAACTCAAACTCAGATCTTTTCCACCCGGTGTGAGGAGGACGGCGATTCTGCCAACTACGCTACCCACAAGAGCATGCGGAGTGAAAGGACGGTGATCGTAAACGTGCTAGTACGAGGGCCACAGTAGACGATACAGTTCTATCAGCTGGTGCCACACGTCTATAATATTCCGACACTGCTCAACGATCCATGACCTTTCGCTCCCAGCACCGCTGGACACGCATACGGACGCTGATGGATGTTATGAGCGATTTGTACACACGAAAACCGACCATGGTATCCGGATTTGCGTGGCTTCCTACTACCTACGTTCAATTATTATTTACGAACTTTGTCCGCTTTTTTTCTCGTCTGCTGTACTTCGCAATCCGGATTAGTTATAGGGACCAATACCGACTGAGCACTGCTAACCGCTGTTACATTTCAACAATTACGTCTCTTATTTCACCCATGCTGACATCATCTCTTTATACAGTTCCTCGTGACTCATTAGCGAGTTTCACTGTCTTTGTTACAGATGCTCTTGCCAACCGGACTTCAACGACTACCATCGCAGCTGGAACAGTTAGATCGCTGTCCTTAAACGTCGTTCGGGCAAAGCACTAGTTTCAAACCCCATCACAACGAGTGGAAATTTTTATGGGCTTTAGTCACACTCGTTCACTTACTTAGTTAGTCTTGGCGAGAGTTATACAGTTTTCCTCCCCACCGGGTTTTTCATCCAGAAAAATCAGGGAAATCAACGTTAGAATAATGCATTTTACAAATACGATACACTGACGCATAACTTTGTTTGTTTTTGCCCAAAAACAAGCAATGTCCTACAATTCCACTCCCTTAGAAGTTACTGATGTTTGTACATGCGGTTATCCATGCTTGTAACACAGGACTCGCAGCGTAACCACCGTTTATATCCGTTTCTGGGAAGCGATCTGCATATATGGCAACCTCATGCTTTGCATACGTGTCGTAGGGTTCTGGTAGCCTACCGTTTTCAGTAATCTATACAACGTGTTGTTATCTAATATCCTGATACTAGTAGAACTTAAACCAAATGTAATAATCGAATTTTTTTGTAGGGAGTTAATTTTAAACTCCTTAACTGGGCAAACATCAAGAGAACCTAATGTTAATTTAATAAATGTATTTCCTTGGAACAAAAAAAATAAATTTCTTAGGGGTAAGATTGTAAAGAGCATAGCGAAATTCCACAATTATAATCATTGTCTTCATTTACATTTAAAACAAAAGCATGTAATTACATTGTTGTACAATTATTTAATTACATTACGAGGAAGTTTTTCTTGTATTGTAATGTTAATGAATATAATACTGTTATTTATAACGTCTGATACTGTAATAGGAAAATATTTTTTAACGAGACTTGGAAGGTAGTGAACTCTGAGGTATCTTGTTCACGAAATGGGTCAGCCACGATTGCTTAAAATATAAATTGAGGGCTACAACTTATGAAGCATGCATCTTTATGTTGGAACAAATTTGAAATTAATCTGGCACATATCGACTTCAGTACCGCTCCTGTCCTGTTGATGGCAGGGAAAGACGTAAAAAACGAATTTCATAGAGTGCAGCCCTTCAAGGCAGTGCTGTCCCTCCCTAGAGAGGCAGTAAGTAAAAGAGCAAGCAGTAAGCAGTTCCGACTATCCTCACGTACCTGAACGTATATGGTTGCACGTCACGCACTTTCAGTGCCAGTGTCGCATAGATTACCTTATCTTTATACAAGGGAAGACTACAAAGTGGTGTGCTGACTGACAACATCGAACTAAAAGGGTAAGTTGGCCAACAAGTAACAAATTTCAACTGGAGCAGACAACGATAAGAAATCAAATCGCACGTGCTTATGACTCATCCCAGAAAGAATAACAAAACACGCCGTAGCCATTAAGAGTGACTAATAGTCACTGTAGGTGAGATCACTAATGTTTCTTCTCAGGATCACTTTCACCCAATTTCACCAGGAACTTCGGTTCAATGACGTAGCAAGGCTTGGGAGGGGGTAGGTGCAAAACGTATGAAAAGATACCTTCAACACTAGGGCAACAACCTTAATAATTTAGGGTGCCAGCAGAAGTCACAATTTCAGTGCGTATTTTTAAGCTTTTCCCCAAGCGCACGATCCTTTACGAGAATTCTACTTGATTTGTTTTAATTCCGCTCTAGAATAAACAGGACACAATGTGGAGTGGTAAAGAATGACATAATAATAAATAAATTTTCTGTTTATACTCCGGCACGACAACCAAGTCAATAGAGTTTACAATAAATCATCAATACAAATGTTTATCGTATTTAGTAGTCACGGGCTTGAACCCCGGTCCACTCAAGGAACGCGTGCTATGCACCCTCGCTCCTGACCACTGGGCTACATCAGGCCTGATGACATATTAGACTGAAAGGAGTTTTACAGTCTTCTCTCAAGTAGACTGAAGATATCTAGGATTCGATTGTCACTAACCAGATTTACTTTCAGTAAAGTTTTGCTAACCTGGTGCTGTCAGCTGACATTAAACAGAAATCGAAGAGTTTTTCTCCAAGGAAAAAACTCTTCGACTTTCAGCGTTCGTTTATCAACCCTGTGAAACGTAGTTTTGGACACAATATACAGCTCCACCATGGTATTAGTTGCCATTACAGTAATCAAAAACAAGTTAATCAAATTTACATTATTCCCTATAGAAACATCTTAAATTTACCATTCGTGAGGCAGCTCCTGGTCTTCATTCAGTCGACAGTATCGACTCCAGAAGACACAGGGCACGGTAGAGAACTGTGCATATTACAGATAAATGTTCAAAAAGGGATAGTAGGCGGTACATAACAGAATACCATAATTTCTATTGTTATACTCAAGTAATGGCAGAAATCTGTAATGGCTCTGCGTATATTTAACTGGAAAAGCTTTCTATTGCAGACAGGTTTAGGAAAACATTCCCTATCATAATTCCTACATTCTTGGAAAGAGCAGAATTCTCTATACGAGTTCTATCTGGCCTTGGGTTTATCCCTACGCGCCAATGGAAAATTCTCTACCACCCGTTGCTCTTACAAGAATTTTTCATTTGCATTAAAACGATCATTAACAAGCCATCATATACGCCTATCTCGTAATAATACTTTTTATTTTCTTCATACTTTTTGGAGAAGGCCTCAAACGCGAGAGGTTTTTGGAACATGTAGCATTGTACTACCAGAGCTGGGATAAAGACTGAAGAAGCCCGGCGAAACTATTTATTATTTTTCCCCCTATGTGTTTTGCGCCACCAGCCAAGCAACAGTAACTGCGCCGCATACGTGTTCAGGCTATAATGAATTTAGTTTTCGATTACTACAAATTTCTAATGGCAATAAAGTTCGTATAATAACCATAAAGTTTATATCCAGATTGCTGTAAATGATTTTACAAGTAGATATATGCAGACTGCTCTTATAAAAATAAAGAACTGCTAAGCAGGACTATTAGAATATTCCCACAATATAAGTCTAGGAGCTGGCAGCACCACAAAGTTCATATCTAAGTTGCTGGACTAATTGATACTCGACTTTAATTTTTGTAGATTATAATTTTCAAGAAATACATACAAAGGAGGGTTCTTCCAGAATCGCATCGATCGCGGTCCACTGGTGGAGAGCCAAGACATAGCATCAAATTACAACGATGGGTGAACAGTAAATATATATTATAATAATTATACACCGTAATGGCAGTTGAGGGTAGTACCAAAAAAAAAAAAAATCGATCGACAACAATTTTGAGATCCGACGTTATGATCAGCGTATATACACATTACGTGAAAATTAGAGGACCACGGTTTTTCCTACAAGTATGGAAGTAGATCTTACTACCCAAAAAACCTCCACAATCTAGTTTATAAATAGTGGTAATAAATGAGTATCGAAACTTATAGCAGGAAGTTTATAAAAATTAAGGTTTATCTTAGTAAACAAACGTTTTGTCTAGAAAACTGGATGTTACTGAAGATAAGCATAGGTGAGGGTTTTTTCCTTTTTCTTTTTTTTTTTTTGCAAGAAGTATGACGGAAATGAGTTTTAGAAGGATTGAAGTTAATTAGTTCTCCGATCCCCCACCGTTTCATCGGTCGGCGTATAATGGTTTCGCCAACTATCACTCGTTTGGAGAGTTCTAAATTCGACTGCTGTCGACGATTGGAGAGGACACTAAAACTTCGACTTCAACTCCGACTGTAGTTAACCGATCTCAAGCGGAGAGAATAGGGTTGTTCCTTCATCAGTTATTCCAGGTTTTTCAGCATGCACAACACGCAAACAGAACAGAACAGACCAGACATAATACACCATGGTGCAGTACGGTCTAAGTCGCTGATGTGCTTGAAATCTAACAACTACAAACTCTGACGTATCAATATTTTATTATTGTCTTTGGTGGCCCCTAGACATTTGTCCAAATCCACCTAATATACTTGATTTTATTATCCTTATACAGGAATACCTAACCACCAGAGAGCAGTCATCACCTAGGATAACTGCTTCCTGATGCTCGTCTTTATGAACGTGGAGCTGGGCCTAGGTTACTGTGCTGACCGCACAAAATATCCAGACGCATCAGCATGATCAGCTTTAAGTGGACCGTGGTTCAAGCCCATAAACTCCTCTGACCTGGCGTTCGTGCCGGAATATAAACAAGATTAACGCCATCGTTGGAGAAGAATCACCGACCGGGCTAGCCGGGTGGGTAAAGTGCCTGCCTTGCAACCCAAAGGTCGCGGGTTCGAATCCCGCCTCGGGCTTTGATCAGAGTACTGCAAAAATCTTGGGAAGTACATTATGGCCACAGAAGCCGATGCGACAACTAACTAAAAAAACAAACAAAAAAAAAAAAAAAAAAACAGGAGAAGAATCTGTAGATTAGCAAAAGTGCGTGTTAGCGCCAAAGCACTAAGGCTATGAGGTGCGTGTACATTATGTCTATAAATTGCGTGTATTGTGATCGATTTTTAGCAATACTGATTTGAAAATCAGCAGTGCTCATGCATGACCTGCAAGACGTTCGTTTCCTCTCTACTTATAAATGAAACTGCTAAAGGACAGACTCTTAGTGCGGTGCGCAACTCCTATATCTACCAGCACCACAATATCAATTTCAACTATGTAATATATGCAGAAATCGGATCCCTACAAACGAAAGACAAACGCGTTTTTCATTGTAATTTAACGTAACTCCATTACTTTTAATAGCTAATAGAAACGAAATCTCATTTCATGTATGGATGAGAAACTTAATTAGTTACCTACGACTACAGCTCTCTCTCTCTCTCCATTTAAAAGCGCAACACTGTAAAATGCTGGTATCATTCACGTAATTGATAAAACTCTACCTAGAGTACTTTTTGAATCATACCTGTTTAGGGTTCAAGAGCATACCCATTTCAAATGGAGGAAGACATTCAAAAACAGAGTGCGAAAACTATATCTTGAATTATCCAATGTTTTGAGACAATTACATCTTAAGTGGATTTTTTTCCCATTCATTTCTTATCTTCAGTCTTAAATGTATCTTAGCAACCATGAGAACTTGCGATAACCCTTTTTCTCTCTTGATAACCTGTTTTTAACCCCACATGCCACTTAACTTGACTTTGGTTCACGCCTTCAGTAAACAATAAAGGAAAAAAAGTCTGTCAAATTTAAAATAATAAATTTCTCCTATTGAATGAATAAAAGAACATCCACAATCTGACAGTACACATTACACAGTAAGTTATAACACAAAATCACTACTCACAGCAAAATTTTACCATGGGTTTTCTTTTGCAAATGCAAGCATATTACCTCATGAGCATTTGCATATGATAGAGGCATATGATGCAAGAAAGCAAGCTTATATAGCATCAGCGAAGAGAAATAAAAAAAAAAAAACATTTCGCCCATTCATTTGAGCCTTCTCTTGTGGGGCCCACGCGCACTGCAGGGGATGCTGGGGTGATCTGTGATCACTATGCAACTAGAGTGGCTACACGGCAGGTCACTTTTGTTTCTTCACTTCGATTTCCCGAGACAGTTGATTCTTGCAACCCTAACATTACCTAATACTAATATACATGATAATAAAACCCAGGTGACTTCATGATCTGAAATTGTGAAGCGGACCATAACGTAGGAAAAGCTTTTCTAGTTCAGTGAATGCTGCGTACTGGATGCAGATAATAGTTACCACTGATTGCATTTATTTTACGAGACAGACGAGTGTTAACACGTAAGCAGCATATGTCAGGTGGTCTGTGAACCCAATGGAAGTAGAACATAAAACAAATTTAATTTCAAAAAACGAAGTCACTTAAATTTTACCGTTTTCTTTCCAATGTATTTTCTCTCTTAAATTATCATCTCCTTCCAGAAATTTAATTACGAATCCCTTTTTGATTAAACAAAAACCAACATAAAAAGCTTATTATAAAACAAATCCCTGATCAGATAAATGCATCTTATGCCAACTTGATATAAAATTGAATAAAAATAAGAGACCACTTAAAGTAAATTAATAATGATATCTATTAAATATCATTCATTGATTAATAAAAATACTAATTCGTATATTACAGACAAAGAGTAGCTTGGAACTTTCCAGTGGTCTTTTCCCTACCCTAAGATCCATACTAGACTTCAGAGAGTTGATTTCAACCCAGACATGATTTCAGACTGGCCATATTCGAGCACCCTAAGGGGACGTACTTTCGGCATTATTTTATTTATATCTTCATATTTCTCACTTGTATGTATCACACATCTTATATCCATATTTCTACCCTTATTATCAAAGTTTGTTGCTTGGAACCATTTTTATCAACAGCCTGATGATCTAATGACGATACAGCCTGATGATCCAAGCAAAGTGACTTACTTAAGCGATAATTTAATTTTAAATCAGATTCAGGAATTTCCAGAATAATCGGAAGAATTCAAAACAGAATACTTTCTCAAAAACGGTAAAAAAAAACAATAATACTGCATCTGTTTATGGCATAAGAGACCAAGGTTTGACCTGATCTTTAAGCAGCATTTAAGAGGAAAAAAGCCTATAGCGATGTGTATAATCTGACAGTAATTTGCAAATATATATTCGTTATATTTTAATTCATTTATATTCATCGGTGATCTGGACATCTACACCGACCACTTATTAAAATCACTTTCTTGCCTGGGGTGCAGAACCTTCAGATGGCTAAATAGGATCTCAGGTAATCGCATTGCCTTCTTAAGAGGAATTCCCTACACCTAGGTGGATACCATCCCTTGGAAACTGAAGACCGAGGAAGAAGCATTTAGACTTCGTCTTACTGGGGAAAAAGGGATACGTCTGACGTTTGACAGACGATTTCTTGACAACGGTTGGGTAGGACTGGGGAGTATTACCGCTCAGTTCTAAGCTACAAAACATCGCACGCCGTAAAAGTATGTTATCCGCAAATACACTATTGAGATGTTCAATAAGCTGAAAACTCATGCATCTCGATATTGTGAAAAACAAGGAACACAGCAAAGGAAGCTTTTATCACTTCATCAAGTATTACACCAGTTTCTAAGAAAAAGGATGATGGCATCGTATTCAGATGTAATATAAAAGGAAACAGAGCTGCACGACCTACCGAAACCTGCAACGTTGGAGGTAAGGGACGAGTGCGAAGGAAAGTAACCAGACTGGACTGCGATGGTGCGACTGCTCCCTTTGGAGACTGATGTGGCTAATTTTCCGGACATGATTAATGTTGGGATTGCATGTATGGGCTTATGAATTTAAGTACATGTAATTCCGCAGCTGAGTATAGTTTGTCAACTGGGAAAAACAAAGCATGTGCTAATACTGTTATGTAATTTAATAGAAGACTACGAAATTCATGTTGTAGTAAGTATATGCACTGCATACTCTTTCCCCCCCCTCTGGTCAAGGCCATTCACTAGCTATTCCCCAGTACATTCGCGCTAACTACAATTACGCCCCTTTTCATCAACGAACTGTTGGTCTATGAAAAATGCACTGCTTATGTAAACAATCGGTACCACGAGTGGAGGGAAGACAGAATGAGAGAGAAGAGTGATTTGCCACTGGTCCTTACAATTTGCCACTGTAAGGACCATAGAGGTTTGGACTATATGCAAAAATATATATCTAAATCGAAGAGGTAATGTGTGGCATGTGCAGAAAAAGGTATAAAGCCGTATGATTACTGTCTATCAGTTTGCCGGCAATGGGGATGCAATGCTGATGCAGCGCCATCTAAAAGTGCAAAATCAGAGAAGACGGCTGCACTTGTCGTGTATTTAAAGAATAGTATCATTCCAGTCTTTAGCGAGTGGAAAAATGCACGAAAAACATCTGTGAATAGACGCAACTGCGGATGAAAATATAAGGTGACAGGGCGAGGTGCTCGACGTCTGAAGCGAATGATAAAGTGTAATCATCGTCCAAACAAGGAATAATTAGCCTCTGCATTAATGCCGAACATTACAAGGGCATCAGTACGCACACCATAAAATAAACCCTATAAATAATATATTAAATGAACAGAAGACCTTCACTTACTATCGCTGACACCAACCAGACAAGTTTGTGGAACATTTTTGTGGCATACTCTTGGTCCCATGATTCCACTGGAGAGCACTATGAACACCAGAGCATGTATCTGAACAACGCTGCAGATCATATACACCCAGAAATGTTGTTTACTTCCAGGGATATCATCATCCGGAATGTCCCGAAGCCGACGTCATCTGCATATTATATTTATCTTATTTCATAGCAAGAAATTTGTAATACACTTTCTAAATAAGTGCAAATAACTACATCAAAAATATTAGTAGGTTAATTAATGAAACTCAGATGACGATCGCAAGAGAACTTGGCCACTCAGTTCCGAGACAGGGAATGACACATGTCATCCACTGCGTTTGGTTACCGTTCCCAACACAAGGAAGCGGGCCTCTACTATATAGCAAGAAGAGCTGTCCTCCGGAATACAGTTGTTATAAAACTATTTAAGCATTTTAATTCAATTTGGAAAAAGAAATTCTTAAGGATAGACTAGTCAAGAATGAAGGTCTCCCTCTCGAGCGCGCTCACATCCATATAGTTGTTACAGTGGAGTGTGGCAGGCAGGACAATTTCCAGTTCACCACACTCGCTGTTCTGACTCAACTAACAGAGACCGGACCCCAAACCATGTCTAGTCATAAATAAGCAGGGGCGCATCTCGAATTGAAGCCATTGGTAAAAGCCATGGCTTCAGTTCGAGAATGCCAAACTGGCATGCCGGTGGATTCATGGAGGGGAGAAAAAAGCAAGTATCGTGACCTTTCTCACGCTAGTTTCTTCGATGTTATCAAATGGACATTAACTTATCAATGATAAGCCTCCGCTCTGTTGGAATACTCACGGGAGCACCACTCACACCACCAACTAGGCATGCTGAGACTCCCAAAATCTCCATAGAGATATTGCGCCTAACTCCATACATCAAACATGCCAGAATCACCAGACCCACGGACAGTTTAACTATCAATACATCCAGTGTATTTGTAGATACTGTTCGGCATGCAGGAGTTATGCATAGGATACCGAAACACTGGACAGCTATCAGGTCTTTTGACAGCAGTGTTGGTAACTTTTGCACACCAAGCCTCAAAGGAGCAAAACTGCAGCCATTATCAACCCACTGCAGGATGGAAGGCTCCTCAGCAATTCATGCTGAGGGAAATGGATCATAATCTGCCACGCTGGTCCAGTGCGAGTTGGCAGATCGACCGTACTTAGCAGTCAGGGGCTTGAATTTTGGTCTACTCAAAGAGCGTGTGCCACTGCACTCCCGCTCCTGACCACTCGGCTACGGAGACCTTACATGCCCAGCGAATTAACCTATGGACAGGGATAATGTCTTGGTGCTAATGCAATCATCTAAATGTAAGAAAAAGTAGTGTGAGAGATGAGGAAGATTAAGCAGTTGCCCTGGCCAGCCCAATCTCGGATTTCAATGCTATTCTTACATCTGTTGAAGAATTGGAAAGGAATGATTGTCACCACAGTCCTGTGCCCACGTCACTCCAGGAACCGAGAACATCAATGGTCTAATGTTCCTCGTGTCAGTTTAACACATTGTTTCCTCCACGCCACGTATCTATTAACTTATTCCTATTAAAATAGCCGGACAGTGTGTATATACACCCGAATGGCCGTTACTTGAGACTGAGCATATGTGGCAATGAAATGGTGGTAATAATAACAAATCTGCAATAAGCCAGCCATGTTTTTACTGACGCCAGTCGCTTGTATGTTTGCGGAGGTGCAAAATGCTAAAACTATGCAAACATCTAACATACGGGAGTACTTGATGTCGTGATGGTTTTCACACTTAAGAACTTTTTTTGAATTACAATCATATGAACATGAACTGACTAGGAAATTAATGTGGAACACATTAAGATTCTACGGGCATTAAATTTACTGCCATGAGATGCGACTGCGTATCCTCGCGCTGTGGGGATGAACTATGGCAGAGAAAAATAGAAGCAAGATGAAGTTTGTGGGGAATTTAAAATTCGGTTTGTTTAAAGCCAAACTTATAGGGCATGATAAGAATTTTCGACAAAAAAATAAGAAATAGTGTGCCATTACATATATTAAAACTAAATGCATTAAAAACATACGAGGAAACTTTTTCAAACATTCCTAACAACCACTTTGAAGTACATTCCCATTCTTATGGATATGAAATAAAATAAGTGACACTAATTACTACGTGTAAGGATTAAGCTGTTTTATCGAAACCGTTAAAGCTAAGTGAATACTAAACACTTCCAGTAGATTTTATTCTACATCCCAGCACTATTCTAACAAGCGGAAAATTAATGGAGGCACTGGTGAAAGAAGCACTGCAGGATCATCTAGACAAGACTTCAGTTATAGCTAGGACACAGCATGGTTTTGTTAAGGGGAAGTCTTGCCTGACCAATTTGATTGGATACTATGATGCAGTCACAAAAGAACTGGATGCAGGGAATAACTTTGATATTATATTCTTGGATCTTAGAAAGGCTTTTGATACTGTTGCACATGGAAGACTGCTGCACAAATTGGAGCAGTGTGGCATTGGAGGCAAGTTGCTGCTATGGATAAAGGGGTGGTTGAGGGGGAGAAGACAGAGAGTGGTAATCAATGGACACTGCTCATCGTGGACTAATGTTATTAGTGGAGTCCCTCAGGGTTCAGTATTGGGGCCTTTATTGTTTTCTGTATTTATAAATGATATTGATGATGGTATATCAGGCTTAATGTCCAAGTTTGCAGACGATACGAAGGTTGGCAGGGTTGTCAAGGACACTACTGACACTATGCTGCTGCAACAGGATTTGGAAAGGTTGAGCAGATGGGCTTCGAGGTGGCAAATGAAGTTTAACATTGACAAATGTAAAGTACTACATATGGGAAACAGCAACCCCAGAGCAACGTATCAACTCTGTGGTACTACACTGACAGTGGTAGAGAATGAAAGGGACCTGGGGGTGGTGGTGCAGGCAGATATGAAGTTCTCTGAGCAGTGCAGACGAGCTGCAAGAGTAGCTCATGGTGTATTGTCAATGATATATAGGAATTTTTCTAGCAGGGATAAGGAGGTGATTATTCCCTTGTATAAGGCAATGGTCAGGCCACACCTAGAGTACTGTATACAGGCCTGGAGGCCTCATTTCAGGAAGGATGTAGAGCTGCTGGAACGAGTACAGAGAAGGGCAACTAGATTGGTGAATGGGACAAAGGGGTTCTCTTACGAAGAAAGGCTTAAGTTTTGCAAATTACAGTGTCTGGAAACTAGGCACCAGCGGGGTGATCTGATAGAGGTGTACAAAGCCTTGAATGGTTTGAGCATGCTCAATGCTGATGGGATTCTTCCTCTAGCTCAGAAAAATCACCTGAGAGGGCATAAATTCAAATTGAGGAAAGACAGATGTAGGATAGATGTGCGGAAATTTGCCTTTAGCCAGCGGGTGGTTGGTGGGTGGAACAGACTTCCATCCCTTGTCGTGGAAGTTGATAGCCTAAATAAGTTTAAGGCTCAGCTGGACAGGTATTTCGAACGAACAGAGGGGTGAAGTGGAAGTGGTTATTTTTATTTATTTATGTTACTTTTTTTTTTTTTTTTTGGCTGATGCTGCATAAGCTTGCTTTCTTGCATCAAATGCCTCTACTAATGCTAAAGCCACTAGACAAGAAACAAGCAAAACTTCTGGAAACGACGCCAAACCGTTTGAGGTTTCTGTTGAGGTGTGTTCAAATAGCTTTTAACATTTTCAATATACATATATTAATAAATTCATCCCATATGTGCCTCCAGGGCCTAGCCCATAACATTTTCAATAAAACAGCTTTATCATTATTAGTGATAGTTTATCGCTTATTGTACTTTATATCCATGGCCTGGTGGATAGCACGGTAGAACCGCCGTTCTCCCCACACCGGGTGGAAAAGTTTGAGTCCCATTGATGACGAGAGGAATTTTTACGGGCCTTTTTCACGACGTGGGTGAGTTAGTTGGTCTCAGGCGAGGGTAGCATGGTTTTTTAATCCCGAAAACTCGGGTTTTCGTCTAGCAAACAGAAAATCGACCTCAGAACATAAACAATGTATAAACATGCATATATAGCAATATAGCTTTAGTCGCTGATGCTCCTAAAACTCTACTACTACAATTTTATATCCATAAGATGAATAACCACTTAACGCTACTCTTTCAGTTTAATTTCCAATTCTATTTGCGTATACATAGGAGATTTTAGCGTCATAGGAGGTATACATAGGATATTGTAGGATCAAGCAGAACTTCGTTTGTTATTTAGTACTTTGTAAGCCTCGTTTTATCAAAATCGTTTTGATAAAAAAAATTGTGTACAAATATTTATTTTCAAAGTCCACTTTTGCTTAGAATGTACTGGTTTACAATGAAAGAAAGGAAAATTATGAATGAGTGGCCGATATTGTAAATGTGACATCATTAACTTGAAAAAAATAAATAAATAATATGAACTTTTTTTCCCTTAATCTCTGCGATTTTGAATTACATTGAAGTTCAATTTGAGCATTATAATTCATTATGTGTGAAAAAGTAAAGCAATAAAAACAAGGATTACTAGTGAGCGATAACAAAAGGTTATATCTACGTATTTCTGAATATGTAGCATTTTCTATAAATAAAATATGCTTTCGAAACGATACAATCTGAAGGAAAAAAAAAAAAAAAAACACACACGTATTTTATCATTTTATTTATTATTGAATTTAAAATCGATATTTAAAAATAAAGCAGATATCACTATTTATTTATATTAGAAAAATGCAGCATAATTTATTTATACAAACTATTATTTTAAAATAATTTTCAACTCTATTCATTACAATAAAATTTCGGTACAAAACTGAAATTCGATATAACGGGAATTTATAAGTTAACCACAAAAAGTAAACTAGTTTTTCCCGTCATTTTATGATAGTTATTCTAATAATGTCACTTTAATAATACAGTTTCTATCGATAAAAAATGCTGTTTTTAAGCTTCTGAAAGGATTATATTCCAGATTATGGGTACACCTCCGGAGAAAGTGGCTTCTTTTGCTTGAATCCGTCCCGAATTACTGGGGTGAACCAGCCTAACCTTTTTTCACTAGCCAAAAATAAGTCTATTAAAAAATCCACTTTTTTTGCTTGAATCCGTCCCTAATTTGGCCATGCCCGCAACGCGGTACAAGGTGTACCCATAATCTGGAGTTCAGCTTTTAAAAGATGTGTGTATAACAGCAATAACGAATTTAGTTTTAATATTGACAATTTTCTTATGCCACATAAAATATAAAACTATGGTTAGTAAAGTCTTTACTGAATAATTAAATACATAATAATAAATTAATTAAATAATAAATAAATTATGCACGTATAACTCTTTTTACATGATTGAATACGAATATGTCATTTTTGAAGAATGCAATTATCCTGATTACAGGCGCCCAGCATATCAGTGTATGCATGAGTGAGAGAGAGAGAGAGAGAGACTATGGAAATTAAACCCTTAAGGGCAGACTTCCATCATGCACTTGAAAGTAGTGAGACAAAATGATGACGCCGAAGCAAAAGGTTTCGTGCTTGGAAATCGCCCTAATCACATAAACTGAATAGCACGAGTTGTGCAATATCCAATACTAAATCAGCAGTTTTCAAATTTCATCCATGGAGCTTTACAGTCGTGTCAGTTTATGCGCCTCATAGGTAGTCTAAAACTTTTGAGAGAAGCAGGGTGTGGCAAGAAAAAAGGTCTATAAAAAAAAATTTACATTTGCTTGACTATCTGATAAAAATCATAAAACGTAATATCCCCAGGGGCCGATAACCGTAAGTTAGTAGTGATAACGAAGTAAGTAAAGAAAAACTAAGACTCGTAGAGAAGACAAAACTTTCATATCGAAAGTCTGACTCCAAAACCATTATTTCAGAAACGAAGTTTAGTCTGAGCAGGAGCTTTTTTTTTTTTTTAAGTTTTAAATATAAAAAACCTAGGATTTTTCATACGTGTATAACTGCTTCTGCACAGCATTTATACCATATTTTTACCAGCTCTCAGAGACTACTGAGATATATAAAAAATATGGCCACAAGCGCTTATCCAAATTTGGTCTTTAAATATTCCATTCGGTAATCGTGTACGCATACTTCAAAACTGGCGTTTCAAAGATTTTGACCACGATACTGAATATGTTTATCAGACGGTAACATAGTGTCAGTTCTAATCCCTCCTTTTTTTTTTTTTTTTTTCTTTTTGTAAAAGAAAAGTATGCGAACATGCTGAGAAGCAGAGGGAAAGAGAGAAACTATATTTCTGAGCTTCTGTTTATAATAATAGCTTTAAAAAAAAAAAAAAATCTCTACTGCTCCTGATCATTTTAACAATACAGATTTGCTATGCATAATAGATTCTATTAAATTAAAATGTTACACATTTTATTTTTAATTTTACAGCAAGTAAATATACCATATAATAAAGAGTTGTACTGATATTTGAAATATTTTAAATATTTTTAACCTCAACTAATGAACTAATTTATTAAATATCAACTCACCTCATTCTTCGAGAATGAGTAAAACCCAGGCGAATGGAAAAGAATAAAAACACAAAAAACGAGGAGTATTTCACGTAAAAGCTCAACACATGACATCGATCTTCTTTGCAATCCTAATGTGAGTAAAAATAACAAACTCCGTGAACAGACTTTCTTAAGAAGTCAGCACATGAGCTATCAGTCTCCCTTTCCGTGCGTATGCGATAATGACTGGATTAAAGGAAATCGGCCTTCATTCTCTAATCAAATGCTGTCGAAAGTATGCGTGCAGTGTGACACGTGTATGTAAATTGTGTGCGTTTACAGTCCGATTAGCAAGTTGTGTGGCTTAAAAAAACTAGAATAAACTCGTGAGGGAAACCTGCTCCCTCCGAATGAAACGTCATTTAAACGCCATTCCAGTAACCGCTGAGATTTGAATCCAGACCTTTCCGAAACGAGTGACAAGTGGTGAAACTACTACATACGGGGTCAGTAAAAAATTACGTAGAAAGAATGAGGGAAGTGGGCAGTTTCGTACTACTCGGAAAGGTCATAAATAGAAGTTGTGGTGATCTCGGAAGTGTACCGAAACTACTTGCATACATAACTCTCATTGAATCGCACAAAATAGATTCCGGTTCCACCAGCATGCTGCTGTTGTGCAAGCTTTGAAACTTGTCAGGCATATGTTCGAAAGCTTGACGTAACTGCTGCAAACTGTGTAGGCAGTTTCGTATTATACACTCTGTGTGCATACTTACTATCTAAGGTATTATATTCTAATTTCATATTATACTACTCTCTACTCGAAACTGTAACGAGTTTTAATGACTTGTCTCGTGTTTATTTCAACTGTGATGTTAACTGCAAGACTAAACTACTCGATCGTTTTTCATTCTATCTCAACATCTCTGATTAGGATGCATTTTTCGTTCACACTGTTATTACCTTAAACTGTAGAGTACTCGTATATCGTACATACAGAGCCATTACGAGATATTTCTTTACTCGCAGGAATCGATATCCCCCTCCGATACCATTCGCCATCTCTCTCTCTCTCTCTCTCTCTCTCTCTCTCTCTCGCACACAACTAATTTCTGCAATAGACCTTCAGCGAGGAAGTCAGTTCAGGAACAGTCCTCAGCCAAACGTTCCACAAAAGTACACCAAGATAAACGACCGAACATTACTGGCGTCATTAGCGTTTCCCAGCGACAACGTTTGTGTAAATTATCCTCATTACCATTACATCACATCTCCATTCATCTCGAGCAGACTATCCTACCCACCGTAGCTAAGGGTGATGATGTCTTCCCACCTATGGGAACTTAACGTGGTGGTGCAGAAAGGTCAAATTTACCTGTTGTTTCTCCAGGAAAGTACTTTAGACGACGATATTTCTTTGGTTTTTACGACTTTTTTTTATTATTTAATTATTTGCCACTGGTGTTTTGCATTACTTATTATATAGAAAGCATGTCAAAGAAATCTCGTAAAGTGATGTCCGTTCGTTATGAGGGTAACAAATTTCGCCCACTGTTATCCATTACACTTTGGAATTGAGGAGGCTTCCATCCTGCAGTGGGTTGATAATGGCTGCAATTTACTTTTTTTTTTTTTTTTTTTTTTTTATTATTCCTGTAAGAAAATTTTTTTAAAGAGAAAGCCAAAAGCTTTTGCCCTGCTAGCTACTGCTATTCAGGGGGCGTGTATCAACTATTAAACTGAATAATAATATTCATAGCACGTCTTCAATCGGGTTAAGGAAGTTACGAGTAAGAAACGACAGTCTACCTTTCATATAAGTATTCTAATGTCAAATTGACATCCACGAATACAGCTTTCGACCCAGAGAACGTCACTTAACGACTTAAAATATATTTCAGACGGTAATCAAACATCCATTCCAGTTGCAGCATAAACTTCGAGAGGCTAAAACAAGGCCTAAAAATCACGAGCCGTTCGCGATCACTAACATAAACCCAACGACAGATTTGGTATTCTTTAACCGGGCAATCGTCCGAGCTCGCATTTCTTCTAATGTTCAGAAAGCGGTGAAACCAAACAATATCCTTCAGTGACCTTGTCTCAACTCGTTTAACTTGCTTGATTTCATAGAAATGGCTTGGATTCTGGTTCCAGCTAACAATGACCAACTAACAATGACCATTTGAAATGGCATCAGTTTTTAACAGTGTCAAGATAAACTATATTGGTATCCACCAGCTTCAGTGGGTTAATCCTGGACTGATATTCACAACTTGTCAATAATATTATAAACAGTTATTTAAAAAAAAAAGTAAATTTGGTTTTAAGTAACTGTTATTTTTATCACGTAAAAAGTGTTATCTATTCGAATTCTGACTCTGGGTTAACTTTAACAGAGAACACTGTTGAACCACTGCAGTGTAAATGGAGAAGTATTCGTATATGGCCAGTTTTTACATTGTACAAAAGCAACTTTCCTGTGATGTTACAGTCATTTTTGCCAGTGTAATATCACAGTAGATACAGTATTTCTCTTCGTCCTTTCCTGCTGACATTTGAACACCACTAACTTTCATTTGTCTTTTCTTAATCTTTTGCTATAGACGGTACATGGATACCTGCTGTGTGTACAGTTTCAATGAAATAGTGATTTGTAGTGGATCCGATTTCAATAAACGTTGGATGAAAGTCGAACTTGCAGTCAACCCAGGTTCGATTACCATATACGTATCCGTGTTACTGATATCTTGTTTTACGAACACAATAACTGGTTGTCATGTGCTCATAATAGTGTGCCATTATTGAAAAAACAAAAAAAATGTTTTCATGCATTAGCCCATGAATATAAACACAAATCTCCTGACCAGCAACACTTACAAATATTGATATAACTCATGAATTTTATAAAATTTAGCGCCTTCCTTTAAGCATCGCCAGTTGCCATTATTTTCAAACAAGCTTAACACTATGAACCTATTAAGATTATGTTACAAAAATGCTTGACAGCTGCCAGTTTGAACTTCCTACATTACCTTATGTTTTCACTTTTAACACAGAAAACATACATATTATTATGTTTTGCTACACCTTTTAAGAAGGGATTCAACTGTGATGTTCAGATCACGTCAGAATATGGCCCACATATGAAATATACTTGTCTGGGAGATGATGCACAGCTAAGGTTGCGAGCTCTTAAACATTCCAGAATAATGCTCTCTTATTGGTGGAAATAAATTGATTAAGATTTTCTTGATGCATGCTAAATAAATGTCTTATTAAATGCCTAATCAGTGCGTATTGTTCACTAAATTCAGTGGTTTCGAAATACTTTACGTTAATAACCCTCCCTGCCAATTCTAAAGACAAATCACTGAAAATACCCCATCATGAAACTATATCTTCTTTAGAACCCACTAGAATACTCGTTAATAATCATTTCATTGTATGAATGCCAACATGAAGTAATAATATTAAATACTTTTCAGCAGTTTTCTAAGAAAGCACACGGTGTTCTTGTGTATGAAAAAAAGGACGCGCCATCCCTTTGTACAGAAGATGGTGAGACAGCATTTAGAATATTGTGTTCAGGTCTGGAAGCCACACTTAAAAAAAAAACGCACGACTTCTAGAAATGGTTCAGCAGGAAAAAGCAATCAAATTGGTGAGGGGTGCAAATCGATGTCCATATGAAAAGCGGCTAAAAAGTGAGGACTCTAATGCTCGGCAACTAGATATCTTAGGAGAGGAGCTGATAGAAGTATATAAGGCCCTGAGCGAGAGAGGTACATTTTCACTGGTAGAAGAGAGAGCAAAAAACTAAGGTGCATGAATACAATATTTGGTGGGGGTAGCAGGAGGCTGGATCTCATGAAGTTTAATTTTGGGCAGGCAGCGTATTGTCGATCATCAGAATCGGTTGTCTCCCACACTGGTCGAAGTGAGTTTGTTAAAGTTAAAAGCTTAATCGGATTGCCACTTTCTAGCAATGGGGAAGGTATGAATGTTGTTGTTTTTTGGTTTTTAGGAGCATTAGCAACTAAGGTCATATTGCTCCAGGGATATGCGGTGATCATTCCCTGACCTTTCCGCATCCTCCATATTTAGTGGTCACGGGCTCGAACCCCGGTCTAATCAAGAAGCGTGTGCTCCTGTCCACCTGGCTATGGAGGCGCCAAGGTATGGATGATTTATTTGTTTATTTTGTATGGGTAAGTGCAGAAAAAGTCTTGCATCATTTAGCCATTATAATACTAATATTGTATGAGGTACAGTGCATTGTTTTCGGCTCGACAAACTGTTTGGTTCAATGACAGACAAAAGCAAAATGCATATAACGAACTTAAGATATCCAATATAAAGTTTTCCTCCATAAATAAAAAATAAATCGCCTAGAAGATGTTTAACGTGATTTCAAGATTTTGTAGGCAATGCAACTATTGTAAAACACAACTGCCGCCAGAAAAAAAAAAAAATGTAATCAACTTTTCTGAGTAAAATAAATTGTTTTGCTTCCACATTTAGAATGATTCTCTATCCGAACAAAACTTTAAAGGGCAATTTAAGCGTTAAAGAATGAACTGCAAGTTTTTATTTATTTATTTATTTATTTTATAACAGTCGCAATTACCAACACCGTCTCTACACACTTACAAACAAGGTGAAAGAAAATTAAATTATCCATAAAAATAGGCATGTCATTTTGTTGGTAAGCTACACATTTCATAAAGAAATCTTTTATCTCTTGAAATTGCTCTCAATGTACGAAAGAACTTTATCGGCCGTGTAATTATAAGCTATAAACAGTGCCCTACTGCAGATAGACATAAATGGACTTGCAGGTGAATTGTAAACGACTCCATTACGTTCAGACCGTTAGATAACTAGATCGGTAAAATCTCAGAAGTACAGACATTACCTGACCTTTCAAAAAGTAAGAAAAAGGTCTCGCTCGCTTCAAACTTTTCCATATAAAAATATAAAATAGAAATAATAATAAAAAAAAATCGCTTTCGCTTAGTCTCTATGATGAGAAAACCATGGTTACAGAATCTTCTCGAAAGAGCTTTCTTGGCAAGTTGCCAAGCTGAAGAAAACATAAAAGACAAGAGTATTTTTAGTTCGTATCTCTTTGGAAGTGGGTTAGGGTAAATGGGTCATTTACGAGTCAAAAGTAACGTTTTCTTACAGCTTGCGAGAGACCCAGAGCACGAGTAATGCTCAAAAGAAGAAAGTCTTTTGTGTTTTCCTCATTTAACTCACACGTCAACAGTGTTGTCGTCAATAGAAAGAGGAGGCGGGGAAGAGGAAGATTAACTTTTTTCCAAGATATATCCATTAGGGTGAAAGTATTGAAAGTCGTTTTTATTTAGCAGGCAAAGAGCGAAAGAAAACAAAACGTTTCATTTATCAGAATGGTTTCCATAGTAACTGTTAGGCACAGGCAAATTGTACATTTAGAGCCGTTCGATACTCGGGAAATACGGTTTCGCGCTGGACCTCGAAAGCTAATTCATAAGACCTAAAGTATTACAACAAATTAGCGTGATCAATACACATCGGATAATATGCACTAAAATAGACAAAATATGCATGCAAATATATATTAAAATATACCGATGTTCAATTCAGCATCAAAAATCACCAGTCTGTGAAAGTTTGTTCGGAAGTACATATCTAAACTTTTTCTTAATTAAGTTCAATAAATCAGAGCACGGGAACAGACTTACGAATGAAAATCTGAATTCGAATAATATACGAATGACAAGTATCACACTCAATATTAAACATTTAGTTTCTACTACACAAGCTCAACTATTGCATTAATTATGTTTTGTTATCTTTTTAAATTTTATTCAAAAATCATGTAAGAAAATTATATTACAACTGTGTGTAACAAATAAAAAATTCAGTTATTGTATTTGAGGTCTTTTACACATCAATAATAATGATCTTTCATTATAAAAAGGCTACATCACTACAGTGAATAACTTTACATAAAACAAAAATAATAATAACATTACCATCAATAATCTTGATCTGTTTTTGAATTATAGTGGAAACCGCCCATGTTTGGCCTCCAACTCTTGCTTCTTTCATTAGGATCTTATCAGCAACAATCGTGGTTATCGGTACTTCAAAGTTTAAAATGTAACACTTTTGGATTCTGCCACATACCACTATGAAGAGGATGAGCACTGCTGTGTCATCAACTCTGAATACCACTGTGCCATTTGGAGTACTGCTTCAAATGGCACAATCGATATAAAAGGAAGAATCATTTCCAGGTATTCTGGGATAGACCTCGTACAAACCTTCCAGACAGATCTCACATGACTGTTGCAGAATTCTTTTAAATTAAATAAGCAATTTTAAAATGTAGCTCTTCTCTAGCAATTCTTTGCAATTCGTTTGATATCTCTGTTAATTAAACATGAATGGAAAATGCTCACTCAATGCAAGATTGACACTTGGCTTTTAACTTCACTAACGATGGCAATTATTCGGCTATTCAATGAAGTTAGAGACTTACCAAAGAGCGAAAGTTAAGTGCAATAGCAAGTTTGGAAACTTTTAACTAGTAAGTAATGGCATGTCTCGGTAATTTCTTTTCATAGCGTGCATAAAACACTTCTCCGTGTGCTCTTCTTCTAACAATCCACACCAAGAGGGCATGAAGGTCACACCTATTTACTCACGTGATGTCCTTGGAACGGAGGATCCAGTCAACGGACACGTGGGTCACAGTTAGCATACTGACAATTAGCTTTTGTTCCAGGCTAATAGTAATGTTGCAGGCACCTCAAGGTCCGATGTACTCCGCTTTCATAAACAAGTTCTTCAAGATTCCCACTAGCCAAAATTCGCAATTATCAAGTCGGCCGGAAATAGGAGGTTGCAGGGGTGACAAGGAACGTTGAAATAACAGCATGCTCAACGAGGAAAGACTAATAACTGAGAATAAGAAATGGGGGGAGCAGTTCAACCAATTCAAAAAGACACTAATATTCGTTACGAAATGAGTATTTTAGAATTTCCCATTTTATTATGACTGTTCTGATCTGTTTGAAACAACTTTGTATCGTTTCACTAAGATGGAATTACAGTAACTGCTGAGACGCATTTTTATTATTTTTATTTTCTTCCAAGTACAGTACTTAAATTTATCCCACACAAACCAATGTAATTCATGTATTTTATAGATTACTATGAAAATTTAAAATAATCCAATGTTTCGAAGGTAATTGTGAAACGCTATGATAATCCAATGGAGCATGTAAAGTAAGAGAAAATAAGTCAATAGGAGAAAAGTCTGAAAAGGGGCTCACATTTTAAACTGAACCTTTATTTTTTCACCAGTCAGGAAGATTACTAGAGATGTAAAATTTTCGTTACTGCCTAGCAACAATTTCATTTTTTTAAATCCATAATGAATGATCTGCAATGTTTATTATCTCCATTTCAACAAAGCTAATTAGGTTGAATTATTTCGGTTTATTTTAAGGCAAAGAGAGTTTGCGTTCTAGGGGTTAATACTAAATTTTGTGTTTCTAATAATTTTATGTGGTTTTACGAATACACAAAAATACTATAAATCCCCTAATACCCAGAAGTTGAAGCCAATTCTGCACTTATTTCAACATGGTGAATAATGGAACAAATCTCTTATTTCAAGATGGAAGATCAACGAACATTGCCATCTGCTACCTTAGGACCCTATTTCCATAAATTATAAATTCTGTTTCGATCGGACTTTAAAAACAACAATTCTAAACGGCTGGTGCTTCTTATTTCAGTAGAGTTCATCTTGAAGGTGGCAGCCCGAAATGAAAATTCCATCAGATTACCCTAATATCCCTCTCCCCATGTGGTAATCTCCTAGTCCCACTTTTCATATTTTAAAAGTAGACCAAAATACCTTTCGATTGATCCTATTTCATAATTCTCAGTTTAATAAAAACAGGTTAAAAATCTAAATGTGTAGGTTTTAAAATACAGTACTTGGATACTTCTAGAATATTTTTCAAATCTAAAACCAACGCTTTTAATCTCATTCCCATACAATTTATATGTATATGACCGGGGAGGGGGAAGATGACTAGGCTAAGAATGAAGAGATGTTTCAAAAAGAGGGAAAAATCGATTTTACTTTCCATTGTGGTTTTACAGCCGATCAAGCACTTGAACGCTCTCTTCGTTATCCCCCTTCTATCTCCCGGTCACGATTCATCCCCACTTGTGAACATCCTGCCTCCCGCGATCCGGTTAGCTCCTGGAACAGCAGTTCGCCACCGCTGTCCGTTTTATCTCGAGGGCACAGCTTTTGCGGTGACTTCTGGGCGGGTACGGCTTGCCAGGTTCCGTCCGACAGCATTAGGTCAGCAACAGGGCAAGGTTTACCCGGTCGGGTAGGCACGTTATAACAGGGCGTCTCGTGAGGATGGCAAGAGGTGGAGCTTTCAACGATTATGTGGCCTTGGTAGCGTGCAGGTGAACGACGCCGCGACTTTGTACGTGGTTCGTCCTCTACATTTGACCCCAGTACTTTTTCTTCACCACCCATTTATATTTTTTAAGCACAGGTAACAACGAACAAGACAAAGAGTCGCAGTTCTTAATTCCTCCCCCCACCATCCTCAGGGATGTTGCACAACTCAGTCAGATAAGTAAAAAATTGCATTTTGTTGTACCTGACACTGTGGAGGTCACAAAATCGTTACGCTTCCCTTCAGTCAGGCAGCAACTTGATAACATAAAAGCTGTACTGGTTTCGGCGCCGAAAGTCATCCAATGTCACACTTTGTTTTATATCATAGTTAGAAGAGATATTATTTAGCATTTTTATTAAAATTAACATACAGCGAATAATAAGGACCTGGCAATTGTGTATATGCATACCACAGTAACATTTCTTCAGCATGGGTTACCATGGACGAGTGGATACACAGTCCTTTGGAAATGTCTGAGTTCAAATTCCATCGTTGAAGCGAGAAAATTACCGGAGTCTTTGGAAGTGCGACCGACTTAGCTGCCCATAGAGGTCTGGATTTTTACCATTCCACAAACAGGAAAACGTTACAGATACAACGCACTGATGCTCCATGCCAGCTTTACCATGGTGCTAAACCAGTCCAATACACTAACTGATTTTGAATGTAATTTACTCTGTTTCTGGCTAAGCGACACTCCAATAATTTTACAATGTACACTCACTTTGTGAATGGTAAACATTACAATTAATTACAGCAAAAGGTGATTGGGCATCGCTTATCTGAGGACAGCACGTGAACGACGCAGTTATTTGAATACTGAGACATACTTTGCCACCTTTCACAGTTACCCTCTGATGATTTTATTTTCTACCACTATTAGTTGTACTTGTTGGTCTCTGGTCGCAAGTATAGAGAAGGCCGCCTTTATGCTATTTAATTTTTTAATTGAGAATAAGGCTTACTTTACGGTAGGCCCAGTAACACACTGAACATGAGATAACAATGATAGAGCATGCTATTATGTATAATGTAGCATAATGAATACAAATTAATGTTCAATTGCCCTTCATAATATTTACTTTAAATTTATTCTGGATTTAGTTCCACATTTATATGCAGCTACATGTAATTTTCGAAGCCACTACCCTGTGAATATGCATATTGGTTCTACTGAACGCTCCCACTAAGGGTGCAGTTGTTTTCTGATGCCAACAGCGGCTTCCTTTACGGCGTCTATTAGTTGCTGCCTTGTTTCCTGTGGCAAACTCCAAACTTCATCATCCCCCTAAAGAGCAAGAAATCTGACGGTTGCAAGTTTTTGGTGACCGAGCTGACTACGCCATCGGCCCATCTTTACATGCCAGTAGTCCATGATAATTTCTGTTCAAGAACCCAGCAATCTCCTGTCGAAATGTGAAGGTGACCCATCACGTTGTATGTGATGGATCGCCTTCAAGGCACTTGGTTACGCTCCGATGTTGCAAGACATCCTCTATATACAGCGGTAGTTCATTTTCCAAAAAATTCCTGTAATACGCAGCTGTTAAATGTCCACTTAATACAATGTGGTCCAAATAGGTATTTACCTCCAAACTTAATGTTTATTGAAAATCGGTTTTGAAAATTATGATATGCCAACGGTGTGGATTTTCTTCTTGAGCAGAAGAAAACCCACACCGTTAGCATATACTATCACTTGTCAACTAGATTTCATCCACCAACAGAATATCAGACATTATTCACAAATTTGTAGATTCCCATGTCGATTAGCCAGAAATCATGATTTCTGGCTAAGCGACAAACCAGAGGAAGCAGGACTTTTCTCATGTGGATTCTGTCGGGATAAGGCGCCTCCGTAGCCAGGTGGGAAGGAGCAGCAGTGCGTAGCACATGCCTCTTGATTAGACCGGGGTTCGAGCCCGTCACCACCAAATACGGAGGATGTGGAAAGGTCAGGGAATGACCACCGCATATCCCGGAGCAATATGGCCTTAGTTGCTAATGCTCCTAAAAACCAAATAACAACAACAACTGTCGGGATATCGCTTATCTATAAACAAATCTTTCAGACATTTTCTCAACATTTACAAAGTTGGACAATTACCGTATTTCCCCATGTATAAGACGCACCTTAATTTTGGGGACCGAAATTTGAAAAAAAAAAATGTATTACATAAAAGTTATTGAACTCAAGTTTTCTTCATTCATAAAATTCATACAACTCCCCATAACTTAAATTCAGCACTGTACGAAAATCTTTTCTGAGCCATTTCTGGGCAGAACGTGGCAAAACGTAACCTAATATACTGGTAACAAGTGCGAAACAATGAGCGCAAAGACAACAAGCGCGAAATGTAAGTAAAAAAATCTACAACCACTGTATAAGATGCACCCAGTTTTTTTATCCCAAATTTTTCGAAAAAAGGTGCGTCTTATACATGGGGAAATACGGTAAGTTCCTGGACTGGGTCAAGTAAAAGAAAATCTGAAATTAAGTTAAAAAAACAAAACAAAAAACAGGCTTTAATATTTTTCAAAGTAACTAACTACCTTGAGTAACTTCCTACAAACTGGTGGGTTCTTCGTAGTCGTAGAGCTATTAGAAAAATTTTTAAAAGCGTTTGAACTGTCACCAATTACTTTGTCACATTTCTTTTAACATCCTCTAGAGTCCAGTGGTTTTCAACCGCGGTGCCGCAACAACATTCCAGGGGTGCCATATAATTTGGGTTTATGTTACTTAAACTTATTTTTTTAATATAATAATTTGTATTATGAAATGTAATTTTTATAATTATATTATTGTAATAACTATCATATATATATATATATATACATACAGAGAGAGAATCGGATCTAACAGGCACAAAATTGAGTAGGGGTGCCGCAAAACAAAATGAATTACTTAGGTGCCGTTATTAAAAAAAAGGTTGAAAATCACTGCTCTAGACCTTTAAGCGTGGATATACTTTGGAAAAACAAAAGTAATTCGGGGGAGGTAAATCGAGAGAGAGAGAGAGAGAGAGAGAGAGAGAGCGCATGTTTAAGCTCCACAATCGCACCCTTTGCCAAAATCTTGATATCAGCACAGAATGTAATCTAGCGTTATCCAGACAGGAACCAGATCTCTTTTCTTAAAATTGAATTCTTACCCGGTGAATGCTTTTAGCCAAACAATCTAAAACTTGTACCTTATTCACTGTCTTATTTGTCTGGAATGATTTCTTTGCTATTGAAGAAAGTGACCAGGATCACTTTGGGTTTTTTTTTTTTTTCTTTCAATTTTGAAAACGAAATTTTGGAGAGCATATTGATCACGTTCCATGCTTTGTCTCTTTGTTTGTGGATTGTATTAGAAACACCACGACTCGCCACCTGTTGCGATCGAATCAAGCACAGTAGGATCGTTAACAACCGGAGCGAACATGAGCGATTCGCAAGCTTTGAGCCCGTGCAGCTTTTGTTTATCGGTTAAACAGTGCGAAAGACACGAACCTACCAGCAGAGCTTATGTTTGCCCAAATCCTCTATCAGAATTGCATGAGTTGTTTCTCTGTTAAAGTGAATTTGTTCTTCTATCATTCCAGACGAAGTCAATGTGCGAACCTTTTCGCTTGTTCCTGGGGGTTTAAAGTGCTGTTGCTGGACGCCTACAAGCTCTCGTCGTCTTCTTCCATTTCCTCTTGCAAACTGGTGAAAAACACGCGAGCGAGACAGGGCATCGCTCGTGAATTGGTAAACCTTCGACCTGACTTGAGGTCGAAGGTTTACCAATTCGTAGATCTCAGTAGTACTTTTCTCCAACCAGAAACAATTTAATATTTGTTTTTTGTGTCACCTAACTATGGCAACGGCTTAAACAAAACCACAGCTTTAATAGAAGCAAAGTCGTTTCATTGCGTGCAAATGACTTTTGATATGCAAATGACCTGTAGAGCAGGGCTATTCAAATTCTCTCTTGAGTGGGCCACTTTGGGGAGATTTAAGGAGGCAGGCCTAAAATTATATTTTAATTTAAATATTAAAAAATATTATTTACCTAGATATTATTGATATAAATAAGCTACTTTTATAGATTGAGTTGGAAAAAGATAACTCAACAATGGAAGAAGAAATTCAGTTCTGCAGTATATAAAAAGTTAAAATATACAAAAATAACAAACCTTTTCATTTATTAATATATAAATTTTTTTTTTTTCTGCCCACACTATAAATTTTTTTTCAGACCGGCCGTGGGCTAGTGAAAAAGGTCTCACGTACCACTCTGAATAGCGCCGTCGTAGGGGAAGAAGCAACCACGTAAGTCAGCACCATCTTAGTCATACATGGTGCAATAGACTCAGTCCGAACTTAATTGTCAACCTTGTATTTTAAAGAAAAATGCAGCCTTCTTTTGCGTTAGATGTTTACAAATATAAAGAATTACAAAATCTATTTGCTTATTCCTCGAAAAACTGAAGAAATAGTTCTGAAAATTTTCCTTATTTTGACGTAAAAACTGATACACAAGGGGGAAAAAAAAAAGTCTTTAAAATTCCTGGCAACAATTTGATGTTTCCCTTTTTTAGATGCTCCAATAGAGCAACATAAAGCATATATATTATGGCCCTCTTTAACTTCATCTGCTACAGTGTTTTATTTTGATACACTATTTCATGCAGACACTTGCTATAAAAGCATCTAATCCTCTGATGCCCCTCCCCATGCCATGAGTCACTACTAGTTGGCCATGGTCAATGCACCTGTAGCTACTTGGCGTCACATTAAGATCGGCAGAACTAATAAGGGAACGCTTCACACACTGTGAGCTCCCTCTTCAGACATATAGGGGGGGGGGGGTTGAACATGATCTCATAACACACAATCCTTCTTCCCCTCTTTTATGCTGTCTAGCTCATCATTTATCATGTTGGCGAGAAAAGATTAGTCATGTCTGGTGGTTCGGAAGCTAAGAACGAAATATCAAAAGACAAGTGTCGAGAATGCTTTCAGTATCTGCCAAAACAAATTATGCTTTAAAATAATCTGTTTACCCTTTGTTTACTACACTATAGAATTAGGGTGTAGAAACTTCAATATCGCGTAAAGTTATACTGAATATAAAATGAAGGGAAGGGCTGTTCATCTTGGCGTATACTGTGACACTAAAATTGAGAATGCTGAATGCCTGAGGTCTCCTGTCCTTTGGTATTGCACCCCATCCACTGGACGACAAATTGGTGCAGCAGCACTAGATAATAGAACCAGGCACAACTCCTCATGCTTAGAAATGGGCAGTGATTGACCGGGTGTTGATCGCTGTAGAGCGTAGACCCAGTTACTCTCTCTCAACACCGATTTTCCAAGGTGGAGTTCGACTAAACGTCTAGGTACCACCCAAAACAAGTACATAGGCATACTGCATTTGTACAGTATATCTTTTATTGCGTTTTATTGCTTGCAAGTGAAGCTGTATATTTAAAATTGTTTCTTACGCAGAACGCGAAGGTGGTAAACAGAAAGTGTTTGTATCTATGTATATTCGTGTATATGTAATAAAAATGTATGTAAATAAATAAAAAAAAATAATAACAACATATCAGTCAGTTCTTTGTATCAGTCTATAGTATGGCTGGGAAAACTTTTCGTAAGAGGAACATAAATAAAAGAAAATACTGTACTGATTTTCCTTATATGGGTGCGTACAGTTCACTAGATTTTTTCTTTTTTGTGATACCTAAAATACTTAGGATATTTGTTATCCTTAATTCTAAAAACAAATAACCTGATTTAAACTTAAGGATAACAAATAAGTGAAAAATAAGAAGGCAACTAAAAAAGCTTCTAAAGATTTCTAATGAGGTAAAAAAAAGGTTTTCCGATTTTATTCTCCCATTGTGTTAAATACTCTTTGAATTACAGAAGTAGCATAAAAAACAACCAACAAAACTTACTCAAAAGACTTCTTTCAAAACAAAATTCTTTTATGCCAAAAAAGGATGTTAAGAATAGCAAAATGATTGGATATTGCAATCTCTTAATATTCTCCTAAATAAGCAATATAGTGTACTCTATGTCTCAGATTAATCACACCAGACGGGAGCTTTAGAAGACGATCAAAATCTGCCGGTGGAACAAATCCCAGTAGTATGAAGGACAAACAGGGGGCATTCAGGATCGATCAGAAGTCGCTGATGCAGTATAATTTCATCAAAAGAAAAAGAACGAGAAAAAAGAGCAGTCTTCATTCGAACCAAAATATAAAGCCCATCGTCACACTCCAATAAAGGCAATGACAGCTGTTTGAATCGCATATTCTCCTTGAAATCCTTAACTGAGTAAGGGTCAAAGGATCCTTTCTCCCCCCCCCCACCTTTATTGTGATGATGATGTTATCCCGTATCGGTTAAAACTTTTCTTTCCATCACAGTTCTGACTACACAAGATCCTTGTCTGTACACAAAAGAGTCTGCTAAATAAACGTACCCTCAGACCTAATGGATTTTCCCCTATTCATATTAACAACCTACAGCACCTTTATAACTAATCGCCTCCTACTCGCCTTTAACGCTATTCTCGATTTTAAGTCTGTCATTATACCCTCAATCTAGAAGCAATATAACGCAAAATCCATTCCAAAGAACAACAGACTAAAATCCAAGTAGTTGGATTTTAGTTGTTGTTATAGGGTTTTAGGCGCATCAGCGACTTGGATCGTATTGCACCGTATATGTTATGTCTATAAATTACATGAGTACTGTGGTCGATTTGCTTGTTTGCTGGACGAAAAATCCGAGTTGTTCTTTGGAATGGGCAAGTTGTAAATACTCGAAAAAAGGATTTTTCATTCATATATTTAAATATATACACAGTACAGTCACCTTTGGCCTTTATGATAGTCTCAACTCTCCTGGGCTTTTCTACCAAATTTTGGTAAGTGTCGCCCGGAATTCGCCTCTTTTCTGCCTGCAAAGCAGCTGCCAGCGGCCAGTTTGGAATAAAGCCGGTTTGGTCGCAGCCTAATTGGGCAAAACAATTTGTCCCCCAGGTGTTCAATGGGGTTAAGGTCTGAGCGCTGAGCCGAATAGTCCAGCTTTCATTGCTACTGATTACAAACTAGCCCTGCAAAACTCTCACTGTATGACAGGAGCAATGCTGTGCTTATAGAGACAGGGCCAGTCAACTGATCCAGTATATATAGCAAATAATTGTCCACAACGTTCGTTTAGGCCTGTTCTAGAGTCATGAAAGTCGGGAATGACACTCTCCAAACGTAGTTTCGCAGTGACTGTGATATTCGGCTTATGCTCAGTTGACCACAACATTGCACCCAATGCTATGCGGTTCCCCAAAATGGTTTAGGTACTGACTGACTTTTCTGTACTCTCTTGGACCTACTCCGTGATGTTAACCGCAGACAATATGCATGACAAATGAATTAACCACTTTATGGTTCGTCAAACGCTAGGTGACTATGAGGCTGTTTAGATTTCTTTTTGAGTTTATGTATCTCGTTCGGTTTTCCATTTTCGAATGATATCCACCATGAATTTTAGAAAGCTCAAAAAAGTCACAGTTCCATCCACAGAAAGCTTACTGCTCTAGCACCCAACCATCAACCCCTCGTTGAAAGTCTGTAAGTTTTAATCCACAACCCATACTAGTGTCTAAAGTACTGCTACTGCACATGCAAACCCACAAGATTTATACTGGTATGTCTGAGCCGATACACATTTGCGGAGGAACTTTCGCACATATACAATATTTCTGGAGGAATTCCTGAATTTTATGTGGTTGCGGAAGTGCAGTAGTGCACGCGTTTGCGTTAACCGTGGTTCGAATCCACATGATCGCTAAACATGGTAATGCTCTTGTACTCCCTATCTTAAACTCCTCTTGCCTTATATGGCCATCCCTGCTATATAAGGAAAATTTGTTTTATTATTTTTACTTTTGGTCATATACTGTAGACCGATCTCCATAGGATGCAACATGCTAAATAAAAAATTGGGGGGGGGGGATCCTCAAGCACAAAAACGAGCACTGCTTTCGTCACAGACTAGAATATTCACATTAGACCATAAAGAACAGATTCACAATCACAAACCACTTTGAGACCTTCCGTAGATTCGAAGAGACCCTGACCAACAGAAAATAAATAGATATCCTTTTCTTTAACGTCAAAGCAGCATACAACAGGCTACATTAATTCCTTACTTAGAAATCTTGTGAATCTCTTTAGAATCACGACCCACATATTCAAACTCTTTAGAGAACTACTGACTGGAAGAAAAAGTCTTCATGATGTATAACTGCACTTACTTCATGTACATCATAAACATGGGTGTACATGATGTTCTGTCTATATCTCTTTTTTGTAGCTGATCTCAGTCCTTTCATATTGCTACATAAGAACTTTACTTCTTATGTACACGTTCATCACCTAACAAGAAAATCGAAATGTCACATATATCTTGCAGAGTGCCATACGCTAGATTTCGGATATCACAGCACAGATATGCCATGGTATTGGTGCGAGCTATATCCTAAAAGCGCCCAGTTCTCTCTATCATACTAAAAACAGGACAAAAACATTAAAGTCCTTCTTGAGGAAAAGTTGTTTAAATGTTCGAATTTGGTCTTCTGCATACTCAAGTTTCCTTAACACTGAATACTCCGATGGTTAAACAGGTTTGAGATTATTACGAAAACTTTAAAATCTCAAAAAGTATCCTTTATACCACCTTAAAATGACTCTCCCTTGGGAACAACATCATTACTCTGACAAAATTACTCGTAGCATGGGTGGATAAGCCAAACCGCCCCAGAATTAACTCATTTCCCCACAGCCAAAGGAAAGAACAGAGAACTGAAGTGATAACCCAATGCTGCAACTCTGACCAGCTCAGAAGGATGTTCAAAATTCAATATAATAATCTTGTGAACTGATAATGAATAATCGTGTAACAGTAAGAGACATATAGCACTGCCTTTTATCAACAACTCTTGAACTCCAGTAATTAACTCCTGCTGGCCTCGTGACACCTCTTCTGTAAAGCTGACTAGATGTCTTCTCAAGACCAAATAACGACACATACCTCGCTTTTAAAGCTGTCATCAAAATTTATTCTCTCACAGTATTGTTTCTTATTCTATTGTACTTATCCCCACCAGGACATACCTTTTTATTTTATTCAATTTTAAGTATACAATTTCACATTTGCCATAACAGGTTAAAGTTGTGCACTTAAAACGAGTAAAATAAAAATAAATAAAATAACCATGATTCGTTACATCCGTATGAAGAAACGAATATTAACAATATTTATCCTTCAGTATTATAGCGTTGCAGTGCAGTTAAAACCATTCTGATTCACTAAGAGAATAAATACATTCCTTACTGTAATTCTGTAGATTGATTGCAAATCTTCTTTTAAACTCCTCATACGCTTTCTTAAGCGCATTACATTTCATTTTTTTATTATTTTTATGATGTAATTTTAAAAAAAGAAGCAACCTGATTTGAAAGACTAGAAGAGTTCCTTAATCATCTTATCTCTGCCCCGTTGTCTGGCATTGCGTTTGCTCCTAAAATCCAAGCAAATCATCATAAAAAATGCAAAACATCACGAGCAGTTGGGAAGTACTTTGGCACAGAAATCTCTTCAAATTTGTCTTTCGTGACTAAAATGTTTCTATTTCACTTCTAAAGCACCACAGGCGCATTCAAAACACTTCCGATACATTTAGGAACGTACTCTTTGGTATCACGATAAATCACAGCCAAAGGGAAGCTTCTGGGAAATCTAGAAACAACTAATGCTGTTGATAATTTAAAAAGGCTTAGGTTAAAAGAATTGAGCCCTCCCAACAGCAATATTTAGTGAATACTTCCGTGATCAAACCTTGCTTGCGTAGTTCCTGTTTGGGTATACAGCAATGGATAACAAACAATCCACTAAGATTACATGTTTAATTAAAGGAACTATTGGTTGTACGACAAAACTTATATCCTTGTAATCACTCTTATAGTTCTAAGTGAGAAAGAAAGCCAGTTCTCAGTTAGAAAGAAATCCGTATCGAAGTCACAAATAGTACCAGAAGTTGAGCAACATCTAACATCTCATTTAAAGCAACTAGAAATTTTTATATTTGATACACAGCTGATCTCCCAGATATTTATCTATTACTTCACAATTTTTCCCATAATTGTTTCCAAAGAACTATTTGGAGTCTTGATTTTTCTCAAAACAGGCTCCACTACTATCTACTAAATTTTATCGGGAAAAACGCTTTATAGTATTTAACTGTGATTCAATGATAGGTTTTCCGCTGCTAATACAGTAAACTCTAAAATCTAAAAATCTGCCCTTCTCGTAAATTGAAAGGTTCTTGATTGTAGAGAGGTATACCTAATGGTTAAGAACTTTTATTGCAGCACATCTCAATAAATATTAAGCACAAGCAATTGGAACTTATCTACATCGGCAAACATTTATGATGATTATCTTGTCTTTCCATCTGTTTTTGCGGTTAGCAGGATTTAAACTGGCTGGATAATGAAAGGCCTTAATTCTCACAGCAGAATAAACTTGTCTTTATAAGGAGTTGCCTGGGTAATGAACTACTTTCAAGAGCGAGAGCTTTAGCTACATTACAACTTTTAAACTGATTACGTGTACCGTATGGCAGGTCATATCGAACAACTTCTTTACAACTTTTTGCCTGCGTGTTGTCACTAGAAACCATCTGCTATCTAATGAGGGGGCCAGTTAGTCCTGAAACAGGCTGTCATAGCAGTGTCACCTTTTAAACAATGGCCAAGTAACCTTTTGGTGAGGCCATCTTTTAAAACTAGTGCAATACCACAGCAACGTGTTGCAAAGGCAAGAGTGTTTTGCTGTGAGAAACAATGCATTATCTTTGCAGTTTAAATCCTGCTGGTGGCAAAAGCAGATTAAAGAAGAACAAGATAATGCTGATAGCAACTTATAAAAAAAGAAATGTCACCCTTTTTTTGCATGGATTCTTAAAAACAAATGATATCATTGATATGAGTGTCGGGATTGCTTTCTTAATATTTACAGATTGTAAAATGTTATTTATTTTATTTTATTATTATATAAAACTCTTTTTCTCCTTTATGAGATTTTTTCCTCCCTTGGTACTGGTACCAAGTATATGGGATGGTTGGTTGTGTCCGGTTACTATCATTATTGTTATTACTTTGGTCGAGGAACTCTTTTAATATCCTACAGGTGTTCAGGATCGCGGCTTTCTAGAGTTCCATGTAAGTGTTCTCTGGAAGACCTATTGCTGCTAGGTTTTTATGGAGGCACTCTAGAATCGGGATGGTCATTACTTGTTCGATATGGCACATTTCCTTGACGTCCTGTCTTAGGTCTATGTACCTCCTCATCTTTTCCTCTTAGGTTTTCTGGTGTTGGTGAAGGAAATAGCTGCCTACCTAATCGACCACTATGTCGATCAGGTAGGCAGCTATTTCCTTCTTGTCAATGAAGGATGTGTCTAGTCTGTTGTGCGGGATCGTGTTGTCCGTTATTTTTGGCACAGTCCCAGTATAGTTTTTGAGTAGGTTTCTAGTACGGCCTGAGGTTCATACTTGTAAAAAAGTACACTTTTATTGATCATCTGGTATTTTTGCCCTAACTTCTGATGTATTATCCTGGCCACCTGGATATTATTATTATTTATTTTTTATTATTTTTTTTTGTAAAAGTTACAGATTTTAAAGAATTCCGGATTATAAAGTGTTTTACAGGGTTTATTATACATTGCCAATTTTATTATATTATTTTACGGAACAGTAATTAATTCTGTTTCACCGAACTAAAAATTATAAACTATCAGTATAATGACACAGGTCATCCTTCTCAATTCTGAAGTTTACCTTTCTGGGGAAACTGTATTCGAGCTTGACTAGTCTCTCTTTTGCTTTCAAGTTTAAAAATTTCATTTAAAAATAATAATAAAAAAATGAAATATAAATATTTCATTTCACTTAAACATTTCGTCAACTTTTCTAATTAATTAAATTAGGAAATCCGGAATTTTTCATGCAAGAAACAAAGTACAGGTACTGTATGCTTTGTTTAATGTAAAACAGAAAAAAATATTTAAAAATATTCCTTGGCTAAATGCTAAGAGTATGAAGAAGTTGGTTTATGCATTGGTACTGCACTTACATCAATTCTACTACCCAGGTAGTATATGAATGCATCGTTTAATTATATCTCATATTGTGAATTCCTTCACAACGAGTTACCGAGGTATTGCACTGCTTTGAATAAGTAACGCTTCTCCATTGGTGAAGCGTTACTTATTTAAAAGGTGTGCAATACCTCGGTAACTCGTTGTGAAGGAATAAATAATAAATATAATTAAACGACGCATTCATATTACCAGGGTAGCAGAAGTGATATAAGTGAAGTAACCATGCATAAACCAACTTTAGTGGTTTTTTGACGACAAATGATGGCCATCTTCCTTCCTCCCCCCCCCCCAACCAAACAACCAGTCGGAAGTATAATTAGCACCTTGCTTATATCACGGAAGAAAAAAAAAATGGCGAGCGCTACTCATTCTTACATAATGATGCTCTCACAGGGTGGTTACTCTAAACCACATAAAAAAAAAAAAAAAGCACAACCATATTAATGTGGTAATAAGAAATTGGTAACTGATTACTATTCTTAAAAAAAAAAAAAAAAAAAAGCTCTTTTGCTAACCATCGTGCACGAAAGCGAAGTTTGTCAGACAGACGTGATATTACGGCAGGTTTGACGTCAGCGGGCCGTAGCCTCTCCTCCTCTGGTCGGGAGATATGATGCTTAAACCCTCATGATATAATAAATAGCGGACATCATCTTTACCCCTATTTACATTTAATAGGCTGACTCTGTTTCACGCAAGCTCTTATGAAATCACCTGAAGAAATCTTTTATTGAAAGTTCCCTGTCATTCATTTCGTTTCCCCAGTCCTATCCGACAGTTTCCCCGTAACAATGACTGATCTTTAACGGAACAAGTTAATGGCTTATAAAACATCACAGTAAAAGAGTATTACTCTTCATATTTCGAAAATAACCGGCAACGCTGTACTTTTCTGCCCGGGCTGCTTTGTAATGACCTATAATTATACAGTTCCTTGAAAGATGCCATTGTTTATTATCTATCATCCACATGGTACATACAGGAGTCGCCAGTAGTTGCATCCATCACATGTTGCTAAAAGGATGGACGTTTTTGGGTTGCAACTGTGTATCCAAGGTTGCCATAAAAAAATAATGATAATAAAATAAGAAAAAGTTCTTGATTGTGTTACCGAAATAATTATCTCACGTGACATGTGATGGTGGGGCTCGTTCCTTGTCCACTTTCAGTGTTCGAAAAACTTATGTGTTTATTACGTCGGAAATGAATTCCGTTTTTCTAAAAAGGGAAACTAGCCAGCACAAAAAGGAAATAATACTTTCACCACCGCAGTCTGATAAGATAAATTTATCATTCTGTTATTCTCCCAGTGCATACACGTGTCTGGAAGTTGCTAACTACTTTTTGCAAACACTACACGAATTAAAACTTGTTTCGAATTCGTAACAAAAAAAATAATTCTGCTGAATAGTTCAAGAGACCAATGTTGATATACCTGCTATATTAACAATAGCATTTACAAAATAGTTTAGTTTGGGATTCTTTTAGGTTGATTGGTAAATGATGCTATAATGCGTTTAGTGCAGTAATTCTAATGGTTGTGACTTGTACCCCTGTGTGTCATAACTCCTTACTTGATACCTCACCGACAAATTTATACACCACTGTCAATTTTAATGTGCGTAACTTCCATAGAAATATAAAATTCATTCCAAGGAAATACAACTAACAAACATCACACAATCGTATGTACAGGGTCATTATAAAGTCCTTGCGCAGTTTTAAAATTTCATAACTTCCGTTCTATACATGATAAAAATCAATCTGTAAAAAGGGTAAGGGAAAGAATTTATTACAGTTTTGCATACATTTATTCTTGGGATTGTTTCTCAACATGTCCACCGTCATTACGTATACAAACTAAGATACGTTTTGCAGTTGATTTTCAGTAATACCCTGAATCACATTAATTATCCCAGTCTGAAGATCGTCTAAAGAGCGAGGTTTTGTTGAATAAACAATATCCTTAACATAGAAAAAAATCCACTGGGCTCAAATCTATGAACGTGGTGGCCAAGAGATCGCTCCACCTCTTCCATTCCATTCCATCTGTTAGGAAAATTTTCATTCAGAAACTGCCTAACACTGAGAGCAAAGTGACAAGGTGCACCATCTTGCTGGAGCACTATCAACTATAAGTCCTAAACGTGTTAGTTCAGGAATAAAGTAATTCTGCAGCATTTCCAAATAACTCTCACTATTAACAACCCGTCCTTGGCCTTCCAGATCGTGGTTTATCATTGACTAACCCTGTTTCTTTAAACTTTTTCATCCAGTTAGTTATGGAATTCCTGTGTGGTGCATCTTTGTTGTAATGGGTTCTAAATCTTTTTTGTACTGCGATTGCAGATTAACTCGGCCAAACACAGCACACTATTTATTTTCTCTTCTATTGAAGTCATTTGGTCAAGCCTAATTCTGAAACAAAAAAATAATAATAAAATTTTTGCTAAACTACAATAAAATAAATGAATCACTCTTAGTACATTCTAAACTCCACTAAATTACATTTTTAACGTTTTTACAGATTGATTTTATCATGAATAGAACGGAAGTTACGAAAATTTAAAACTGCACAGGGACTTTATAATGACCCTGTATTTTAATGACCTGTATAATGACCTGTATTTTAAGGACTACAAAGCACACTAGATCTTTACAACAAGGTAATTTTGAATTTGGTACTAATCGCGAGTATGCCGTATAACAAGTCGAAAGCCATCATGTAAGAATAATTGTCATAATTTCACATTATTCTAGCAAATAACCTTACAGGTTTGCAATTTTTATTTGCATTCCGAATGCTAATCAGGTCGAAACGCAGTAGCAAATTAATATAAGTCATAGGAAATGCGAACCTATTTCCGCACAGTCACAATGCATTTAGAGGACAACTGGATTTTACAATCACTAAGAAACCAGCATGGAGGGAAAAAAATAAGAAGCAGCAGTTAAATTCTATAGCTTCTCTGCAACGCTGTGTACACAAGCATGCTACTTTAGTGTTTTCAGGCGAACAGTGGCAGTGTCCTTCACTTAGTGCGCATGTTTAATAATCGTTTTCAGGTCGTTGGCTCCTGTGACGATTCGGGATATAATTTCCGACACCAAATCCTCCATTGGCGGATGGGAGGTGCAGCGAAAATTCCAATCTGCATACTTCACGTGAATCAAACTCAATTCTTTCTTCCCTCCCTTCTCCCACCGGCTTCACACCTACCCTCTCCGTAATTCCGTTACGGTTCCTGTACACAACTACACTAATTTAAAAAAGTATAATTATAAATAAATACTAAAGGGCTACAAAGGATCATATGTCCAATAAGAAGTGAAGAATTGAACTGAAAAATCTGGAAACAAAAGACGACATTGTTTAAATATGTGTGTATATTAAATAGAGGGGTGTACTTTTTTACGAGAAAAAAAATTAATAAATAAAATAAAATAAGCAGCTTCCAACTTTGATTTTCTGCAATAGTGGGCATGTGCGGATGCCCACTATTGCAGTGCATTACATTTCAGGCGGATTACCAAATAGTAATAATTCGTGATTACTAACAAAATAAGCTAACCCACCGACGTGAAAATTTGTTACAAAGATTCCTAAAATATTCTAAGTAAGCATTGAAATTCTGAAATGAATCAGAGTCCATGTTCCAAATTTATAAACATATTCCTGTAGGGTAAACTGGTGAGGGAATTCTAAGAAATCGGAATTGAATTTTCCCAGGGTCTTAACAGAATAAACGTTGAAATTTCGGTAGCAATCCATTTTTCTTGTCGATTAATGCAAAAACACTTTCATTTATGCCGATTTTTGTAGTGGGGGAAGGAAAGGAGGGCTGTGAAACGTAACTGGACTTGAAATTTTCCCAAAGACCAATAGATTGAAAATTTTGCCTCGACTCACTTTTCGTTTTACAGTACTTTTATTTATACGAATATACTTTTATTTATATGAATAGATTTCTGTGGTCGTAGGGAAGTGAGGCTATGATTGATCTTAAAAGGTTTCCAGGGACGGACCAACGAAACATGTTGAAACCGTGATATCAACTGAACTTTTTCTTATTAAGTAATGTCTAAATATCCGATAACATTTCCATTACAAATTAGGTAATGCACACAACGGGTTACATTTCAGGAGCATTCTCTTTTTCTTAAAATTAATTGATTTTTTTTTTTTTTTTTTTTTTTGTTCTACGATTAATTCAAGTGAAAAGTAAATATAGTTGTCTTCTTATCGATTAATCAGGATATTAGAACTTTATATAACACCTAATAAAATTGTATAGTTTTACGTTCTCGAAAGTTAGCCGTTCAGTTTAATTACAACTGTATAATATTTATTACTCTTTCCCTTATACTTTTAAGTCTCTTTTCATAAACAATACACGCATAACGAGCATGACTATCTAAAGATAACAGTAGTGCATTAAAACTACATTCAATATATGAATTTCTTTCCATACAAATCGTATGGAGAAAAGAAATAATTGCCGGATTTCTGTTTGCCTGATTTTAATGAAATTTGAGATAGCTTGACAAATATTTCTCTGTAACGTTTCATGAAAATCCACCCACAGAGAATCCCTCTGTTACATGCAGTCGGAGGGACGGACATCGTGAATACATGCATATGCTAACGCACCTAATTTTGGAGAGATTATTAAGAATCCTATAACTTGCATATAGTCATTTTTTTATATAGATTTCAGTGCGTAGTGAACAAAATACAAGGAAATATTTTCGTAATCTTAAGAAATTGTAAATAAAATTACACCTGCACAGTATAATGACAACTTCTCTTAGCTACTAAAACGAAAAAGTATATCTATTTCAGCGGCTCACTAAAGCTTTTCTTACCTAAAGAACACAATCAACTAACTAATCTTTATTCAGGAGATGCACTTTTACACATATCGCTAAGAAGAGCAGGACGCTACTAGAACGAGAATCCCCTTCGCGTGTTAAGTGACAACTATTGAAGCCAATCAACGATAATAACTTTGTTACGCCTGACGAACATTTTAAGTAGACATACAGTAGGTTGATGAGACAGGAATATAAATAATGTGACAGATAACATGTTCAAACTGGTTCTCTGAATGGGATGCTAACGTTAATGCTAATTATTCATTTCGCTAACGTGCAGAGTTTAGGGACTAATTCCCTTGCAGCGGTTGCTGATTGCCTGTACGTCAATCGCTAAGAATAGTTCGTTTCTTTCATACCAAACAACCCTTGAGTTATCCTTTCTGGTTATTTATATACCCTTATCAGCTATTTAGTGACCTTTACGAATAGCTCAGAATGATAAATGTGGGCACAACCATGAATCTATTCAGCTCACGGAACAAATATATTTTTTTTTTTATCTGCCTTGTGGTAGGGTATTGTGTTTGCCAAAATATCCGACTCCTTTCAAATAAGGCCGGGCTCGTTTACCGGCAAGTATCAGAATAATTCGCAGACAGACTCTACAAATAGCGTATTTTTGTCGTGCGTGTAATAAAACTCATACAATCTGCTGAATACAATCGTTTTTGTGGTAGGCCATTAACTTACTACTGAACAAGGTAGAGTACTGTATATAGTTTTCTTTACACGACACCTTTCAGCAGTTCTCCAGATAATAATAATTACCATTAATTCGTTAATGGCCCCCAAGCGTATGTCTGTATCCTTTCACGGGCTGAAAAAATCCGAAACAATTCACCAAGATAAAACCCTACCCCTCCGCCTAAGATCGGCTACGATAGTAATCCTCGATCGAAGAGGACTGAGAAATTCCTTCTGTCATCGACGAGAATCGAACTCGGATCTCTTCCAAACACAGTTCTCTGGATAGTGGTCAGTCAGCAGCCTTTCAGGAGTGGGGCCATTCGCGGCGGCCTCGGTGCCGCTATTGGCCGTGGCACACCCTTAAAATTGACATCGTCTGGAGTGTGTGGGCTTTGTTAATAAAAACGCTTCATTCAATCTATCGGTCTCCATGGCTACTTCAAATTCTATGAGTTCCAGTTGCAAAACGAATTGAAATAAATGTTAACTATATCATACTCAATTTTAAACTTGGTGATTTAAGAACTATCGCTATCCTGAGAAGCAAACAATGTAACATACTCGAAGCAAACCAAACTCAGCTTGGAGCTTGAACGGTAGGACACCGCTGCAAATAATAGCGTTCCTATTTAAATGTTCTTGTTTATACTCCGGCACGACCAGGTCAGTGGAGTTTACAATAAATCAATCAATACAAATTTTAAGCAGTCACGGGCTAGAATCCCGGTCCACTCAAAGAGCGTGTGCTACTGCACTCGCGCTCATAACCACTCGGCTACGTCCTAGGAACTCTGGTACCACTCAGCCTTATATTGATTTTAAACGCACTTTTCAGCATTTTGTGTTACTGAAAAATTAATGAAATATTGTAATTAGGCGTGAATGTATTTAATTTATAAATCTTATGGGGAGGTAAGTTTTTCGGGCCACTGATTACCTACCAATCAGGTGACGAAGCTCTCCTTCGACGTCATAATTGATTACGGTCGTGGTCAATAGGTTTTAACCAGGACACATTTAAATAAATAAAATGTTTATGCTCCAGAGGATAGCGGAGTTTTTAAACGCAGCTATTTAAAAGCATCTTGCTATATTTTAACTCCATACTGCCAAATGACTACGGTCGCTTACGAAGTTCCTCCAAGATGCGCCTGGCTTCTGTAAATGTAAATTAAAGGAAAGTCATCAGTTAAACGTTAGTCACTGATCTGACAAAATTATGGAGAGATCAAGATCTACCCACAAAGACGAAACTGAGAATCACTGATTCATTAATTTTTACAGTTGCCACTTATGGATGTGAAGAATGGAATCTGAAAAGAGTTGACATGAAGAAAACTAAAGAATTTGAAATGTGGTGTTACAGGAGAATACTGCGTATTACCTACTTGGATCGAAGAACAAATGAGTGGGTAATGAATAAAATTGGCAGGCCTAAAATTCTTCTTCATAGCATCAACAAAAGAAAACTCACGTTTTTTGGTCATATTAGTAAGAAGGGAAACCTTTATGTTGAAGAACATAATGGAAGGAAAATTCGAGGAAAAGAGGTGCAGAGGAAGACCTGCGACTAGGTGGAAGGATGGGAATCAGTGAACTTCTGGGCATGACACTTTGCGATGCCGCTCGTAGTGCACATGATCGATGCGGTTGGAGGAATTTGTTGGTGGCCACAACTCCTCAGGGAGCTATGTAACTGCAAGAAGAGGAATCGGTTAAAGCTTATAAATAAATCACTGCCTCTGGCTACAAATTTAACAGGTGTTTCAGCTTCCACTATTAAAAAGTGACAGTTGGAAAACAGCAAAAGGGGTCATTTTAGATTTTTACGAATAAGTGATCATTACAGGGTCGTTTTCGACTAATCGCCGAGAACCAATAAATTCACACTGTCATTAAGCATTCTGAGAGCTAGTGTGGATAAATACTGCGACTCCAAGATAACTTTGGCCCAAATTTTGTTAATTATTTCATATTTCCAGTCCCATTCTTTATAAACCTTATTCCTTCTATAAACTCGATTATATGCGTATTCCCACCTCAATCCACCATTACCCTTTTTAATAGGATTGCATTTCATTGGCAATCCTGCTGATATACTGTATTCAGTATTATACTGCATTATGATATTTAGCTTTCCTGTGTGTATATGTTTGAGAGAGAGAGAGAGAGTTATTATTCCAGAATAATAGCATTTCCAATATTCATTCATAAGAGATTCATTTCCTAAATCTTTTAATTCCGCAGTTGTCCTTCAGTTTCCAATAACTTAACATCTAATTTACGTAAAGAATAAAGTGTAATCGTAAAAAAAAAAAGTTCATAGGGAAAGAGAAACCGTGTCCTTACTTCATCTTCGCCTGTCAAGTTACTGTCTGGCTACTGATGGTCTATTCTTTTTTCTGTACAAACTTTCATTGCTCATCTCGGATTTTGTGATGTCCTGATCATGAAAACAATCATGCGGCTGTGGTATTCTAAGCATATGAATAACTGGCGTATGTTTTTAGAATTCTTATTCAACTAAATATGTAAAGTACTGTGCGTTCAATAAGATAAGTACCCCGACTTTATTTTACATTTTTTTTTTAAATTCTTCTTCTAGCAGAAGAGACTAATATTTTAGTAGTCTTATTTCTCCTTACACCTTTTTCGTAAATGTAATACTGCTCAGATCTTACAGTAACTTGCTTCTCATACTCCCCCATCCCCATTCAGATTTTACAGTTTCGATTTTTGTTCGTTATATTGCTTTTAATAGGTGGCAAGGGCATGACATAATCCAGATTAAAGTTAAACAAACAAACCTCACTGTGAGATATTTTGTTTCCAAAAAAAAAAATAAATTTAAAAATAATAATAATAAATAATATATATACAGTATATATACACACACACACACTTTCACTTTTAATTAGCATAAAATTAATTAATTATATAACAGCACAAAGGTGATTACTGTAATTATAACACCGCGAAAACCACCTAAACTATTATTCGTGTTACTCGATCTACGTCATGGGCTTGGGACAACTCACACAAATCATTTTAATACAGTAGCTTATTGAGAAGTGATTCCAGGAAGTTTCACTTGTTTGGAGGAGGCTTCTTCGGTCCCCTGACGGAATTCTTAAAGGCCTTTCCAATCAGGAATGTACATTGGTGATCTCATACAGAGGAACTAGTTTATCACTCGTGAGTTATTCAAGCTTTACAACTCTGTCCCATAGGACAAAGGGAAAAAAACCACAGAAAGGGTGGGAATAGGGGGATGAATAGTGAATGAGGAATATTAGTACAAGCAGGAGGAGTAGAAGCATCAGCGAAAGCATATCTTGCTGCATAAGTGAAAATTTTAATTTTAGATAAAAAGAATGAATTAGTAACTTCTATCAGACCGCATGAGAAAAGTTTGTATAATTTATCTTCCATATTTGAGTATGTAGGCGAATATTTAGAATATTATAAGAATTTGACGGAACAGTTCAATGGTTTAAGAGATTCATATACCTGTTGATAAAATTTAAATAAAATTCGGCCTTATTTATCAGCGGTGTATGCAAAATGAAATATAGGAGCAGATAATAAAGTTGTTCTATCCCTAATATTGAAATAATTAGTTTTAAGCTCTACAGAAATATGTCTTATGTACTTGCATAGAAGAAATTAATAGGTCACTAATAATAACACTTTTGTCTTTGCAGGTGAGCACTACTTCTGTAACAAATAGAGAAAAATGAGGGAGCTGTTATCAAATATTTTGTGAAAAAAGAACTGGACTGTGACTAATATTTACAAAGACTTGGAGGGTTTGGTCCCCAATGACTCCCTAATTTCAAGAAATGCCTTCGGGTAGAAAATTTGCACATAATTCTGTTGTGATTGTGGATGCTGTGGACAACTCGTTAGATAACCAGCCACTTGATTTTTTTTGGCGGGAATTAAAGGCTTGAAACATCACTGGGAAAGGTTCATTAGAACTGCAGAAGACTATGTTAAAAAATAAAAATGCTTTACTTGTCATCTTATTTCTACCTCAGGGTAAGAGAAACTTTATCACCATTGGTACTTTGGCTGATGATAATAAGTTGTGCTGCCTGGCAATGCAAGTGGAGCCGAGTCCAGATGAAGTATTCACTATGTATTAAATGCTGTAATCTTGTCGACCAGGAATTAAATAAACAATATCGTATTTATATCCTATATATTAAAACGGGAACTGCGTTGCAATTCATTAAAGAAGGAACCTAAATACTACATGAAGAGACGATTCTGATATCAGGCAAGAATAGTCAAACCAAGATAAGACGTGTCAGATATGACGAACTAATCGGCATTCATATAGTAATAAAATTATGATATTATCTTCAGAAAGCTGTTTTGATGGTGTGATAGACCTCTCCACTCTGTACTGCATCTTTGCAATGGTGTTTTTCACAAGACTGAAAACAGCAGTTCCGGTATAGTTGCCTCGCATCTTAATAAACAGAATATCTCACTAAAGTATCAACAATTTTATTAGGCGACCGCATTCAGAGCTCTGTTAGCATGGAAATCTGGAAGCCACTGCATCCAAGTGTCGGCTCTCAGGGGCGACAAAACAGTAATATTACTGCAACCTTTTCGTGTCATGAGGGACGGCATTTTCCTGTTTACATCCAGGTGCTGAAAGCTTTACATAGTCATGTCTGCAATGGCAATTTTTCTTATGTTTTCTTAATTTTAAGTGAGTTTTTATATCAGCACGACCCCTTATCCAACACACAAAAAAATCCATGCATATTGTGCATTGATCATGGCGATCTTTTCTGATAAATGTTCATTCCTTCGAGTATACACGTTATAAAGGCATAGGCACCGAATGGGGAGAAAATAAAATATGGTCCGATGCTCTATTTTATCAATAATTATAAAAGGCTTCTGCTTTCACAATGCCAGAAAAACTTGACGTCTGGTCACCCTACACATAAGCCATCGATATCACAGTTCACTTTCCCATTCTTGTTAAGCCATGGATAAAAAAAAAAGTATGAAATAATAATCTTTACTGGTGTTCACCAGGGCTGACAAGACTAGGAGCATTACATAATAAAGAATGTAAGTAGAACACGGAATTTTTTATAATTAGGGAAAAAACCGCACGGTAATGGTAACTTCCTTCTTTTGTAATTAAATATTACTGCAACCTTTTTCGTGAATTAAGGGATGGAATTTTCCTGTTTGTATCCACGAGGAACTTGGCTGCACACAATCCTGCCTCCAGCGACAATTTTGTGGCAGAGTCTAATTCATAAAAGTACAAGTAGCAGTCAAAAATTTAAGAAAATTATAGTGAAAAAATGCCCTGTTATCTGCAGAAGTATAAATAAAACGTTCAAACTTTCTCTCGAGGATAGTTAATGTTGTTACATGTATTTAGAGCTAGTTTGAAAATCACGAGGTGCGAAATGTGGGGAACCTATTACGATTCAAAAATTTTTAATAATAAATTTTATCAGAATAAAAAGCAATCGTACAGCATCTTTAGAGAGCACGGGGGTTATAGTGCAATCGTACCATTGGCACTGCCATAAAGCCGGTCAGAATTAAAACATTCGAGTACACGTACAACAGAAAAATGTAAACTGAACAGTGTGACAACACAACAGAAATGAAACTTTATATTCAGTTAATTCCGAAAACTTCAGAAATACATTAAATAAAATAATAATCTTCCAGAGCTCAACTACCTACCATAAGGTGTAGTATACAGCAGGTGTCGGTTCTGAAACGCAACGAGCCAGATATGTCCACTAATTCAATACGATCTTGTCAAACCTTAGCAACGAATGTTCGTCTTCAGCTGTTCCTTTTCAAATATACAAAAGTTAATTTCCGAGAAGATTTGTTTTTTCGACTGGCAATACATGCTGACAGTCATCACAGGAGAGCGCAAGTATATTCCAAAGATCAAGAGGGATCAGTATGCACACCTGTACTCTGCTACATAACGCATTCAGTTATAATCTTAATTGCGAAGATAACATTCCGCACACCTACAAAAGTAGTGCACTCTTTGTAGGAGCCGTTGTCACCGTAACGAAAAACAAACCAGGTCATGCGACGATCGATATTCTGGGCGATTCAGACCACACACGCATCTCTCTATTGATCACCGACCAACTGCCACAATAACGTACTAAGACTGTGCAACGTCTCAACAGACCTACACGAACTGCTTCTTCACGTCACGCGACAACATCCGGTCTAACGCACCACGTGCGTTGCTATGACGCCCAGATTTATCTCCAGGCCTATTATGCCCGGTCTGCTACTCAAGGTCAGCTTCAAGGGACAGATTTTTAATTATCAGTGTCAAAGTGCGGATAAAAATGCTCGCTGATAGGCAAGACAAGCAACATTCTGAGCGGGAAACTGAACAAACAGCTGTGGTAAGAAATCGAGGAGGGAGTGTGTTAAAATTAGACTGAAAATACTTGTCCGCAGTGAGGAAACGTTATTCTTTGTTCGGTATCGAGAAACCCCTTAAAAAAATGCCATTTTTTTTCTTATTTTTGAATTAAATAAAAATGAAGTCTTCGTGCTGCAAGCCGTTAAAGCTAACAGGTTGCAAAGATGGTGTTTTTGGGCTTGGAAAGTACTTCTGCCCATATTTTAAAGCAAAGCCGTTAAATTCACGCATGCTAAGCAAAGTATCAAGGGCATTTCTTATCTTTAAGTCATATTAAATTGGTACTATTAATAATTTATTAATGTAATTTGAATTTTTTGTACAAAATAATAACATCTTATATTTCTTTCATGTTATCTCTAAAAATAAGCCGAAACCACTTTGGAAAATAATGGAAAAGCTCACCCTTCGAAAAAAAAAAAAAATATATATATATATATGTGTGCTCATGACCGAAGTGTATTATGTGTAGAAGTGTATGTTCAAGGGCCGGTTTGCATATTGTGCGAACTGAAACCCTATACCCACCACCTGAGATCGCCTAACTACAGACTTGAATGAGAACTTCGGAAATTCCTCCAGTCATCGACGGGTGGCGCCTCCGTAGCCAGGTGGGAAGGAGCAGCAGTGCGTAGCACACGCTTCTTGATTAGACCGGGGTTCAAGCCCGTCACCACCAAATACGGAGGATGCGGAAAGGTCAGGGAATGACCATCGCATATTTCCGGAGCAATATGGCCTTAGTTGCTAATGCTCCTAAAAACCAAATAACAACAACAACATCGACGGGAATCAAACTCAGACCTCTGCAAACAAGTGGGAGAGACGGAGATGTGTTTTGTTTGTTTGGTAGTTATTGGTGCATCGGCTTCTGTGTCCATAGTGCACCTCCCAAGGTTTTTTGCAGTACTTTGATCCAAGCCCGAGGCGAGATTCGAACCCGCGACCTTTCTGTTGCTAGGCAGGCGCTTTACCCACCCGGCTAGCCCGGTCGGCACGGAGATGTGTCGTATCGACTTCATCTTAGAGGACGATATAACCACATCGCACCACACTAACTGACCACTAATCTGGAGATGAAAACTATTATTTGTATAGGTGACACAATCACCCGACCTATTGTATAAAGCACACTCAGAATGCTCTTACGTAGATGATATTTACTGCTACTAGTACCACAACCCTAATCTCTCCAGGAACTTAAAAAGTGCTCTCATGGACCAATATGCACCATTGCTAGGTGGGCCTCTTGAGAGTGTCATCAACAGCATGCAGCATAGCTGAGAGGCTTGTATTGGTTGAAGGGAGGGAAAATTTCCTGTTGATCGACGTCTGATTATTCATAACTTCACTGTTGACAAGCATATCGTCCTTAATTGGTGCATGTGTATTCATTCATTCATTGTACCATTAATCGTCATGTTTTGTTTGTCAATCGATAGCGTTCATTAAAGACCTGCAAAGTGCAGTTGAAGATTCTCTGTTTTTCTTTTTTATTTTTTTCCCCCTTTTTCGAGAAAGGGGGAAAAAGGGGGGGGGGGAGAGAGCTAATTACACGCTCATATTGAAATATATTCCCCAACTTGGAGGACAGTTTAAAATTCGGTTTGGAAAATGTTTGGAGAGTCTGGTTATGCTTGGTAAGGATGGGGTTATAATTCTTGAATTTGGTGAATAAAGTTTAATTATTTAAAAATTATTCATCAAATTCATGTTTAATAACTTATAATTTGATGAATAACGTTTCGTTCGATTTCAAATTCGTCGGGCATTATTGTTCGCACGACCACTACGTAAACTTATAAACAAATCATTGCATAACACACGCTAAAACGATAATTAGTAACTAGAGCTGTCTTCTGGTGTTTGCAAACCCTAAGTAATTTTCGTTTGGAGTGCGTAGGCCCTGGGTACTCTTCATTTCGAGGCCTCACTACATCGAACATATTAAAATGCCCTTATGTTAAAATATACTTTTCTGTTTTCAAATAAATTCGAAAGTGCTTCTATAAATTTGGTTTCGAAGTTATTTCCACGACACTTATTCCAGCATTAACTCACTCGCGATACGAACTCTGATGACGTTATTATTGATTTTTCTAACAGAAAAGGGCAAAGAAAGAACTTATCTTAGAAATTCTTGTTTAAAAATTAGTTTGTAGAATTTTATTTTTGGAATAAAATCTTTGAATTCTATTAGAATTGCGTTTTTTCGTGTCCCTATTTTTCGTACGCAGTACGCACAGTGCCTAAAGCGCCTAATGACAAAAATGGCCCTCAAAAACGTAAGATTATTTGAGGGCTACCGCACTATAGCCGAGTGCAGTAGCACATGCTCTTTGAGTAGACCGAGGTCCAAGCTAACTGCTAAATACGGTCGATCTGCCATCCAGCACGGAAGATTATGGTCCATTTTGCCTCAACTTGAATTGTTGAGGAGGCTTCCATCCTGCAGTCGATTGATAATGGCTGCTGCTTACCTTACCTTTCTCGCGTTTCATTAAAAAAAAAAAAAAAAAACCCTACAATAATTTGGTTGGCATACAAACGCACTTTTTCACGTTGTCAACTTCTATGATTCTGCACATAAAGCACATGCAGAGCGTATTCTGTTGGTTGTACTCAACCAACAGAAATAAAACATAAATAATTACTAATAGATTGCATTAAAAGAAATGCCAAATCGATTACTTTATCTTAAAAGATAGAGTAATCGATTTAGGTAACAACATAACGTGTTACCTTTCTTAGATCCTACATAATTTTCAATTATACCCTGTGTCAGTGAGAAAAGATTTTCTTCCAAACACCGTGAAGAGCATATCGCTACCGTCCCCCTCCCCATTATCTAAAATAACTGGCGTCTCTTTGGTCATTTTAAAAACTATTAAAAGGTACCAACTTTAAACACCGTAGGCCTATATAAATGGAAGAAGACTAAAGATCAATTATATGTAACAAAGTTCAATATACATATAAGCCTAACAGTGTGATTTCTTGTTCGAAATTAGTCTCGAAAGATCTGGGTTCAAATTCCGTCGATAACTGTCGGAATTTCGTAAAGGCATTTTCACTCAGGACTAGATAGTTGGGCTGAGGCAAAAGTGTAGGATTTCTCCGTGAATTATTCCAGTTTTCCAACCCGCAAAATACGTAAACCAGTTTGTGAACATCCACTATTAAACATAATAACGATCAAAATACAGTAAAATGTATATTATGATTTCTTTTACACCAAGAAACTAAGCAGAACAATAATATGCTTAGAATACTGCCCCAGCATTTTGGTCTGCGGTCACTTCTTCGCGAGATGGAAAAAAAACTTCATTGAGTTCAACAGCAATAATTCTTTAGGTGTGCTGCGAAATAATAACTCTTTAAAGAGTGTTTCGAGTGACAAAACAGTGAGGAACCACCACTGGCTTAGATAAACAAATATGAAAATTTACCGTTTTATTTCATTTGTTTCACGGCGAGAAAACGACCATACCTTCGCGATAATTCACCACCACCGATTTATTCTTATGAAAACCTTTACTCAGAGGTATCCAACCTGTGATCCATGGGACAAGGCAGAAAAGCTTGAGCGATTATCTACATTACCTCCTCCACCCCACAAGTTGAAATCCAGCGTGTCACATATACAGTAGATTCACATTGACATATGAAAATATTCGTTTTTAGCCATATTTTATTTTTCTGTATTACTTTCCAACAAGCTTTTATGTATCTTCCTCAGTTATAACCATATAATAAGAATGTTATTAGTGCTATGTAACAATTGTTGGATTTTCATATTTATTAAATAAAAAAAATGAATTATAAACGTTGACAACAAAAAATTAATTTTATTTCTTAAAATGTGAAAAATCAGTGTAAAAGAGCTGTTTTTTATTCCGTGATCTCTTCAGCATTTCATTTGCTCCCCCCACCTCAGCCAAAAAAGATTGGCCGTCCCTTCCTTACGTCCATTTTCGTCCTTTACTTGGAAACTTAAATTTCGCCAATGGCAAAAAGTTCACTTAGAAGCGTTATGTGGTGAACTTCTGATTTATTTCAAATGCGCTATCTTTAAATGTTATTCAGAGGCCTTAATACTGAGAACTTATCTAAGCAGTTTTCTTTTAGTAGAAAAGTATCATTTGTTTTGCTAAGATCATGGCGAAGTACAACACACATCTAAAATGCTCCTTTACAAAAAAAAATCCTTCAGCAGGCGACCATTGGAAAGGCATATTTGTCAGCATTGTAGTATTAAGATTAAACCTATTCTTAGCAAAATAAAGAGTATTAGACAGAAATGCAAGCGTCAGCATATCCCTTCCCCCATTAAATATACCCGATTGATAGACGCAAATCGCAACAACGCACGAATACATGCACACACAAAACAGCAATAAAAAGTCCTCTAAGAAGAAAGCAAATGAAATATTTACACTAAAACATAAATGCTGTTCAAATAACGAAACGAAAAGGAAGAAAAGAAAGAAAGCTAAACGGAAAACAAAAAGGAAAACTAAAGATGATGGTAATTGAGAAACTAATAGCAGGGGTCGGAAAGAAACATACCAGAGGGTATAAATTAGATACTCATTTTCACACTAACCAAACATTCTGCTTACTCCCCACCCCCTCCCCCATTTTTCAATTTCATCACCACCCCTATTTTGAGACACGAAATATTCTGCCGTGATAGGAATATAGAATCAAAGAGAACACCGGTACAGTACAATACGGTTCTTATTTTCCATCGGCTCTCAGAAAATCTTTAGCATAAGAATAAGCTGTACAAAGCGAAGCAAGGAGTTGAAGGGGGAAAGACTTGGGAAGGGTCCGATTATTCGTTAGATGTCTAGACGACTTTTTCGTACTCGCTTAGAAAAATCCCTGACCACAAAGATGTACTGTGTTCCATGCTAACTAGCTCCCTCAACATCGACTGCACACCATTGGCTGACGTCACGGGGGAACGACCGCAGCGCCCCGCGTGACACAAATGCCCTTGACCGTCAGTAGACGAAGTGCCACAAACCGCCTGGGAGGCTTGCGCGCCATCTTACCGGGTCACCAGCCCAAGGTGAAAGCTATTTAGGGCAGAGAGAACGGTAGGGTAGTCGTACAGCTTTTTACCTCCTCCTCATTGGAGAGAAAGGGAGTGGGGTGACTTAGAAGTCGCAACAGTAAACTTACACACCGACTGTGACCTGTGGTAAGCAACAGCTCTCTCTTTTTCTCAAGTGACTTACGGAGGAGAGCCTTCAGGCGTTGAGGTTACAAGCTAAGCGTCTGCATACATTAATCCAACATAGCGACGAAAACTTTCCGTTCAGTTTTTTCACTTTAGATGGAAGCCTGAAGTTTCGAAAAAAGAAAAGACATAAAACCTACAAAACTATTCATTAACGGGCTGACAACCTGATTGTAATAATCCACAACTGAAAAATTTGATTCCAGAATTGTCGCTGCTCACTTTCCAAGCGTCAATAATCGATAAGTAAAGATGCTCATACTATTGCTTTGTGGTTGTCCTTTAGTTAAAATTATTAACCTCCATCCCCGACATACACAACTGCTCCGGATCGGTTGTGCAAAGAATGGCCACGAAGTCATGCGTAATACTATGAATTCTTAAGGTGAGTTAGATTATGATACTTTAACATTGCTTAAAAGTGACACCCATTCCAATGGAAAATAAATTGGTGCTTCATCGATAACTTTGCTGTCTTGATCGGCCACACGCTTCCTAGTCACTAAAAATCGAGTCTGTACACTACCACAAAAAATGCCCAGCTCACTGTTAATAAACTGCGTTGCTACGATACTAACTGCACAAAAACACTGCCGACGCTGTATCGGGGCATACATATAAAAGAAATTAAAAATACGACTCCCAACTCTGAATTTATTGTTCGAGTTAAAAAAAATGCCGATACAATGACTGCACAATGTTTGTTACATTAAAAGTCGTAAACTACTTTTTGAAAAATGGAAAGTGATGGTGTAATATAATAAATATGTGCATAAACAACTCACCATGTTACTGTACTTGATGTTATACTTCAGTTTCCATGGCTGTGGTAGCATGTGTTCGCAAGTTCGGATGAGTTTGTGTTACCTGCTACCACTGCTAATGTAACTCATCCGAATCCGCAAGTCACCAAGAAAAATGCGCCGACCGGACTAGCCGGGTGGGTAAAGTGCCTGCCTGGCAACCCAAAGGTCGCGGGTTCGAATCCCGCTTCGGGCTTGGATCACAGTAAAAAGTGCAAAAAACTTGGGAGGTGCAATATGGCCACAGAAGCCGATGCGCCAATAACTAACAAAAAAAAAAAAAAAAAAACGAAAAATGCATGGCCTTGCTTAAACTGCGCATAGTGCGTGAAAAATCCCTGACAACAAAGATGCAGTGCAGTAAAACTAATATTGTTAATCCCTTTCAGTATAAATGTTCCTGTAGTATTAACTGGCATACATTATTATTAACAAACGTGACTGTACATTCTGACCCATTCGTTGGCTGTGTTTCATAAATTAAAACCTGCGCACAGCAATCAGAAAAATATCTAAAGATGATACACAAAATGTTCCACAGTCTATTTTTCTTGCACTTGGTGCGATTTTGTTTTGTGTCTAGGCAAGATGTACACATACCTAATGCAGAAGTGCTTTTATAAGAAAATAAAATAAAGGCTCAGCTACAATGCAAAATCTAATTCTCAGCTGGTGTCGAAACATTGTCCGTGATGAATAATATCGAAGATAATCGAAAATGCAGCCTCTAACAACACAGCTTCATAACCTCTCAGTAAAGACAAAAAGGCTGTAAACTCACAAAAGTATCTCAAAGACTTTTTCAAACAACATTTTCTTCAATAATAACGGCAACACATAACCAGTTGAAAACTCCTCCTCTGACTTCTATGGTCATGTCAGAGTATAAGAGAACTTTAATATAATTTGTACAGAAATGCGTTTTTTTTAGTGCCCTATTTTGTCATCATGCATCATCATTTTTTTATTATGGCTAGGAGACTCAAGAGCAAAAAGTAGTTGAACCTCTGAGAAAAAGCTTGAAATAATTAAGGCTGCTTGAGATAATTTAAATTTTCGCACATTGGGTAAATGAGAAGAAAACTTAAAGTTGTTGGTTGGTACTAATGCAATAACGCCGTACAGATTTAAGAGCTTGAACATCGTAAGCTCAAATGAGACGAGAGACAAGAGAAAATGTTTCTTCCTCAGTACCTAATTCGAATTACGAACTAGGAACATAAGTACATAATGCGACAAATCGGACCAGATAAACGATGCAATTCAAAGTGGACGGTTTAATAAAATGATTTCTTTGATAGTAACTGGTGCCCGAAGCTAAGCCAAAAAATACTGTCCCAAAGCTGTTGTAAAGAAAATCATTATCCATCCACCTTATTAGCCAAATGTAAGCAAAGCAATAGGGATATTTGCTTAATTATAAACACTTCATTAAAACGAATAGCAATAATAAGCAAATTGATAATACGATCCCTCAAATTTCAGCTGATAAAAGTATGAAAATAAATAAACAATAGTGTTTTTAACAACAGTGGATTAATAAATAAACAACAGTGGAAATAAATTTAGGCTCCTCATCCACGGAAAAACTTTAACTAACAAATTCATTCTAAAGGCAGTAAACCCAAAATGGTAAAATAATCCTGGATAATGAAATTAATTTTACACAGATATTGTGTGAATGGCATGGCATGGATAGATGACCTTAAAATTAAACATAAATCTACACAGTAAACACACAGAATTAGACTTTATATATATCTAAAGTGTAGTACAATGACTATAGAATAAGTTTCAAATAACCACTTGCATTTAGTGGGGGAAAACGTTTCGGATCCTTTCTGGACTCCGTTATCAACTCTAACGACAGCAGAAAAAGAAAAAAAGGAGGGATAATATATTTTTAAGACTTAAAGCAGTATAATACTTTAATTAAAAAGCAATGACTTCCTAAAACAATTTAGTTTTGTGAGAAAAGTCAAAAATTAGTTCCCAGACTTGATAACTAAGCCCAAAGAAAGTTCGAAACATCATTTAGGCAAACTGCAGTTGCAGCCTCCTATAACAGTGTTCCAGATAGAGGAAGTAGTTACACAAAATCATGTGTAATATTAAATTTCAGTATTAATACATACAAAAGTATATTAGATAAAAAATTAAATGAAATTACAAAGAGCAGGTTAAGGGGGCAAAAAATCACTTAAAATAATGTAACAATCGAATAAAATGTTTGCTGTCCACTCAAGAGCATTATCTTGAGTAAAACTGATTGACAAAATCGGTAAAATTGATAAAAGATGGGACTGAATTTGTGCAACAGATAAAGAAAGTAATTCAATTGGCCAATTTTCCATAGTTTTACGGCAAATAGTAAAGGAACTCAGAGGATCTCAGTAGGAATTCGAAAAAATAAAGATATTTGATAATAGTGCAGTGTCGATACAATGGGATCAGTGTCCGCTGTAAAAGAAAGATTGCGGTAGACCCTTTGGAGTTTCAGCTAGTGCTCAATTTATAGTGACGGTATACTGAAGATTTATAAGCCACTGAAGACAACCCCGAATTTCACAAGCAATGAGGATGTAAACACACAAAAAAAAAAAAAAAAAAACCATTAACTCGATCCACACAACTACACACACAACATGGAATCTACTGGAGAAATCTTCTTGTGAACACTCTCAAAATGAGCAAATGATTATCTCTCTCAACAAATATAATGATCGTGAAACAATCTGTTTCATGCATAGTCCAAAAATAGCAATTTAGGTCGGCGAAAGAGATTTACCGGCCCATTAGATGGCAACCGAACATCGCAGAATGTTTTTAGGCTGACTGGGCATTTGCAGACATTGGGATGCAAAAGAGGGTGTACAGCCCAGTTAACGGAGCTCTCCGTGGGAAAAACTGCAACCCTATCATCGTCGAAGAGTGAGGCCGGGATGGTGCGAATGAGAAAACGTCTTTGCGTTGCACAGTTCGGGAGAGAATGTACTACGTTAATTCCAAAAGATTTTTATTTTGCATTATAGGCGATTGGGGTAAGTGCACAGGTTTTCCGACAGCATTCATCCAAGTTGCTTTCATGAATGACTGCTATGCTCATATAGGAGCCATTCAAGAAACTCAGAGCAACAGCTTTTACGGAACTGAACATATATATACGTTCCTTCCTTCACGTAACCCTGAACCCGAATCAAAGTGGCAACCTTGCCACCCGTTGATACAGAGATAATCGACAAGCATTGTATCAACAATACATTATTATTAAATAATTTGTAAATAAATTTTATGCCCAGTTCCTTTCTTCAACAGTCAAGAATTTCATTCTATAATTATTTAATTTATTTAATTAATTTAATTCAATTCGCAAACGATATTTTATAATTCTAATAAATAATTTTATAACGTAAGCATAAAGGATAGGATAGGAAAAGAAAAGGATACTTTTTTAATATCATCAATGTAAATACTGAATAATAGTGAACCAAGAGCAGAACCCCTGAGGAACACCGACTGAAAGGAAACACCATAATTTATTTCTGGCAGTTGGTGATTTGCGGAATCGAAAGCCGTAGAAAGATCAGTTTAGACAGCATCAACACAGTTTGTCCTGTCAATCTCAGTGGCAATAGCCTGACTCCGGGGAACCATATGGGTTAAATTAGATTCACCGGGGAAGAAACATGAAGTCAGAAGAAACAGGGAGTTGATAAATTTACAACCTTTAGATGGAACAACAGTATCGAATATTCTGAATAACCTATTAGGAAGGGTGATCGCTTTGGCTATAATTTTCAATGTTTTAGCATCTTTTATGTATAGATATTAGGTAATTTGGTATTTATTTCGTATTTTCTACTATACTTAGAGAGCAGTAAACTCTAATTTTGTCTATTTATTGTGGAGTTAAGAGTTTTTATAACTTAATTATCTATTTAAACCATTCTTTTCACAAACACATCTATGCAAAATTAATTTCACTACCCAGATTTGTTGCTATTTCGCATACTGGCATTGGGGTAGTGCCACGAAGCAAATATCATGCCTTTTCATCCACGACCCTTCTGATTTCATGTGTATCTAGCGTTAGCGGATAAAATATTTTGCTTGTCTTCTCCACTTTCTCATATTCTATTTAGGTTTTGCTGCTTACCTGAAGTTGGAACTCGGATTATTGCAATTCGGTTAATTAAGAGAGTTGATCCTCTACAATCTAGGCCATGTAGACCCTACAATCTCACGGAGATTTTTTTTTTTTTTTTTTTTAAGTCGCTGAATTCAGCGACGATATTTCTACAAATGCAGCGGTATGTAGTGAACTTTTAATTAATATTATATAGATGTAATAGATAAACAGTAAGGCATCCTTACAGGTTTTGTGTTCCATACCTGTGCCATAGCCGGCCCTAATATATAATGTGTTTGTGAGGGGAAGTTTAGTTTTGCGCCCCAGAAGGGATTAAGGTACATGTGGCCTTTTTGCAGTGAGAAGAAGGTGAACAGCCCTACTCCATACCAGTTATTAATTCATTTTTATGGTTTTCGACTATCTATTCATTTAGTTTGTAATAATCATGGTGATATTCGGTTTTCGTTTGTGCCGCTATTGGAGCTGTAGGAGGCCAGTTTCGTCTGGTGCATCGCCATTATGTACTCTGCATAAGAAGCCAAAATGGATATTATCAGTTGATTTTTCTTGTGAATAGATAGTTGGAAAAAAAAAAAAAAAAAAAAAAATATATATATATATATAAGGATGCACTGCCGTTCACAAAATATAAAAAGATAATTAACAACACCGCAAAACACCAGCGTGTCCAAACTCGACTGCCTTTAGAAGTTGAAATGAAGATAGCTTGTAAACAGAGTGAAAAAAATAACTAATTTACTCCACATCTGTTAGCGATATTTAAGACAAAAAAAAATATCTGATACAAGGTCGATTTGAAAACAGAAATCCCAAGGAATTCTGGGTGTGCCTTTGAATCCTGTAAATAGTGGCCATTAAAATCCCAACAAAAATTCTTTCTATTGAAGATGGGTCGATTTTCTTGAAAATACATGACTGAACACTGATGATCGCATTGCTGGTGTTTGCTAACAAGAAAGCTAAATGATTAGCAGCGAAAACTGGAAACATTTTTATAAACGGAATATATTTTTACAACAGCTGTAAACAATATCAACGAATTTAGGGCAGCTAATATAGACAATAAGCATGAGAGTAATATACTGTCTATAATTTATACTTTTTTGCTAGGAAAAATAATTTTAAATAAATCACCCAAGGTCTTTCAATGTTTTGAAAGGCAAACTGTTATTCTTTTGCCCCTGAACTGTAACAATGAATTTCAAAATTTTAGATATTAATTATTAAGGTTCAGAAAAAAATCAGCTTATCCATTGGCAATAATTTTTGATTTCAGTTTTCATTTCAATAAATGCATTTGTGAAAAGTTCAGTAGCAGGATTTAGCGTAGCATAACAAAAGTGAAAGTATCAAAATGTACTTATAATGCTCTTCGTTCGCGATATTCCAGTTGAAACAATTGACAATGAATGGATTTATGCAATGAAGACTCTCCTTGAAGCGAGAAATTTCAGCTTTTTAAATATTACTTTGTGGAGCAACAGAAAACAGAAGCTCCTCGAGAAATTTGTAAGTTTTTAGACGCACCGTACAATTAACGCCTGGAACCATATGCTAAACACCACATGTGTTTAGCACTAATTTAATAATTTTAACGCTAATATTGAAAGCTGATGAAAAATAGACAGAATTTTAAAAAATACCAACCTTAGAATGTCCACCCAGAAAAGAAGCAAAGCATATACCGATTTGTACAACAACTCTGAAAATGTTTTTAGGCGTTGCATAAGAGGTTTTCATATAAAAAGAGGAAAAATATGCCTAAGAAAAAAAATTTAGTTGGTTACGAGATATATTTTGTACATACAAGTACGAAGAATTATACTGTCAATTTTTTCGTCGAACTGGTTATCTAATAAAAGCACCAGATCTAAAAAAGAGTAGCGCCGATGGGGTTTTAGATATATATATTTTTTTTTAATATAGAAAGTGTAGGATGAAAGTAATATCGATACGCTGATATGAGCTTTTAACTATAGAAAAAGTCCACCACAACAAGAGCTGAGAAATCAAAATATACATAATAACGAATTTTCTCTCATAATTACTAGTTCTGTGATAATCTGAGAGCATCCCAAATAAGAAGCAATGACAGAATTAACGCTAAAGGCATCCAAACTATTTTACTTATTAATGATGGGCGCAATTAACACCGAATGTGCCAGGTACGAAAATTGCAACGGCAGAAAGTGTACTCTATCAGTATGTCCCCCATATCATTTAAATATCAGTAGATGAGTAGTCTCTAAATCTTCACTTTGATTAATCTGTTATACTCCCATGGCTTAAAGAAGACATTAAACTTAATTCACTAGGAAAGAATGGACAACAAAAAGTACAAACTCGAGTACTCAAATTCCATATCCTAATGTGAGGGGGGGGGGGTAAGAAAAAATGGCAATCCAAGCTCCAATTTCAAGAAACTTCATACATATATTTTCTGTGTTAGTTGGGAACCTCAGGTGGAGTTATAGTAAGGATTTCACTTGTCGGTAGTCTTTGAATGTCAATCACTGTCGAGACATTAAGATAGCACTGATGGTCTTAGCCGGCAACTGTCTAACCGACCGGCACCAAGTAGGTTGAAATGGTAAACACTTTAACCCCTAGGTAAGATTGGACTGCCTGACAAGGGATCTCATGGCTCCCATCTATACGCCTACAGCAATAACGCATCTTACGGGGGATAACACACGTCAAAATTTCTATTACTACTTTCCTGTTTATTGACGATTTCGCCCGAGATATACATATATTTTTTGAAACAGTTTTCCAAAGTCGTCAAAGAGTATTGGGTCAAAACATTTAAATATCACATATAAGCAGGTATTCTAAAACATTACAAAATTTCACTGATCCCCCCACCTCCAAGTAATATAGAGAATATAAAGTTCGACTCGGAGTGGTGGGGACAATGAAGCATCAGTGAAATTTCTCTTTTTTTGAAATTTTGTCTTATACTTCTGACTATGCCACGCACGGCCAAAATGAGTTACTTTTATTATGAACACCTTCATTAAATATAATAATTAATTATAATATCTACTGACTTGCTGATATTTTAATGACCATAATAAAGCAGAAAGTTTTGTAAGAAATCTTATGATAAGAAAAACATACTTTTCTTTCTTAGCCATAGAAAACTAGCGCTTTCCTTATTCGAGGGTTCGTTTAGTTCTCGTGCTTAAAGTTGTCGATGTTCAGCGTAACAGCTGTGCTACAGCAGAAAGAAAAATTATTATTTATTTTTCATTTTTTTTTTTTTTTTTTTTTTTCATTTTGTTCAAAATTTCGCTCCATCCACGTCTTTCCTTTTCCATTGAGAAAATATCTGCTATTTAAAATATCGTGAATAAAATTTAGCGAAATTTTGATGAACAAAATGAAACTTGCAAGTGGTTTGGAGAGATCTGATCGATTCCTCTAAAAGGCTGAAGGAATTTCTAAAGTCCTCTTCAATCAAGGCTGACGTTAGCATATCTTATGTGTAAGGAGTGGGTTTTTTTTTTTTTTTTTTCGTGAGTTATTCCGGCTTTTCAGTCCGCACAACATGCAAACGGCTCGTGAACACATTTCTACAGACAACTACAAGTAAAGATATAAGCGATAAGTTTTATGCTGTTAAAAAAATAATTTCAATTTGGCCATTAAGAATATTTTAAATACAGTAACATTTCAAAAAATCGATACTCCTAATTGATTGGACTACGGCAGCTATGGTTGGTTAATCTTTTGGGAATGAGTAATTTAAGCAACACAAATATAGCAGCTGAAAAACTGTTTTACTGAAAATATTACTACTACATTGAAACATCTCTGAGTTCCCGTAGTTCAAGCCTCTTGACAACGAAAACAGTGAATTTTCGAAACGTAAAACTGCTTAAGTGTTTCTATTTAGCTGTTTTCACTGTAATTGTAACAACCTCAATAAAACGACTTAGTCTTCCAATGGTATATCAGCGTTACTTAATTAACTCAATATACTCCTAATTTTCGAAAAATCCAGTGAATTGGATTAACCAAAGCATAAAGGGATCTAGGTTCTGCTACGGGAAAATACTTACATTATGTCTTTGGTCTTATTTTCCTTGACCTGAAGATTGTTATTTGTTTGTTTGTTATATTTGGTTTTTAGCAGCATTAGCAACTAAGGTCATATTGCTCCGGGAATATGCGGTGGTCATTCCCTGACTTTTCCGCGTCCTCCGTATTTGGTGGTGACGGGCTCGAACCCCAGTCTAATGAAGAAGCGTGTGCTACGCTCTGCTGCTCCTTCCCACCTGGCTACGGAGGCGCCTTGACCTGAAGAAGTTGGCGAATATTTTGTAGTATTCGACCACATAAGGAACAATTTTTACAAGTTGCAGGCTATTTTGTTGATACATTTAATTGTTAATACATTTTGTTGATACGAACTGATCCTGTTCCTCACCCACATCAATAATGTCATGTACAACGTGATTTTTTTATTCATTATACAATTTCATTCAACTGAAGAACATAAAATACTGTTTAGAAACAAAAATTAATACTTGAACTGTATTTAGCAGCGTTGGGAAATCCATGTCACAATATGTCGAGTGTGTCCTCCGTGTTTATGAAAAATGTGTCGCAGTCGGAGTATGAAGTTGCAAAAAAAAAAAAAAAAAAGTGCTCCAACGTTTCTTCTACCAGAGAAAAAAAAATTTCACATTCAAATCGCTTTCTTCAACAGAGGAGTGTTGAAGTAAAATAACCCCCCCTTATTTAAATAAAGAAAAAAAAAGCATGGGTTTAAATCATGTGACATTGAAAGCTACGTCAGTCCTTCGCCACACACCTCAAGGGTAGCGGTTAGAAGCCGCTCTACTCTCAAAAATTTCAGGACAAGTATGATTGGTATTCAATGTTGCCAACCAAGTCTAAAAAGCTTTATTTTCTGGGTAATAATGTTGGTACTAAGAATTTTAAGCCTTGAGAAACTACAGAGAAAAGAAACAGTACGATGAATAAAAATCACCCTGTACATACTTGATTATTAAAAATGAGATAATTTATTAACGTGCGTTCATTTCGTAAAATTTTCAATATCGATCCTTGCTTGTGATTCGTTTCACTCTTATTTTATACCTCTTTTATTAATTTATTCAAATCTTAGTTGAACCAACGCTGCATATACTGTTCCAATTAAATTTCAGTCTGAAATACGTGTAAAGATTCAGTATTCATATATCCACTCCTATTCCCTTCCCCAAATAAAAAAAATAATAATAAAAATAATAAAAGAAAAGCATCTAAGAGAAAAAGTAGTCGCCTGCAGTTCAATCAAATAATTTCACACCTTTTCAGGAATATACAGAATATTTCATTCGTTTTGTATTTATATAAAATCAGTTTATATAATGAAAACATATATACGGAGCATATAACTTTTCATCCTATAGTTTCAAAAAGAGCTTCATAAGCTTTTCCTCCTTCAAACTGAGGTTGACTTTCACTTTTATCTGCCATATGTATTTATATCTTTTCATAATCCGTGCAATTTTCAGAGTTATTTTAATCTAACTGAATTACACAACCCATGCAGTTTTACATAGGTGGTTATTATACTTCTACTAGCCATTTGGCTTTAAGAAACTAATCCGTGCAATTTACAATGTCCCAGAAAAGTCATATTTCTTTGCAACAACGACTACAACATATTAGGGGTCAAAATGATATTGAAACATGTTGAAAATTTCCATATCAAAACAACTAAAATGTAAATACTAAAACGGAAACATTAAACCTTATTTCAAATTAATAACATCAAATTTCTTTTACTTCTTTACAAGACAAGCAAAACGTCTAGAGTGCATGTAATATTTCGTATATTCAAGTACGCTAGTTCTTAATTAACATTATCAGTCAGTAGCTAACCAGGATGAGCCCACCACTGAACGTTAAACCCAAACTCTACATTTTCCCTTCGTATATCATATTTTTATGAGGAAATTACATTCATACATTGCAAACATAATAAAGAAAAAAGAAAATACCGCTCACCCACACATTTATAATCTAATCACTATCATAAAAGTGAGCAGTTTTTAAAATATGCACAATACTTATATTTGTGGATCCGCAATCAAGTGATCCCTTCCTGGAAGATAAAATCACAGGGACAAGACAACAAAGTATATGAAATGATGCTCAATACTGTATATAATATTGCACATTTATATCTGCATATTATTTTCTGCATGGTATACGAGAATATACGCAAAACAGTAAGATGTAGCTATACACAGCTGTCAAGAAAACACACTTAACATTTTAACTTTAGGGGCCGATGCTTAACTTACCAATAATCTGAGCTGGCTGTGTCCAGAGGTATACTTATATAAACCTAGAGACACATGCATAATCTTTTCTGTTAGTAATGGCATTATACACTGCTCGACAAAATTAACAGAACAAGTAGAAAACGTGGTGTAACTCTGCAGCTTGTGATGAAGCGGGACAAAATTTGGTATGGTGGGGTACCATAGAATAACGATGAAATGAGGAAAGAGCGAGAAAAGTCGGACAAGTATAAGGGACATTTATTTAAAAAAAAAAAAAGGGTCACATTACAGAAATCAATACACTATCGAAAATATGGTCACGTGACATCAGTCCGACGTATGAGACCATCGAACGGCCAAACAAGCCTGACAGCGGTGCACAATGCTCGATATAAGGGTGGCTATAAGATTTGGTGCCAACAAATTTCATTATTCCACCAGCGCACACCTCAGTTCACAAAGTGACCGAGAAGTTGGCTGTCGGGGTGCAATGTGATGCCCAAGGGCGTTCCACACATGTTCAATCGGATTTAAGCTGGCCACGGCAATCGTCGGATATCTTCAGTTTCAAAGTATTCGTCCACCACTTGAGCTCTATGTGCGGGGACGTTGTCATGCATGAAAAGAAAACCTGGGTCAACCGCATCCCTAAAAAGTCGCAAATAAGGTTCGAGAATCTGTTCTCGGTACCTCTGCGCAGTTACGGTACTCCTATCAAAAACATGAAGAGGGGTGCGGCCGTTTGTCATTATTCCACTTTTCTCTGATGTTGGAGGGATGGTACCGCATTCCTCGTTGTCACCTGATGAAATAACGTCTAGAATCTCTTTCTAGGCTAAAATGGGACTCATCAGAGAACAGAACTGTACCCAATTTGTCAGGACATGTTCATGGCACCAGTTTCAACGAGCTGTGCGGTGGTTTGAGATTAATGGGCTACAAACCACTGACTTCCTTGCATAGAGTCCACTTGAATTGGGCTTTCTTAACACAGTCCGGTTGGAAATGTTTTCATCTTGTGGCTACAACAACCTCAAGAGACAGTTGATGACAAGACATCGTAGGTTCTGTCTTGCTGTTACAGCCAGATACCGGTCTGCTCTGGTCGAGGTAGCTCTCAGGCGACCGTGGCTAGCTCTTCTTGTAATGGTTCCTGTCTCCTGAAACTGCTTCTATAGTGCCAAGACAGCACTTCGTGACACATTAAGCCAGCGTGCCGCCTCCGCCTGCAACTGCCCGGCTTCAAGTCGTCCAACGGTCTGCCATCTCAAAGAACTATCTAAACGACGACGACTTGCCATCCTGAGTACTGGTGATGTGGCTATCCCACTAAGCAAGCCAAAAAAAAAAACAAAAAAACCGGGAATGAATTGATGTGGTCGCGACCCGTGTTCTTATAGGCATGAATAATTTGCATAATATGCAACTCTGTAAGGTGGTAGATCGATTTCTACTGGATACTTGGAATTTGCATGCCTATTATATCAAATACTCGCATTCGGTGACACTGTTCACAATAAAATATTCTTTCAAATGGCCGTTTTTGTTTCTTTTTCTTTATATATTTTCTTTACATTTGATTGTTATCTCAGTTTAGTGATGAAGATATTCAGCACAAAGTGTTTTGTAAAATCTTCTTAAATCTATACTGATAATTTTATAGGGCATTTTTCGGTAAACATGAATTGAAAGCTATCTCTGAATTAACTTTCTTTAAGTAGTGAGAGGCTCTTTCTATGCGTGCAAAATGAAACTTCTTAGAACAACATGGAAGAAGATATCAGTCACAGCTACCAAACAATAGACTTGTTTCGTGGATGGCTACCAATAATACACTTCTAATCCTGTATTTTCTTTTTAAATAAAAGAGTACACATCGAACGCCAACGTGCACTCTCCCATTTCTCATAAGCGTTTCTAATTTGTCATTTATGAGAAATTGCAAATTTCGCCATTCTCACGTCAACTGACTGCCATCTGCACTTGTATGGAGTCATCACAAAGTATTCATTTTTAACAAAGAATTCCTCCTCTTTCTTCACCCATTAAGTAATATCCCTTGTCAGCAGTTACCCAAATGCTGAAGAGCGCCATGCGCGAGACTCTGCGCCTTTCACATAACCCACTTCTAGAGAGCGCAGCAGAGACAGAAACCTGAAAATGAACTTCGTTCGGTTAAATATTGATTTTTAGCTTCATACGGACTTGGCAGATCACTTTTTGTCACAAAACTACGGAAGGGAATGAAAGAGAAGGGAGGTGGGAAGACCATAAAATTTATGAGTTTCGAAATTGTTACAAATATTGCTGGACTATGAAAAACGCTCTTATCATCAGCACTGGTTACCATAGTAACAGAAACAGTTCTTTCGAACAAGAAAGTAATGATTATTGATATTGCCCACACTAATGAAACAACACTTTTACTCGCTCTTTCACATGCGCAGCGAATTGGACTGGATGCATTGCGATTTGCACTACGCATACGTAAATGAATCTGAAAGGAGTAACTGGCATCGAGTAGGAAAAAATTGATTGGGAATATTTACAAAAAATTTAATGCGAGACATTGTGTTCATTTATTATAATCACTAAGAATTTAAATTATAATATATCTAAATTACCACCCTTATACCACGTGGAGCTTTTATAATTTTATTTAGGTGTTACCTAAACTAATATACAATGAGTAACATTTCAAGTATCTTTCCGATACCCATAATCAGACCTTGCGGCTGGCCGATACCTCCTGCCGGACGCTCAGACCTAAATAGCCCATTTAGCACTAAGAATAACCATATTAGCACTAACCATATTGGCACTAAGAATTTATTATCCATTATTTTAATAAGATTTTAATAGCCGAAGGGAGCTGTAATCACAGATAAGGTAGAGGGTTTCTGGAACCGGAAGTGGCTGGAGAGCCTAAGGATTTGTTCCTTGGGTGATCATAGCCTGAATAGGGATAAGGGTTGTAGGATTAATATAATGTTTGAGACCGTTATCCTGGATAGTGATGAGCGTTTTAAAGTCGTACAGCCCCGAGCCACTTCCGGTGCTGACATACAGGAAACGGAGCATGCGCAGGTACCATAGTACGCCCTGGGTCTGCTGGGAAGGCTTGGTACTTTATATTGAATTGTTGATGCAGCAGATGCTGCCGAAAGCTTAAGTTTTAGAGTAGTACGGGTTTAACGCTTTTAATGTATAATATTTTTATTATTTTAATATATTCATATGATCTATTGTATTTTAAATTATATTATATTTTACAGTCGATTTTATGTATTTTATTTTATTTGTAATTTAATTTTATCTATGTTTAAAGTTATAATTGGTCAGAGTTGGCGGCATCAATTATGAATTTTAATAGGATGTTTGACAATATTTATCTTCTTTATAGTCATGGGCCTTCAGGTAGGAATGAGATTAAAACTCTTGATACAGCTGATTTAGTATTTTTTAACCTTCCATCATACTTTATACTGGCTCTTATCTCATTTTTTTTTGTTTCCAAACTCTTAAGTTATTCGAGGAGACTAACTATTTTAACTGTCCTATCCACATTATTTCACATTTATGATTATTTTTCCTATTCGCCACCTGGAATAGTAGAATAATAAAAAAATATATAATAAAAATTAAATTATATACCGTATATTCCGGCGTATAAGTCAACCTTATTTATATACCAGGTAAATACACTTACATTAAACGATACACAATGTTCAATAGTACACCAATAACCTTGAACGGTAAACGTGCCTAACGAACGCGGAAGTAGATTTACACACACGCATTTCAGTTGACCACAATTCGAATCTACATGACCACAAAATATGATTAATGATAATATTCTTATCATATGATCCGTTGTGAATTCTTCTGACCTATATGATTGTGCCACTGTATAAACCAGACCATAACGCGGTGTGGCAATAAAGTTTCAGAAATGATTTTTAAGTAAATTAAACGAGCTTTATTTGCCAATTATTTACCATTTCTTCCCTCAAAGTACCTTCCCTTGTACAGTACTACACGAAGTGATATTCTTCTGTCATATCTGAAAGCAGTTCTGGAACTCGTTTACTGATATCGATTTTATTGCGCCCGATGTAGCTGCTTGACGTCATCGAAATGCCCAAAAGGTGTCC